>NC_092807.1:38758465-39958465 GCF_040954645.1 Diabrotica undecimpunctata | reverse complement strand
CACATTTTAATAAGCTTAAGAATAATTTTATATACCTTGTACATATTTAATGATATCAAATAAAGTAAATTGAAAGGAGGGTATAATTTTTGCAATAATAAACTATTAATAGGTTCTTGTATTTCAAATTTACTACAAGCATAAAAAATGTGATCTAAGTCGCAAACCACATTGCAAGTTTCACAGAGTTCGGTGTTGAGTACACCGATTTTATATAAGTGTTGAGGGAAGCTTGCATGTCCGAATTTCAGCCTACAAATGGTCACAATATCATTTCTTGTAAAATCAAATTCTTCGTGCCACAAATCTGTCGGAATACTTAAATGTAATAGTGTATATCGTGTGAGGTTATTAGCGCAATATTTTTTTCAATGCAATTCCAATTTTGCCTTAAAATTACTGGGCGGTAAGATTCTGCAAGGTTAAGATTTTTGTGTGGTTTGGGGACTGGTGCAACTAAAACATTTTTCCACTCCTCAATGACAGCGTTATATATAACCAAATATCGTTAAAAATTTCCAAAAGAAATAATTTACCGACAGTTGGTAAATTCCACAACATATCCATAACTTGATCCATACCTGGAGCTGTGTTACTGGTAATCCCAGTAATAGTTACCGCAGATAGAAAATTTGTAAAAAGATATTGCTCGTCAAAAGAAGTATCAACATTCTTAACAACACCCTTCCTCGATAATAAATTATTTGGAATATAAGCAATTCAATTTTCCTGTTCCATAGGATGTAATTTACCTATATTTTGATTATTGGTATTTTCAATAAATACGTAGACAAAATCTGAATACAGGTTTGGTTTTTGTAGATTGAAAAACTTACTTTTTTGCTTGCTATCTAAATCTGTGTCCTTATCTTTATCAGCTGTATTTTTACCATCTTGATTGTTGGTTGTCGTGGTGTTAAACGTAACCATATCTACGCTTGCTCCTCCATTATCCACTGTTCCACCCTTGTCCAAGGGTGGTTCGTCGTCCATTTTTTCAGCTTATCACCCACTAATTAATTTATTTATTGCACTAAATAAAATATTTTATGTTTTATAAAGCTAGATAATTTTATCAAAATATCAAATTTGGTTCGAATGACCTAAAATACTTATTAAGCGATAATTAGATTTTAATGAGAATTCGATAAATGTTAATTATTATTTAGCAAAGAAAATTATTTTTAACACATCCGCACTCCACAGAGGTTAAAATAAGTAAGAAATACTTGAGATCAAAAATTATATAAATAAAAAATATTAGCAAAAACAACTTATTCTAAAGCATGTCCCGAAAGTGATGAAAAAAATGACACTCTATTATCAATCTGGGATTGTTATTCTTCTTCACTCAATGAAGCCTTCGCACCTATATTCATCTTATCAGATTCAGTCTTAGAAGCTGGAGTGCTATGGGATGCGTGGTCTTGACTGCCATCGTCATGTAATTACATAGACGACCTTTCATTGAAAAAACGATTCTTCTTTGCTAAACGATCTTTCTAGCCAATATTTCTGCAAACTATCGGTAATGGACGTAGTCCTGTTGACGAATCGTATAGCTTGATTTCGTTCCCAACGAATGAATGTTTGCATTGCATTCCTTGAAATGTTTCGACTGTGTCACAAACGAAGACGTGTGCTTGGCTTACCACTGCACAATTTACAACTAAAGTTTGACTGAGTCGTTATCTTTAGTACTCTGAACTAACTAAAACTATGTAAAGGGATACCTTGTACGGCGATACTTGCGAAAAAGTTTTCAATTTGAGAATTCCGATAATACTAACGCATATCCAATTCTCTATGAAGATACATAAATTACAGGCCAAAGATTAAATATTTGTGCACCGAATTTAGAAAATCATTGTTTCTCTTATGGTCAATTATACGTATTACGTTATCGTGTAGGAAAACCATATGCTTTGTTTATTATTGCGTCTCTCAACACAAAGAAAAATATAGTGTTACAAGAATTAAGACTGTTATTAAACTTAATTGATTTAATAATATTGTAAAGTTATTAAAACTCAGCTAATAATTTAACAGAATAACCAAAAGTTGCGTTGCTATGACGTTTTATCGGAGTCTAGTAAAATAGTCAATAGTAATACCACTAGTGATTCAATTTTCGCGATAAGTCTGTCGATTTACTTCTAAACGAAACTGAGTTGCTTGAAAACACCACGAGTTCGTAGGACGAATGGTGTTTTCTTTAAGAAACTCAGTTGAGTTAAGAAATAAAAGACAGACTTATAAGCTAAATTAAATAACAAGTGGTATTTTATGAGACTATTTCATGAACAAAGTGATAGGTCAAAAATTCAGTAGAATGATAGGAAGGAATTTAATAATAATACATTTGATCTAGGTAACCCAAATCTACCTATTTTTTGAATAATTCACAATTAGTCATAATCATGAAATATTTATTATAACTATAAATAATTTGTTATAATTATTTTTTACCTATAACAATAAATAATTTGTACACGAAAAAAATACATTATTCTCGACTATAATTATTATAAACGGTGCAATTGTAAAAATTTTGAATAGTATGAATGTTTAGTATTAGGTGGATACAATGTATTGTTGCTATTATTACTTGATGTACTTGGAGTATTCCTAAAAGTATTCACTCATTTTGACGTATACAGCTACAATAATTTTTTTGTCACACGTCAAACTTTGCTTTGCGATCGGTATCCATGGTTACGTCGTTGAAAACACGAAGCTGATAGACCAATCAGAATTGAAAGACAGTTGGTGTTTTCGCGATAACACAAGCTGTCTTTGGTTTGTGATTGGTCAGATTATGTGAAAATTTTAAGATGAGTGAAATAGTCGAGGTAATATCAGCATTGCACATTTTTAAATCAATAAATTTGTCACTGTCTTCAGCTGATCTTCGATGATATAGTGAATATTTATCAGTTCCAGATATAATTTCGTTGTGCAAGTCCCTTGGATAGTGTGCACTTTCCATCATTCATGCAAGGAGAATTCTTGTTAATAACTTTACATGGACCATGAACAGTTGAATTAATTTATTGTGCGCATTCGAATAAATTTTGTACTGGAACGAGAATTTCTTAATTATTTCTGGTAAAAATAAAAGAGCGTTAAGCGTTGTTTACATTTATCAAAATATGCAAGATGTCCCATTAAAAAATGGGAAAATCATTTGTTTTGTTTTTACTCGATCCGTGCTAAATTGTTGTAATACTAAAAAATAGCACTTTATCGTAAAACCAAACTTACATAAAAAAATATGCCTGCAAAATATGCATAGAAGACTTTTCTGTATAAATCGTTGAGTATATAGGGTTCGTATCGTTGAGTATATAGGGTAAATAAAGTAGAAATGAACTGCATTTTATAAAACTGAAGCCTGTTTCCTTACAAAAAAAATACATTGTCATCTTTTTTACACGTTTGGCGATAGTCCTCTTTGCACCCAAAACACTCATTTTTAACATCACTAATATTTTCATCACCACTAGTGTCATTTAAACTAGATATACTAACTGTGAAGGTGTCTATATTGGGCAAACCTTTCAACTGCTTCAATCCAGAATTTGTTCTCACAAATACGACAAAAACAAAAACACTGCACTCACAAAGCACGAAAATAAGAATCATAAATTTAACTTCGAAATCATTAAAATCAATGACAAAAAGGATACACAGAATCTAAATAAAATATGTTTTATTTTGATTTTAATAATAATAAATATAACACCATAAAAAACTCTTAAAGTTATAATATATCTCCACTTTTTCGAAAACACCAATAATCCGCCCGTGTAAAAATAACTAGAGGAAGTGTGCCAAATATGGAATATGTCCCCATTATGGAATATCCTAAGGTTGAACAAACTAAAAGTGGCAACACTGGAACGACATCGCCAGCATATAGCCAGTGCTTGTTTGTCGTGCCTCTAGACAGTCATCGTTAAACCGTTGAAAGTAACAGGTGTAATTTCGTAGTTATATTTGTTTTTACGCCGGCTCAAAAATTATTTAAGGTATGTATTCTACATTTTGATACACATGTGGTAGGAAGATCCTACCACAAAACTTAGAAAATCAGTTGGTAGACTATCTACTTTTAATGGAAAAAACGTTTTACGGGTTAACAATAAATGATGTTAAAAGTATGGCTTATCAGCTGGCTACTGTTAACAAAATACCCAATCCATTTTCAAAATAAAAGGAAAGTGCCGAAAGAAAATGGTTGAATTTATTCCTGAAACGACACAGGGATAGAATTTCTGTCAGAAAGCCAACTGGAACGTTCATCTATAAAGCCAAACGCTTTAATAAGGAAAACGTGACACATATCTTTGATATTTTGGAGGCAGCATTTGAAAATCATAATTATTCAGCTGATAAAGTAAACCAACGTGGATGAGACTGGATTAAGTATTGTTCAGTCTAAAGTCCAATACCTTCTTGCGCTTAGAGCTTGCGCTTGCGCTTGTAAAAGCATTAACTTCTGCAAAAAGAGGTTCTTTAGTCACAGCAGTCTTGTGTATGGGTATAAGAGAAACTTTTGTTCCACCATATCTGATTTTTCCCAGAAAAAACCACAATATTTTATTGGAAAAGGGTACTACTCCTGGTTCAAAAATTGTGTGTCATCCAAGTGGATTGATTCAAACCCATATTTTTACACAGTGGTTCCTTAATTTTATTGAAAAAGTAAAAGCATCACAAAACGATCCAGTGTTGCTAGTGTTAGACGGACATCATACACATTTTCGAAATTTAGAAATGATAAATTTGGCAAGGGAGAATTTTGTTGACATAGTATGCTTGCCCCCTCATTCTACCCACCACATGCAGCCCTTAGATAGAACGTTAATCGGACCCTTAAAAACCCATTATAGTGAGATGGTGTGATTATTTTTAAGGTCAAATCAAAGACCAATTACACATTATGACATTGCTGAACTATTTGAAAAGGCGTATCTTAATGGATAAACTGGGACAATTGCCGTTAATGGCTTCAGAAAGACCGAAATATTTTCTATAAATCGCCATGTCTTTAATGAAAGCGATTTCCTTCCTGCAGAACAAGAAAATACTGAAAAAAAAACAATGTGCAGTAGTTGAAAATATTGCCGTCAATAGTGTAGATGAAAATGAATTTATTGGACCCGAAAATATTACACCGGTGCCAACCTTTCAAAAACAGACAGAACCTCGAAGGAGTAGGGCTCCTGGAAAAGCAGCGATTATTACCTCGTCTCCATACAAAGACGCTTTAAAAACTTCAATATATTCTTCTTCAAAACAAGCCAAAACAGTAAAGCGGAAAGTACTAATGGAAGCATTAGATAACCAACAACCATCCTGTAGTTACCAGCATCTACGTAAGTTGAAGAAGAAGACAATATTTCAAGATTCCTCTTTAGAATCCGAATCATTACGTTTCAAAGACGATTCTTCCAATGATGATGACATGATAGATATTGCAGCAGACAATCCTAAAGAAGAAGATGCTACTTGTTTCTACTGTGATGGAAAATTTTTGGAAGACAGAGAAGGAGAGAAGTGGATACAGTGCGTTGCCTGCAAATAATGGTGCCATATAGATTGTTCCGGGTGTGAAACTGATATCTTTATTTGTAAGATTTGCAAGGACAATTAACATGATTTGTCAAGGATGGAAAGCATCTAAATCCTAATAAGTTAAAATATAAAAATAAAGAATTTCGTAAAATAGATAGTGTTTTATTTTAAATCCTTTTTTTTTATTTAAATGCATATTATTTTGTTCCATATTAGGATCACAGCATATTTTATATTAAGTACATATTCCATATTAGGTGCAAAATTTACCTTTTTCATATGTCACTTTTTGACTATCCCAGCATGTAGATTTTCCTATTTTTAATATTAAAATCTGATATATGAAACATTATTGTGTATTTATAAATAAAGAATCACACATTATTTTAAGAAGCAAAGAAAATACAAACCAAATACAAAACGGTATTCCATATATGGCGCACTTCTTCTATATAATAATAACAGTAAATCATGAGATATCAAATATCAATTTTTACCTCTGTCAATTCCCTAATATCAATGTCTCGTTTTACGTATTGCTAAGTTTTTTTTATATATTTTACAATAACTTTTTGTTCTCAATCTTGCACATTTTAGAATCTTGACAAAGGCAAGGGTTACCTGCCGAAACGATGATTTTAATAGCACAATAAAATGTAGCTCCAAAATTACTAATACTTGTTGAACCTTAATCCAAGAAATAATAAATTTAGAATATTAAATATATTTAGTATGTTTCAAGACTTTCCGTCAAGCTTCAAAAGAAGACGGTGCAATAATAAAAAGAAACCTAAACTAATGTAAAGATAATTTATAGGATGTTCTTAAAAAAAAGTATTCTTTTTTACGCTGTTAATATTATACCCTGTAGTAATAATTTTATAATGTGAAGTATACAGTTACCTATAATTTTTGTTCATAATTTTTTTTTAATATTACGCTAATAACGTATGTATCGTACTTCGACACACTATAGTCCTCATTGTGTTGGTATTTTCATTTAGTTTAAAATATTAATCTGCGTTCTAAATTCTAGATAATTTAAGAAGTATATTCCTAAACTACTTTTCGAATCGACGTAGAGAGTGATATCATTTATTCTTAGCAAATGTGTCAATTTCACAGTCTGCTTAACGCTTATTGCCATGTACTGTGGTTGTGTTCAATCAAGCGTTTTAACAGAAATCTAAAAATCCGTTCGGAATTGAACTGGTAGTAGATTTGATACTTCTTCAAAGTAAAAATAATTTAATACAGCAGTATATTTTACAAAAATTGGATATGTGGAGTTTCTGATTTAATTTGTTCAAGTAGTAATGAGTCATCGAAAAAAAAATCGTAATTGACGTAGAATATGTAATAAGCCTTTATACCTTTAAAGCGGTAATAACTCACATACAAGAAACTCAAAACAAATATAAACAACAAAACATTTAACAATAATTTCAATTACTTTATCATAACTTAAGATATCATTTTAATGAAATTACTTTAAATCTTAACTTTAAAGAAAATAAAGTAATCTAAAACACATTTAAGTCCTTTTTAATACTTTTGTAACAAATACAGGGGATCTATTTGACAAGAATGCAATAGGGCTCAAAAACAAGGCCACTCAAAGTAAAACCTTACTTGGATTAGCGTTATCTGTTTTTAAGCACATGAAAATCGTACACAATATGTAAAAATAGGAAAATAACTACTGTTACGATAAATTCTGACCCAAAACCGTAAATATATTTATTACTAATATTTTCATTCATTCACGTATTTTTTAGGTAATGCCTACCTGACACACGATGGGTCCCCCTTTGTAATAAAAACAACAATTCGAACCTTCTGGAGACAAGCCGATTTAACCATACCGGTTCTGAGAACAATTCGCCGCTCTGTCTAGAAGGCCTTTCAGCAAAACAGCGGTCTATGTTCGATGTGTTTCGAGAAACAACTGTTTTCATTCTCGAATAACAGGACTTTATATTTATAGAGGAATTTTGGTTATGGAGGGACAGTTAATAAAGATAATTCGCGCTCGCGATATTGTTGTTACGCTCGCCTAAATAAATTATGTGTATTATTCGTTTAAATAAATTGATATAAATTATTGTGCCTTTTAATGAATTAAGATAAGAACAAGACATTATAAATTAAATAGACATTGAAATAAAATCATAACATTGGTGTCGGAATAGTGGAATACGTAAAATAAATTGTGGAAATGGCTACGATTTATGAGCTGACAGTGACTAATTTAAGAAGACATCTCGAAGACAGAGAATTAGCTTCTACCGGAAAAAAGGCTGAGTTAGTCCAACGACTAAAGAACGCTTTGCTAGAAGAAGGACTAGATCCAGAGACTTATATATTTGAAGATGCTGTCATCTCGTCGATTTCGAAATTAGAGAACAAAGTTTCTGGCGATATTTTGAAAGTTTCTGGTGACATCGCATCATTAGAGAACAAAGTTTCCAACGAGATTTCGTCCCTGGAAAGCAAAGTTTCGGCTAACATCTCTTCGGAAATCTCTAAAGTAACTTCTGAGATGTCTGCCCTCGACTATAGAATATCTTCGTTAAAAAACCAAGTTGCTGCCGATATGTTGGCCTTCGAAGAAAAGATGAAAGAGATGGAAAGGAAGATGGAGGAAACAGGGACAGCAGAGAGAGGTAACAATCCGATTACAGTGGAGATAAAAGAAGACGAGACGAAATGTAAGTTGGAGACACGGCCGAAATTTGAAGGAAGTGGAGGTTCTATTCATGTGAAAGTCCCAACTTTCGACGAAAAATCATCATGGAATAACTACATAAAACAGTTCGAATCAGCTGCAAGAGCGAATGGATGGTCTGAAAAAGAAAAGGCTGTAAACCTGACTATCGCTCTTCGAGGAGATGCCTTAGATGTGCTTCAGACCATAGCCGTAAAGGAGACCGATGATTTCGAACAACTGAAGAAGAGGTTAAATATGCGATATGGCCACGAACATTTGGAGCATGTATATCAGTCGCAGCTTAAAAATCGTAGACAGAAGAAAGATGAGGCTCTTCAAGAATATGAGGTAGATATTGCCAGATTAGTACGATATGCTTATCCAACAGCTCCCGAAGACATGATGGAAAAATTGGCCGTTCAAACGTTTATTGATGGTCTTCGTGATCATGAAATGCAGAGAACACTACGATTAGCTCGTCACAAGACGCTGGTTGATGTCTTATCCGCCGCCCTCGAAGTCGAGTCAGCTACGCAGGCCTCTGGCGGGTACAGTAAAGTTAGGACTGTAAAAGAGGAAGGAGATGAAGATAAACTTGACCAGCTCGTTAATATGATGAAAAGCATGACATATAAGAAAACGAAGACCATCAGATGCTGGAATTGTGGCGAAATAGGACACGTACGAAGCTCCTGTAAACACCCTAGGTACGACGCAAATCAAGAAACTCACCATCAGGAAAACTAGAACGGGTCAGCCTTAGGGGGGCAGCTTCGACCCAGAACTTTTCCAAAGACCCTCTCATACTAATAGCTTCTTTGAAATGTCGTGAAGATAGTGTATATGTAGATGGAGACATAAATGGTAAAAAGCATACGTTGTTGGTGGATACCGGAGCGACCAGAACCATTATACGCCCGACAGTTATAAACAGCCGAAAGAAACTGTTACCAACGAGGTTGCGACTTCGGACCGCTACAGGTGAAAATGCTAACATTCATGGAGAAATCCAGGTACAATTGGGAATTGGAGCAGAAAAGTTCGTCCATACTGTTATAGTTGCTGACATCGAAGAGGATGTTATATTAGGAATGGACGTAATGAATATGCATGGATTCCAATTGGATTTTAAGAATAAGGTAATCAAAGTTGGCAACGAGGAGGTATTTCTCCATCCACATAATGACAACACTGTGCAAGCAGCCATTACAGAAGATACAGTCGTGCCTGCGAGAAGCGAAACGATCATAGTAGCGCGACTACAGGGAATTGTAGACGAAGGGAGACCTGTTATGATGGAGCCTTGGAACCACGGCGATGAGGTTGGCCGTGGAATCATAATTGGAAAGGAATTGGTGACTTCGGCTAAAGAAATTCCTGTGAGACTTATCAATGTCAACGACTACCCAGTGACCATAAAGAAAGAGACAAAAGTAGGAACTTGTGTACCTGTGACATCCATAATTCGTCAGGCGACAACATCTGATAATTCCAATGACAAATTCGACCAAATGGTTGCAGTTGCAGGACAGTCTCTAAATCAGATGGAGAAAAGGAAATTAAGGGAATTTCTTCGGCAGTATCGTGATATTTTCGTACCGAAAGGAGGAAAGACGGGAAGAACTACCGTTGTTAAGCATAAAATTGATACTGGTAATGCTAAGCCAATTCGTCAAACAGCTCGACGATTACCACAGGCCAAGAGAGAGGAAGCTGAAACGATTGTTCAGGAAATGAAGAAAGACGGGGTGATAGAACCTTCTACGAGTCCATGGGTCTCTCCGGTGGTCCTGGTTAAGAAGAAAGACGGAACGACGAGGTTCTGTGTGGATTACCGTTTGCTGAACAACGTTACCAAGAAAGATAGTTATCCTCTGCCTCGGATCGATGATACATTGGACACATTGGCTGGAAGTAAATTGTTTTCTACTTTAGATTTGAAGTCTGGATACTGGCAGGTAGAAATGGACCCAGTCGATAAAGAAAAGACAGCCTTCACCACAGGATCTGGATTGTGGCAATTCAACGTTATGCCATTTGGACTTTGTAATGCTCCTGCGACATTTGAGAGGCTTATGGAAAATGTGTTGAGAGGGTTATCTTGGAAAACATGCCTGGTTTATTTAGATGACATAATCGTCTTGGGGGAGACATTCGAAGATCATTTGAGGAATTTAGAAAACGTTTTTAATCGACTTAAAGCTGCCCAATTGATGCTAAACCCCAAGAAGTGCCAGCTATTTCAAGGTAAAGTCAATTATCTGGGTCATATAGCCAGTAAAGAAGGAGTGGCCGTGGATAAGGGAAAAATCGATTCCATTAAGGAATGGCCAAAACCAACTGACAAACATCAAGTGAGAAGTTTTCTTGGACTATGTACTTACTACCGGAGGTTTATTAAGAAGTTTGCAGATATCGCTAAGCCATTAACGCGACTTACAGAGGAAGCAAGAGAATACCGCTGGGATATAGACTGCCAAAATGCCTTTGAAACGTTGAAAAAGCATTTAATAACAGCACCAATTTTGGGGTATCCACTGCCAGAAGGAGAGTTCATCTTAGATACGGATGCAAGTAACGTGGGAATTGGAGGAGTGTTGTCTCAGATTCAAGGAGGACAGGAACGAGTCCTCGGATATTTTAGTAAAGTCCTTTCAAAACCTGAGCGGAATTATTGCGTCACGAGAAGAGAACTTCTAGCAGTAGTTAAATCAGTAGAGCACTTCTACCAATACCTCTATGGCAGAAAGTTTCTAATCCGAACCGACCATGCCGCCCTTAAGTGGTTGATGCAGTTTAAGAATCCAGAGGGTCAGATAGCCAGGTGGATCGAACGACTCCAAGAATACGATTTTAAGATTGAGCACCGGGCCGGAGTTAGCCACAGAAACGCTGATTCTCTTTCCAGAAGGCCATGCCCAGCAGAGTGTTCCCACTGCAACAAAACGGAATCCAAGGAAGCAGCAGTGCTAAGAACGACGATTGTCAACGACGACTGGACGCCTACTAAGATAAGGGAAGAACAAGAGAGAGATCCAGTTATACAGAAAATCCGAAAATGGAAAGAGGAAAACCGTCGACCACCTTGGCAGGAAATATCAAACCTATGCTCAGTAGTTAAGACGTATTGGGCCCAGTGGGACTCATTTATCATCGAAGATGGCTTGCTCAAACGAGTCCTGGAAAATGATGACGGTTCAGAGAAGAGAAGACAGTTGGTGATCCCAAAGAGCAGAATAGCCGAAGTACTTCGTCAGTTACACGACAGTCCATCGGGAGGGCATTTTGGTGTAAGGAAAACCCTTCAGCGAATTCGGGAACGGTTTTATTGGATGAACAGTTCCGACGATGTAAAAGACTGGTGTAAGAAATGTACTATTTGTGCCACGAGTAACGGGCCTTACCGAAAAAGGAGAGCTCCTATGAGACAATATAATGTTGGAAGCCCGTTTGAAAGAATAGCTTTGGACATCGCTGGGCCATTTCCAGAAAGTGAAAATGGAGGCAAGTACATGCTGGTAGTAATGGATTACTTCACTAAGTGGGTCGAGATTTACGCACTTCCAGACCAGAAGGCCGCCACCGTTGCAGATAAGTTGATCCAAGAATATATCAGCCGATTTGGAGTGCCTTTGGAGATCCATAGTGACCAAGGCAGGAACTTCGAAAGCGATCTATTCCAAGGAATATGTGATAGACTAGGCATGAAGAAAACAAGAACTACCGCGTATCATCCGCAATCGGATGGTATGGTAGAACGAATGAATAGGACAGTTGGCAAGTATTTGACAAATATGGTGTCCGATCATTAGCGAGACTGGGACCAATACCTTCCGTTCTTCACAATGGCCTACAGATCTGCTGTTAACGAATCAACAGGCCAGACACCAGCCAAAGTCCTATTCGGACGCGAAATGCGACTACCTTGTGATCTAGAGTTTGGGTGTCGACCTGGAGAAGATGTAGCAGGTGAAGATTATGTGATCGAATTACGAAGAAGAATGGACGATGTACATGAGTTGGTCCGTTCCCACCTTCAGATCGCTAGCGACCGAATGAAGAAACGGTACGATACACAAGCCGAAAAGGGTTGCTTTAAGAAGAACGACAAAGTCTGGCTGTATAATCCCAAGAAGCGGAAAGGTTGTTCTCCCAAATTGCAGCAGCAGTTTTGGGAAGGTCCATACCTCATCATGGAGAAGATCAACGATGTCATCTACCGAATAAACAAGATTCCGAGGGGAAAGCCGATGATAGTACACCATAACCGGCTGGCGTCTTTCGAAGGTGACCACGAAGTAGATGAAGAAGTGGAAGTAAACCAAGTCCAAGACGTGTCTGACCTCACGTTTGAGGAATTCATGGGTGCCTATGGAGGTACCGGTAAAGCAAGACATGGTGTTACCACTGAAGAAAAGCAAGATCTACTCACGCTCCCCGATGACTACTCGCTGGCCCTTACCATCCCGGCCAGTATCAAAGACGCACCAGGGTTGGCATCCGTCTTTCGAAGGAAGTTTGGTCGAGTTGCAGAACTACAATGCCAGGTGCCAGCTCCCGGTAAAACCTTGAAACTCCAAGATGCATCACGTTACCTTTTCTACCTGGTAACAAAAGACACTGCCCGTGACCAACCTACCTACCGAGATGTATGGGAAGCCTTACTTCAATTGAGAGAGCACGTACTAGAGTCCGACGTGCAAAAGTTAGCCATGCCAAAGTTGGAGTGCCGCCAATTAGATTGGAGGGTTATCCGAAATATGGTGGAAGAGATCTTTAAAGACACCGAAGTCCAGGTGTTAGTCTGTTGCAATCCGCATAGTTACTGGTGCGGAGAGAAAACCGTCCCTTGTCATTTTTATACAACTGGAAGTTGTAAAAGAGGGTCCAGTTGCCGATACCAGCATACCGTTCCGGTTCCAGTCCTGACAAGGTTCCAGGAGGAACAATCTTTTAAGAGGGGGCAATGTTACGATAAATTCTGACCCAAAACCGTAAATATATTTATTACTAATATTTTCATTCATTCACGTATTTTGTAGGTAATGCCTACCTGACACACGATGGGTCCCCCTTTGTAATAAAAACAACAATTCGAACCTTCTGGAGACAAGCCGATTTAACCATACCGGTTCTGAGAACAATTCGCCGCTCTGTCTAGAAGGCCTTTCAGCAAAACAGCGGTCTATGTTCGATGTGTTTCGAGAAACAACTGTTTTCATTCTCGAATAACAGGACTTTATATTTATAGAGGAATTTTGGTTATGGAGGGACAGTTAATAAAGAAGATTCGCGCTCGCGATATTGTTGTTACGCTCGCCTAAATAAATGATGTGTATTATTCGTTTAAATAAATTGATATAAATTATTGTGCCTTTTAATGAATTAAGATAAGAACAAGACATTATAATTTAAATAGACATTGAAATAAAATCATAACACTACTTTTAAATAAAAAATTTTAGTCATCTGATCGGTGTGTGTGGTGAACCGGTGACTACTATTGAGAATAAACTGACAAAAATAATAGGTAAAAAAATAAGAATAAAGCTTGCTCACAATCAATTTGTTCTACCACCAACGACCGGTTTCGCATTCTATAATTTGTTATGCATCTTCAGATCAACGGTACATGGTAAACTAAATGTTGTAAACATAATAACCCGTATTAGGGTACTGTCTGGTATAAATATATAGCAATTATGACAATATTATATGTGTGTGATTAATAAATGTGACTTTAAAATTGATTAAATAAAACAAAATAAAACTTAAGTGAAAAAACAACATAGTAAAATTGAAATTAAATAAATAAATAACTAACAAGTAAATATTACTTACATTCCGATACAAGGATTATTATTTAATGTTTGAGAAAACATAGTTAAAAAACTATTATGGTAAATTGGTGACAGGTGATCATCGGTTTTACTGCAACTATTTAACGAACAAAGGAAAATTTCTTGAGGGGAAAAGATATTAACAACCAGACTAGGAATGTAGGTATAATGTAAATTGTTTGTTGAAATTAAATGTGATGTTTTTTTTTGTTAAAAGATTTAAAAATAGAGGCATACAGATTTACCGGAAAAATCTGAAAAACTCAATGAAGCTCCTTAAATACATCCTTACAATTATACGAAGAATCCGTATAAGGCCCAGCCAAACTAACATAGAGCTTCCTGATGAAATTAGATGTCCAACCTATCGGTCAAACATGCCAGTGCCAACTAACAGTGAAACACATTCTTACCGAATGTCATCAATAAAATGAAGTAAGGCGGTAGCTAAATCTCAAACCGCAGCTAGACGACTTTCTCAGTGATCCCAATCATATAGAGAGAGTTATATATAATTATATATAATTATATATATATATATATATATATATATATATATATATATATATATATATATATATATATATATATATATTGTTATGATGTATTGTTTGTTTGAATGATGAGCAATGAGTATTTTTTAATAATATAGGGTTTTTATCGCGGTTCTCAAAGAATTAGTTTGTAAGTCCTTTTTTAAATTATCTTTATTATATCTATTATAAAACACACATATATATCTAACCTAGTCAATGTAAATTTAAAATAAACTATCTTTAAATTGAAATTCTTATGAAACTAATTAAATTCTATAGACAATGTAAAATTTAAACAAACTATCTACAAAATTGAAATTGTTATGACACTAACTAAATTATATTAACAAAATTTTGTACCTTTCTGTCACTGAATGCCTAAATGAACTGTTTTCCACTATATAGATTATAATCACCACTCAAATGTCTTCTTCTCAGCTTCGGTTATCCTTGTTTTTGTGAAATTACTTTTTCCAATTATCAGCTTCCACCAATTTAAGATATTTTTCTTCACAGCATTTATAAACCACCAAGCAAACCAGCAAACAGCATTTATTTTTATTCTTCTTTTCAATATATCAATATCCAATCACCAAAAATATAATTTAATTTTAATATTCAATTAATACTTCTTCCATTATCATCATTTATACATAACATAATTTTTAATCTTCAATAATATTTTCTTTATACTGTTTCTTACTCTTGATTTAACTCACTATATTGAACAATTGTAACTGATTGACTGCCTCTAACTAATTTTCATACTAAAACTGGCCATCATAGTAACTGTAACTCATAACTGATTGACTAACTGAATGGACCGAATCCAAATCACCGGGTATTTATATCTTTTTACATGTTCCAGAACCATCTGGTAAGAAATCATGTTCGATTTGTTCCATTAAACACATGTCTGAATTTTCTGGAAACAGTATATGTTCGATCCACAGACATAACATTATTCCAGAATGTTCCACCATAAACAAAGGTCAAATTCTGTATTCTGGAGAATTCGTTAATTTTCTATTGATAATTTTGTTAACATTTAGGCTTTTCAGATCAGAATATACAATTAAATCAGTAACTATATATAAATTAAACATTTTAAACTAACATTTTATTATAACCCCACTTTATATTCCTAATTATGAATTTCTATCTGTCACTTTAAAGAGTATTTTTGGTTGCCTAGTCACATGGCTCACTTAAATATATCTACAATATTATAATTATTAAAATACAACTTTTTACAATTATTATTTGCTAATTTCTTAAAAATGCCCTCACATAAATAATTTTTATAAAATTTTCTAGTATGTATATAACTTATTCAAATAACCAAATACTTTTAATATCTAATATTATCTAGTAATGTAACTTATAAATTATTTTCTATAAACACCAATCATATTAATATATATATATATATATATATATATATATATATATATATATATATTATATGTAGAATAAATATAGTACAGTGCAGTCCCGGTGTAAAGAAATCCCCAATATAACAATTTTTTTAAATCCTCTTCAAACGTTTGTAAAACTCAATGTAAAAAATACCCCTATATAACGATCTGTTTCGCTTTTAATCCTCGATATAACGAATTTTTACGATTTACGGAAATAAATTAAAACCCCTGTATAATAAATATTGACTGTAGCAAACCTCTACATAAAGCACGTAACCCCTGTGTTACGCATTTCTGCGATACAAACCTCAGTTTAGCGTAGTTTAGTATAGATTGTGGTGTCTCACGGACAAGTCCAGACATGAAAACAATGTGACCTGCTTCCCACCACTTACTCCTAGAACCATCAGCCAGTCAGTGCAGTGTTGACCTTGACACTGTGTTTACACTCTGATCAGTACCTTAAATACCTAAAGATTTGAGTGTCATTATCGTACAGTACATCGAAGTGTAAAGTTTTTTTTATTTTGTGTTCGTATTTGCTATGTCGCAGAAACACAGTAGAAAAGCTTTTACAGTAGAATTTAAACGTAAACTGATACAATTTGTTAAAGAAAATTTCAAAAAGAAGAAATTTGAGATTGTCAAGAACTTTGACATCGCTCCCTTCACATTAACCACAATAACAAAAAATAAATAAAACTACGGAGTTGACGATGGACTGTCCAAAAATTTGCAAAAAGGCTAAGGAAGGTGAGCTACAGGATGTCGAAGAATCTGTTATTAAGTGGTTTAAACAGTGCCATGATTAAAATGTACCCGTTGCAGGTCCCATACTCCAAGAAAAGTCTCAACAGTTTGCAGAACAATTTAGGTAGGCAGACTTTCGAGCCAGTAATGCCTGGTTGGATCGGTAAAAAGAGACACGATATTAGTTTCAAAAAAGTTTGTGGTGTAAGTGCTGCCATGGATGATGTAACTTGCGAAAACTGGAAAGCTAAATTGCCAAACTTGACCCATGGATACAATGCTGATGAGACAGGGCTTTTTGTTAAGTACCTACTGGACAAAACGTTAGTGTTGAAAGGAGACCCTTGCAAAGGGGGCAAAAACAGCAAATATCGTTTGACAGTCTTACTCTGCACTAACTCATCCGGCACAGATAAACTGAAACCTCTCGTCATAGGAAAATCAAAAAAAACCCATATGTTTCAAAAACGTATTAACCTTACCAACAGACTATACAGCTAATAAAAAAGCGTGGATGATCGTAGAGGTCTTTGGTGACTGGCTGAAACAAACCAACAACGCGATGAAAAAGAAGATGAAACACATTCTTTTATTTATCGACAATTGCACTGCACATAAAGATATTCCGGTGCCAACAAACATTAAAGTTCAGTTCCTGCCTTCAAACACAACGTCTAAACTCCAACCGCTTGATCAAGGAATAATACAAAATTTCAAAACCAAGTACAGAAGGGAGGTTGTCCGTCAATTCTTGAACGACTTGAAATGCCAATCTACAACCAAAATTAGTGTTTTAGATGCTATGTGGATGTTTACAAAGGCATGGAACAATGTTAACGAAAAAACTATTGTCAACTGTTTCAAGAAAAGCTGCTTTCAAGTGAATGATCGTGATCAAAACCAAGATGAGGACGATTCAGAAGTTCAACAACCAGAACCAACGTTAGTCAACCAGATTTTACATCAAAGGACGCAAGAGATGCCCTCAATGTGTTAAAGTGTTATTTTCTAAAAAAAATGTTTTAAATGATGGTGTTGTTAAATCTATCACTGTGCTGGATTGAGAAATGGATAACCTAACACAACAAGGTAAAAAATCAAAAATTACTGACTTTTTTAGCGGTAATCAGGGTACTCGTAATAACGATGGTCATAGATGAACGTAGTAAAAGTAGTTTTTTATTTGTTTAGTTTTATATTGACTATAATAAAGCATTCGAGAAAGTACGACTTAAACAATTAATGAATATCCTGAAATCAAAGAAGATTTACTACAACGACCTCAGGATCATATCAAATTTATACTATAAACAGCGAGCAAAAGTACGTGTTAACGAACAGCTGTCAGAAGAAATTAAAATTAGATGTGGAGTGAGACAGGGATGCGTATTGTCGCCAATTCTTTTTAATGCCTACTCCGAAGAGGTCCTGAAAAAAGCTCTTGAGGGTAAAACAGCTGGAATAAAGGTGAATGGAGTTTCCATCAACAACATTAGATATGCGGACGACACTGTGATCTTAGATCAAGAGTATGGTCTAACAATGAATGTCAAGAAGACGAAATTTATGAGAATATCGAAAACTCAAAGAAATACCGAGAATCTTCTAATAAACGAAACCAACGTCGAACAAGTGGACAAATATGCATACCTGGGAACAATGATTAACTCCACAAATGATTACAATCAGGAGATCAAAATAAGAATAAAAAGGCTAGAGCAATTTCAACAAAATGAGAAGAGTGCTATGTACCAGAGATTTAAAACAGGAACTAAGAGTTAGGTTGGCGAGGTGCTATGTTTTTTCGATTTTATTTAATGGAATGGAATCTTGGACCTTGAATGCGACATCAATAAAAAAACTGGAATCATTCGAGCTGTGGGTGTACAGAAGAATTCTGAAAATATCATGAACAGAACACGTCACAAACAAAAAGGTTCTGGGAAGGATGAACAAAGAAATGGAAATTTTAAATACAATAAAAACAAGAAAATTAGAATATCTCGGACATATTACACGTGGAGAGAAATACACCTTGCTCCAACTGATTATGCAGGGAAAGATCCAAGGAAAGAGAAGCATAGGAAGGCGTAGAATGTCATGGCTGCGCAACCTGAGAGAGTGGTACGGATGTACAGCAAATGAACTTTTCAGAGCAGCCGTCTCAAAATTTCGAATAGCTATGATGATTGCCGACCTTCGCCGTGGAGATGGCACTTGACGAAGAAGAAAAAGTTTTATATTACATTTCCAACACGAATTTAACTTTGGCAAATAAATTACGTTATTCTCAAAAATATTTAGGTTTTTTCCCCTGTTTTTGGTATCGTACTTTCTAAGTTAAGACACAGGTCTACAGTTATTCTCTAAATCATTATTTGTTGAACTGAGGTTAAGTGATGAGAAATTCGTTATATAGAGGTTTGAATTCACCTTTAAGAAACCCTTTATAACGAATATTTGTTTAATATATGAAATATAATGTGGTTATTAATCGTTATTGTGAATTCCATTCTTTTGTTTAACATTAAAAGAAATATTAAATTATATTAATTCCATATTAAATAGAATAGTATTTAAAAACGTGTAAAATGTTAGACTCTACTTGCTTATGGTAAAATAATAAAATATTACAATAATTTTTAATAATACAATAATCTTTACACTGCCACTATTTTTTGTACTTATGTCAAAGCTTTTGATTGCGTGAATCAGTAATTTTGATTAAAAAAACTAAATTTCTACGGAACTCGAGGTACTTCTTTGAATTGGTTCCAATGGTACTTGAGGATAGAAAACAACTAGTTAGAGCAAATGATACTGACTCGTCACAAAAGCATTGTATGTAGAGTACCACAAGGTTTAGTATTATGACCTCTACTTGTTCTTATCTTTATAAATGACATCACTAACTTAAAAATCCATGGAAATTTTTTTCTTTTTTCTAATGGTACCAGTATCACCTAGAGGAACTCTAATATTGCAACTCTTTATGTAACTATATGCACTTTGGATGCCGAAGACGAGGCATTAGTGCACACGGCGCAAAGTAGCGTCCTGTACAATGCAATTTTCTAATCTCTTTTACTTCCGTCAGCACAGGTCGAACGGTATCTCAAATTCGATGCGCAGCGAATGTGTTAACGAAAACCTTAAAGAAATGCTCCCATAGTGTAAGTGATACAGGGTTAAGAGCTAAAAGCCAACACAGATGAGTTAGTTTGTTGACTTAGCTCTGGTACGACCCGATTAGACATCGTCATTTTAAGTAAGAATTCAAACTTTCCTATTTTAATTAAATATATTAACAAAACAAAGATTCCTATAGCTATAATAGTTGTAAATGACTGTTGTTTATAGTTGTAAATGACTTTTCGCACGTGCACATATATCACTGATAATGGTCTTATAAACTAGTGCTTTTGGATAATTACTTAAAAAAATAAATAAAAACAGAATATATGACTTATATAACAGACATATTTATACTTCCTTTAAATATATTACTGACTGTAGTAAGCAGTTTATAAAGAATAAAAAAAAATCTTGTAACTTTTCTTGTCTATATATAAACTTTTATCGTTAGTTTGTTGGAAATCAATACTGACTGCTGGAATTAGGGTCCTCTTATAGACCACAATGAATTATTTATTAAAAAGTCGTTTATTAAACAGAGAAATTTTAGTTACCAAAAAGTCATCGTTGTTGTAAGGAAGTTAAATCAAACAATAATTAAAAAGATCACTAAAAACATACTGCGTGGCCTAAGTTAGGGATGTGGCCAATATAAAGGTAATGGTACTTGATTCTGTTTTAATTATTGGTAGTAAACAACTAAAAATTATTAGAGTTTTTTAAAAATATAAAAATTTGAGACCTTACAAAATAATCAGACCAAAAAAAATTATTTAAGTATTGGATAAGTATTGGTAAAGCACCTGTACACTATTTGAAAATGACATTTGTTCTCTCAAATAGGATAAACAAATATAATTGTTTAAAAACTACTTGACCTATTGTAATTCGTGAAAGAAGGCTGAAAACTAACGGTTGTATGTCTTGTTTAATGCCACATCATAACAAAATATAAATAAAACATTTTATTCAAACAATTAAAAATATGTTTAAGGTTAAGGAATACCATTACAACTTAGGGATATAGAAAATATACTATGACCCATTATCAGATCTACTGAATATACATATAAAATTAAACAAAAAAATTGGTCAAGATATCTTGGAGGAGTATGGCAACTAAGTTTGTAACACTTATATGACTACTAAAAGCATGAATTATTAGACAGATATAATAATTAAGAGTTTTATGTATTGTTTAATGCCACATCATAAAAAATAAAAATTAAACATTCCATTCAAAAAATTTAAAAAAATGTTTAAAGTGAAACACCCTTATTATTTGAATTATATCGATTTGAAAAATATATAACAATCTATTTTCAGACCTATCGAATTCTTCTTCTTAAGGTGCCTTCTCCATTACTGAAGGTTGGCTATAACTACATCAAATTGCTCTATATCTTGAGCTGTTCTTAGTATCGAATGTGTGTCCATGCCTGTCCAGTTTCTTACATTCTTCAACCAGGAGCATTTTCTTTCTTCCTGGACTTCTTCTTCCTTCCACTTTCCCTTCCAATATAAGTCGTACGAAGTTGTATTTTTCTCCTCTGTAAATATGTCCTAGATAACTCGTTTTTCTGTTTTTTACAATATTTAGGAGTTCTCTCTCAGTATCCATTCTTCTTAGCACCTCGTTGTTGGTCACGTGCTCTGTTCAAGAGATCTTCAGCATCCTTCGAAAAACCCACATCTCAAAGGCTTCCATATGCCTCATACTTGTAATTCCGAGAGTCCATGTTTCCACTCCGTATAGCAATATGGAGTAAATAAACGTTTTTACAAATTGGTATCGGATATCCAACGATAACGTAGAGTTTATTAGGAATTTTTTCATTCGTTAAAATGCGGACCTAGCATATTCTATACAAGCACGTATTTCGACCTCGTGGTCAAGATCGTTTGTTATCCAGCAACCAAGATACTGGAATCTTTGTGCTGGTTCTATATGTTTGTTATAGATACAAATATTAATGTCGACATATGGTGCACGTCTAACAGCCATTACTTTTGTTTTATTTGTGTTTATATTTAGTCCTAAGCTATCTCCCTCTCTAGTTATGACATTCAAAAATCGTTGTAAACCCTCAGCACTGTCTACAATAATGACGGTGTCGTCTGTGTATCTTAAGTTGTTTACGTATTCTCCGTTGATTTTTATTCCTTCTTTAATATTTTCGAGGGCCTTTTGACAGATCTTTTTGGAATATATATTGAATAACAGTGGAGAAAGTACACAACCCTGACGAACTCCTCTTTTTATTGGCAATTCTGCTGTCAGACGATTGTCTATTTTGATCGACGCTATTTGATCCCAATATAGTTTTTTAATAAGTGCTACAGTGTTATGGTCTATACCATGTTGTGTTAGGGTTTCTATGAGTTCTGTGTGTTTTACTCGATCAAACACTTTTTCGTAGTCGATAAAACAGAGAAACACGTGTTTTCGCTGATCTCGGCATTTTTGTAGTAATATCTGGAGGCCAAATAATGCCTCCCTTGTACCAAGCCCCATACGAAATCCAAATTGATTATCGCTCTGGCTTCTTTCGCATTCTCTGTATATTCGTTGATGTACAATTTTGAGTAAAATTTTCAGAAAATGTCTCATCAGGCTAATTAGTCTGTGAACATCTATTTGCTTTATTTTTCTTGGGTATAGGTATAAATGTCGATTTAAGCCAGTCTTCTGGGAAGATTCCAGTGGTATATATTTTGTTAAATAATAGTGTTAACGTCTGAAGATTTTCTTCATTGATAAGCTTTATCATCTCTATGTATATTTCATCTGGACCTAAGGCTTTTCGTGGCTTTGCCATATTGATTGTTTTTGTAACTTCCGATGTTAATATATCAAGTATTGTTTCTTGTACTATATTCATTTGTGGTTCTATTCTCTCGTCATCAAACAGATCTTTGATGTATTTTTTCCAGATAGCTTCCACATTTTCTGGACTAGATACTATGTGGTTGTTATCATCTATTAAAGTTGTTGTAGTGATTTTTTTATTCAAAGTAGTCATGCTTTTTTAGAAAATGTCCGAGTGCCTCACAGTTGCCGCTCATCCATTCTTCTTTGGCTTTCCTGATTTTGTTTCGGATGATTTTCTGGGTTTCTTTATATTTTTCTTCATTTCGATTTTTGTAAGATCTCCTTATGTCCATTAGTTCTAGGACTTTTTCTGTCATCCATGTATTCTTTGTTTTTCTGATGTTGTCTTGTAGTTGTTCTCTTTGTATAGTTGTGATTGTTGTTTTGAAGGTGTGCCAAATACTTTCTATTGTTCTTCTGCATCCGCGGGTGCTTTATTGAACTTTTCTTTGAGTGTATCATTGAGTGTTTTCTCTATTTCTGCCTGTACTATTGGATCTTTAAGTTTTTCGAGGCTAGGTTTTATCTTCTCTCTGTATTTGATTTTCTTTAGTTTAATTGAAATTTTACCAACAACAGGATTGTGGTCAGAATCGATGTCCGCCCCGGGATATATTTTAATTCCCCCGATTCCATTTCTATAACGTTTGTCAATTAATATATAATCAATCTGGTTTCTTATTATGCGGTTTTGATTATCGCCAGGTGCTTCCCATGTATATAATCTTCTTTTTGGTTGTTTAAACCAGGTGTTTGCGATCATTAGATTTTCTTTTTGGCAAAATTGGACCAGTAATTCTCCTCTATCATTTCTTTGGCCCAAACCAAACCTATCGAATATGCATATAAAATTTCATAAAAATCTTTCCAGCTGTTTCGGAGAGGTAAGGCGACTAACAGTGTGACACAAGAATTTTATGAATATAGATATAACGTAATGTAAATTTTATGTAACACACGTTTGTAAATAAATATAAAAATGATTTTTTTTATAAATGAAAATGAAAAAAGAATAAAAAATTTGCGAATGTTGACTCACATCAGCAAATTTTTCATCAGTTCGAGGAAAGAAATTACAATACCTAATATGTTTTTACGGAAAGGAATATTACAATTCCTTAAACAAGAGGAGGCACAAAGATAAAGCAATCACAAATAGTGACAAGCGTCTCATTTGTTCTTTACTGATTACTATTTTTTTAATTTTCCGAGTTGAAATCATTGTGCGGATGTGAAAATGCACAATCATTTTCACTGTCGTTTATACAATCATATTATCTTTATATTTCCTTTAAAACGCTGGAAATACATTAGGTTGATATTATATACTATTCGTTTGCGTTGTTTGTACCAATAAATTCATATTTGCTTTTTGTTGTAGGTAAGTACTTCTAAATAATAAGTTTTAACGGTAAGTACAAACTAAAACTTTTAAAATGTTCAAAACGTGTGCGATTTATTTAAATGATCCAATACAAGAAATATTAGAACAATCTGTGTATTTTGTTTTCGTTATCTTAATCATGTATTGAATCAAGTCTTGTTTTGAGATTTGTCAACTATTTGGTAAAGTTATACAGTGTTTCTATCCACCATTACATCCCTATCCCCCCACATATTTTTTAAATCATATGTTTAATTACTAAATGATGGATTCGACAGATACTTAATGGGAATTCATTTTATCTAACAATAAAGCACTGAAAACTTTTGTTTTCAAAACTTCCACAAAATTTGTTATAATTTATTATCACTGCAGCTGTTTCGGCGGAGTGCCTTTCTCAAGTGATCTATTTTTGATATGCGTTTACACTTTATAGTCTCCAACTGAATAAGTCGAGAAGGGGAGAACTGTTTGTCTTAAGTTGGTCATTCAGAATTATGTCTGTATTTTTTTGTTTGTTAATTTCCATAGATTCTAATGAAGATACGTTTATTTTGAAAGTAAAGAATTTGGAAAGGTCATTACAAGAATAATTATGGTCTAGAATGTAAAGTGCATATGTAGACTCTATTTTTCTATAATTGAAAGCCCTTTTGTGTTCTGCTATATGTTTCTAAAAATTCTACCAGTTTGACCTATGTAAGTTTTGAGCAGTTACCACATTTAACGCCGCACTACTATTGCGACAGATAAGAAAGAATATAATAACGAAACAATAAAATTTTTAAATAATTAAAATCTAAAAACGATAAACAAAAATCCGACGAAAAAGTAACAAAACAAATTAAACTGGCGTTATAAAATTCAAAATTAATATTAAATTCGGTAAGTCAGAAATACCTTAATATTACGAATCAATAGTCTCCAAAATTGTACTCTTCTATTAAACTATACAAACCTGATCACCCAATAAGACCTGTAGTTTATTTTTATACAGCTCCATCATATAAACTTTTAAAAAAGCTGTTAGATATTATTTTAGTACACAATAAATGTTCACCTAAATTTACCCTAAAAAAATACATTGAAACTAATTAATGAAATACAACATTTTTAATTACTTAACAACTCCAAATTAATTTCCTTTGACGTAAAAATTTTTTTCCTAGTATTCCTCTTTCAGAATATTTTGTTCTGGCAAAAAATATTTTAGACCATAATATTACAAACCATAATATTACAAATCATTATATCTGAAATTTTAGATATTCTTTAATTTTGTATAAACCAGGACTACTTTAAATTTAATAATCATATACAAATAACAGTACGGGACTAAGCAAATAATGTGTAATCCTTTAAGTCAATTGCTATCAGATATTCTTATGGATCATCTAAAAAGTAAAATTTCAAAACATCCCTATTTAAATAGTTTTTATAATGATGGAGATACGTAGGCAATATTCTGGTATGATTTACACGAACTAATAGGCAGCTTGACCAATTCTTATCGTATTGTTAATTAATTCACTCCATAGTCATATTGAATTTAGAATAGAAACAGATCCAAATCAATTTGGATTGAAATCAATTTTGGGTCAATAAAAAATTATTAGATTTAAAAACAAATATGAGTTCTCCGTATTTCATAAACGTTCCCATACTGACACGGCTATACACAATTCATTTTTCCATCCTACACAATATAAATTGGCAGCCTACCATAGCATATTACATAGATTAATAGAAATTTTAGGCCAATATATTAAGAACAACAATTAAAAAAAGAAAAAGAACTTTCACAGCGGTTATAAAATTTTAAATGTGGGGACTGCCCAAAACTTATATTGGTCAAACTGTTAGAACTTTTAACTAACGTATAAAAGAACAAAAGACTTTCAATTTTTTGAAAAACAGAGTTTAAGTATATACTTTCACTTTCTAGACCATCATAATTCTTTTAATGACCAATTCCAAATTCTTTACATTCAAAATAATGGCCTTAAGGATTTTTTATTAAAATCTATGGAAATTAACAAATTAAAAAAATAGTCATAATTCTAAATATCCAAATTGGGACAAATAGTTCTTCCCTCCCCAACTTATTCAGTTGAAGACTACAAAGTGTAAACGCATACCAAAAATAGATCACTTGAGAAAGACACGCGGCAGAAACAATTGTAGTGATAATTATAATAAATTTTGTAAACATTTTGAAAATAAAAGTTGTCAGTGTTTTGTTGTTAAATTTAATTAATTTGTTTTTAGATATCTTAACTATGGTACCTATTCATATTTGCTGATAGATTTCCGTGAGGAGCATGCGATTGTGCGCCGTGTGTACCTTACTTCCAAATAAAATTACATGAGAAGTAAAACATTGTTTGAAAACCGAACTTATTTTCATTAGCAGCTACACGGTGAAAATATGAATTTTATCCAATAAAGGCCAAACTATTATAATTTTGAACTCATATAACTTACACCAATAAAGTTCAGCTATCCAGAAATTCAATAAATTGAGTCTCGTGGTTCATAAAATATGAAACAACAATTCTTTAACTAATAAGAATACTTTACATAAAAATATGTTGAGCTTTTTTGTGTTAAAACTTATAATTGTGTATATTTCTACGAGAAAGAATTAAAACAAGCGTTTAATTGAGTTGTCGCTTGCATTTTAATCATATATAAAATTAGTTAATATCCCAATCACACACATAAACAGTACCCATGGTACAAAAAAATGGAATAAATTCGTTATTTCAAAAACAGACGACTTGTAAAAAATTTTAAAACACGTCAATTTTAATTTTTACTTACTTACTTACTCAGTAGACCCATTTGTACCTTTCGGTGTTGGGCCGTTTAAAATACAATTCATTTAATTACAATATTTGACAGTCTTCTGAGGTGTGCTAGCTCTTAACGAACTTTCTCCATTCCTTCCTATTGGATGCCATCTGTGTTGCTTCCTGCCAAGTCTTACCCTTTCTCTGCAGTATCTGCGAGATGTCACTGTTCTGTTCTTTAATGGGTCTTCCTCTTCTGTTCTTCCCTATTGGTTTGGCGTCCCACACTCTTTTTACTTGTCTATTATTGTCCATCGGGTTAGATGTCCGAACCATGCCAATTTTTTCTCTTTGATTGACTCGAGTATCGGTTTGATTTTGAGTCTTTCTCTTATTTCTTCATTTCTGATTCTATCAGTTCTTTTTACTCCTATCGTTCTTCTGAGGTATTTCATCTCTGCTGCCTGAATTCTGCTTTGATGTCTTTTGTTTAATATCCAATTTTCTGCTCCATATGTCACTGTAGGTCTATATATTGTTTTGTATATTGTCATCTTGGTCTTTGTTGATATTTCTTTGTTATTAAGGAATCCTCTATTTAGTGCTTGGAATAGTTTTCCTGTGTTTTCCATTCTGTTGTTAAGATCATCCTCGATGTCCCCTTTGTTGTTGATTACTGTTCCTAAGTATTTGTATGAATTTGTCTGTATTATTTTTTGTTGGTCTATCATTACTTCTATTTGATCTTCCGTCCCTTGTTTCATTGATATTTACAGGGTGGTCCTAAAGTAATTGTACAAACAGAAACCATAGATTCTGCACTTTAAAATATTACGATTTAAGTCAACTTGCTTTAATAAAATGTTGATATTAAGAAAGATACAGGGTGTTAAAGTGGAAATTTAAAATTCTATTTTTCGCTATAACTTTTACGTTTGTAAATATTTTTCGACAAAAATTTATAATTGGACGCTTTTAAGTAGGATAAATTATAATTTTATACATAAATTAATGTTACTGATAGATGGCGCCACATATGCCACAGGTGTGGCATAGATTTGCGCTTAACTTTTTTGCTCTTAAAGTTACCTCTATTTGTGTTAAAAAATATTAAACATACATTATTTTTACAAAGAAAAGGTATACTTGTTAGTAACCTCAAAATTTAACCGTTTTCGAGATAATCGCATTTTATAAGTCAGCTGCCTCATAATTCTTAGTTGTGATATTTGTGCGGTAAAGCACTCAATACCTGTAGATAAGCATAATTCATAGTTTATTCTTATTAAAACAACTCAAAGATGATAATGTAACATTACAAAATTTTTGTTATGGCTGCTAAATGTCTTATTGGAGAAAATATTCTTCATCTTCTTCTTTAGGTGCCGTGTCCGTATTCAGACGCTGGCCGTCATCATGTATACAATTTTTCTTTTCTATCGCTTCTTAAATTTCTATACCTACTGGCGTTGTATTACTTTTTCCCTATTGTAAAATGCTTAAAAACCAAAATATATGGTTTATGTAAGATGGTACACCACCACATTCTAGAGAGAAGGCGTTGAGAACATAGTTAAATATACCTTTTCTGAACGTTGGATTGGACGTGGCAGTCATATTCCTTGGCAATGTGGTGAGATATTGATATAATTATTTAATTTATAAAAAAACCCAAAATAATACTTATTATTTATTACGTAAATTTTTGTTTACCCATTTTTATTATGACAAATGGAAACTAAAGCACAGGTATGAAATAACACACGTGTTTTGTTTCATAATACTTTTGCTACAAATCTTACCTTAAAGACTCAGCATTTTTACAAAAACATCATCGTTGGCCTAATAACCGATATTGTTATAAATATAGTAAACAAACAGGCAATTTAGTTCAGCATAATATTAGTTCGTTAGTTCATAATATTATCATCATTATCATAATAGTCCATTTGTTCGATATGTAATTATAGTTACTCGTAAGCTTATATGAGTGTATATAAGTAACCAATGAATGAGATACATCACAGTTTAATACATTATTTAACCTTTGCGACATAATATACTATAAGATTTGGATATAGATTCATCCATTATACATTATAGCCACCACGTAGCCCAGAATTTAATCCGCTTGATTTTGGTGTATGAGGCGTATTAAAACAACGTGTCTATAAGAATGCCATAAACATTTGCAACCAAATATGGGAAGAAATAAATACTTCAACAGTTTCTTTAGAACCAATGATGCTATTTAATATGAGATGATTTTTATGGAATATATTGACAAATGAATTAATGAAAATGGTAGACATATCGAACACTTACTTTAACAAAAAGTTTAGTAATTTAGTTTAACTATTTCTTAATTTGGTTTGTAAACAAAATGTTTTGATTACGACTTTAATTTAACATAAAATATAAAATGTTTGATGTAAAATCCTATTATTCTGTTTTTTGTCATATCCTATTATTAATTATCCTGCTGATATATTTATTTTATTTAATATTTCGTTAACTATTAACTTTAGTTATTGGTATTTTATACCAAAATTTAGATTTATTAATGTTTTTTTCTATTTTTCCTTCGTTGCCTGGGGTAATTGCCTTAACTCAGAAACATGCAGCTGATTTGTAAAATGCGATTATCTCGAAAACTATTAAGTTTAAAAGTTATTAACAGGTATACCTTTTTTTTGTTGAAATAATGTATCTTTAATATTTTGTATCACAAATACAGTTCACTCAAAGAGCAAAAAAGTTAAGTGCAAATTTATGCCACATATGTGGCATATGTGGCGCCCTCTATCCGCTACATCAAAGTGTGTGTGAAATTATAATTTCTCATATTTAAAAGTACCCAGTTGTAAATTTTTATGCATAAATGTTTACAAACATGAAAGTTATAGCCAAAAATAAAATTTTTAATTTGCACTTTAACACCCTGTATCTTTCTTAATATCAACATTTTATTAAAGCAATTTAGCTTAAATCGTAATATTTTAAAATGTAGAATCTATTGTTTCTTTTTGTACAATTACTTAAGGACCACCCTGTATATTATTTGAGTCTTCTCTTTGTTTACATTTAAGTTGTATTTGCTTGCTTCTAGGTTCCATTTCTCTAAGTTGTATTTCAGTTTTTCTGCAGTTTCCGCAATTAATACTATGTCGTCTGCAAATATACACATCTCAGCATTTACCATTTGCATTCTGTTCCAACCGATGCAGTATTTCTTGAATGTTTTCTTACATTCTTTCACTATCTCATCTATTACTTTTATGAATAGTACTGGGCTGAGACTTCCCCCTTGTCTAACTCCTTGGGTTGTTTCAAATGGTTCTGACTGTATATTTAACATTCTTACTGTATTTGTTGTTTTCATGTATATACTCTTTGTTGCTTCGATCAGTTCTTCACTTACTTGTTTCTTCTTTAGGCTTTCCCATATGTCTTTTCTTTTGACTGAGTCGAATGCTTTTTCCATGTCTATAAAGCTCAGATGTATTTCTTTATTTTTCTTTAAGGCTTTTTCTATTACTTGTTGCATGGTGAATATATGGTCTTGTGTGTTGTGTCCTTTCCTGAATCCACTTTGTACATCCTCTAATTTATGTTCTATTTCTTTTCTAATTTTCCTTTCTATTATGGTTTCGTATACTTTTGCTGCTACACATAGTAGTGATATACCCCTATAGTTCCTACAGTCTCTTGTGTTTCCTTTCTTGTATATAGGTATAATTACTGCATTTGTCCATTCTCTGGGTATTACTTTTCTCTTCCATATTAGGTTATATATGTATAACAATTTTTCTTTTGCTTTTACTCCTATATATTTCATCATTTCTGGTGCTACTTCATCGCTTCCTGGTGCTTTTCCAATCTTTATCTTTCTTATTGCTTCTTCCAGTTCTTCTTTTTCTATAGTTTCTGGATTTTCCGTGTTTCTCATGGATACTCTCCTGTTGTGGCTTTCCTTCTCCGTTGTATTCGCTTGATTTCCATTTAGTATCAGCTGAAAATGTTCCCTCCATCTTTCCATTATTGTCTTATCGTCGTTTATTATTTTTCCTTCCTTGTTCATTATTTGTTTCAGTTTCGTTTCTTTGTTGCTTCTTAGGTTTTTCAGTGTTCTGTAAAATAATTTTACGTTTTCTGTGCTGTTTTCTTCCATTTTTTCCCCGAATTTTTCCCAACTTTTCTTTTTCTCTTTCTTAACTATCTCTTTAACTTTTGTTCTTTGTCTCTTATAATTTTCATATTTTTGTTGTGTTTTGTCTTGGATGTATTCTTTCCATAATTTCTTCTTATCTTTTATTTCTCTTTTCACTTCATCGTTCCACCAAGATGTTCGTTTCCCTCTGTTGTTATTTCTTGTGGTTCCACATATTGATTTGGCTATTTTTATCATCGCATTTTTAAATTTTCCCCATTCTTCTTCTATTGTTTCTGTTATTTCATGTTGATTGTCCATCTCTTTCTCTAGTCCTTCTGAGTATCTTATTCTCGTTGTTTCTTCCCTTAGTTTATAAATTGTTATTTCTTTGTGTTTTCTGTTTATGTTCTCATTTCTTTTTATTTCTTTTCTTTTGCTTTTGAATGTGGTTTCTAGTAGATAGTAGTCACTATCAATTTCATAACTCCTTTTTACCCTTACGTCTCATATCCAGTTCTTCTCTGTTTTTTGCACTATAGTATAGTCTATAATTGATTGTTCGTCTCTTGATTTGACTTCTCTTGTGATCTTGTGTATCCTTTTATGTTGGAAGTGTGTGTTCTTAATCACCAGGTTATTGTCTAGACAGAATTCGACTAATAATTTTCCATTTTTGTTTAGTTCCCCATAAGGTCCGATGACATTGTTCCATTTTTCTGTTTCTTTCCCCACTCTACTGTTCATGTCTCCTGTGATCACAATTTTCCCGGTACAATCATTTATCACTTCTTGTAATTTGTCCCAGAATTCATTCTTTTCGTTTTTTGTTGCGTCTTCATCTGGTCCATAACATATGATTAGGTTTGTATTGGTTTCCTCTGTATCCATATCTATGTCTACTCTTAGTATACGTTCGTTGTAATATATCCAATTTTTTATTTTGTTGATACTCTCCTTCTTTATCATGCACGCTACTCCTGCCTGAGCTCTTTTCGTTTCTTCCACTCCACTGTATATTAGTAACATTCCGTTTTCTAATATTATTGATCCTTTTTCTTTTTTCTTTGTCTCTGTTATAGCTACTATTTCAATGTTTTTATCTCTAATTTCTTCCCCCAGTTGTATTTCCTTCCCATTTATACCTCTCACATTCCATGATGCCATTTTCCAAATTGTTTTGTTCTTTTCTGTATTTAAGTTGTACTTCAATTTGTTTTTACTTCCGTTTGTGTTATTATCTTTAGATCTGCTCATGTCCCTGTTCTGTGCCTGTTTTGTTTCTCGGTCCGTCATTGTGTTTTCTTCAGCTAGTTTTTTGAACCAGTTGGTTCTGTATTGTATGTTATTTTTTCTATCCGGCTTGTTTTTTGATTCCATTTCCACTTAATGCCTTCAATAACTATGAAACCATATCCAATTTTTGTCCTTTTCCCATTAGTCTTTTCGTCTGCTGCTATCTTCCTAAGATTTCTTTGTATCTCTATCTCTTTTAATGTTAGGTCACATTCTATATATACTCTATGTTGCTTATAGTTTATTAGTTTACCCTTGGCTTTCAGTATTTTCATTTTTAAATGGCCAATAATTGCTATATATTATGTATTAAAAATTACGTTAAGAGTGTTATCATAACAAAGTAATCGACGATTTTTTTAAATAAAAACCGCAGGTCATGGAACACCTTATTTAAAATATTTCCTGCTCGTCTTTGCAACGATGTATTATTCTAATATTTATTTCTACTAGGTTAACCACAACTGTTGATTTAATATTGCAATTAGCTTATAAGAAATGTTTAGTAATATACAATAAAATTATTTTAAATACTGAAATTGACGTTCTTCAGCAAAGATTCAATTAGAAAGACGAGCAGTAAATTCTTTTCTAACGTACCTAATTTAGTTTAGTGAATGAGTACTTATTGTAATTCCATTTTACTTAACTAAATACATAATTTTGGTTAATCCTGTAGAATGTAGAAACAAATATTCGAATAATACATCGTTACAAGGGCGATTAGGAAACCTTTCAAATGTGGTTCTTCATGAACCTTGGTTTGTATTTAAAAAAAAACGTCGATTACGTCATTACGCCAACACTGATGGCGTATTATCCAACACATATAAAGCTAATCATGAAATCATGAATGTGTGTATTATCCAACACATATAAAGCTATTGATAGCTGCTCAAAAATCAAAATTAAAGTGTTTTAAGATTGTTTTTAAAATTTGTCAGTTTTTGAAATAATAAATTTGTTCCATACTTCTGAACTATACTGTAAAAATTCGTTTACAATTTTTAACGTTTTCGCCACTGTTATGCTATTTCAGTTAACGACGCGATATTGCGTCTATGGAAGTAGAATAAACGTTGCACATCTTTTTTGCAAACTTGTTAAATTAAAATCGATATATCATTCAAATGACCTCCAATGTTTCATTAAATATTAACTAAGAGGTATTTTTTATAATAATAATAAATTTAATTTTACAATATGATAAGGTATTTTTTGTAATAAAATATAAACGTATATACATATTAAATAGTGGATTATTAGTTATAATTAATATATAATAATATATAATAACTAATGTATAATTATTAATAATAATCTTTAATTATATTGATTAATAAGATGTGAATCCCATATGGCCCGACATAGCGGCGGGCGAACTTTCGACACCAAATTGTCTTTGTACCTGGGGTAATCGAAGGGTCAAATTTTATTATAGGAAATTTCGACACCGCGGCGTAAAGCAGGTAGGTAGGTAATTAGCGGCGATGGACATTTGCACCCAAGCAGGACAAGCGGGTTTTCCCAATATTTATTCTCACGGCGGAGGCGTGGCACTTGTGTACTTGTGACTAAATTATTTCAGTTGTAATTTATTTCTTGTTTGACGTTGACTTGTGCACGTATATGGATATTTAAAAAATGAGTTTGATAAAAAGTTCCCTTGGTCGAGATTTATTAGTGGTGGAGCATCATTCGTTCTCGAAACAGAAAGTGTTAAAAAGCGGCAAGATATTTTGGCGCTGCATCCAAAGAAACACTAAGTGTTCCGCAAAAGTGTTTACAATAGGCTGTGAGGACCTCACCATCACAAGAAGTGATTTGGTACATAATCATGAAGCCGATCCAAAAAAGCTTGAAGTAAAGATGGTAACCAATGCATGTAAAAGAAAAGCCCAAGAGGATATATCGGAAAAGCCTGCCAAAATTACAAGAACTGCTGTTGATGAGTGTGATGCCAATTTGCTGACGGTTCCTGACATAGCTAGCATAAGAAAGAACATTTACAACTGTCGTCGTAAACTGTTACCAGGTCCGTTACCAAGAAGCATATCAGAAGTCCATAACGCGGTTAGTAATTATTCTCCTAAAACCTGTCGCAATGAAAGTTTTTTGTTTTTAAATCATCCTGAATTAAATGTAATTGTATTTTCATGCCAGACAAATATTCGTTTATTGTGTAAATTAAAAACTTTGCATATGGATGGTACATTTTCATACAGTACCAAATATTTTCTACAATTATTTACTATACATGACTTGGAAAATTACATTTTCGATAGCACTCTATTTCCACCACACATATGGTCTAATCAGAATCCGTCTATTGCGAGGACCACAAATGCCTGTGAATCCTTTCATTCGAGATTTAATTCTTCTTTTTATTCGACACATCCTTCTATTTTTATTTTTATTGAAAAGTTAAAAGAATTTCAAGTGGACACTTATGTCAAAATAAATAGTTTACATATACTAGCAAAAATCAAAGATACTACTGTTAAGGCTAAATTGGCATTTTTGGAGAAAATGATGGATAAACTACGATCCCAACAAATACGTAGGTTAGATTTTATAAAAGCTGTATCTTATCATTCCTGTAATAGCAAATAAATCATTGTATACAAGTATATTAACGGTAAAATGTACAAAAATTAGGTACTAGTTGTATTAAATTTAGATATTATTACAGTTATAAAGAAATAAAATGCACATTACTTTTATTAAAATAAATAAATTAATTAATTATGGTATTTTATTTATGTCGCAGCTATATTTATTTGGTGTCGAATATACCTGTAAAATAAAAACGGGAATTGGGGCTGGTGTCGAAAATTGCCATTAAATTTTAGTCGCTACCTGCTTAGTGTCGAAATTTCCTACGCCCCTACATAGAGCTTGACATCTACCAGGCCTGCTGATAATTAACCCGTAAGACCGGTCACTCACTATCAGGTACGCCTGACAGATAGGTACACCTAAACAGGTAGACCTGATAGCGTGTGACGGAAATAAAAATAACCTTTCAGGCGACCTAAAGCCTACCTGAGACCTGTTGAAAATTTGATTAGTTTTACCTAACAGGTGATTAAACCTGATGTGTGTATGGCGGTTTCGTTAGGTATACCTGAACAGAACTCAGCTTTTAACAATCCTTTGTTGTGAACAGTATAAATTTATGGTTTAAAGATTTGTAATATTAAGTTATTTTATGGTTGAAAATAAGTTTGTATATACTGAAAAATGTCACAAGGTATTAATGAAGTTCTTGATGAGTTTATTGAAATTTACAAAAGTTAATCTTGCTTGTGGAAAGTAATACTTAATAACTATCATAATAGATACAAGAGAGATACTGCTTATAAAAAATTAGTTAACAAATAGAGCCTGATGTAAAAGAAGGAAACAGAGCCATGTAGTTAAAATATTTATATTAATATTTAATGATATAGACATCCATCAGGTATACCTGAAGAGTGTGTGTGCTCCCGTGTGAACAGTATACTATATAAATATTTCCAGTAGGACTATGTAACGGGCTTCTAAATGTTGATCTGGGCGACCGTCTGACCTCGTTATTTAGTTCTATTGCCCTTGCCTGGGATCGGCTTCTGCAATAATTTTGCAAGTGGCCTGTTCTTCCGCAATTAAAACATCTTCTGTTCTCCTTCTCCTTCATGTGCCTTGTCCGTTCCGAACGTTGGCAATCAACATGGCTATTCTGACTTTGTTTACGGCAGATCTGAATAGTTCAGCAGATGACAATCCGAACCATTGCCGCAAGTTTTGGAGCCACGAGTGTCTTCTCCTCCCTGGACCCCTTCTGCTGTCTATTTTCCCTTGAATGATCAGTTGTAGTACTCTATATTTATTATGTCTCATAACGTGACCCAAGTATTCCAACTTTCTTTTCTTTATACTTATTCCTACCTCTCTCTCTTTACCTATCCGGCGTAGTACCTCTTCGTTGGTCACGTGCTCAGTCCAGGATATACGTAATATACGTCGGTAAGCCCACATTTCGAAGGCCTCTACTTTTTTCATCATTGTTGCGGTCATTGTCCACGCCTCCATTCCATATAACAAAACCGGGAATACATAACATTTCAGAAGTCGAATTTTGAGAGGTAGGGTGAGGCTTTTAGAGGTGAAAATTTGCTTCATGCTAGTGAACGATGCTCTTGCCTTTTCTACTCTTATACGTATTTCCTTTGCTTGATCCCAATTTGAGTTAACTGTTGTTCCCAAGTAGATGTACGAATCCACGTGTTCAATTCTTTCATTGTCTAATATCAGTTGCTGTGGTGGTTGTTGGGTTTTGCTTACTAACATCCATTTGGTTTTTGTGATATTTAGTCTGAGTCCGTATTGTGCACTTGTTTTTTGTATCTTACTCATTAGGCAACTCAGTTCCTCCATGCTACTTGCTAGAATCACAGTGTCATCAGCATACCTTATGTTATTAATTATTTCTCCATTTATCTTTATGCCTTCTGTGCTTTCCTCCAGCGCTGTCTTAAATACTTCTTCTGAGTATATATTAAAGATAATAGGAGACAAGATACAGCCCTGTCGTACACCTTTCTTGATCTCAATTTTATTGGTCAATGTAGATCCTACTTTCACTTTAGCTGTTTGGCCCCAATAGAGACTCGCTATTGTTCGAATGTCTCTGTAGTCGACTCCGATCTTATGGAGAACTTCAATTATCTTTTCGTGCTTTACGTTATCGAATGCTTTTGCGTAGTCTATAAAGCATATGTACACGTCTTTGTTCATATTTCTGCAGCGCTGGATGAGTACCTATAGACTAAAAAGTGCTTCTCTTGTCCCAAGAGAATTCCGAAACCCAAACTGCGAATCTCCAATGTTATCCTCGCATTTTTTGCTTATTCTGTTGTAAATAACCTTGGTGTATGCCTTCGAAATGTGGTTAATTAGACTTATCATCCGATGTTGATCACAAGACTTTGCTTTTGGTTTTTTCGGTATGGCAACAAAAGTTGACTCTAGCCAGTCTTCAGGAAACTCCCCGCTGTTATAAATATTGTTAAAGAGTCTGACGAGTGAGTCTAGAAATTGACTGTTTGTTTCGCACAACATTTTCAATACTTCCCCGTATACGTTATCGTTGCCTGGTCTTTTGTTATTTTTAAGACCCTTTATAGCATTCTCCACTTCTGATTTTAGAATAGAAGGGCCAGTATCATCATTGCTCAGTGTATACCCACTAGGACGGTCATCATTAAACAGTTGTTTCACATAAGTTTCCCAGATTCTAACTATTTTGTCGGGGTCTAGTTGTAGATTTCCATTATCATCGCATAGCCCTTTCGATAAAATATTGTAGCTTTTCTTTGTTGCGAGTTCCTTTATCTTCTTATGCATATTGTGATAGTCGTATACCTTTTCGCACTGTTCGATTTCTTCGCATCTGTCCGAAAACCATTTCTCTTTAGTTTTTCTTATCTCAGCTCTAATTCGTCTATGGGTTTCGCGGTATTTGGCAGTATCTTTAGTTTTATATATCCGTCTCTCTTCCATCATGTCAAGGATTTCTGCAGTCATCCAGTCTTTCTTTTTTCTCTTATCAGGTAGTAAAAACTTAGTGCTTGAAGTCCTAATCTCTTCTTTAATTTCTCTCCACTTTTCCAGCGGTTCATTGTCATCTTCTGTTATGATTTTGAAATTTTTGTTAAAGACTCTGCATCAATATGCTCAACATCTGGGGTAAAATAGAGTGTTGGTTATCTGCGGTTTTGACTTCTATATTTTATCAAAATCTTATTTCTTTTAGTTTTGGACTAGATCTGGAAATGCTTTTCGCCGTTTTATACAGGTTTTATACTGGGCGGAGATGGAGATTAGTGCTTTATCCAGCGTTTTGTGATGATGTAATCGGAGAGCCTGTTGCATTTCGACATCCTGTATTCCAGGTATGAATGTCTGTATACCAATTTGTTCCAGAAAGTCTTTAGGTGTCTGAGGGTACACAAAATGCAATAATCTTTTGATATCGGCTTTAAGTTCTTGCAGGCTTTCATTGTGTTTTTAATATCGAACTTTTAGCTTACTTTGAAAAACCTGCTTTATGCCATATGGCTCTAAAGCTTGAACGAGAGAGGTTTAACTGGAAGAATTCTGGGAAATGCTCGTTGTTGCCTGTCCTCAAAGCCACAATACCAAGGAGGCTGGTATTTCTTTTTCACTCCAACTATTTGCTCTTGCCGCAGCTTCGAATTAAAGCAATAAGTTTCCCATGCTCTTTGATCATCGAATGTAGATGGTTTTAAAATTTTGCTAGTTCTTATTATATCTGGTTTAACCATGGAAGACGAGGAAGCTGCTAATTCAGATTCAATATTAATTATTAAAACGATATTAAAAATTAAATAAAGAAGCTTAGGTATTATTTTTCTTTCTAACCGAACTATTTGTCTTTCTAAATTAGATTTTAGATTATTTTGTTGTTATTTTAAACCATTTTAATTGAACACTCTTTTATTTTGAAAATCGTTTCGTTTTCCTTTTAATTTCTTTATTCAACTAGTAATTTGACTTAACTCTAACTGAAATTTGTCGTGAATTTGGAATAAACTATTTCAGAGTTCGATATCTACTTTTCTACGCTTCTTTTCCTCTTCTGGTCTATGCTTCTTCTTTATCTCTTCCTATTCTTACCTACGCTTCCCCTTCCCCTCCGTACGCTTCTTCTTTTCCTCTTTCTCTTCTTAACTATGTTTCCTTTCCTATTCTTGCCTACGCTTCTCCTTCAACTCCCTACGTTTCTCCTTTTCTTTTTCTCTTTTTGCTTACGTTTATCTTTCTCTCCTTGTCTATGCTTCTCATTTAGCTCGTCCTCTTTTTTCATTTTTAAAAACCATGCAAGAGGTCCGGACGTATCCATTTCTTTATCAAAATCATTTTGATATATTTCAGTTATTTCAACTATGAAATAATTCTTTGATTTCACTGCTGTCACCAATGTTAATTTTAAAATAAATTTTATTAAACACTAATGTTTTTACATTACTTTAATAGAATAATGACTATAGACTTTAAAAGCTCAATTACAACTGTTATTCAAACTGCCAACAACATGTCTGTTCATATACATTTTCTGACGTTCCAAACTTCACCAGATGTTTTCCATACTTCACATGTAGCGAAGCAAAAATTTATTTCAAATCTTCATTGTACCATTTAAAAGTAGCTGGATACATTAAGATGCCAATAAATGCTTTTTGCTCTTGGATAGTAATATTATCGTAATCAATACGAGATGGATTTTAAAAGTTTTCGTTTACATGCGCAAACTGCTCATTGGTTCTATTGCAAATTTCTAGAAGAATTTCATCTGAAAATAAAACCTTCTATTCCAAACTGCCAACAACATGTCTATGCATATACATTTTCTAACGTTCCAAACTTCACTAGATATTTCAGGATTTTCGATGACACCTTGAATAGAATTGTAATAAAACATAATGACGGTATTAGATTTTTGTTTTGATACAGGGCAGCGACAGCCGCTTATACGTATTTCGACCTCTTTAGGGCTCCTCAGAGCGGTATAGCCACTACTCTGAACCAAAACAAAAATCTTTCCCGTCCTAGACAATAGTTATCAAAATAACTATAATCTAGTTATCAAAATAACTATAACTATTGTCTAGGACGGGAAAGATTTTTGTTTTGGTACAGAGTAGTGGCTATACCACTCTGAGGAGACCTAAAGAGGTCGAAATACGTATAAGCGGCTGTCGCTGCCCTGTATCAAAACAAAAATCTAATACCGTCATTATGTTTTATTACTTGAGTACCAGAAACTGAATTCACTACGAATTTTGACCATGATGAACGGCATGTGGAATGCAATTTTAGATTCCCTTGCCGAGTAATTTATCAAGCTGTTTGCTTTGCAAGTTTTAGAAAGCACAGTGGTAAAAATTTGAATTCAGTTTCGCTAGGTAGAAATCGTTTGATTTCTCTTTTTGTTAGAATTGTAATACTTCTTTTTTCTCAAGGGATTTCTTATATGTAGGATTGATTTTACGGAACCTTCGTAACAATATATTGGTTGTACACAACACATCCAGCGGTTATACGGTATGCGGTTATTTCGATAAATATAGATAATATAGAAATGTCATCAAATAATAGTTTCAGAAATAAACTAAAATATGTCAAGAAGCTTTTTTCGTGACACTCGTCCGGCCAGGCAAACGATAGTTGTTTTAAGTAGTATGGACCTATGTTTCCTGCAGTCGATTTTTTGGACTTAATTAATTATTAACAAATTAAGGGTGAAAACGGGAATGTTTCGATTTTTTTTTGTCTATCAGTAGAAAGTTAAGATTTTAAAACAACTTTGAGGTCATATAAAAACTTTTAAAATGGCGTTTTTTAAATGTTCCTATCCTTATTTGTTGCTTAAAAAATTGCAAAATGAGTAAAAAATTTTGTTTATTTATAAATATTATTAACTTTTTTTAAAAATAAACTAATAACCACTATATTACATACAATGTTCGGTCTTGTGGTGCTTAAAATATGATCAAAATTTCAAGTCAATCGGTCGCATAGTTTAAAAGTTATTTAATTTGTTTATCCCAAAATTAAATTTTTTTCCAACAATATAAGTCAAAAAAGCATTTAGAAGAAGAAGATTTATTCTATTATTATTATTTAAAAAAAAATTAGGGAAAATAATTATAAATATTACAAAATAATTTGGCAAAAACATAACGATTTTTTCATATTTTGATAGCCAGAATTTTTTGACAAATTTAAAAGAAAAAAAAGTTGACCTATAACACTTTGAGACGAAGTTAGTGCCTTTTTTTATAAATTAATAGCAGCTTTGTTTATAACAACTTATAGACCGTATTAGGGTCATTAGAAATAACATACTTTAAAGTTTTAAAAGTTCAAAAAAGATTGTATTTTATTGCAAGAAGTGTATGCGAGTCATAAATATAAATTTTTTATAATATAAATTACCTTAAATATTGCCAAAAAAATTAAAAGCTGAAAAAAATTGTTTAAACAAATTACATAGATGGTTTCTTTAACAATCTAATTATTTAAATAATACATATTTGTAATGTACGCAAAAAGTACATACAAATTAAAAAAGGAACGTTGAAATCCATAAACAAGAAACAAAGATACAGTTAACAGCTCCTTCCCCCTCTGCTCTCACTAGTTTCAAAGCCTACCAATTTTGATAACCACATTTTTGAAGCTTTGTGAACGATTCCAATAAAATGCAATCCTATTTGAATTTTTCACAATAAAACTTTAAAGTATACTCTTTCAGATGACCCTAATAAGGTCCCTTAATTGTTATGAACAAAGCTGTCATTAAAAAAAACACACCAACTTCGTTCCAAAGTGTCCTAAGTCAACTTTTTTTCTTTTAAATTTTTAAAAAAATTCAGTACCTATGTCTAAATATGAAAAAATTAGTTTTTTTGTAGTCAATGGTTAAAAAGTTATTCTAATTGTTTATAAACAAAAAATCCAAAAATTATTTTGAAATATTTATTATTATTTTTCCTCACTTTTTTTTAAATAATAATAATAGAATAAATCTTCTTCTTTCAGATGCTCTCCGTATAATTAATACAACTAAATAATTTTCTGACTTTTATTGTTGCAAAAAAATTTAAGTTGGGATAAACAAATTAAATAACTTTTAAACTACTTGACCGATCGACTTAAAATTTTGAATATATTTTAAGCACTACACAATACAACGTTGTATAATATAAAGGTTATAAGTTTATATTATAAAAGAAGGGGTTGGAGCAGAAAGGGTATAACTGACATTTTTACATTTTTTGAGTTATGTGCAGAAAATAATACTAGAGTGTGTGTTCTTTCGGAGCAAAAACGATATAAGCGTGTTTAGTTACTCCTGGTGTTATCTATTAATTGGTAGAAAAACCTACTTAACAATTCCTGAATAGTTGTTGGAGCAGAATGGGTATAATATCGCTTGTACCGTTTGTGCACTCAACATTTTCTAGTAGACTGTTTAACGTACTTGTTGCAGCTAGTGCGTTTTCATTGAAGTTGTGTGTTTACAAGGTTTTTGTCCACAGAGTTGATGTGCGTTATATAAACCGAAATATATTTATTACCTTGTATTTTTGGAGATGGCTAGTAGTAGCAAAGAGGGTAAGATCGAAATAAATAATCTCAGCTTTAATTTTATGGTTATGTTCCTGTTTTTTCAGATGCCTTTGAATCCGAGTTAGATCCTTATGAAACGGAAGAAGATAAAGACTATCGACCAGAAGACGATGATGTACATTCCTCAGAAGAATCTAAACAGTCAGAGTCAAGCAGTGCTAGCAAATCTACACATGTCATGCCAAGTAAAACAAAAAAACAAAACAGGAATATCGGCGCCTGGAAAAGAAATGAAAAAAAGAAGTTAAAAACCGAAGGCAAGCAGTATGTAGGACACAAGAACGTCATCCATCCAAGTAAGCAATTAAGACCTTTTGATCATACATGCAGATTTAAGTGTAACGAAATTATTTCTGAGGTAGACAAACAAGCTCTATTTGATAAATTTTATAAGCTTCCTAGTTACGACTTGCAAACAGCATATTTATCGTCTTGCATAAAAAAGGAGGAACTTGCTAGGAGGAATCAAAGATCTACAAAACATCGAAATTTTTCTACAAAAATCATGCTAATAAATAAGCGAGTATGTAAAGCATTTTTCCTCCAAACGTTTGATATTAGTAATAGACGGTTTACTACAGTATGTGAAAAAACTGATCGATTTGGTATAACAGAGCCTGATAATAGGGGAAAAAATGAAAGTGGTAACAAAGTTTACAAAAATACTCGAGAGACTGTAATTCAGCATATAAATATGTTCCCTAAATACAAAAGCCACTACTCTCGTAAAGATAACTTAAATACCCGATATCTTTCCCCAGATCTTAGCGTTGCAAAGATGTACTTATTATATACACAATATTGTAACAAAAATAATAAGCCAGTCGTTAAGATAAGTTACTATCGTAATGTTTTAACAGTGAATTTAGTTTGCGACTTCACAAGCCCCACACCGACACCTGCTCAAAGTGCGACAACTTGCAGAATATTGTAAAGAACTCTGGAAACGAAATTAGTATTAAAAATGTTACAGTGTCTTTAGAACTTCATCAAAAAAAGGCGCAAAGGCATGTAATATGAAAGAACTGGATATTAAAAGCAACAAAACTTAGGATACTGTGGTAATATGTTTCAATCTACAGCAAACGTTGGCCACGCCATTACTTACTACATCAAAGGTGTTTTATCTAAGGCAACTGTGAACGTACAATTTTTGCGTCCATAATTTGGTCACTGGAGCAGACCACATGTACACATGGGATGAAACTGTCTCTGGCAGGGGTTCACAGGAAATAGGGTCGTGCCTTGTGCATTTTGTCAAATCCCTACCATTCACTGTTACTAAAATAATAGCATACAGCGATTCGTGTGGGGGCCAAAATAAAAACAAAAATATTTGTAACTTATTTATGTATTTAGTGAAAGCCACCCACATTAAAGAAATACATCACAAATTCCTTGAGCCAGGTCACACTTATATGGAATGTGACAGGAATTTTGCTTTGATTTAAAAAAACAAAAAATGAAATCCTCAAGTTTTTATTCCCGACCACTGGAGAAACGTAATCGCAAGTTCTTGCAAAAAATTTATAGTTCACAACATGACAAAGGAAATGTTTTTTTCGTTTGAAGGACTTAATAAATTTATAAAAGATCCAAAAAAAGACACAGAAGGAAGACCTCTTACCTACCTTACCTTACCTCTAGAAGGGGAAATGTGACGAAAATCATAAAGGAATAAAACCATACTGGTGGGATAAAGAAATAGAGAAGGAAATTAAAGATAAACGTCGGAAATACCAAACATTCTTAACAACAAAAACAGAAAACGATAAAACAATTTACAAAGAAGCACAAGCCAAAGTAAGAAAAAAGATCACTCAAAAAAAGAATGAATCATAGGAACAGAACTGCCAAAAGATCAACACCTACATAGGAGGTAGAAGAAGCAGAGAGAGTTGGAGATTGATTAAAAGTATGAGAAATAATAAGAAAAAAGACGTTATATCACCAATAACAACAGAAAAATGGGAAGAGTATTTCAAAAAATTACTAACAGAACAAAGACCAGAATTTGCTAACATGGAAGACAACACGATAGGTATACGTATAAATTCATCACCATTACAAATAAGTAAATCAGAGATGAAAGAAATAACCAAATCCCTGAAAAATGGAAAATCCCCTGGTCCTGGTGACATCCCTGCAGAATTAGTGAAAGCCGGTACAGACAAACTCCAGGAACAGTTAAGAAAACTCTTTCAAGACTGCTTGAATGGAGCCGAATTACTAAAAGAGTGGAAATTATCTATCATGTCAACTATCCACAAAAAGGGCAGCAAGGATCAGTGTGAAAATTACAGAGGAATTGCGGTAAATAGCACAATAAGTAGGATGTATGGGAAACTTATTAAGAACAAAATAGAAAATGACTATAGAGATTAGGAAGCAGAGGAACAATCTGGTTTTAGAGCTGGGCGATCCACAGTAGACCACCTGTATTCTATTACGCAAGTTATTGAAAAAAAAACAGCCGTCAATAAAGAAGTTCACCTGATGTACTTAGACTTACAAAAAGCATATGACAGTGTACCCCTAAGTAAACTATGGTCAACCCTACAGCAAACCAACATTAAGCATGGTCTTATCAAAGCAGTCCAAAGTCTGTATAATGGAACGACTGCAAAAATTAAAACTGGATCAAGGATATCTGAAGGATTTAAGGTCACAAAAGGACTAAAGCAGGGTTGCTGTATTTCGCCTACCCTTTTCAAAATTTATCTGGAACAAGCACTCAAGCTGTGGAAAAGAAAATGTAATGGCATGGGAATTCCTCTCAATGACGAGACTACACTGTACACCTTATGTTTCGCTGATGACCAAATACTAATTGCTCAGGATCATGACGACTTGAGTTACATGACTCGGAAGCTAATAGAAGAATATAACAAATGGGGTCTCGAAGTCAACATTAAGAAAACTGAAGCCATGTGTATTGGAGGGACAAAACAGTCCATTATATTCGACGATGGGGTAGAAATTAGAAACTGTGATGAATACAAGTACCTGGGTATAAAGATAACTCAAGATGGAACACTCGATGCTGCTGTAAAAGACAGAAACATACAGGGTAGAAAAGCCATATCCATGATGAACGGAATTCTGTGGGACCAAACAATATCTAAAGCGAACAAACAACTCATATACAACACCATACTTAAAAGTGTAATCACATATGGCAGCGAAGTTTGGCAAATGAAACAAAGAACAGAGAAACTGTTACTAGCAACAGAAATGGACTTCTGGAGAAGAGCAGCAGGAAAATCAAGAAGAGATCGGATACCAAATGAGAGAATACGTGAAATGATGGGAGTCAAGCATACAATAGTTGATGACATAAAAACAAAACAGTTAATATGGTACGGCCATGTACAGAGAATGCCAGATGACAGGATTCCAAAACAGATTTTGACGTGGACACCACAAGGGAGAAGGAATAGAGGAAGGCCGAGAAAAAGCTGGAGAGAGGGAATTGAAAAAGAACTAGAGAAAAGAGAAATCCCTCCAGGCCTATGGCTGAATAGAGAAGAATGGCGGTTAGGAGTCGGAAGGCGTCGGAGAACGCTGTAAACCGATGGTAGTAGTAGGAAGACCTCTTAAATTTAGAGATATCGCATACTTTAGATATGCAAAAGACTTTGACTCGTTTTTGTTTGAATTTTAAGCCAGCTTTGAATGATATCTGTACATTCCTAAAATGTTTATGCGGCTCCAACTTATCTGGACGGCCATCGCTTTGTATTAGTGAAACTTTTACGCAACTTCACATAAGTTCAGTGCCAATTAAGCTTGAAAAATGGAAAAATCTGCAAACTCTTTTGGATATAATCCACTGTACCTCCACTGTACCAACCATTATATATGAATATGAAACACGAAGGTGCGGCGACAAAAAATAAAAATAAACAAAAGGATCACACATCAGAAGAAGCAATGGAGCCGGGACCGAGTGCAGTTGATCAAGTTACAGAAGAAAATGAAAACGAAAACGATGTTGATCAGTTCTGACTAGGAATAATTTTTTGTATTTGAAAATTTAGTTGTAGATATTTCTATTGTATCTTAATTGTACTTCCAAAAATGTTCTGTTTATTAATAAAATTGATTTGAAACTTTACTTTTTGTATTTATTTACTTTTCCTTGCTTAAACTACATGAAAAAATGTGTTGGTGCAAAAACGGTATAAGTGTATCAAATTCAATTTTTTAACTGAATTAAACCCTTTATCAAATATATTATTTTATCAATAAAAACATAATTTTACTTTAGAATTTGTAACGATGAGACTACCAAAGAGAATTGAAGTACTATTGTAAAAATAATACCTCAATCAACCATGGGAGCTTATCGTCTATACCTTGCCTAGCTCAGTATCTCAAGGGTGAGTTCGTCTTGTCTTAAACTAGGGATTGAACCTGAGTTCTTAGTTGATAGCAAATAAGACAAATTTTAACCAAACATATTTATTTAAATGAATAAAACAACAATAATTAACCCTGCCAAAGCTAAACAATTAATAAGTGTTACTTATTGCTTCGATGGGCTGCTTGTGTGTTCTAGCTGTTGGGTCCTCCAATTAGAATTTGTGGCTTCTGGAGAGCTGCAGTAACACGTGGCTGTATGTCCTGACCAATTGTTGAAATCCAAATATGCCAATAAAACCAATAAAATTTTGATATGTCCAATAAACTGTCCAGTAAACCAATAAACTAAAAGGATAAGGAACAACTTGTATTAGAAACACATCAAAAAGAAAGGTTTAACTTCCTTGCCATCTTACAAAATTACACTTAAACAAATAGCGTATGGCAAGGATAAAATGAAATATGAATGTTACTACTTAGTTAAATTCTGTTAAAGAGTCCTAATGCATATATCAGAAAAAAAAATGTGCTTTCGAAAGAAAGTAAGGTTACAAATATTGGAAATGTGGTCAGAATTATAAAATAAATATCACAATGAAAGTACTTACCCTAAGAGAATTTGTAGACCATAAAAATGAGTCTTATAATAATTTTTGCCTTCTTTTATAAATTTCAAAAGGAGGCAAAAAATAATCCCACTACAGAAAAGTTGTTTTGACAGAAAGTGGGAGACTGAATGAAGTTAGCACAGATATCATAGAATGTTGCTATAGATATCATGAAACTAGCTTGTCAGTCAACACGGAACAGAATAGTCTGCCGAACAAAAGTGAGAGGGCGAATATTTATTCTATGGGACAGAAAGAGAGAAAAAAAATAAAGACAAAGGAAGAAGAGAAAAACAGAGGGCGCCAACTACTTTTATAAATAAAAAATAGTAAAAATTAAACTGAAGATAAAGAAATTAATAAATTAATAAACAAATTAAAATGAAATAATTATTTAAATATAAATTAATAGAGATGTGACGTTTATAACGTTACAAATTTTTAAACATTTTTTATTGAACTAACGGGTTGTACAGAATTTTAAAATTGCAAATTACTTTGGAAGTCATTTTCTCAAAACTAACTTAGACGTACTTATACCCTTTCTGCTCCAACCCCTTCAAAATGTAATTAACATTTATAAAAATTTACCGTTATTTGCACCCCAATTTGTTAATAATTAATTAACCAAAAAATCGACTGCAGAAAACATATAGATTTTTGTTATAGAGGTCCATACTACTCAAAACAACTACTGTCGTTTGCCTGGCCGGTTCAGTATTACAAACGGGGTACTTTTTTGCGTATTTCCTTGGTATATATGCGAAGATTTTACTGATGCATAATTCTAGAGAATATTTTGTTAGATCTAATCAACCTTGCTATTCTCTGCCAAAATTTTAAATTTAATTGAAATAAGTTTGCCGCTAGTGTTGAGATCGATCGATACTTCAAACTAGGTACATAGCCATTGTGCAAGTTTGCTTTTCATAAGAGGGTGAGTAATGAACTAAGTACTGAAGTAGTTATGATTTTAATTGAAATTTAAAGCTGAGCTACTTTACCTAGTTAAAATTATACATGAAAGTCAATTGCTTTGAACTTGTTGCACTATCAAATTATATATTGATGTATCTCTTTGTATAAAATACATAGTGGTTCTAATAAAACGATTTATAAATGCAATGGTTTACCAACGTTCCTTAAGAAACATTCACTTCCACTTGGTGGCTAAACTTTTAGTTTGTATTTTTTTACTCAACCTAAATATACAGTAATTCATTTGTGACAGAAGTCAATATATAATCGATTATTTATTATCGATAAACTCTGTAGTCCATTGAAATGTTACATTTTTAAGGCCTTGACTGCGGTGGTTAAATACTTAATATACTAGTTTTGGCATCACATACCCCCGGGGATACGTTATGGTCTATTCTGTCTGTGCGTCACATGCCATTCACATTATTATGTGAAGATTTTAATACTTGACGACAGCCTCTACATGGCTTTCGTCGTTTCCTTCCAGATCCTTCAGGTTTGGTAAAAGTATGCACTATTTTTTTTTGGAAGTGGTTTCTCTTCAGGTGATTGTATTAAATTATGAGCATTTAGTACTGCTTAGAAATGTTAAAAATATGATTAATTGATTCTAAATGATATGAATAAAAAATATATAATAGAAAACTGGGTCTAATAGTTCGTCTTTATCATATTCTTACGAATAATCAAGAACGCGGTCAACTTGGAAGCGCTATAAATCCCAGAAAAATTAATAAAATCTCCTATTAAATTGCCCTAATATAATTTATTTATAATTGGCAAAATAGCCAGACAAAAATGGTACCGGTAAGAAAAAAAATAAGTTATAATTTTAATATCTCTTTCTTATTAATTTTTTTTGGAAAGTAGTATTTGAGATGATACTATATACTAGCGGACCAACTCGACATCGAGTTTTTTAAATGAAATTTTTATTTTGTGAGAAAAATATACAATATAGACAATGACCGGAAGTAAAAATATTTTTATCAATAACTCAAAAACTATAAATGATAATTTCGTAAACTTACATTTTTGAACTCTACGTTGAATTCTCTATTGATTTGACTAATAAAAACGAAACCGGAAGTCGACCTCAAAACCAGAATGCAATTTTTAGTTCATCAAATGTCGACATGGATATCATTTAGCAGTTTATTTTGCATGCTGATCACGAATCCGGTGTCAGATTTGCTCTATCTTGACGTTTTATGTGCGTTTCGGGTCACTTCCGGTGTCGGATCGCAACCGGAAGTACATATTTAGATTCGTCTCGACGAGACCTTTCGATCCATATATACATTGTGGGGTCTAAAACTTAAAGTAAATTTTAACTTCCGGTCATCTCAAAACCGGAAGTGAATTTTTGTACCAAAAGTATATCTTGACAATCTCATACGTAATACTAATAATATTCCGAAAAAATATTTTAATTATCTAATATGGTTTTTGAGTAAAGTGGTGGACAAGAAAAGGGCTTAGCGTTTTAGTATATAAGATATATACATATATAGTCATAGTCATAGTCATAGTCATCTTTATTGATCCTTTAAGACATTCAAAATAAATGTATAGGATATGTCACTACAGAATTTGGTATAAAAAACATTAGTGTGTATAATACAATATTCACAGTGTAAAAGACATTGACAAAACATAAAATATATAAAATAACATTTTTACAAGTAAAATATGAAGCTATTGCAGTTTGTCCTCAAGATATTCATTTATAGAATAATATGCTTTTCTTAAGAGTAAATCTTTAACATTTTTTTTAAATTTAGAGATAAGTGGTATTTCTTTCACAGTTTTTGGCAAATGATTGTATAAGGTCAGTCCCATATATCTGAAGCAATTTTGAAATTTGGATGTTCTGTGTTTAGGAACTCGTAAAGATTCAGCACTTCTTGTATTGTAGTAGTGATTGTCTGAATTTACTGGAAATGTATTGATTTCCTCTTTGACATAAAGTAAACATTTATAGATATATAGGCAGTAGAAAGTTAAAATTTGATGTTTAATAAAAACTAGTTTACAAGACTGTTGATAATCCAAATGAAAAATTTTACGGATAATTTTTTTTTGGTTAATGAACACTTTGTTACTATCTACTGAGTTCCCCCACAAAATTACATTGTAGCACATGTGGCTGTAAGCAAGGCTATAATAAACGTTCATTAATGCCGAGATGGGTAGTGTGTTTTTAATTCTAGATATAGCATAAAAAGCTTTATTCAATTTCATGTTCACTGAATTCACTTGCTCTGACCATTTGAGATTACAATCAATGAATACACCCAAAAACTTTGTAGAGTGAGTGGAAGATAACATAATGTTTCTATCGTGGATGGTTAAGATATAGTCATATTTAGATGAGTTGTATGAATGAAAATAAATAATTTGCGTCTTGTCAATGTTTAATATTAGTCTGTTGGTATTACACCAGCGTATAAAGCAGTCAACAACAGTCTTCATTGTCATTTTTAATTCCTCTAGTGTACGTGCAGAGACTATTAACGAGGTATCATCAGCAAACATTGATATTATAAGTGCCCTTATGTGATCTGGTAGGTCATTAATAAAAATTAGGAATAATAATGGTCCCAGCACGGATCCCTGTGGTACTCCTTTATTTGTCGTGTATGGTTCTGAGCTTGATTCTTTCATCTTAACAACACTCTTCCTGTCACTTAAGAAATTTATTATCCATTCTAGAAATCCTAGATCAAAAAATAGTCCTGCCACGTGGTTTCTACTATCTAATTCATCATAAATACGCTCAAACAAGCTGCATGCAGCCGTGAGTGTTGACTTTTTTGATCTAAAGCCGTGTTGGGTTGGAGTTAATAAATTGTATTCTTCTATAAAATTTAACATTCTGTTGTATACAACCTTCTCTATTACTTTTGAAATTATTCTAAGGACAGATACTGGTCTATAATTTGAAATATCATGAGGGTCATTCTTTTTGAAGATTGGAATAACTTTTGCCATTTTAAATATGGATGGAAATTGGCTGGTGGTTATTGAGAGATTAACTAAATGGGTTAAAGGAATCGATATATGATCACTTATCAGTTTTATTATTTTTACAGATATGTTATCAATACCAGTACTAGGCTTATTTTTTCGTTGACCGATTGTATTTTTTATTTCAATTGGAGTTACCGGTAAAAAGAAAAATGTTTTGTTTCACATTTTTGAGGTAGTACAAGAAGAAGGTAACGATGTGCCAAAATGAGTTTGAAGATTGTATTCTGTAATTGTAGCAAAATATGAGGCAAACGAATTAGCAATATCACAAGACTTGGTAATAATTTTACCATCATAATGTAGAATAATATCAGACCTGTTCTTTTGCCTACCAGTTTCACTGTTTACTAAATTCCAAACTGTTTTTGGTATATTGTAAGATTGATTAATTAAGTCACTATGAAAGTTTTTTTTAGTATTTATTAATAGAGAATTATATTCTTTTTTTGCCTGTTTATAGGTATCTTGAGACTCGAGACTCCCTATATTTTTTGCTATCCAGTGTAGATTTTTTAGTTTTTCACTAGCGTGTCTTACCTCATTTGTTACCCATGTAGCCTTATTTGTTTTGTGTGCTTTATACCGTGTTTTTATTGGACAATATAAATTTAGATTGTAATCTAAAATGCTAACAAATGAATTTGTGGCATATTCAGCATTCAATTGTGAATAAACTTCATCAAAAACTGTAGAAGAAATCCCTGCTTTAAACATCAGCATATTTTCATCTGACATATCCCTGTAACTGATGGGTTTTTTATCTTTTTTCGATACTTTATTGGCTTGCAAATTTACACTTAGTGAAAATACTTTATGGTCACTGAACACTCAACACATTTGATTTATAAAGATGTGGTTCGATATTTGTCAATATGTAATCCAATTTTGTAGATGATGTTTTACCTACTTTATCTACGAAAACTCTTGTAGGAGCCTCAGATGTGACTCTCAGATTATAACTTACTAAAAACTCGTTAAAAGAGTGCTTATTATTAGACATGACAAGATAATCAATGTTTAGATCCCCGCAAATATAAATATCATGATATGACTTACTGCATAGCTCCAATATATTATGTAATTTACACAGAAAACTCTGAACTTCTCCTGATGGCGAACGATAAACACTAATAACACAAATTTTCCTATTGGCTATAAACAGAGAAATCGCACAGCACTCACACACCATTTCTTCACTAAAGTTAGAGACATCTAATGTTTTGAATTTAATATCAGTTTTGATGTAGATGATGGATCCTCCATCGATATGGAACTTTCGACAAAAATAAGAGGCGATGTTGTATCCATTCAGGGTCATAAATTGGATGTTTTCTTCAGTACATAGATTTCAACAATGTAAAAATATTAGCCAGAGAGAAAAATAAATTTAAGAGAACTTTCTTAGAGATGGTACATATCAGCAAGAGTGATAATAACAATCTTAATAAGAGATCTGAGATCCAGAATCTTAGCAAAATTTACAATTTTATATTGACTTTTGACTGAGCTATTTTGCATCTCAGAGTTTTCTTTGTTCTTTTCTTTTGTTAAATAATTCAGTATTAATTGAATACTTGTGATCAAACTTCAGTTACTAATTTAGATTTGTTTTGTTTGAGTTATTATTTTTTATAAACCTATTTACTAAATACTATTTTCTTTCGATTGCTTATGTCATGAATAACATTTTGAACTTCCCGCTTATTTTTAAGTTGGTAATACAGTTGGTAGTACTCAAAATTCATAAACAGTATCTTGTGAGACGTTAATTTCAAAGTTGTTTTTTGTATTTTCTCCTAACTATTTAAACAATAATTGTCCACCCACGTTCTCTTTCTGCTCGTGAAATGTGACTGAAATCAAGCCTGCAGCGACGACTGTTTTAACATGTCGTCCTTAATTTTGTTTTTAACTTTTAACGTATTTAGAAATTTTAAAGTGTTTTTTTTAACAGTAATTTTTAAAGTGTAATTGCAACTTCAGTATATCATGTTATTTAACGTTGTTGTTTCTGCCACGAATCTTACATTCGGGTAAGTTTTTTATACTTTTTATAGCCTTTTTTTTGGCACCATTCAAACTGTTTAAAACATAGTAATTTTCTTTGTAGACCTTGATAAAGGTGGCAAAAAACCACCGAAAGCTTGGATTCAGAATAAATAGTACGCCTTAGCAAAGCTCTGTTTTTATTGACTACCACACCCAAAAGAAAAGAGTATTTACATATATATATATATATATATATATATATATATATATATATATATATATATATATATATATATATATATATATATATATATATATATATATTGTGACAATTGGGGTTTATAGAAAATAATTTATAAGTTATATACTACATAATATTAGATATAAAAAAGTATTTGATTATTTTAAATAAGTTATATACTAGAGAATTTTATAAAAATTATTTATGTGAGGGCATTTTAAGAAATTAGCATATAATAATTGTAAAAAGTTGTATTTTAGTAGTTATGATTTTGTAGATATTTTTAAGTGAGCCATGTGACTAGGCAACACACTATACCCTCCATTCCTAAGTGTCATTTTAAGAATTTTACGAATATAAGTGGGGTTATATTGTTTGAAATGTGTATTTTATTAAATTAGAGTGTTAGTTACTAATTTGAATGTTTATTCTGATCTGAAAAGCCTAAATGTCAACAAAATTATTAATAGAAAAGAATGGAATTCTCTGGATCACCGGAGATGGCCATGTTTGCGAAATGGTTTGTTCCAGAAAATTCAGACATGTATTAAATAGAACTAAATAGAACATGATATCTTACGAGATGGTTCTAGAATATCCAAAAGATATAAATACCCGTGATTTGGATTCAAGATGGAAGTTTTTAGTCAGAAGTCAGGCCAGTTCATTATGAAAGTTAGTAGACACATTTAGTAAATTGTTCAGAATTTTCAAGAAGTCAGTCAGAAAAGTTTATTAAGAAATATGAAAGTTAGTTGGAGTCAGTGAATCAAGTACAAATAGTCAAATTGTTTAATATAGTGAGTTAAATGAAGATTAAAAATTATGCCTATATTTAATGCACATTTATAATTATACACAAATAATTATTGAAGATTAAAAAAGTATATTGGAAGAAATTAAATTATATTATGGTTGGAGATTAGTATAAATCAACTTATAATAATTGGATATTGGTATATTGAAAAGAAGAATAAATATAAATGCTGTTTGCTGGTTTGGTTGGTGGTGTATAAATGCTGGTGAAGAAAACTATATCTTAAATTGGTAGAAGCTGATAATTGGAAAAAGTAATTTCACAAAAAAACAAGGATAACTGAAGTACGAAGACATTCAGTGGTGATTAGAATCTATATAGTGGAAAACAGTTCATTTAGGCATTCAGTGAAAGAAAGGTACAAAATTTTGTTAATATAATTTAGTTAGTGTCATAACAATTTCAATTTTGAAGATAGTTTGTTTAAATTTTACATTGTCTATAGAATTTAATTAGTTTTATAAGAATATCAATTTAAAGATAGTTTATTTTAAATTTACATTGGCTAAGTTAGATATATATGTGTGTTTCATAATAGTTATAATAAAGATAATTTAAAAAAGTACTTACAAGCTAATTCTTTGAGAACCGCGATAAAAACCCTATATATTATATTATTAAAAATACTCATTGCTCATCATTCAAAAACAAAAAACACATCATAACAATATATATACATATATATATATATATATATATATATATATATATATATATATATATATATATATATATATATATATTCAAATTATTTTCGACCGTACTCTTTTAAATATTGATTTATAGTATCAGCAATCGGTCTGTAGGAAATGAAACTCTATTTGTTCTGTCTCAATATTTCGTCACGATTTTGTGACTTCTTCAGGAGAAAACTGTAAATTTATTAGAATAATTAATTATAATATATAAACAAAGTGAATATTTCAATACTTACAACTATAAGAGTAAAAATATAAATTTTTTTCATCTAAATACATGACATTTTATTTTGATTTTTATTTAGGAGTTATGGTAACCGCAATATTTTATAGAGTGAATTCCTATTGTACAATTTTTAGTCAATAAGAAAAAATAAACAATTATTGTGACAGTATTATACATATTATAAAGTGGAAAGATGGAATTAATAGTAGAGAATTGAGAAAGAATCAGGAACATGGTAAATTGACCTATAAAATGTAATTGATGGTATGTAGTCAGTTATTGTAATACTGATATTTAGGAATGGAATAAAATTATAGGTAGAGTTACGTTTTTAAAGTTTAAGATCTATCATATCATATATTGTTTAGTATGTTGCAGTAGATTTTACTTAAATAGTTGGTGTCTGTCTTATAATTGATAGATTCAGGAGTTTTATTAATATGTACCATTTCAAGGAAAAGTCGATTTTTATAATTATCAACTTGATCCAAGATTTTTACATTATTAAAGTCAAAGTTATGTCCTGTCTTTAAGTGGTGGTCCACTAAGGCACAAGAGTTTTTTTGTATGTTACAGTCACTTTTGTGTTGAGTAACACGTTATTTAAGCCACTGTTGACTTTGACCAATACAACAACTTTGACATTGATTATATATATATATATATATATATATATATATATATATATATATATATATATATATATATATATATATATATATATATATATATATATATATATATATATATATATATCAATATTTGGGACATGTTATGCGGGGACATAAATATCAACTTCTAAGAAACATAATGCAGGCAAAAATTGTAGGAGGAAGAAGAAAGATGTTTTGCGAAACTGTTCCGTGCAGCTTTATCTACGATGAAAATAGCAGTGATGATAACCAAACTTCGAAACGGAGACGGCACGTGAAGAAGATGATTTTTTTACCATCGTTCAAAAGTTTTTCGAACAAGAAAGTTTTTCATTTGCAAGGATGAATGATTTCTGTACGTGCTCCAATTTTAATTCTCAAATTTGTATACTAGATATTTTATAAAACCATTTGCGTTCATACATAACTACCTGAACTTATTCTATCTACAAGTTTGTTTTCTTTTTTTTATATCCAATATTATTACATCCAGATATTTAGATGTGGATGTATTTTTAGAAAAATTAGGAAATTTACTGCTCTGTTGACAGAGTATTCCATCAAGCATAAACAGAAATAGAAGATCTCAGTTTCATTCTTGCCTTATTAATATTTTACGGTAGACATCTATCATCGATGAGATAACGTTAACTAGCTAATGATTATTAAAATTAGAAAATCCCAGCGTGATGCAACGAATCAGGTAAACTCTTAAAAACAGCACGTCAGATAGTAGATACTTTCTCGTTTTAAATTTTTTGCTTATATTTTTTAATGGGTTAAAAGTAGCTTAAATGATTTATTTCAAAAACGGAAACGAAAAAAAAATTTTCGGAAAACTGAGAAAAACTCAATTAAACAAAGAAATGATTTTAAAATTCTGTTAATTTTTTTCTTGAAATATACCATTTACCTAGGTGCAAATATTTTTTCATTTTTACAAATTTAAATGAGTCCATAAAAAAAAGTTAAGTTGGTTTCTTCGACAAAAAAAACTTTTCCATTTATACATAGTTGCGGTAAGAAATATTTAATAGAATGGTCAGATTTGTAGGTTGTGATATTTCTACTTTTAGATGTGGTACGACAGCTGTTTGTTTTGGTAATTTAATATGTAATTGAAAATAATTATTTTTTACTTAGGTATAAGCGTTCTCTATTAAGAGCAGGACATGTGCTAAAATTAATTTTGACCATTTTTTTCACTTTTTCGCATTTCACTTTACAGGAACCCTTCCCCTTACCGCATGCTTGCATTGATAACTGATGTAGAGTAGCTTTTTACTACAGTCGTCAAAGATGAAAATGGCACTGAACCTCTAAAACCTATACGAATAACCTGAATTTTTCTAAAAATAATAATTTTAGGACCCCAAAAAAGTTGCAAAAAGGTTTACGACTTTTATTCTCGGGCTTCCCCCTAAAACTCCCCTCGTATGGGAGTTAAAACACAAAAAAAAATGATTTGCCAATAACTTGTACGCCGTAGATAAAAATGTTTTAAATAAAAATGTAGCTAAGATAATTTTAAACTTCTTCTTCTTCTTATGGCGCTACAACACTTTGTGAGTCTTGGCCTGCTTAACAATGTTCTTCCATTCTGCCCTGTCGGGTACTTTCCTTCGCCACTGCTTGATGTTCATGGTTTTAAGATCCCTCTCTACGTCGTCTATCCATGTTTTACGGGGCTTCCTCTTGTTCTGCTTCCTTGGGGCTTCCATCTCTGGACTACTTTTACAGCTCGATTATCTGGCATTCTTTCTAGGTGACCAAGCCAGTTTAGTCTTTGTGACTTTACAAATCTAATAATATCTGCGCTCTGCATTAGTTCATCCAGCTCGTGGTTCATTTTAATTCTCCACGAATCATCGCTGCATTTGGTTGGTCCGAATATCTTCCTTAGTATTTTGCGCTCAAATATTCTCAGTTAATTTTCATCAGTGGTTGAGAGGGTCCACGTTTCACATCCATATGTGTCCACTGCTCTAATTACTGTTTTGTAGATTGTGAGATAATTTTAAACAAAAATATTTATTAGCACTTTTTAACACACATCGCTTGAAGCGACAGAAATTAATGTTCAATGAAATTTGTATTAGCCAGACGGTAAAAATTCGATATCTTCTGATTCAAATGTCATATTGACAAAAATCATTATGCGTTTTAAAGTAAGAGTTCAGGTTTCCTCTAAAATTTTTATATTTAGCCGCAAATGAACTTAGATTTTATAAAGGTTTTAATTATAGAATGAAATTTTAATTTTAAGTTTTGGCAATAAATGTGAGGCATTTAAAATATGCTTAAAAAACGCTGGATTTAAACAAATAATCAAAAACTTTTTTTCAATTACACTAGTTTGTTTTTCAAAATAACAAAACTTCTGCTATAACTAGCACCTAAAACCGTCTTCTTGTAGGCATTTCCCGGGACGTGCGATCATATGTAATGTAAAACATTAAATTCTGCGTTTTTATTCATATCTCAAATGCCTCTTATTTGTTGCCACAACTTTTTTTTATTTTCGTATTGCCAGATTCCAGTAAGAGCCTAAAAAGGTATCCATTGAATTCTGACAGGCAACGCTGCGAGAAATCTTTTTGGACATCTACGTCACGGAACAAGACACCCTGGCATCTTTCGGCCGAGTAGGATACTAGGCCAGAAGACCTCAGAGTAGTGCCGGAATATCCGCGTTCCAGACAGGTGGTCTTACCACTCAATAAACAACTAAAATAAAAAACAAAAAAGTTATTAATAACCATACCTATTACCGTAAATCAGAAAATGTTTCAGACGTTAGGCCATAAACTAATAAAAAATATTAACCATTAATTTCAGATCCCTGGCTCAATTTCCTCCTCTGTCCTCCTACTCTTTTTCTTTATCACCCCAGAAATCTGACAGTGTACTTCTCTCCACGTTCTCTATCCTCTCGACAATATGTTTACAACGTTTCTTTCATCTAGCCGGAAACCCATTCGTCTCTCGAAATCTCCCCTCTCATTTGCCCATCTCTGAAGGTACCAAAACTACCATGTCCGGTCAGAAACTGCATCAGAAAGTAGTATAGTTACATTTTCACCACGCCCTCAGATCGGAAATAAGCCTTCGTCCACCTTGCCTTTCCGCTATCGTTCGCTTATTCACTCTGCCACTCCACTTTCGTTCTTTCTCTCTCATTCTCATCTATATTTACATCCATCTTTCTCGCATACACCCTCGCTCGTTCTTTGCACAACAAAACGATCGGTATCACCGCTCCAATGACATATAGAGCCTCATTTGAAACTGTCCTATATACGCTAAATACCCTGAGGAGCATTTGCGTTTGCGAAGTCTTCATCAGCTTAGCGTATTTCGCAGTGTTTAGTACGCTACACCACACGGGGGCAGCGTAGGTTACCACCGACTGGAAAACTCCATTTAACACCTTTCTTTTGGTGCTACCTGGGCCTCCAATGTTTGGCATCAGCCGTATCAACGCCTCCAGATTTTGGTTTGCCTTCCCTACCGTCTTTTGGATGTATACTTCCAACCTTTAGTCCCTCCGACAGCCAGACTCCCAGATACTTAATAGATTTAACCGGTGCAACCTCCACACCTTCCACTATAAAGCGAAGAGAGGATTTTCCCGGCTCCCTTTGAGAACTAACAACTTAAAATTAAAATTTCATGTCATAGGTTTTAAAGACTGATCTCTAGAAATGAAAATTTTACTACGGATAATCAATGAAAGTGATAAATTTTATTATCTCACGAGAATCTTAAAAAATGACAAAAATCGCGCCCTATTTAAAAAACACCTTTAAAAAAACTTTTACCCAGAGTTTATTTTGGGCAAAATACGGAAACTGCATACGAAATCTGAACTCTTTACCTTTTAAACGCATCTTAATTTTTGTCGATTCAATTCAATTCAATAATAATAATCGACGGTCGATTCAAGCGTTGTTTTTGAGAGAACGGTTCATTTAACACAAAAAGTGTCAATAAACATTTTTGTTTATAATTACCTTAGCTACTTTTTTTATTTAAAATATTTCTTTCTGCGGCGCATAGATTCTTGGTATATGGATTTTTTTCGTTTTTACCCCCCTACGCTGGGGGTTTTAGGAAGAAACCCGGGCGTAAAAGTGGTAAACCTTTTTGCATCGTTTTGGGGTTCCGTAATTAATATTCTTAGTAAAATTCAACTTGTTCGTAAGATTTTTAAAGGTCAACTGTCTGACAACTGGACTATTGTAATTACTCTTATTTGTTATTGTTAGAATTATTAATACTAAAAGATTTTTATAAGAACAAAGTTGATTTTAAAATAAAAGTAAGTATACTATTCAAAATTTTAGAAGTTCAGCAAAAAAGCAAGCATGTTCCCACTATTTTTTTATTTATTTTAAAAATACAAAACCTAAAAATATAACAACTTTTTAAAACGAAAGTCTTATCTATAATGGTATACTCTATTAGTAAAAATTATTTAAAATTAATTAAGAAGAATTAAAAATCTTTAAAACGTTGTCGGTCTAGTCGGACCATCATCAGTGAAAAACCTAAAAGTATATTTCCACTTTAAAATGACACAAACATAATGTAAAATTTTGACTGTTAAATTACAAAACACGTGAAAAATACTTACATTTAAAGTAGTTGAATCTAGCTAAGCAATTCGCTGCAGCTAGAGTGCAACAAATTTAAGTTTGGGAATGTGACGTAGTTTTTAGCGCAGGTGGGCGGACTGTTTCTACCGGTGGCGTACGGAAACAGGTAGATTTAAAATAATTTTTTAAAAGTATATCCAATTAAGTTAATAATAAATTTGTTAATTTTTATTTTCAAAGTTCTTTAACGTTTATAGTCAGTTGCACTCGAAAAATAATGAGTAAAATATTAGGACTACTTTAATAAATAACAAATTGCTCAATATTTACACTTTATTAACATTACCCCGAAGCAAGGGTTACAATAATACAAAAAATAAATAGTTTATTTTAACTAATTAAGTAATCTATTTATTTGTCTAAACAAGAAGTTAGTAAGTTAGTTATGATTCCTCGCATGATTCTTATAAGATCTCTATTCCTGCATTTGAATCACTATCTTCATCCTCAGAAAAGCTTTATTCGGATAATCCAGTATTAGCAACAAATTGCGTAAGTGGTCCAGCGTAGTGTCTAACAAATATTCTTTCTCGATTTGAATGTTTTTATATTTTTGTGCGTGTTTACATATATTAATCCACTCATCTAATAACACTCCTGAAAACTTAGTTTTTGCTATATTTTTAACATCATTTATATTAAGTGTTGTCATGAGTTGTCACCCTACCTTTTACAAAGCCCATATTTTTTCGATAGGGTTTAACTCCAGATGATAGGGAAGCAAACGAAGAACTTGATGTCCATGATGTTTGAGCTCAAAATATAATACATAAACAGATGAAAAAAAGTCATAAACTTATCGTACAAATTATTATAGAGGATTTTTCGGAGAATTAAAATAATCATTGTATATTTTTGCTGAACGACCTTTATCTCGTTATTAGTTTTCGTAGATAGTCGTTAATAAGCTTTTTACGAAATTTTTGTCAAAAATAGAATTTGATTTATTATGAAACTTTAAAAGTAATTATGGCTTACGTTACTTTTATTTTTATAACAATTGACTTTTTAATTATAAACATGCACCTGATTTAAAAATTTACACGCACATAAACGCACACAGCGTTAGGTACAAATCCAGTCTCTTCTCCAGCATAAACAATAATCAGCGTTTTGCCCTTAAAAATTGGTTTCTTTAGATCAAAATTTTTCCACTTTGATCTGCCCAGTGATTTGGTGCAGTATGGCTGCTGTGTACCTAAATATCTTTCATCGGTATAAATTATGGTTCTACCGTCAATTTAAAATTGAATTAGCTGCTTTAAATATTCTGTTTGTTTTAAACGAATATCATAATTTTTATTAGGACACTCCTATTGTCTTCGGATTTTCGACAGCTGCAATTTGTTCGCGATGATTTGAAGAGTATCTGTTCAAAATTATGATGGTTTTTTCGTTTGTGTCTTTTTAGGAGCCATATTGTTAAATAACTATTATTAATAACTAAAATAAAGGCACTATAGATACACTAAATGACTTAATAATACACTAATTACTACTAGCAATATACTAAGCACTAATCTGAAAAAAATTAATAAAATATCCAACACGATCAAATTAACAAGTCAAACACTCTCTGCGATACGTACTTCTCAAACTACGACACTGGCAAGCAGTACACTGGTCGTTTCCATGGTAACAATAGTAAACACGATTCACTGCGCATCGTGGAGGTATGAGTCATATTCCCAAACTTAAGTTTGTTGCAGTTTACGTCTAGCTACGCGGCTAGGTTTAAGTACTTTTAATGTAAGTATTTTCCATAGGTTTTTTAATTCAAGAATCAAAATTTCACCTTATGTTTGTCTTATTTTGAAGTGAAAATATACTTTTAGGTTTTTCACTGATGCTAGTCCGACTGAACCAAAACCGTTTCGAAGATTGGGATAATCCTTTTTGATAAATTTTAAATATTTTTTTTTTAATAAAATATACCATTATACACCAGAATTCTTCACTTATATGTATGTATTTTAAATATGGTATACAAACAACTACTGGGAATTTTTCTTTTTTACTTTGAAGTCTTTTCATTATTACACTTTTATAATCGGTAGGAATATTGTAACGAAAAAGCTTACAAAAATAGATGGTGAATAGCTGATCGTTTACCAAGACCTATCGAAGACCACGTTGCTCAATCGAAAGCTTCATTTATAAGTGGATAAGGATACAAATATTAGAAAAAAAAAACAGATTAAAGATAGATAGAAAAACGATAGATAATAACTAGATAACGAAATATAACAGTTTGACAAGAATCTGTGATCTAAGAATTATTAGCAATCTTTACTGGACTTTACTTTACTTTTTCGTGTCTGGATCCGACTACAGTTTTTCTGCCCAATTTCGGGCTACGTCTACACCCTTTATATTTGCGAGCTATAAATCATCGAGGGTGCACTGTGATGGGCAAAGTCTGCATACTCTCAGGTGCTGCACATTCTGTATTTTCCCACATTCACAAAGTGCGTCGCTGTCTGTCTTGATGCCCCATTTAATGAGTCCAGGTTCATTCAATTAGGTCGTTCTGGATGTAGGGGGAACAGTTCGGGTGATTCGACGCTGACATTTCTCATAAACCTTTTCGTTGATTTAAGTCGGCTAATTCCTGGCGGTTTGTCAAACCCGTATAATTGGTGCCTTTCATCAAAAGTTTGCTTGAACTTCTCCACATAATTGTGAGGCGCATCTACAGTCGTCTGGTGATGCGAATCCAGCTACCCGGTACAGTAGGGGTAGAGGGGCAGGCTTCATACAACCGGTAATTATTCTACATGTTTCATTTCACGCTGTGGTGACTTGTTGGGCGTGTCTAGATCTACCCCAGACGGGATAAGCATATTTCCCTGTTCAGAAACATAAGGCCTCCGCTGTTGTCTTCAAGACCTGGGGGTTTGCACCCCACTTGCTCCCTACAAGTTTCCGGAGAAGGTTGTTTCTCATAGAAACCTTTTGTCTTGTGCTCTGACAGTGGAATTTATAAGTTAGTGACCGGTCTAGTATTACTCCAAGATATTTGAGCCATATCAGTATGTTTCAAACGTTGTCCCCCCCCAAGAAACATTCAGTTTTACATGCGCCAGTTGGTTGTTGAGATGAAATGCACATACTTGGGTTTTAGTAGGGTTTGGTTTAAATGAGTTTTGTTTGTAGTAAGTTGACATCATGTTTAAAGCCTTTTCCATTGTCGACTCTACTTGTGTGAGTATTTTCCCCTTTACTCTATACCAAGGTCGTCAGCGTAGACAAAACTCTCAGTCTGAAGGTGCATTGGTTGGTCGTTGGTGTAGATGTTAAATAAGGACGGCGCCAGAACGCTTCCTTAAGGTAGGCCATTTTTTTGGGTTCTCCATCTGCTCTTCTTTCCATTTAGCACAACGTAGAAACGTCTATTAAACAGCAGTGATCTAATAATATTTACCAGGTCATAGTCAAGCACAGTGTTATAGATCTTAGTTAGCAAGGTTCTGCGGTTTATCGTATCATACGCCGCTGTGAGGTCTATCAAGGATACTTCCACTATCTCTTTCTGCTTAAATCCCTTCTCTATGTATTCTGTTAGGTTCAGCACTTGGCCTGTGCAAGATTTACCTGGTCTGAAGCCTGCTTGTTGTGGGATTAGTTTTGCATCTAATGTTTCCTGGATGCGGTTTAAAATGAGGCGTTCATACAATTTATACAAATGGCACAGCAGAGATATCGGACGGTAGCTACTCGGTAGTTCACGGTCTTTCCCAGGTTTCAGAAGGGCTACTACTTTTGATTTACGCCACAGTTTTGGAATCTGGTAGGTAGAGCGACAGATGTTAAATAGATCGAGCACCCATTGTCTCGCTTTTTGCCCGAGGTGTTTTATGTGCTGTGTTAGGATTTCGTCCACCCCAGGTGATTTTCCATTTTTCATACAGTCAATACCATTTTTGAGCTCTTCGATAGTAAATGGGTTTCGCAAGAGAGTTGTTTCCTGGTCTTGAGTTGTTATAATCTTTGGCGTTTTGCAACGACTGTTGTTTTGCCATTTAGAAGCAGTTAGTGGGCTATCTGATTTGGCGTTATTGCACATAGCTCTTGCATCTGTGTGGGATCACCATTAAGTTTTTTGATCATATTTCAAGCCTGCTTACTACTGTGCGTCATATCCATTTTACTTAAAGTCTCGCTCCACCGTTGTTGTCTAAAGGCACTTAGTGTTTGCTGCAGTCTCTCCTTTACTGGAATCAAATATCGTCTATCCGCACAAAGGTAGGAAAATGCGATGATATCAAAATCAAACGTGGGGTCCGACAGGGATGTATACTATCACTCCTGCTATTCAACATATACTCTGAGGAAATATTTCAAGAAGCACTAGAGGATGTTGAAGCCGGAATTCAAATTAACGAAGAATGTGTCAATAACATCAGATACGCGAATGACACGGTGGTATTCCCTGATAGTTATGAAGCCCACCAGAGTTAATGAATAGAATTACAGAACAAAGTAAGAGATATGGAGTTTCACTTAGCGTTAAAAGAACAAAATGTGTGATGATCTTTGAGAAGGAACAGCAAATTGGAAGAATCAGTCTAAATGTTCAATCAATAGAAAGAGTCAAAATATACACTTACTTTGGTACGAACGCCAATGAAAATTGGGACCGTTCCCTAGAAATAAAATGTAGGATTAAGAAAGCAAGATCTGCATTTCAAAAAATGGTTAAGCTATTCAACTGCCATGATTTATCAGTACCCGTAAAAATCATATTACTATAATGTATATATCTTTCCTATACTGGTACGGAGTTGAGTCGTGGACTCTAACAGAAGATAACTACTAGAGAATTGAGGCTTTCCAAATATGGCTATACCGTCAAATCCAAACGATATCCTGTACCGAGCACGTTACTAACCAGGATGTTTTATTAAGAATGCACAAAGGAAAAGAGTTGTTAACCACTATAAAACAGACAAAATCGAATACCTCGGTCACATCATGAGAAACAGCGAAAGATATGGGTTGCTGCAATTAATTCTACGCGAAAAAAAGAAGGAAATTGATGACCAGGAAGACAAATTATTTCCTGGTTAAAAAATCACAACGTGGTTCAACACAACAACTACAAATTTTTTAAGAGCTGCAGTGTGCTAGATGCAGATTGTTATGATTGTTGCCAACATCCGAAACGGATAGACACTATAAGAAGAAGAAGACGAAGGATGCCTACACCAAATATAGTAATCCAATGAATTTGGAATGAAAAAAGTGTTAATGTGGTCAAAACCATAAAGTAAATATTCAGTTAACGGTAGATATAGCAAGTATATATATATATATTCCTATATATATATAGGATATATATATATATATATATATATATATATATATATATATATATATATATATATATATATATATATATATATATATATATTCCTATCTAAATTGCTATATAAATAACAATTAGAAATCAGTATGTTAGGTTTACAAGCTTTTTGGTCCATTGGTTTAAATAACAATTTTGATGTTAATAAAATTCACCTTTTAAGATTTTTATACAAAAACCAAATTTGCAAGCATCTTACCTTGCAAATATCTATTTAAATTTTATAACGAGCACACGCTAAAATTGCAAAGAGAAATTTTAAAGGAGTGTACATTCAATTTAAGGAACCTACACTCGTTCTACAAACTGGTAGGTGGGTAATAATGGTTATTATTACTATTGGCTAAACAAAGTAATAGATCCAATTATTATGACACATTGTTATTGCCCGACGTACGTATGCCTGTTGTTGTTAATTAGATTACTGATGACAGGATTAACAAGACTATTTACATCTATTTACATAATATTTGCCTGAAGGTAAAATATTAATGTCGTTTATAACAAATTGATATATTGTGAAACTAAAACAAGCAATTCAAAAAGCTGAATCTTTTTTTATTATACAATAGTCAATCAAGTAAATCAAGCGTGATTGTTTCTAATATTTAAATTACTAAGTTTGCCATTCGTGCTGAGATAGGTGAACCCACGGCCACTCCAGAAATCGGAGCATAGTATTCATTTTCATGTTGGAAGAATGTTGAATTGAGGCAGAATTTTACACCCTCTAGGAATTTTTCAAGAGGAAGAGAAGTATGTGTTTGGATGTCACTCCATCTAGTGTTGACACTGTTTAAAGCTATTTCAATTGGGATGTTAGTGTATAATGATTTTACGTCGAAAGATATAAGTTTGTGAATAATTGGTACAGACTGTTTTAAAAGAAAATTGTGAAAATCCCATGAATCCTGTATATGATAGTTGCTTTTACCAATTGCATTTCCCAAAATGTCTGCAAAATATTTGTAGAGGTTATATGTTGGACTTCCAATATTACTAATAATTGGGCGAAAAGGAATGTTGTTTTTATGTACTTTTGGAAGTCCATAAATATATGAAGATGTGCCATTGTGAGACATTAATTTATTTTTTAAGTTTATGTATTTCTTATTATACCATCTATTAATGAGATAATTTAACTCAACAGCCCTAGCCAAACATTCTCTAGAAAATAGCTATTCTTTTGATTTTGAAAATGTACAGATTTTGAAAAAAGATCAAAATTACAACAAAAGATACATATTGGAGGTGATTCACATAAAAAAAAACCAAATTCCATCAATAACAAGACTGACATTAAAGATCTTTCCAATATGTATCATAATTTAATAAATTGAGTTTTTTTTAAATGCACAGATATTTAAGATACGACCCTGAACCAATCCTAGTTTAAGATATCTGCCAGATGTCATCTGTCAATGTCAGATACTAATGTTTATTCCATGTTAAATTTTTTAAAAAAGTGAAAACATGAAATTTAGTTATAAAATGTAATGTTTAAAGTTTAATAAAGTGCTTATTACAAAGTGCAAATTTGCCGAAACGTTTAAGCAAAATTTGAATAGTTTTATTTACATCAGACCGACAAACCCAGTAAATAAAAAAGTTTCTAATTAAATATTCACGGTCAGGAAATAACAAACTATATATATATATATATATATATATATATATATATATATATATATATATATATATATATATATATATACATAACGCCTACAAAACGGCTACCACAAAACCCAAATCAATAGAAGCATTCAAAAACTTCTAAACCCCATTCCATCCAAAAAAGAAACCTTGCCGCCGGATCAACCCAAAATCTTTCTACCTTTTATTAAAGGTGTCACTGACAAGATCAGTAGAACTCTTATCCCTCTTAATATCAAAACCATCTTCACCACTCACTCCAAATTGTCCAATCTCGTCAGATCCGTAAAAGACCAAATCCCCAATGAAGACCATGGTGTCTATGAGATACCTTGTTCCAGTTGCCCACGTACATACGTAGGACAGACAAACCGACGAATCCATAACCGTATTTACGAACATTCTCTATCAGTCAAACATTCCGATACCACTTCAGCCCTAGCCCAACATCATATTCAGACAGGCCACAAAATAGATTTCGAAAAAGCAAAAACCATCGCTCCCATCCGCTCATTAAAAGCGAGAATCATTCGTGAAGCTATCGAAATCGAAAAACGGCCTAACAGCTTGAACACGCGCGATGACGCGAAACGATTGCCGGCAACATGGCGACCCCTGCTTCAGTGACCTCCCGCCCACACCGCTCAGGCCACGTCAGTTCAGTCCACGTCAGCGTATACCGTTCCCGCGCATACAGCGAGTATAAAAGCAGCCACACAGGGTAAGACCGGTTGTCACTCGACACTGAGGAGTAGGCAGATTGAGACCTCAGTGCCGAGAGACAGTTCTTGCAATATAGAACACGATACTGGTACGTCTCGAGTGAGGGGAGTAGGTAGATTGAGACCCCGAACTCGAACCGAACCGTATCACTCTTGATAATGGCTCCAAAATGGGTGCCGAAACGTCGAGTTTTAAATTCTCAACGCGGATATTATCGGATCAAGATTCGGTTTGTAGAGTTGATTGTGAAAGATTTCATTCGTTTTTCCATTCATGTGTCACTTTCTTTTTCTTCAAGGAATGATTAGTAGTCGTTTTCTTTCTTTCCAGAAACGAAAAAATTTTTTTTCTCATTTCAAAATATTGTTCTTATAACAACTATCAAGAACTAGTCCAAATATAAGATGGTTCGACGATGTGTATGGGTATCCATGAGGTTAGAAAAGTGCCGTGTCTGGTTTTCATTGTTTTATCTGACGAGATACATGTCACCTTAAAATATTCGTTGGACAAAATAGTATGTACTAGACTACAAGCCAATAGGACATTTTTAAGGGGTCATTTGATTTCTATCTTACCTTTTTTGCAGTTTGTATACAATATTTCCTCGTTCAGGATATCTATAAAAATTTGGCTTTATCTGAGAATAAAATATTTGTTGCTATACTAAAAGAAGAAATTTGTAAAAGAGTGCCTTTATTCTTTGCAATACGGTATTTTTTTTTTCAAATTATCTAATAATATCCGAAAAATGAAAGATATGACAATAACCCAAATAAAATATACCTCAGCCTCTAAGCAACACCTCTAAAACTAATTTTGTAAGTACTCTGTAACTTCGGAAATAATTCAAGACTTACATAATATATAAATATATTACATAATATATTTTACTTCTAAGAAAAAATCAATCAATTTCGTCTTGTAGAAATCTGCTCCCAAGTACTTTCGTTCGCTAAATTAGTTAGAGCCAATCATGAACAAAAAGTGACCCTTCGTCGATTGTACAAATGGGTGATTGTGACCATTCACCGCCAAAGTCACGCTATTTATCTTGATTTCGTGTGGAAAGCCCTCTATAAATTTAATCAGTCCGATCGTAATGGTTTCCATCGAATTCACGTCGATCGGGAATATAATTTCAGTATCTTACATATTAATAAAGTTAATTAGAGATTGGAATTATTTTTATGTCTCTTAGTGAAACGTTTAGTTCTTATATGATATATGTGACGAAACGTAGCAAAAATTTGCGAATTTTTTGTTTTATATTAATTTTACCGTTATATTTGAGTTATTGAATATTATCTAACAATACAATAGTTTGTTTCGAGAAAGATAGCGAACACATACGTCAAGTCGCGGCGTTTCTTGACTCATCTATGCAGCTGCCCGAGATCAATTCTAGGTAGACGGCGCCAGCCAACGAGTAGCCCCTTCGAACAACACCGTAACGTCATCGAAGAATAACGTTGTCTTTGGTTTAGACGTTAAACTTTAATAATATTCTGAAACAACGGAACAAAAATGTATAGATACAGATAATTTAAATTTTTAAGTCAGGTAAGTTTAACTTTAAATTTAAGTTTAAAGTTACTGTTTTAAGAGGAGGACTAAAGGATCGAGAAAGAAGACGGCTTTGATCTAGAAACTTTTGTATTTGAAGAAAGGAATTCTGTGGTGAGTTTGTCGATCACATCTTTAGAAAACAAAGTTTCTTGTGATATTTTAGAAGTTTCTTCTGGTGTTTCCAAAGCTTTTACGAACATTGCGTCATTAGAAAATAAAGATTCTAACGAGATTTCCTCCCTGGAAAGCAAAGTTTCTTCTAACATCTCTTTGGAAGTCTCAAGTTTTCTAAAATGTCTGCAATCGACGACAGAATGTCTTCATTAAACATATGTTGCTACCGATTTGTTGTCGTTTGAAGGAAAAGATAAGAGAGATTGAAAAAAAATAGAAACCGGGATAGCAGAAAAAAAAATCAAATCAATTAGGGTGGAGGCTCTGTTCGTGTTAAAGTCACAATTTTAACAGAAAATCATCATGGATAAACTATAAAAAAATATTAAGAATACAGAAAACAACTTTTGTTTCACTTTTTTTTTTAATATAACTTGATATTTTTAAACATCTTATGTAGTTTATATAATAATTTTATTATATATATATATTATATATATATATATATATATATATATATATATTTAGTTTACTATTAAATGATATTTATTTATATTTTCATAATTTCATACAAACACAATGTTGGATTTTTACAATTATTATCGGTTTTAATATTGTATTAAAGTGCGATAAAAAGACATTTTCATATACATATATGTTTACAGTCACAGCGGAAGAGTCTATTTTTGTACTTAACAAGATGGTGGCCGTTAGGTATCTTCTTCTTCAAGTGCCATCTCCGTGGCGGAGGTCGGCAATCATCATAGCTATTCGGACTTTTGAGACGGCTGCTTTGAAAGTTCATTTGATGTACATCCGTATCACTCTCTTAGGTTGCGCAACCATGATATTCTACTCCTCCCTATGCTTCTCTTTCCTTGGATCTTTTCCTGCATAATCAGTTGGAGCTAGGTTTATTTCTCTCCACGTGTAATATGTCCGAGATATTCCAGTTTTTTTGTTTTAATCGTATTTAAAATTTCTATTTCTTTATTCATCCTTCTCAAAACCTCTTTGTTTGTGACGTGTTCTGTCCATGATATTTTCAGAATTCTTCTGTACACCCACAGCTCGAATGAGTCTAGTTTTTTCATTGATGTCGCATTCAAGGTCCAAGATTCCATTTCATAGGACAAAGTCGAAACAACATAGCACCTCCTCAGCCTAACTCTTAGTTTCAATTTTAAATCACTTGTACATAACACTCTTCTCATTTTGTTGAAATTTTTTTCTAGCCTTTTCTATTCTGATTTTGATCTCCTAAATGTAATCATTTGTGGAGTTTATCGTTGTTCCCAGATATGCATATTTGTCCACTTCGTTGGTTCCGTTCATTACAAGATTTTCGTTATTTCTTTGAGTTTTCTATATTATCATAAATTTCGCATTTCAAGAACTCAAGAGCTTTTTTCAGGATCTCTTCGGAGTAGGCATTAAAAATAATTGGCGACAATATGCATCCCTGTCTCACTTCACGTCTAATTTCAATTTCGTCTGACAGCTGTTCGTTAACACGTACTTTTGCTCGCTGTTTATAGTATAAATTTGATATGATCCTGAGGTCGTTGTAGTCAATCTTCTTTGATTTCAGGACATTCATTAATTGTTCATGTCGTACTTTATCGAATGCTTTATTATAGTCAATAAAACATGCGTACAAATATTGATTGACGTCCAGACATCTTTGTATCAGTACATTAAGTGAAAAAAAAAGCTTCACGCTTTCCTAGGTCTTTGCGAAAACTAAATTGTGTATCATTAACGTCTATGTCCAGTTTGCGATATATTCGGTTATGGATGACTTTTAGTAGTAACATTAGCACATAAGACATCAATTTAATGGTGCGGTAATCGCTGCATACTCTTGCCTTTTTCTTTTTGGGAAGACAAATAAAAATAGATGTTAACCACTCTTTGGGTAATACGCCTGAACTATAAATTTGGTTTAAGAGTGTCACTAAAACATCAATGTGCTTCTCATCTAGAATTTTTATTATTTCTATAGAAAGCATGTCACGTCCAGGGCTTTTCCCACTCTTCATTGTGTTTAATGCGTGTAATATTTCTTCTTTTGTAATATATGGACCTATTTCTTCTGACGTAAGTTCTATGTGCTCCAGATCTGCTCTTCCATCATCGAACAGTTAGTCGATATATTCTGCCCATCTTTGTACTTTCTCGTCCGCCTGTGTTATAGTAGTCCCGTGGCTATCCAGAAGTGCACCAGTGGTATTTTGTTTTCTTGGTCCTGCCAGTTCTTTAATTTTCTTGTGTAGGTTAAAAAGATCATATTTATTTTGAACGTCTTCGATCTCTTTGCATTTCTCTTCAAAGTATTTTTCTTTTGCCTGCTGTATGATCTTCCTGATCTCGTGGTTTATCTCTCTGTATTTACATCATATTGAGTATCTCGTCATTCATACATTCTTCTTTTCTCCTTGCGAAAGTCTTTAGGATTTATTTACAGAGTACCAGTAGACAATGTTTAAGTCGATCCCAGTAATCGTCAATATCATTGGTGTTTGTGTTCAATTTGCTGCAGTTCACATGCAGTTCATGTTGGAGGGGCATTTTTTTACAAGTTTTCCAGTGTCTATTGTAGAGATTTTTTAATGTCTTTTAATATTCTTAAGGGTGAGTGTAATCTTGACGATAAGTAGATCTGAAGCCACGTCTGATCCAGGATATGCTTGGCTTTAACAGCATTACAGTATCTGTCATTGATCATAATGTAGTCTATCTGGTTCTTGACTAATTTCTCCGATATATCTGCGGGAGATCGCCATGTATACAGTAATTTGTTTGACAACTTAAAAAATGGGTTTTTAATAATTAAGTTCTGCTCTTGACAGAATTATAAGAGACGGTCTCCTCTCTCGTTTCAATTTCCCAGACCATAGTTTCCTATACACTTTCCGCTTTGTCCCTTTCCAATCTTTTCATTGAGATCACCTAGACTATCGTGATTTCTCTTGTTTTCGTTATTCTCAGTGTCTCTTCGATAACTCGGTAATATAATTCCACTTCTTCGTCGTCGGCATTCGCCGTAGGGGCATAACCTTGTATCAAATTCAGTTTGGCATGAGATGTAACCAACTTTACTACCATTACCCTTTCTGAGATATGGAATTAGAATTCCACCGTTCTATTAGATTTTTTATTATCTATTACTGCCACACCGTGTCTGTGTTGGTTATTCTCGCTACCGAAATAATATATTGTAGCTTCGTCTGTTGAAAAACAACCTAAGTTGGGCCACCTGGCTTCACTGATACCCAGTACATGTGCATTTTACCAGACTTAAACATGCTCTGAACATTCCAGGTTACTATTCTAGTTGTTTCTCATCTACGTTCTTTTGACAAAAAATTCGCTGAATAACTAAATTTTCGCCATATCTGGCTACCCTCACTTAGTTTAGCCTGCAGACCAATGTAGATGACCAGGTTGTGGCACTTAAAGCCATAAGTTAGAGTTAGGTGTCTTATGAGGACCAGTTATCAAGAACCATTTCCCGTCTATGACGCTGGATGTGGTCGTTCTGATAAAAGGTGCTACCTCTATAACACAACCCTACACCCCGTTAGGTATATACAATGTCAAAACTGTCCATAATTTGTTATTTTGATTTTTAAAATGTTTCATAATTTTTTGTACAGGAAACTTAAAAAAAGATCCTACTAACGAATGCGATAAATCATGAAAAAATGTTAAAAGACATACACCAACAAAAACTGCTGCTGAATAGAAATTTAATTGAAAATATTATAAAATTGTAAAGAGAATAGTAAAAACAGCAATTTTGTTAATTAACATAAAGCTTCGCGCTAGTCTACAGTATGGCCTACTGAAGCTTTTTTTATATCTATTGCTACTTTGCAGCTGTTCAATTACAAATTAGTCCATTAATTTGTAATCTTACATTAATCTTAATTTCCTGAATTTGTATAGTTTTGCCGTTTATAATTGTGAAACATATCGATTAGTAGCTTAATTACAGTTTGTTCAACTTTCTGCAAACTATTGACTAATATTTTATTGAGGAAATGCCTACAATCATTTCCTCGGTTCAAATTATAGGTATTTGCTAGCTTTCAAAAGTCAAAGGTTTTTGTGCTATGCAGAGGGCAATACACTTATTTGATGAACCGTAGCATTTTAGTGAGATTATAAATATAGCTTTTTTTTTACCTCAACAACAACTAGAGTGTAATAATTCAGTAGCTGTCAATCAACATATATTTTATTCCACGACTTTAACATCTTATTTTATTATCATCGATCGAGAAGAATAGGACACAGGTAATTTAGAAACAATTCGAACTTATAATTATATTGGAATTTGTCCAGTAACAAAGGCAATAAATATAAATTTTGAATATTTTAATTTTTTTGGTAATGTTCCCCACCTATTTGAGGACGAGGATGAGTAAATGCCAGCTCTCACATCCACCTCAAAACTGCCACCCTGGTCTGAAATAAAACAAAGGAAGAATATGGATTCAAACTGTATCAACATAAGACATGAACATTACTTGAATTGAACTGCTTTCGAGAATTTTTGTATAATGTATAAGTTTTTAAGTAAATAATGTTAACAAATATTTGGAATGTAATAAAATGACTAATAAACACCAAAACGTCTTAATAAAATATAATTTGACCTTGTCGGACAAATGCTTTAAGAATAATTATGTTTTGATTTAATAACTCACTAATGGCTTTAAAAGCAAAATGTCTAAAGAATTAGAAACTTGGATTTACCGAAAATTGAGACACCGCCCAAGAAACTTTTCAGAAGATATTTTGTAAGTTTTGAGAAGTAATATCTTCGAGCAGCAATAAAGAAGCATCAAAACATTCGGTAAAATCGATCACTCGTTTCAATATTCATTTCTGATCTAAGAGGATTAAAACTTTCTAATAGAATTTTAAAAGTTATTTTCCTGAAATAAATTTTTGTATATTCAGACATTTAATTTCTTTTCAATTTAAATATATAAAATAATATAAGTGAATAAAATATAAGAAGTGTAAGAATGGTTTTATTAATGATAATGACAATGTTCATATGGGAAAAAGAAGGTTTTTATTAAAAAATGAGATGAGTAAGTTATTGTATAGTAGTCCCTATTTAGCATTATTTAATTCTTTTAGGGTATGTGACTGTTTAAAGAAAAGGCGGAAAGCTCGGGTTCGTTCGGAAAAATATCCCCACGGGATCTTTTTACATAATCACATTCATAAGATACTCTAAAATAAGGTTCAAGAGGTCATTCAGTCGAACAGTTATTCAAATTTTTCAAAGAATTTTTTTTACAGGTTTATTGCGTAAGGCGCGGATCCGCGTCCAGGCCATTCATTCCTCGGTGCTAACGGCGCGGATCCGCGCTTTAAACATGACTTCTATTTATAGTATGATATTTTATTAGCACGAAAGTTGTGCGTTTATTTGCTACATCAGCATCTAAGAGTAGCATCAGGTAACGGAAGTTACGTCACAGTTGTCACTTTTGTTTCTTTTTATTCTGACACGTGTTTGACTATTGCAATGATGGAAAACGCAGAGCCAGGTTGTTCTCATCCAAAATTTAAAAAAATATTCCTAAAAAATCCTAAAAAGTTAACAGGAGAAGAACTTGAATACTTTTTAACAGAATCAGATAGTGAAGATGAATACATTTCATCGGAAGACGAATATATTCCATCTACAGACAATGAGGAAGGGGATGAGTTGGGTAAGTTGAAAACAAGTGAGTTTAAAAAAGTGTTAAACTTGTATTTTTGTAGGTGAGGACGATATTTCGGGTATTGTGCAAGCCATGCAAAACGAGGAGGAACCGAATGAAAGTTTAAATCCAAATGCAGGTTGGGGAAGAACCCAATGAAAATTTAAATCCAAATGCAGGAAATCCAAATACACATGAATGGCAAAATGATCATGATGGAATGAAACAATTTGAGTTTATTAGATGTTGCAACTTGTTGGTAGAGTTACAAAGTAACACACCTTTTGAAGGATGTCTCGTCTTCTGGCGGATGAAATTTTTTTTGAGCTGATAGTGACAGAAACGAATCTGTGTGCTGAACAGGTATTTCTATCGAGTGTTACAGAAAGATCTAGAGTAACAAATTGGAAACCACTCATTACCGAAGAATTACATAAATTTTTTGGGCTACTCTTACACATGGGGACATGAAAAATCAACAGAACGCAAGATTATTGGAAAACAGAGAGTTCAAAAATTTTTATGCCGTACTTGTTCGGTTTTGATTGTATATGCTGACAAAATTGACACTTACGCCTAAATCCTGGTAACATCTCATTGATGGTGACATATTCGGAGGGACTATATCCACTTCTACACTGAGTTACAAAGCTGTCGAAAAAACATCGTATAGGAGCCAACTTATCTTCTTTTAGTTTTTTTCACGAGTTAATTTGTTATCAAATCGCATACATCCAAGGAGAAATTTAAATCGTGGGATCGACATAGTCCGACGAAACATTCCTATACTTGATCTATCAGTTTTCAAAAACTCATCTGGATTGACACGATTACATTTCAGACGTGCTGCGTAATAAATGTCTTGTTTCCATAAACTTTCACCATCCCGTTCCTCAATTTGATCGATTTCATTTGCACTTCTCTCATCTTCAAAATAATTTTCATTGTCAGTAGGAACCATTTTCTATAATTCCAACAAACGTTTTAGCTCGGCTTCAAAGGACATCTATAAATAAATATTGACAAAATCTTACCGATAAAATGCAATATAGATGCTAAATATTTACCTGATCTGCAAGTTATGCCAATAAGTAATAGCCACACCATTAGTCGCTGCGCAGTCTTGCACCGAAAATAAATATAAAGCTTGCACAACCGTACCCAGGCAAATGAGAATGTACAGTAACACGAGATTGGTTGATAGGGAGAGGTACACAAAGTGGCGATAGAAAAACAACAATTATTTGTACACCCCGAATGAATAATTCTGTCGTCAGTGTGTGACACCGATAGCGACTAACGGAGGGTTAATGTATGTTTACAGTTATTTTACTCATATCTTTACTCATTCGTGTTCATGTATATCTTCTATTTATGTATTGGTTACACTTTTACTACACGCCTATTAGTGTCATAAAATTCTAAGCTTAAAGTTTCAATTATGTCTGATTTTATCAAAAAATGTTCTATAAATGAGCTGTGACATATTAAATTAACTTATCAGTAAAGATCTCATCACCAAAGTGTCGTTACTGAAATCGGTAGACTTTTAATTGGTTTGTATACACGCACCTGAACACGCATTGTGTGATAAAGGTTAGAATGTTTCCGGTGTATCCAATTTGCATATCAGCAAAGGGTATAAAACATTAGTTCCAGAAATATACTTTTATCGGGGTTGCTACTTAACTTTTCAGATAGACAAATAAAATTAGTTACACGGAATTTGTTTTAGACTATAAGCATCACCAGATATATTAAGTGTACAGTTCAGTTTTAGAATTACCAATAAATTCGCATACAGTATTGTTCAATTTTAGTTACTTTAATAAATTAATAGTTTTAACTGAACAGTTTTATATAAGAAGGGGAAATGTACTTTTGCATTATAATGTTTATAGACTATGAATGCTCGGATATTATACGAGCTGTGTGAGAGCTGGAATTGTTTTTCAGCAAGAGAATGCTATAATTCCGGTTAATTTGACAAAGTTTATCAATCACTTTTGATAAACAAATTATTATATGTCATTAAATATTTTAAATATTGACGATTTTACCATTTTATAACAAAACTTTGACAGTATGTACTCTTTTTCAAAAAAACACCAGTCACGATGTTCTACAAAAAATATATCACCAAGCTCAGCAGCACTAATCGGCATATGCCTTCTGATGAGTAGCAGTCGAATTATGAGAACTGTACATCTTTATTACTACCAAATGTTTATGAAAAACGATATACACTTGACTTATGCCTAAAACAATGATGCATGATTATCATAATTGGTAACATATTGATCTTCTTTAATCATGTAGCGCACAGCATCAATGTTTTCCAGGACAACAGCTCACGCCATACAGCGCTTACGTAATTCGGTACTTGTACGTGGAGGTTGGTACCACCATGCTTAAATTCCTCAAATCATGTGTGAACAGTTAATAGGTTTGGTGTTTTATCACGAAAACCAAGTCGTTCAACATATTGTTCAAAACATCCACTGGATGGCTCAGTGTATTTCATTCAAAAATAAAAAGGGAATGTGAGTACTGAATACAACATTAAGTATCTATAAAAGAAAGGAAGTTAGAAACAACCGATCGTTAAATAATAAAATAAAGAGTTATATAAAGTCATGTACACAGACACTGTTAGTGTCACAAACCTTTGATGTTTCTTCTTCTTCTTCTTCTTCAGTGCCTTATCCGGTCCGGATGTTGGCGATCATCAAGGCTATCATGGTTTTGTTGACTGCTCTGCGAAACAGCTCCGCTGAGGTCATTCCAAACCATTGTCGGAGATTTTTCAACCACGAGATACGACGGCGTCCCGGTCCTCTTCTGCCAAATACTTTACCCTGCATAACAAGTTGAAGAATTCGATATTTTTCTTCGTTCCGCATCACGTGGTCGAGGTACTCAAGCTTACGTTGTTTAATTGAATTAAGCACTTCTTTTTCTTTTGTCATGCGCTGTAGGACCTCAACGTTGGTGACATGGTCCACATAAGATATTTTTAGTATCCTTCTGTATATCCACATCTCGAAGGCTTCGATTCGTTTTTCAGTGGCTTGCGTCAGTGCCCAGGCTTCAACTCCATATAGTAACACTGGAAGAACGTAGCACCTCACTATCTGCATCTTGGTTCCCAAACTGAGATCACTGCAGCACAGCAAGGATCTCAACTTAATAAATGTAGACCGTGCCATTTCAATTCTGGATCTAATCTCTTAAGCGTAGTCCCATTGTACGTTGAGGGTAGTTCCGAGGTAAGTGAATCTGTCGACTCTCTGGATCTCTTCGCTACCTGCCATTAGTGCCCCGGGATCTAAATTTGTACGGCTGACAACCATGAATTTAGTTTTCTTAATATTAAGGTTCAGTCCGTATGATACGCTCACTGTTCGCACTCGGTCTAGTAAGGCCTGCAGATCGTTTAGGCTGGTTGCTAGTAACACAGTGTCATCGGCGTAGCGGATATTATTGATGTATTCACCGTTCACTCGGATTCCCATGTCTAGGTTTGTGAGGGCTTCATTAAAAATCTTCTCAGAGTATATATTGAAAAGAGTCGGCGATAGCACACATCCTTGCCTTACTCCTCGCATGATCTTCACTTGGTCGGTCAGTTGGTCTTCGACCTTGACTTGCGCACGCTGGTTCCAGTATAAATTCATGATGATCCGAATGTCCTTCTCATCCAATCCTACTCTTTGTAGTGCGGTGACCATCTTCTGGTGCTGACAACGGTCAAATGCCTTGGCGTAGTCAATAAAACAAATATAGATATCACAACTGACATCGCGGCATCTCTGAAGTAGGACTTGTAAGGTGAAAAGTGCTTCACGTGTACCCATAGAATTGCGGAATCCGAATTGCATTTCACCGACATTTTCTTCGCATTTCTTGTAAATTCTGGCATGTATGATTTTAAGAAAAATTTTAAGTGCATGACTCATAAGACTGATAGTTCGGAAATCTTCGCACGTTTTCGCAGATCGTTTTTTTGGTAGCGTTACAAATGTTGACAATAGCCATTCATCTGGGATATTACCTGAATCGTATATGGCGTTGAACAGTTCAGTTAACTCCTTTGTGCTCACTTCACTCATCACCTTAATAAGTTCAACGGGTATTTCGTCCGGACCTGTAGCCTTACCATTTTTAGACTGTTTTAAAGCCGCCTTTACCTCGCTTTCTAGAATTGACGGCCCTGTCATGCAATTTATTTCCGGAAGGTTGCCGCGGTCGTCCCAAAAAAGTTCTTCGATATATATTTTCCAGGTAACCAACTTCTCATTCACTGTCGTCGCCAGATTACCGTCTTTATTTATGAGGAGGTGTGTGTTTCTCCTCTTGTATTGACCAGTGGCTTCACGAATCCTTCGGTGGATATTTATATGATCGTGTTTCTCTTGGAGCTCCTCGATTAGTTTACATTTTTCTTGCATCCATGTCTCCTTGGCTCTTCGTATTTCTTTTTTAATTGTCTGATTGGTTTCTTGGTATTTCTTCGCGTCCCTGTTTTTCATTAATCTTCTTTGTTCCATCATCTGCAGAATGTCATCAGTCATCCATTCTTTATTTTTTACTCTTTTTTTCTTTCCAGATGTTCTTTTCCCGCATTCAGCATGACGTCTTTGATATAACTCCATTTTTTTTCTACACTCTATTCTTGTTGTTGAGCCGTTTCTAGTTTTTGTCTCATTGTATCTCTCACGTTCTGACGAACTACGGGGTCTTTTAGAGTGTCATAATCCAGGTTCTGTTTAGGTTTATTTTTGATGAGTTTCTTTAGTTTGAGTTCTATCTGGCCCACTAATGGGTTGTGGTCCGATGAGACGTCTGCTCCTGGGAAGGTCTTCGCCGAAGTCAAGCTGTTCTTGAATCTTTTGTTAATGAGAATAAAGTCTATCTGGTTTCTGATGATATTGCTGGCTCTATCTGCAGGTGACTTCCACGTATAAAGTCGTCTTGGGGGAAGTTTAAACCACGTGTTAGCAATGGTAAAACTTCTTCCCGGCAAAATTGTATGAGTCGGTCTCCTCTTTCGTTTTTCTCGCCTAAGCCGTGTTGTCCGACGATGTCTTCTACACTGCTTTTGCCAACTTTGGCATTGAAATCACCCATGATGATGGTTAGCTCGTTCTTCTTGGTGTATTTTAGTGCTTTTTGTACAATTGCGTAGAACTTTGATGTTTACCCGGTATAAAAAAGCATACAATATTTTTTTAAAAAAGTTTTTTATCATTATCATGATCATTTTGGCTTCTACGTGAGTACTAGCTTCCTTAAAAACCTCTGTAGTTACCCCTATGCATTGCCTTTCTCCGACAGGCACGTATTACCATATTTCTCATGTCTTTATCACTGTTATCAAAAAACCTTGTTCTTCCTTTTCTTCTTTAATCAATGGGTCTATAAACAAGTTTTACTTATAGACTATTATAGTCGCATAGAGGACACACTTTGGCAATTAATTGAGTAAAGATGAAGTCATAACTTATAATCTAACATTTATAACGCTCTTATCACTCTAGAAAAAACTTCAGCCAATTTAGAGAAATACTACTTTTATTTGTTAAAATAACTACATTATTAATTTGTAGTAATCGAAAGTAGAATTAGCTCCCTTCTTAAACTTATTTAAATAGTACAAAAACCAGCATTTTCAAAAGAGCTCCTGAATTCTAATGCACGCTTTTAAAATTTTCAATACACTTTTGGATATAATTCTATAACCAATGTTTTTATTTGAAGTCAGGAGTTTGTGCAAGCAAGCAATTTAATTAAGCCCGGTCAAAGAGACTTACACACCTCTTAGAATAACATTCATATGTTACAATTCATTGGAGCGAGGTGTATTGCTTCGTGTAATCATGAACCGCTCCAGACCATCTGTTGTTCCGCTAAAGTACTTTGATACGCGATAGGGGCTCACTATCAGCTAAATACTTTTCGTATGGAACTCCTGGGTACAAGAATTCCAACACGATATCCTAACCCGATCAATATAGGCCACTGCTAGGCGCTCTTTTCCTGCTTTATCTACTGAGTTATTATCGAACTGAAATTGCTTGCTCTGGCCTGTAGTCTCCGCTCCAAGCTATGCTTAGTTCGGCGACTCGGTGCTCAAAAATATGAGAGCTACGTGTCTAGGTTTTTGGGTTTCGTTAGACTTTTTAAATGGCTTTTCCCTTTTTGTTAGTATTTTGAAATGTTTTTGGTGGCCGAAGCCTTTTTTAGGTTTTGTGTAATTTTTTTTGAGGTTGTTCTGAAAATAAACATGGTGTCCAAACTATTTTAAACCTCTTCTTACTATTCTGTCAATGACCGTTTCTCTAGCATTCACATTATTTCTTATATATTCGTTGGTCTTCCTTTCCAGCCTTGATGTTCTAGCACTTCTTCTCAAATAATCCATTTTAACTGCCAACAATCTTCTCTTCAGGTAAGCATTAATTGTCCATACCTCAGAGCCATAACAAAGAAGTAATTCAATCATGGATTGCCCTTTTCTCTTTTTGTTCGTTTTGCAAATGTTGCGACCCCACCATAAGGAGTTTAGACATCCTACAATTTTACGTCCCTGATTAATTCGGTGTTTAATTTCGGTTTTTCCCAAGCCGTTCTTATCAATAAGGGCATTTATTTCAAAGTTTGCGTCTGAGTTAATAACTAAATTAAATCCGTAAAATAGTTTCGAAAAACAATTCAGATATAAATTAGCAAGGACGTTGATAAAGACGTTGATAAAGATGTTAATAGAGACATGGGGAATCTAAAATTTGCATTCCACGACATGTCTCCTCAACTAAGCAGAAATCGTTAGCGAATTGGTTTCTTGTACTCATACAGAGTAGATCCGAATAAAATGAAAAAGACAGTAAAGATTCCATTTGACGTACAAATCGTCTATGTATCTGTTTATACGTATTTCGCTTTAATAAAGCTCATCAGAACAGTTATTCATAGGTGTTCTCAACGTGAAAAATAGATCTTTCCTGTCTTAAGAAGCAACAATAAAATGGCTTCGAAACGGACGCAATAGCGACATCTGATATTAAATCCGCAAAATAGTTTCGAAACACAATTCAGATAACTGCCTTAATCTGAGCCTTGTATAAATTGCAAGGCATAGCCAGACGTTGATAAAGATGTTAACAGAGACATGGGGAATCTAAAATTTGCATTCCACGACATGTTTCCTCAACTAAGCAGAAATCGTTAGCGAATTGGTTTCTTGTACTCATACAGAGTAGATCCGAATAAAATGAAAAAGACAGTAAAGATTCCATTTGACGTACAAATCGTCTATGTATCTGTTTATACGTATTTCGCTTTAATAAAGCTCATCAGAACAGTTATTCATAGGCGTTCTCAACGTGAAAAATAGATCTTTCCTGTCTTAAGAAGCAACAATAAAATGGCTTCGAAACGGACGCAATAGCGACATCTGATATTAAATCCGTAAAATAGTTTCGAAACACAATTCAGATAACTGCCTTAATCTGAGCCTTCTATAAATTGCAAGGCATAGCCAGACGTTGATAAAGATGTTAATAGGACATTAATATAGACATGGGGAAATGTCTCTATTTCCATTCCATGTCGTGGAATGCAAATTTTAGATTCCCCCTGTCTCTATTAACATCTTTGTCAACGTCTGGCTATGCCTTGCAATTTATAGGAGGCTCAGATTAAGGCAGTTATCTAAATTGTGTTTCGAAACTATTTTACGGATTTAATATCAGATGTCGCTACTGCGTCCGTTTCGAAGCCATTTTATTGTTGCTTCTTAAGACAGGAAAGATCTATTTTTCACTTTGAGAACGCCTATAAATAACTGTTCTGATGAGCTTTATTAAAGCGAAATACAAATAAACAGATACATAGACGATTTGTACGTGAAATTGAATCTTTATTGTCTTTTTCATTTCATAATAACTAAATATTCTGTTTTCTTCATGCTGACTTGTAACCCCCATTTTACATATTGTCTGCATAGACGCTTTATCATAAATTCTAGATCATAATAATCTTGAGCTAGGACGACTTGTTTATCCGCAAAGTTCAGGAAGAACAGTCTATTTCCGATTTTTATTTAAGTAGTGTTATTCCTGTATACTTCTGTGACACTGAAAATAAACATCAATTAATAAAATTGCAAGTGCTGCGTGCTGGGGCTTCTTCTGTTAGTAGAGCTACTAATTATCTAAACTTTATGTGTTTGCAATGATTTGCTGTTTTGATCTTTTGTACTTTCATCGATGGAACGCAAAATATCTTATTATCTCTCGCAGGATCGGGCTTGGGTGATTCTCTAATTCTGCAAACTTAATTCTGGCTTTTACTGCCATTTTACCTCTCACCCTTACTTTTTCCAGTTCTCTGAACAAAATTCGTTTAGCAATGTATCTGGGTACATTTTCCTCTTCTCTGAGGATGTTATTGTGGGCTACGTGTATTTTCTTTTTATTTGAATTGCTTGTGTATCCTCATGCGAAAGATGCAAATGTGATTATTGGAAATATGATGCTGTTTATCAGTTTTTATGTGCAGTTTACTTTTTTCCTCTGCAAGTCTTCTTATTGCTGCTCTGGCTGTTGCTGATTTCTGGATGGTTGTGTCCACGTGTTGCATAAATGTTAAGCCTTGGTCCGTAATGACTTCTAGCTACTCCTCTGGGGTTTCTATTTTCTTTTGAAATATAAATACTTGTGTCTTCTCTGAATTTATTGCTATCTTTCCTAGAATACACCATTCTTCAATGTTATCCAATGCTGTCTGTAGATTGTTGACAGTTACTTCTAAGTTTCTGTGTTTGGCCGCAATCGCTGTGTCGTCTGTATAAAGGCTGAGTAGTGTTCCTAGTGTTCTTAAAACATCTGCGGTGTATATTGTATACATAAGGGATGACAGGACTGCTACCTGAGGCACTCCAGCCTTGGGAGCTCCGTGCTTGGACAGGATTTGTCCTATCCGAACCATAAAGCTTCGGTTGCCTAAGTAGGAAGAGATCAGTCTCGTCATGGTCTCACTGTATCCGTAGCTTTCCATTTTGTATATTTGTCCTTTGTGCCAGACTCTGTCTGCTATAAGCTTTGCTTACATTTAGTAACGCTGCTCCTGTGCACTGTTAGTCGTAAAATCTAGCTGTTATGTATGCTGTCAGTCTAAGTACTTGTTATTCGCTGAAGTGTTCTGCTCTAAATCCGAACTAAAACCGAGTTTTTACGACTCGTTCTAATTCGTATTATTCAGCTCATAGTCTGCTTAGTAGTGCTCCTTCTAAGATCTTGCTGACTCCTAGAAGTAAGTTTATTGGCCTGTCATTTTACAGAAACGAAGTATTCTTTTCTGGCTTCGAAATCATGATAACGTGGGCTTCCTTGCATCAATTTGGAAAGAGCCTGTATCTAAGGATTGTGTTCATTATATTGGTTAAAAATACTATCGCTTTTGTCGGTAGACACTTCAGAGCTCTATTATTAGTTTGTATTATTCTTGATAAGATGTAGATTTGATGATCTCCTTTCGTTCGTTGGGCATCTTGTTGTTCTTCGACTTCGGCGTTTTCATCTATGGAGTAGACAATTTCATTTTCACCGTGTAGTGGTGGTATAGGTTTTCTATCAATTCTTGGTATTTTCTGTAGTTTTTATATGTTTTACATGTTTAAACCTTGATCCTACATTTCTTAAACGTAGTTATCTCACCGTCGGCTTCTATGCTCTGTTACTGCCGTTTTCACTTCTTTGTTTAGCCGAGTTGGCCTGATTTTGTTATTTTGGTTTCTTGTCCTTCTAGATCTCTTTTTGGCTCTGTTGTTTTTCCCTATCATGTCTTTAATTCCTGGTTTATGTCTCCAAACCTTGCCATATGTATGTCCATTTTTTATTCAGTAGTACTGTTTCTGAGTGCGATTTTTATGAACTCTAGAACTATTTCTTGTGGATTGTCAAGGGTTTGTTAAATCAAAAATTTTAAGCCGGAGAAATTCTAGTGATCATTATAGATAGAGTAAAGGGAACTTTCCCAAATTGAAGCTGTCCACAACATCTTTAATTTGAAAGAGGGTTCTATTAAAATATCCAAAAATCAGCGTTACTTAGAATTTAGGATTAAAGGATTATATTATATGGTGAAATCTTTACATCAGATATTCCCATTTAAATAAGATCATGATTTTTGCTACTGACTAGATTTTCTTCGACATCACGAAATCTCTCCTTTAATATTTCACTCTTTAAATAACTTTTAAATATCAGCAGAAAAAACCAAATGTATGACAACATCTTAATACCCACTGCGTTGTAAAATCGAAATTGATGGACGACGACAACAAAGCTTAAAAGCAAACAAAGCAGCGGGATCTCTTAGTGACACAAACTGGAAGAACAAACACCTGAGACAAGACAGACAAGACACAAAAACAAGAATCTATAAAGCAGCAATTAAACCTATATTAACATACACGGCGGAGACAAGACCTGACACATCTAAAACGAGAAGACTACTAGAAACAACAGAGATGAAAATACTTCGACGAATATTAGGGAAAAGTCTGTTGGATAGGGAGAGAAGCGAAAACATAAGAAGAGCATGCAATATAGAAGACATAAATAGATGGGTGACAAAACGGAAACAGGAGAGTAAAGAACACATTAGTAGAATGGCAGATGATAGGATTGTCCGAATAGCATGTGATAAGTCACCGAATGGACGAAGAAGTATTGACAGACCAAGAAAAAGATGGTGCGATAATTTAAACAATTTAGGAGGCTAATATTAAAGAAGAAACAGGCTTTAAAGCCTACATACAAGAAGGAAGAAGAAGAAATGGAAATAACTTTTACATATTGTACTTTACAAATAAACATAAAAACTAGATTTTTTTATATTTACATTAACGTGCTAGGCAACTAAGGCCACTCACACAAGGGCAATTAAAAAAATTACATGTGGTACAGTAGCATTAACTGTTATCTGGTGATACCAAATTTTTTAACACAATTGGAGTCAAGATGTCTCTCAGACTCCTTATCTTTATTAGGGTAAATTTTATATATGAAATCAAAATTATTTTTTTTATTAAATATTGAGACAAATACCCTTCTTTATACATTGGTTTATTGAAATTTCTACACAATAAATAAAGCTTCCCTATAAATGGAAAGAATTTGACAAGAGAAACAAATATATTAAAAAAAAACTTTAAAGGCGATTTTTTTTGTAAAGTAAAATAAACGGAAAATAACACAATATAAGAAATGGCCACTAAAATTACCGATTATTCTTATATTCGCAACACTGGAGGCAATATTTACGAGAACTCTAAGACAAATTAGTTTATTGCACTTATTACATAAATAGCAGGTTTTGCTTGGTCTCTGAGACGGCCAATATAACAATATTTTTGAACTTTCAACTTAGATTCTACGATTTCTATCAGGATATCTTCAATCTTTAGGGTCCAGGAAATGATACCTCTTAGTTTTCGTGGAATATTTGCTTCTAGTCTTCTGCGCATGTATTCTTCCACCAATTCTCCAGCCAAAACCTGTATGAAGTTGAATGTGGTTTGATCATTTACCATAATAAAACAATAAATAATATATATAAATTCACACTACATATATCTACAACTTTATAAAAGATTGCGATAGGCCACCTTCTAGTTCGGCGACTGCAAGAATATTTGGAGGTTTTTTCATCCAGGGTATCCACATTCCCTTTTGTATGATTGTACTATGATATAATTTCTAGCTTATAAGTATCTTTGTCCATAACTCTAGCGTGGTGCACAAATAAAAACAGATAAACAGATTAATTTTTCTTTGGAGTGTAAGACAACATCAGATGTTTCGTAAAACCGCACAAGCCTTCACCAACATCTCACCTTTTATTGGATAAAAATGTTGGTGGAATTTTTCTTTTTATCTTTTTTAGAGTCATAGCAAAAGTAAACTCATTATTCAGTAAGTGATTAGCCTGTTATATCAAACTGTTTTAATTATTATCTGTTACATTTCTATCACAACTAGTAAACTATACAGTGATTGGCCAGTTAAAAAGGTAATTGCAGTTAGATACCTCTCTGTACTATAGAATCAATTTATTTTTAATAATAGAATAAAAAAATTGAATAAAAACAATTTTTTCAAAGATTTTGTTGAACAACACAAGTCTTACAATAAAATATTTTATCCTTACCTACAGAAGGACTAATTTTTATAATGCATAAATATGATATGTTCGGCTGCACTGGTAGCATCACATATCTTTGCTTGTATTTTTAACTTTCGTACAAATGAAACAGATTGAAACAGAAAATGAAACAAAGTTTTTTGACAGCTATTGGATTATAAGGAAAGTTATTCTGTTAAGGTTTATTATGACTTTTAAAACTGCTGAAAACTCTTCTTATGTGACGGTGAGGTATTTTGTATTATTTTTTAATCCGCTTGTCCCTGCTGCATTATCGTGTTTTTTAAGTCTTTTGCGGCTTAGAAAGCTTAGAAAAAAGAAAATGTTTAATGTAGAAAAGTGGAGACAAGAGTTATTGTATTTCCTAATGCATAAAATGGAAGATAGATATTCTGTACTAATATAAATTTTTAAATTGCAGGGTTAATATACTTACCAGCTTTTAAGATACGATAAAATTCTCTAGTATGCCCTAGATTTACTAAACGAATAAAAGCTCGCTTATACTTTTTTTCTTTACTACTCAAAATCTATATTCTTTTAGTAAAACTTTGTTTTACTGATCTTGTATTTAACAGATTATTTACTTTTTAACATACTAACTTTTACTGGTCAACGAGTTATGTAAGTAAAAATGAGGACCTTTATCTCTTAGAGTTGCGTATTTTAGTACCCTTCAATTAACCTAAATATACTTTCCCTAAAATAATTACAGAAGCCAACAAGTAAATAATTTACCATACGTTGGATGACTTACATCCCGCCTCTAGCTGCATAGCTGTAATACCCGTTTTAATCGTACAAACAATGGAAGAATTAATATTTGTTTAAATATTTTCCTTTATTATGGATATTTGCGCAAATAATGCATAGATATTTATAAAGAAGTGTATAAAAACATCAAATGCGATTCAATAAATTTTTGGGAAGACTGAGTTCGTTTTATATCTTCAGGCAATAAAAATTTTGGGGTTTTCTGTAAACACGACCCTTGGAAAGGTTAAATTTGAGCAAATATTTCGGAAATTATATTTCCTGTGAATTTTTATGTTATAGGCTAAATAAACGGGATTAATCATGCAACACATCTGAATTGTTTTCTTTCTAAGGTTTCGGTGCGTCTGTGGCAGATATGGTTAATACTTGATAATAATTGCGGCTTTTATCCACGAGAACTTTTTGACGATGAACGATTTTATGACATTCGTTTACTTTATCGATGTGTGTGGGTATTGGAAAATTCGGCTCGTTGCGTCTGGGCAAAAGAATTGTATCTCGGAACGTTATTGTTCAGATCTTCCAAGGTACACTGTTTTTCATATAATATATACATATTTCCCAGATATACACATAAATGTTTACCGGATAATTAAAAAATGCATATCCTTATAATGAATAGTTAGTCAATAATTCTGATTTGTTAATTTAATTTAAGTAAATACAGGGTGAGTCATGGGGAAATGTACGTACTCCTACTATGTAGAGGGCCCCTATGGGGAATAATAAATGACTACTAAATAGTGTTTTTTTTTTATTTTATTGATAACAGCATCAACGATTTTGGGTTATAAGCTATACTATATTTAATACATAAATTTGTCTATGTAATATATGTCATATTTTACAGAGTTTACAATTTATAAATGGGATTTTTCAAAACATTAACAGTTACAGTTTGTTTAATCAATATATTTTAAATAATTAAAAATATTTGTATATTTACAATGTGCTCCTTAGACTTCTTTTATATTGTTAGATATTGAGTGTATTTGTCTTTCACTGATACGATTTAGGACACTTTAATATATCAGTTATATCAGTTATATTAAGTCAAAAATAGGACGATTTAATTTGGAGATTAGGTAGCTGTGAGTGAGTCTGCTATGACCTATACGTAAACGGTTTGGGTTAACAAACAGCTGGCGATTCAAGTTTATCTCGCACCAAGATTCGGTTGAGAGTTTTAGGATGTGTAGTGTTGATTGTGAAAGATTCCATTCGTTTTCCCATTAATTGGTAAATTTTTCTTTAAGGAACGACTTATAGTCGGACGCTAAGTTTTCTTACATGGAGAGGCACTGTGTATTGCTTCTCTGGCATGAAAATATGTTTTGTCGTTTAATTGAAGTCCAAGTATGATGGAATATATATCATGCTGCTTCTCATTGTTTAGTAAATGTAATTATTTTATTAAAATACCTATAGAATTACTTTATATAACTGTTTTATCGTATGTAATGCACTGAGAGAGAGGTAATTATGGCAGAATTTGAAATTAGACTACCTAGGCTAGGTAGTCGCTTAATCAGTCATCGAAGAGACAGCAGACTATATCCGGAAAGATCTGCCCTTGCAGAACATGTAAATATAAAACATCACATAATGAATTATTAATCAGTCAAAATTTTAGCTACTGAATCTAATTACAAAAAAAGACTCTTCTTAGAAGTGGCATTCATTGCTCAAAATTCAAACGCAATGAACAAAAGGAGTGACATTAATTAGTTAAGCACCATTTACTCCTACCTATCATATTTGGATACACATTCACAATTCAATGATGTTTCAACAACTGAGTCATTGTAAAGTTTCCAGGTTTCTTCATTTATTATATTTCTCATCTTAAAAAAATTGTTGTTTCAACCTAAATACAATCTTTGTTAAATTTTGATGTGTAATATTAGTAGTACTACATAAGACAAAGAAAACAAGAAGAAGTACTGTCATTTGCCATGTCCAGGAATGACAGCTACTCTTAACCTAACACTCCACTGTTGGCCGGCACACGTGGCCGTTTTAAATCGTTGTAATTGTCTTTTTTCTTATGTGTTAAAAGTAAAAATAATTGTCAAGTTAGGTCTTTTACACCATGCAATTTATATATTTTTTATTTATTGACTCAATCAATGAGTGGTGCGTGAAATTGTCACATGTGAGTAGAACATCCACGAAAGACAAATCTCAATAACGTAAGTTTTTACAACCTTTTACACTCTTAATAGGTTTCGAGGATGCTTTACTAACAGTAGCACTTTATTCCAGTTTTTCCTGATGATGAAAATAAACATTTTCGAAAGCTTGAAACTTAGTTAAAAGAGTACACTTATTTCACCGCTGCAAATCCCAATAAACCTCAAAGCTCCGTTTTCTAACGTTGTCAGCAAAGACTTATTTTCCTTATATATATATATATATATAATATAATCCTTATATATATATATATATATATATAAGGATAAATAAATAAATAAATATATATATAATAATAAATATATATATAATCCTTATATATATATAATCCTTATAAATATATATATAATCCTTATATATCCTTATATATAAATATATATATAATCCTTATATATATAATCCTTATATATATATATATATATATATATATATATATATATATATATTGTTATGATGTGTTTTTTGTTTGAATGATGAGCAATGAGTATTTTTAATAATATAATATATAGGGTTTTTATCGCGGTTCTCAAAGAATTAGCTTGTAAGTACTTTTTTAAATTATCTTTATTATAACTATTATGAAACACACATATATATCTAACCTAGCCAATGTAAATTTAAAATAAACTATCTTTAAATTGATATTCTTATAAAACTAATTAAATTCTATAGACAAAATTTTGTACCTTTCTTTCACTGAATGCCTAAATGAACTGTTTTCCACTATATAGATTCTAATCATCACTGAATGTCTTCGTACTTCGGTTATCCTTGTTTTTGTGAAATTACTTTTTCTAATTATCAGCTTCTACCAATTTAAGATATAGTTTTCTTCACCAGCATTTCTACACCACCAAGCAAACCAGCAAACACCATTTATATTTATTCTTCTTTTCAATATACCAATATCCAATTATTATAAGTTGATTTATACTAATCTCCAATCATAATATAATTTTAATTCCTTCCAATGTCCATCCAATATTCTTCTAATATACTTTTATAATCTTCAATAATTATTTGTGTATAATTATAAATGTGCAATAAATATATGCATAATTTTTAATCTTCATTTAACTCACTATATTAAGCAATTGGACTATCTCCAACTAACTTTCATATTTCTTATTAAACTGCTTGACTGACTTACTAAAACTGTGAACAATTGACTTCACTAACTAATTGTCTACTAACTTTCATAATAAACTGGCCTGACTTCTGACTAAAAACTGCCCTCTTGAATCCAAATCACGGGTATTTATATCTTTTTGGATGCTCCAGAACCATCTGGTAAGAAATCATGTTCCAATTTGTTCTATTTCTTCGATATCGATGTTCTCGAAAAAAATATCTGTTCTATCCACCGACATAATCATTATTCCAGAATGTTCGACCGTAAACAATGGTCACACTCTGCACTCTGGAGAATTCGTTAATGTTCCATTGATAATTTTGTTGACATTTAGGCTTTTCAGATCAGAATAAACATTCAAATTAGTAACTAACACTCTAATTTAATAAAATACACAATTCAAACAATATATTATTATAACCCCACTTTATATTCCCAATTATGATTAATTTCTATCTGTCAATCACTCACTGTATAGTTGGTTGCCTAGTCACATGGCTCACTTAAATATATTTACAACATTAAAATACAACTTTTTACAATTATTATATGCTAATTTATTAAAAATGCCCTCACATAAATATATTTTTATTAAATTCTCTAGTATTTAACTTCTTAAAATAACCAAATACTTTTTTATATCTAATATTATGTAGTATATAACTTATAAATTATTTTCTATAAACCCCAATCGTCACAATATATATATATATATATATATATATATATATATATATATATATATATATATATATATATATATATATATATATACCTTCTGATTTCCTCGTAAAAGGGAGAATTGGTCCTTTATATTTATTAATATAAGTTTCTTTGAAACTTTCAGCGATAGTATGATGGAAAGTGGGATGCGATTTTATCTCATATATGGATTATGCATATGTTAATGATAAGTATATTCTTCTGAAATTTAAAGGTGGTTCCCTGGTTAAGCATTGTAGACCTTTAATGGAGATAATACAGAATGCTCCTGCAGCTATTCTTAGTGCTGTATTTGGTATGACTTCTAGTTGAGACAGAAGTGTCTTATTTGCAGATGAGTATACAACTTATCCATAATCGAGTGTAGATCGTACTAATGATTTGTAAAAATCAATCAAACTTTTAAAATCTGACCCCAATTACGATTACACAGTGTTAGCATTAAATTAAGACCAGATTGACAAGATTGCTTAATTAGCATAATATGGTATTTTCAAGATAGTTTCTTATCACATAAGTTAAGTTCTTTTCATATAACCAAAGACCTGGATATGTAGGGTGCGGTTTTTAAAAAAAAAATACATTTGATTCTGGTTGTAAAAAATTGTAATCCCACAGCTTTCGACCAGTTTATAAGGTGATTTAATGCACATTGTAAGTTTTCCGTATAAAAAGAAGATTTTTTCCTTTTGAATATATAACCAAATCGTCAGCGTGTAATTTTGCATTTACAAATTTTTGGAAGGATTTTATTATCGCTACTAAGAATACTGTTGAACTAATAACATATCCTTGAGCTGTTCCATTTGTTTAATTTTTAGTGCTGGATACTGTACCATCTATCCTAATTTTAAATTGTCTCTTGTCACGAAAATTATGATATTAATATAGTATATTATCTTTGACCCAATTATCCCAATGACTCAGTGTGTTAAGAATCTTGTAGCTCCAAGCCATGTCAACCGCTTTTGTTATATTGAAAATGACATTTAGAATCTAGGTCTATTAAATTATCTATGGTGAATCTATTACTGCTATAGCCGCTTTGTTTATTGATAATATAATTAAGAAATAAGGCCTATAGGAATCGAAATCAGTTCGTGATTTATTTGGTTTTAGTAATGGGACTATTATCGTCTGCGTACATTTTGTAGAAAACTCATTATTTGTCCAAACTCTGTTGTATAGGGTGAGAAGATATTTTTTCCATTATCTAGTAGATTTTGTAAAAAAACTAACGGTAATATCGACTGGTCCTGGCGCTGTTTACGCGATTTTTTGGTGATACTAAAACAGTGATTAAGTACTTTTAAGGTAAATGTTATATTAAGATGATTGGTTCAAATGCAATTAAAATCTATTAAATGATTTTCGAACGAAGAAAACAATGCAATATTTTAACTGTGAATAAATTAGCAAAAATAACAAATAATATTTGTGAAAAAATTACGAAAATTAGCTGACTTTACTCAGTCCTGTTATCTGTACAAGGAATAGAACTTACCTTTGCAATATTGGTGTATTAATAGTGGTAGCCAGTGGAGTAGAGTTGTCTTTGCCCGTGGCGGCGCCATCCGAGGCACAAAAAATAAAGTAACCGATCAACCCAAGATGATTACTGTATTCTGTCTCAATAGGAAGTGTGTATTTCTTGGTACAAAATAGTCAAAAACTCTCTAGCCATACTTCTAGGTAGTTCGTAGGGTAAAAGAGTCAAGTGCACACCCATAAATCGACTCTATTGTATAGCGCTTTTGAATGGCTATAATTCAACTAAATGGTCACAGAAATATGATACTTTACAGAGGTTTTCGTATTTGTGACGTAATTTCCATAATAACAAAGAAAAAGTCAATATCTTTGAACTTAAAAACAGACATGTGCTAGCCAATTTGACAATGAAATTTTACCGAATAGCAGAAAACATTATCTCTTTAAGTAGTTAGAGTATACCAAACCCTAGAAAGATACTCTGCGTAAAATGGACGCATGCGTTTTGTAAGTATTGCTCTCTCTTTCTATATATATATATATATATATATATATATATATATATATATATATATATATATATATATATATATATATATATATATATATATATATATATATATATATATATATATATACAAGGATTTCCACAGTTTTCACTGTATTCCTTCACTCAACCGTTTTCTCCAATTTTTCCTGTTTAGCCAGTCCCCTTCCTGTAGGTTTCTTCTACTCATTGCTTCGTCCACCTCATCTCTGAAAGATCTTCGGGGTCTGCCTCTCTTTCTTCTTCCTATCGGGCTCCACTCTGTTATTCTATTTATCCACCGATTTTGGTCTGCTCTTCTGACATGTCCGTACCATGTTAATCTCTTCTGTTCGATGTAGTCTATTATGTCGGAGTTCATTCCCATTCTCCTCTTAATCTCCATGTTATTTATTCTGTCTCTTCTTGTTACTCTGCAGCTTCTCCTTAGGAATTCCATCTCTGTTGCTCTTATTTTGTTATTGGTTTTCTTATTTATTGTCCAATTTTCACACCCATAAGTGAGGATACTTCTTGTCATGGTATTATATATTTTTTTCTTTGTTTTTATGTTGATGTTCTTATCTCATAGTACCGGGTTCAATTTTCGTATGCAGTCTCTTGTTTGTCCTAGTCTATTTTTTATATCTTCCTCCGTTGTTCCTTTGTTTGATATTATGAAACCTAAATACTTATACTTGTCTGTTCCTTTGATTTGTTTACCTTCGTCTATTTCCAGCTGTTTTATTTCTGTATTCTCCGTTGTTAGGTATTCAGTTTTCTTTAGGTTTATTTCCATCCCATTCTTTGTATATTCCTGCTCCAGTTTTCTCATCATAAAACTGAGGTCATCCTCGTCTTGTGCGATCACTATTTGGTTGTCGGCAAAACTTAACGTATATAGATATTCGTTCCTTACTGGTATACCCATTTCTTCGCACTTTCTTTTCCATGGTTTCAGGGTTTTTTCCAGGAATATTTTGAACAGGGTGGGGGATGTGGAGCAACCCTGTAGTAGTCCCTTTGTCGTCTTAAATGGCCTGCATATTCTATTGCCCGTTTTGATAGCTACTTCGTTATTCTTGTAGAGTGCTTTTACCGCGTTTATTAATCTTCGTGGAACTTCGATGTCTTCCATTGCTTTCCATAGCTTGGTTCTAGGTATTGAGTCATATGCCTTCTTAAGATCAACAAAAGCCAGATGGACGGATCTATTTTTGGCCATTCTTTTTTCTATTAGTTGTTCGACCGTGTAAATGTGATCTAAGCATGCTTTCCCCGCTGTGAAACCTGCCTGGTCTTCTCCGATTTTATCTTGTATATATATTTCTAATTTTTCCTTTATGGTCTTTCCATACAGTCTGCCTATAGACGATATAATGCTGATTCCCCGATAGTTTTCGCAGTTTTTTCTATTTCCCTTCTTGTATATTGATGTCATATATGCTTGGGTCCATTCTGCCGGTAAGTCTTCTCCATTCAGTGCTCTCTCAAACATTTTATGTATCATACGGAATAACTTTTCCGATCCGTTTTTTATCAATTCATTTGGTATTCCGCCGGGACCTTCTGCTTTTTTGTTCTTTAAAGTTTTGATCGTTCTTTTTACCTCAGCTAGGCTTAATTCGATTTCGTCATGTGTGTAGATTTCTATTCCGTCTATTTCTGATTGTTTGAATTCGGGGCGGTCTTCGGTTAGCAATTTTTTATAGTATTCTTGCCATTCGTTTTCTTTGATTTGACCGATCTTGATTTTCTCTGTCTTATTTCTTTGGAGCGACTTTAAGATGCGCCATGACTCTGAATTTCTCGTTCCTCCTATGTGCTGTTCTATCTCTGTGCATGTTTTTTCCCATCTTTAATTTTTTTCATTTGCTACTTTTGTTTTCACTTCTTTATTTTTTTTTCTGTATAGTTCCAAGTCCTCATAGTTTTTTGTGTTCAGGTATTTTATATGAAGTTCTTCTTTTCTCTTTCTAAATAGCGCGAATTTGTCGCTGAGCTTTTAGGACATCTCAGTCGTCGTTAGGAGCTTCCACGATACGTAGTTGTCGCTAAGGTAAGTGTCACCCATTTTGAAATATAACGACTGCCTGAGTCAAAACTACCCATGATTATCTTTTACGTGACTTTTAAGATTTTGATTTATATAGTAATTGTATTACTTTTTCACGTTTTTAGACTTATTATATATTGTTGTTTTTTTTTATAGGTATTGTGACTATAGTATACTAGAATGGCAAGTAGAAATTTAGATGATTGTATCCTGGCCGCTCTTTTACAAAGTGATGATGATCTTCCTAGTGAGAATTCCGGTAGTGAAGTAGCAGACCACGAAAGTGAAGATGATGTGCATAGCGACATAGAAGAAGCTTTTGAAGCTGAGATGAGAGATGAACAGCCGATGCCAAGTGGAAATGAAATCTTAGATGAACAAGGTATTGTTGAACGACCAGTCTCTTCACCGGGTTCTTCTTCCGACCGAATCTTAGTCTTACCACAAAGAACTATTAGAGGTAAGAATAAACATTGCTGGTCGACTTCGAAGTCCACGAGGCGTAGCCAAGTTTTAGCACAGAATATTGTTAGATCTCAAAGAGGTCCCACGCGCATGTGCCGTAATATATTTGACCCCGTCTTATGCTTCAACTTGTTTTTTAAGGACGAGATGATTACGGAAATAATAAAATGGACAAATGCAGAGATATCACTGAAACGACGGGAATCTATAACAGATGCTACATTTCGTGACACGAATGACGATGAAATCCGAGCTTTATTTGGTATTCTGGTAATGACGGCAATGAGAAAAGACAACCATATGTCCACCGATAAGCTGTTTGATCGATCTTCGTCGATGGTGTACGTATCTGTGATGAGTCGTGATCGTTTTGATTTTTTGATACGATGCATTAGAATGGATGACAAAACTATACGGCCCACACTACGAGAAAACGATGTATTTACTCCTATTCGAAAAATATGGGATATGTTTATCTATCAATGCACACGTAATTATACTCCAGGGGCTGACTTGACGATAGATGAACAGTTACTTGGCTTTAGAGGGCGATGTCCGTTTAGGATATATATTCCAAACAAGCCAAGTAAGTATGGCATAAAAATCCTCATGATGTGTGATAGTGTTACAAAGTATATGATAAATGGAATACCTAATTTGGGAAGAGGAACCCAGACCAATGGTGTACCCCTCGGTGAATACTACGTGAAGGAGTTATCAAAGCCTGTGCATGGTAGTTGTCGTAATATTACGTGTGATAACTGGTTTACCTCAATCCCTTTGGCAAAAAGCTTACTCCAAGAACCGTATAAATTGACTATTGTGGGAACCGTGTGATCAAATAAACGCGAAATACCGGAAGAACTGAAAAACAGTCGCTCTAGGCCAGTGGGTACATCGATGTTTTGTTTTGACGGACCTCTTACATTGATCTCCTATAAACCGAAGCCAACTAAGATGGTTTACTTATTATCATCTGGTGATGAGGATGCTACCATCAATGAAATTACTGGTAAACCGGAAATGATTATGTATTATAATCAGACAAAAGGCGGAGTCGACACACTAGACCAAATGTGTTCTCTTACGTCCTGTAATAGGAAGACTAACAGATGGCCTATGGCTTTATTGTATGGAATGATAAACATTGCCTGCATAAACGCTTATATAATCTACAGCCACAATGTTACCAGCAAAGGTGAAAAGGCTCTAAATCGCAAAAATTTCATGAAAAGCCTTAGCAAGGCACTGTCATCGTCGTTTATGCGTAAGCGTTTAGAAGCTCCTACTTTGAAGAGATATTTGCGCGACAATATATCTACTATGATATCGCAAGAAGAGCCTGGTACATCAGAAAACGACACTCAAGAGCCAGTAACGAAGAAACGCATTTACTGTACTTATTGCCCTTCAAAAATAAGGAGAAAGGCAAATGCATCGTGCAAAAAATGTTCAAAAGTTATTTGTCGAGAGCATAATATTGATATGTGTAAAAACTGTTTGTAACGAATTTTTATGTAACTATATTCCTATTATATATAAGATATATTTATTATTTCTTTTATAATACAAAATGTCTTATTATTATAGTAAAAAGTAAGTTTTATGGTGTAAGGAAGAATGTTCCCAAATTTTGTTAATGTATAACAGAAGTTTAGTTATTGATTTTTTTTTTAATAAATAAATATAATATAAATAAATTCTTTGTATTATTTATTATTTGTATATGTGAGTAAATATTAAATTGCCGTACAGTTTATTCAAATTCATGTATAAACCTCGACATATTGGCATGCGTCAATTTTATGCATGATTATCTTTTATGTACATCACAATATGATTATCTTTCTAGTTAAATAAGATCATATTATAGTACAGTGATAAAACTAGTAAATGTGAAATATGAAAATAAAGACTAACTACTTTCCCAAACAGTGCTTGTAGGCATATAGGTGTTAAAACGTTAATTCTTGCCAAGATTTTATTCTGTTCTTTTTAGTTATATGTCTAGCTTGAGCCAATAATTTCTTATAATTTATCATTTTTTTATTATATCAATATGTATACTCTGCGCTCCACCATGGCAATTAATTTTTTTTATGTAGAGTTGTGTAGTGTTTTTCTTATATGACTTTCAGCAGCAAAATAAATTAGTTTATATAAACGAATTTAGAAATTCATCTATATGTTGATTTAACGGAATCGCTTTCTTTAAATTCCATTTTGAAATTGGAGTTGTATTAATATCTTTATAATTATTATTGAAAAAGAATTTAATAGAATAATGATCTGTCCATTACTATCTCAACATTTACTGAAATTCTGCGACACTCACTGCGAACCAGATTCGCAAAGCGCATGAGAATTTTCGTCTGTCTAAATGTGTGAGTTGCGCGAATTATTCATTCCAACCCTCATAAATTCATAATAAATTTGTCCATAAGAGAAAAAGATACCAGTATCAGTTTGTCGCAGGGTGTTTCTCAGGGTTCAGTACTAGATCCCATCCTGTGGAATATCCTGTACGACGGAGTGTTGAGGCTACAGATGTCAAGGGAAATCTTTTATTTGTAGGTAAATCGGAGAGAACAATCTACATCTAGCGCCTTGGTTTGGTTTGGTTGTCGAAAGGACTAAGGTTCGGACTATACATCCAAAAGACGGTAGAGAAGGCAAACCGAAATCTGGAGTCGTTGATACGGCTGATGTCAAACTTTGGAGGCCCAGGTAGCACCGAAAGAAGGCTGCTAAATGGAGTTTTCCAGTCAGTGGTAACCTACGCTCCCCCCGTGTGATGCAGCATACTAAACACTGCGAAATACGCTTAGCTGATGGAAACTTCGCAAAGGCGAATGCTCCTTAAGGTATCTAGCGCATATAGGACGGTTTCAAATAAGGCTCTATATGTCATTGTAGTCGTGATACCGATCGTTTTGTTGTACAAAGAACGAGCAAGGTTGTATGCGAGGAGGATGGATGAAAATATAGATGAGCATGAGAGAGAAAGAACGATAGTGGAGTGTCAGAGAGAATGGGCAAATGATAGCAGAAAGGCAAGGTGGACAAAGGCGCTTATTCCCGATCTGAGGCCGTGGTGGGAATGCAAGCTCTGGAAACTTGACTACTTCCTGAAGCAATTTCTGACCGGACATGGTAGTTTTGGCACCTTCACAAATAAAGTAGGCAAATCTGCCTCGGTAGACTGTACTGTTTGTGTGGTACTGAACGCTTCCGCTCACGTTTTTAACTGCCAGAGATGAGCAAATGAGAGGGGAGATTTCGAGAGGCGAATAAGATTCGGGCTGAATGAAAGAAACATGGTAAACATAATATTAAGAGGAGAGAAAGAATGGAGAAAAGTACACTGTCTGATTTCTGGGATGATGAAGAAAAAGGAGCAGAAGGACAGAGAAGGAAATTGAACCAGGGATCTGAAATGTATGGTTATTATTATTTATTAGTTTATGTTTACGGTTTAGGTATGGTTATTAAGAAGTTTTTATTTTTTTTTTTATAGTTGTTATATTGAGTGGCAAGACCACCTCTCTGAAATGGTGGTTAAGGTTTTAGCTGGAACACGCTTAATCCGGCACTACTCTGGGGTCTTCTAGCCTAGTATCCTACTTGACTGAAAGATGCCAGGATGTCGTGACCCTGGCATCCTGAAAAAAATTTCCCACACCGTTGCCTGCCAGAATTCAATGGATAACTTCTTAGGGTCTTATAGAAATCTGGCAATACAGCAATTAAAAAAAAATCCTTATTAATAGAGCTTCTTCAGTAAATAAAATCCCATAAAATAAATGATCAATATTAGCAATCCCCATAGCAAATTGCAATGGTATAATTTTTTTCCTTAGATGCAATCGTTGGACTTTTCGTTGGACTACTTACTTTCCTGGTACTTATTTTAGGATCTGCTTCAACGACATCAAAGATATCGTCTTCTTGTAAATGATCTATTGCTTGATTTAGTAAACGTTTCATTTTCTTTTAAATATTTAAACCCTGACCCAAAGGTTTGATGATTCGGAACTTGACGTCCTGGAAATCTCCTTTGATATGCTCTGCTGGCAACCCTGCCATTTCCGTCACAAAATCGGTAAACAAAAATAATGTCTGCATGTTCTGCTATTAAAATCGCTAAAATAGTGTAAGAAACACAAATAATTAATAACGATGACAAACATAAAGTCAAATGATGTAACCAAACAACGAAAATATCAAACTATCATAGCCTCCTAAGATTCACTTAAATTTTCACAATAATAAATGGTCAGAAGGTAGTGATACAATTTTTTTTACTTAATTCAGTTTTATTTATGTTGTTTTTTACAAATTTAGAAAAAAAATACATACATACAGTTGAGGGCATGGTTCTTTACCAGTGTGTCATCATTTATAGCATACGAAATAAGTCGGAAATTTACCTTACGCAACAGAAAGTGACAGAAAGTGGCTACTGCTTCTATCACAAATAATTAAGTTATAAAATTTGACATTATCAAATAACTAGAATGCAAAATGTTAGTTTTGCTTTAAAATTTTAAAGCTACTTTTGAAGTAGCTTAATAAATTCTTTTAATATCATTACTGAGTAATAAATAAATAAACAATTTATAAAAAAATATATAATTAACTATACAATAATATTTACACTGTGTTGACTTATATGGTAACAGTAAAATTATTTAAGGAATGAAACATTAACATTTAATTTAATTTAAAAACACACAAAAAGATAATCTCATAATGCCTATAATGTTAAAATAACTGTTTGTTTAAATGATAAATCAACATCAATAAACAACATATTAAAATTAAAAATACACTTTACACGTAGTGACTTAGTGGGTCTGTCCTATGCTTTTATTATTATTTTAATTGTGTTTAATGTATACTTGTTACCAACGAACTTTTAATCTCCATTCCACGAATATACGACTGTTTTAAATTCGGTTTAAGGTATCGACTTAAATGGTCCAATGTGCTGAATTGTACAATAGTAAATTCTCCCCACTTTTAAAATACTTTTATGGCAGATATAAATCTTAGATTTAAATATGAAGTTATGATCTAAATATAGAGTTGATAGTTTATAGAAGAGTTGTAATTCAGATTTTAAAGTATATAATTACTTTCATTGAGTTAAGTATTGATAAGTGTACTTTATTTAGTCGAATATTCAATTAGTATTAAAAAAACAAAAAAACTTACTTATTTTCTTATTCTCCCAATCTCCTAAAACTATCATCAACCATCAGATTCACAGCCATAATCACTGTCGTCGATATTCTCATTCGGATGGTAAATTATAACAGGATTAACTGCTTCGATGCGACCTTCACGTATCCACCATTCTTCAATTAATTCTTCACATTTTTTTACATTTTTTCCCCAAATTTCAGGAGTGGCAATATCCAATGCTTGTTGCCATGTTTCCAAGACTGCCTCGTTACTGTAACCCTTGTATCCAATATGGTTATCATAATATGTTTTGCATATCCCCCAAATATATTCAATTGGATTGAATTGGCAACAATAGGGCGGTAGTCTTAACACACGATGTCCAAAGCTATGTATAATTTCGTCTACTATATATATATATATATATATGTTTGGTTGTGCATGACTTTTAGCTAACGTTAGTAATTGAGGCTTAAAGCAGTATTAAGGAAATGTAATATTTTTATTCGTTAACCATTCTTTTATTTTATCTGCGGTCTAGGTGTTTGTTGGTTGCTTATTTAAAATTTCCGAATGGTACGCAGCATTATCCAGTACTATAACGGATGGTTCATGTAAACTTGGCAACAGTTTTTCTTTCAACTATTTCACAAACATCTCCGCATTCATATTGCCATGATAATCGGCTGATTTTGATTTTGATAAAAACACAAGATCTGCTCCCTCAATAAAACCATGTTTTCCACCTGCATGCACTATAATATATCTCTTTTCCTCGTTATCGATGTGTTTTATGGATTTTATGCTCTCGTCCTGCCAAATTCGTTTGATAATGCCTTTAGCAAAAATCCATGTTTCGTCTAAATAAACGAAGGAAGAACATTCTTTTTTAAATTTGTTATAATTTCTTAAAAATTCTATTCTTTTGTGAACGACACTAGCTCTTTCAGACAAAGCCTTTCTATTGTCTTCCTTTTTGAACTTAAAGCCAATCTGTCTTAAAACTTTCCAGAGACTTGTTCTGGAAATTTCAAATATATTTCTGTCTTTTAATTTTTGTAGCACTGAATCTAAAGAAACATGGTCTTTCTTTTCGCGCATTTTATATATTGTCTCACGGATTTCAAATTTGCAACCTTTGGGAAGACCTATAGTCTTTGGTTGTCGGCGAGATTTAAATTGTGCGACATTTTGTTTACTTTATCCACTTTTTTTTACTTTTTGCAAAACCGACTTTAGTTTTGTTTCACTAATACAGAGTGCATCACACACACGTTTATGTACGGACTAAACAGGTCGCAAAGGGCCCCCGTTTGTTTTCTCAGCAGTAAAATAAGAAAGTACATTAATTATAAAGTTGTCTACTTCTAAAACACATCTCGGCATTTTTGGCTTCAATAAACAAATACACTATCAATACAAATAATAGCCGGTATGTTATACCCGTTAATTTCGGAACTTTTAAGAGTACATCCACTCAAAGCAAACAAATATTTAAAGTGAAATATTATATAGATTCTTTTTCTGGTTTCTGAACCATCGTTCTGTCAATTTATATTAAAAATATTACATTTATTTTTATTACAGTTGTAGTACCTAATAAAGTAATAAAATAGTGCAATATCAAAGAAACCCGGCACGCCTCTTTGCTGTATACATTTCACCGAAATCCAACCCAAATGTCTAATGAACACATTTGCGTAAAAATGAGCTTTTGCGTAAAAATTTTTGTTATTTTCGTATTAAATTTCACAATAAATTTTGCGTCTATCTGAACATCTATTAACTGAACTTATTTTAGTTCAGATGTCATACTAACAGTAGACCCTTTTTATTGGAATAATAATTAGACCAATTTACTTTCATACTTCTACTTGCACAGTAAAATATTCGTTGTCGCAATAATCCCAAACAGTCGTATATTCGTGAAATAACCTATACATGCTTGGTAAGTCAAAAAAGTTTCTCTTTTAAACCTTATAATGTCTTTGATAAAATGTTTTTTAGTCAATAATATTTCTTGAAAAAGGCATTAATTTCCTGCCGAAACGTAGAAAAAAGTAAATAAAAATGTTTTAGTATGATGATAATCTTTTTATGAACCTACGCCCAAGAAAACCCACTAATATATATATATATATATATATATATATATATATATATATATATATATATATATATATATATATATATATATATATATATATATATTGTTATGATGTATTGTTTGTTTGAATGATGAGCAATGAGTATTTTTAATAATATAGGGTTTTTATCGCGGTTCTCAAAGAATTAGTTTGTAAGTACTTTTTTAAATTATCTTTATTATAACTATTATGAAACACACATATATATCTATCCTACCCAATGTAAATTTAAAATAAACTATATTTAAATTGATACTCTTATAAAACTAATTAAATTCTATAGACAATGTAAAATTTAAACAAACTATCTTCAAAATTGAAATTGTTATGACATTAACTAAATTATATTAACAAAATTTTATACCTTTCTTTCACTGAATGCCTAAATGAAATGTTTTCCACTATATAGATTCTAATCACCACTGAATGTCTTCGTACTTCGGTTATCCTTGTCAGCTTCTACCAATTTAAGATATATTTTTCTTCACCAGCATTTATAAACCACCAAGCAAACCAGCAAAACAGCATTTATATTTATTCTTCTTTTCAATATACCAATATCCAATTATTATAAGTTGATTTATACTAATCTCCAATCATAATATAATTTTAATTTCTTACAATATTCTTCTAATATACTTTTTTAATCTTCAATAATTATTTGTGTATCATTATAAATGTGCATTAAAATATATGCATAATTTTTAATCTTCATTTAACTCACTATATTAAACAATTGGACTATTTGTAACTGATTGACTAATTGAATGGACTGGACGGACTTTCTTACTAAACTGCTTGACTGACTTACTAAAACTGTGAACAATTGACTTCACTAACTAAATGTGTCTATCTTCTACTAACTTTCATAATAAACTGGCCTGACTTCTGACTAAAAACTGCCATCTTGAATCCAAATCACGGGTATTTATATCTTTTGGATATTCCAGAACCATCTGGTAAGAGATCATGTTCGATTTAGTTCTATTTCTTCTATATGGATGTTCTCGAAAAAAAATATATGTTGGATCCACAGACATCACCATTATTTCCAGAATGTTCGACCGTCAACAAAGGTCAAATTCTGCATTCTGGAGAATTCGTTAATGTTCTATTGATAATTTTGTTTACATTTAGGCTTTTCAGATCAGAATATATAATTAAATTAGTAACTTAACATTCTAATTTAATAAACTACACATTTTAAACAACTATAACCCCACTTATATTCGTAAAATTTCTTAAAATGACACTTGGAGAGTATGTATAGTGTGTTGCCTAGTCACATGGCTCACTTAAATATATCTACAAAATCATAACTACTAAAATACAACTTTTTACAATTATTATATGCTAATTTCTTAAAATGCCCTCACATAAATATATTTTTATAAAATTCTCTAGTATATAACTTATTTAAAATAATCAATTTTTTTTTTATATCTAATATTATGTAGTATATAACTTATAAATTATTTTCTATAAACCCCAATCGTCACAATATATATATATATATATATATATATATATATATATATATATATATATATATATATATATATATATATGTATATATATATGTATATATATATATATAATATATAATATATATATATATATATATATATATATATATATATATCACATTTTGTTTCTGTCACACTATACGTTTTCAAATATTGTAAACCAATTTTGTAACATCCACACTTTTATTCAGAGCAGTTACCTTTACACAAACATGTTTTGCATGTAAATATTGGTTGTAAACTACTGTCTGTTTATCGCCGCACAAAATTTGTGGCATTTAGTGAATAATCTCCTAACTACATTTAATACTGATAGTAGCTGTTGTTATGATGGTTGTCTGCTTTACTTGTATGAGATAAATTTTATAATTTAAATGATTTTTGGATAGTGCATCGTTTATATTTATTGTACTGTAAACCACGTGAGGTCAATTCTCTGTCGTACTTATCCTTCAACGAATCGGCAGTTTTTGTTTGCAGTTGTATTATCAATACAACTTTATTTATATTTGGTATTACATATTTTTATTAAGTTGTGGCCATACACTGACGTTATCGGTCCCTCTTCTCCAAGGAGCAGTAGATGGTACCTGATACTTAGACATTATTTTATACTTTGTTTAAAGTGGAAAGTTGCAAATTATTTCTACATGACGGTGCGTTTTTAAATACTGTATACAAAATATCTAGTGCCCGTTTGGAAAAGAGAAACAGAGAATGTCATTATAGTAGATTTGCTTTAATTAAAACTAAATAGCACTAATCCGTGAATGACTAAAAGGATTTGTATTAATAGTCGATATATGAAGAGGAAATAATATTCTTCATTTCGTCTTACCAGCAGTTCCATCTGAAGAGCTAAACATAGCAAAACACGTGTGAGAAAATGGCAGATTTGACGGGATGTGAATATTTCTTTTCGTATAATATGATTTTTAACTTACGTTTACATTGTTTTTATAAAAAAATATGACGTCCGATCACAACCTGTAAAAATATATATGGATGCAGCATTTTTTAATGTTTTAAATTCTAAACAATTTGTAGACTAATTTTCTTGTATCTGGTCTCAAATTAATCGCCATAAAGGATATTTTTTTAAAGATAAACTAAAAAATTATAAGATACCTATGAGAAGAGGAGTATGACAAGGATGTGTACTATCCTTTCTACTTTTTAACATAAACCCAGAAGAGTTATTTAAAGAGTTACAAGAAGACATTAGTCAAGGTATATCAATTAACGGAATACTAGTTAATAATTTCATATATGCAGACGATATAATACTCCTTGCGGACAGCAGAGAAGGGCTGCCAACTTTGGTTAATCACACTACGTAGTACTGCAAGACGTATGGAATGGCTCGGAATACAAAAAAAACAAAAATGATGATTTTCACTAAAAACAAGAATCTACGATAAGGAAAAAGCTTTAGAAAAATTATTTGCGATGTGAGCTAAACGAACAATGGGACCACAGCATTGAAATACAATGACGCAAGATGAAAATTGCGTCGTCTGCTTGATTTCTTTGTTTCCCATTCTGTATCCTCTATTAAATGTTGTTACCTTTGTAAATTAATATATATATATATATATATATATATATATATATATATATATATATGTATATATATATATATATATATATATATATATTAATTTACATTATCGATAAAAATAAAAGACGTGAGAGTAAAGCGAGGCGCAGAATGCGGCACAGATCACGAACTAGTAATCGCTTGGATGGAATTCCCCTTGATATGGACCCAACAGAAACCGACCCAGGGAGAGTCTGACCAAGTTACGGCTCCGGCTACACCTGTCAATACGTGCTCAACACAAGAAAAGAAATTCAAAATCAATTTATTAGAAGAAGACTCAATAAAAGACCTATCTAAGCGAAGATTGGACCAAAAGCTAGAAGAGTTTCGGTATGAATCATTAGAACAAACATATGAACACATAAAAACCTGCATGAAGACAGCAGCCCTAGAAGCTCTTGGAGAAGTGGACCAAAAATACACCCACCAAACTACGAAATTAACCGAAGACACACTAACATGCATAAAAGAGAAAAAAGAACTTCATATAAAATACCTGAACACAAAAAACTATGAGGACTTGGAACTATACAGAAAAAAGAAAATAAAGAAGTGAAAAGAAAAGTAGCAAATGAAAAAAATGAAAGATAAGAAAAAACATGCACAGAGATAGAACAGCACATAGGAGGAACGAGAAATTCAGAGTCATGGCGCATCTTAAAGTCGCTCCAAAGAAATAAGCCAGAGAATCAAGATCGGTCAAATCAAAGAAAACGAATGGCAAGAATACTATAAAAAATTGCTAACCGAAGACCGCCTTGAATTCAAACAATCAGAAATAGACGGAATAGAAATCTACACACATGACGAAATCGAATTAAGCCTAGCTGAGGTAAAAAGAACGATCAAAATTCTAAAGAACAAAAAAGCAGAAGGTCCCAGCGGAATACCAAATGAATTGATAAAAAACGGATCGGAAAAGTTATTCCGTATGATACATAAAATGTTTGAGAGAGCACTGAATGGAGACTTACCGGCAGAATGGACCCAAGCATATATGACATCAATATACAAGAAAGGAAATAGAAAAAACTGCGAAAACTATCGGGGAATCAGCATTATATCGTCTACAGGCAGACTTTATGGAAAGACCATAAAGAAAAAATTAGAAATATATATACAAGATAAAATCGGAGAAGACCAGGCAGGTTTCACAGCGGGGAAAGCATGCTTAGATCACATTTACACGGTCGAACAACTAATAGAAAAAAGAATGGCCAAAAATAGATCCGTCCATCTGGCCTTTGTTGATCTTAAGAAGGCATATGACTCAATACCTAGAACCATGCTATGGGAAGCAATGGAAGACATCGAAGTTCCACGAAGATTAATAAACGCGGTAAAAGCACTCTACAAGAATAACGAAGTAGCTATCAAAACGGGCAATAGAATATGCAGTCCATTTAAGACGACAAAGGGACTACTACAGGGTTGCTCCACATCCCCCACCCTGTTCAAAATATTCCTGGAAACAACCCTGAAACCATGGAAAAGAAAGTGCGAAGGAATGTGTATACCAGTAAGGAACGAATATCTATATACGCTAAGTTTTGCCGACGACCAAATAGTGATCGCACAAGACGAGGATGACCTCAGTTTTATGATAAGAAAACTGGAGCAGGAATATGTAAAGAATATGATGGAAACAAACCTAAAGAAAACTGAATACCTAACAACGAAGAATACAGAAATAAAACAGCTGGAAATAGACGAAGGTAAACAAATCAAAGGAACAGACAAGTATAAGTATTTAGGTTTCATAATATCAAACAAAGGAACAACGGAGGAAGATATAAAAAATAGACTAGGACAAACAAGAGACTGCATACGAAAATTGAACCCGGTACTATGGGATAAGAACATCAGCATAAAAACAAAGAAAAAAATATATAATACCATGACAAGAAGCATCCCCACTTATGGGTGTGAAAATTGGACAATAAATAATAAAACCAAAAACAAAATAAGAGCAACAGAGATGGAATTCCTAAGGAGAAGCTGCAGAGTAACAAGAAGAGATAGAATAAATAACATGGAGATTAAGAGGAGAATGGGAATGAACTCCGACATAATAGACTACATCGAACAGAAGAGGTTAACCTGGTACGGACATGTCAGAAGAGCAGACCAAAATCGGTGGATAAATAGAATAACAGAGTGGAGCCCGATAGGAGGAAGAAAGAGAGGCAGACCCCGAAGATCTTTCAGAGATGAGGTGGACGAAGCAATGAGTAGAAGAAACCTACAGGAAGGGGACTGGCTAAACAGGAAAAATTGGAGAAAACGGTTGAGTGAAGGAATACAGTGAAAACTGTGGAAATCCTTGTATATATATATATATATATATATATATATATATATATATATATATATCTGTTACTTAATTTAAATAGTTACAAACAGATTTATTCATGGCAACATAAGTCTCCAAGAGAAGGTGTGTCTATGGGTGCTCGATAGCAACTAACAGGTTAACAACCCCTGGAAGGCTTGCGTTGCCATAAAGTAAATCGTTTTATAACTAAAACATAATTTAAATTTATCAACAGGCGTGCATTAATTTACAAAATAAACAGCATTTTAAAGGGTTTTTATCGACATATTTAGGAGCTTCACTTACATATGTATACCTATTATCTGAACTGAAAACGTTCTGTGGTGTAATTCGAAAGGGCAATTTTAGAAGATATATATACTTTCTATAAAGGTTTTTTAAAATAAATGTTTTTATGATTTATAGTATACAGCCAAGTACAGGAATTTCATTTTTCTTGTAGATTTTAAATTCTCAATCAAACTGATAATTTAAATAACTAATTTAAACGGTTTCTATTATGTCAGATTTAAAGTGCGTTTTGCAAGCAATTGAAGGAAGATCTTTAATAAATATTTATAATCAAGAATTAATTTGTGAAATAAAAAACTTGTTATAACAAGTAAATCAACAAAATGAAAAAAAATTATGGTAATGAAAATTAAGGTAATGAAAATTAAGGTAATGAAAGCTGGGAAAGCTTGGAAATCAGATAAATTTGCAGAAATTTTTTCTTATATCGACTTAATTACTAAACTAAAAAATCTATTAAAGTCAGATGGTCAGAATCTTACAATAATTTTAGCAAGACATCGAAAAATCTTTATTTCCAGCTTTACCCACAGCTTCCAAATATAATACCGGACATAACTTTTGAGTATATAAAAAGATATACTTCAACAGTAACACGCTTAAAATTGAATTATGGCCGTTTTCCGACTTCGTCTTCTTCATGTGCCATCTCCTCTAAGAAGGTTAGCAACCATCATGGCAATTCGCACTTTTGATACCGCTGCTCTAAAGAGGTCAGCAGAAGTGCAGTTAAACCAAGCTCTCAAATTGTTTAACCAGGAGATGCGTTTTCTTCCGCAACTCCTTCTACCCTGTATTCTTCCTTGTATTATTAATTGCAGTAATTTATAACGCTCGCTCCTCATGACATTCCCAGATATTGCAGTTTTCTGACTTTAATTGTATTTAAAACCTCTTTATCTTTTCCCATTCTTCTTAACACCTCGACATTCGTGACTCTATCCACCCAACTTATTCTTAATATCCTTCTGTAGGCCCATAACTCGAAGGCTTCTAATCTGTCCGAAACATCTTTCTTTAATGTCCAAGCCTCCAACCCATAAAATAATACGGAGAACACGTAGCATCTCAGAAGTCCTATCTTTAAAGAAATTGAAATGTCCCTGCTGCAGAGTACTTTTTTCAGTTTGTTGAAGAATTTCTTGCCTGTCCTATTCTTGCCTTAGTCTCTTCTATGTACTCATTATTTTCGTTAATTATTGTACCCAGAAATTTATATTTTTCAACTTTTTTAATTTGTTCTCTATGTATTGTTATGTTTTCTTAGCGCTGTTGGGCTTTTGTAATTACCATAAATTATGTCTTTTTTTATGTTTAGGGACAGTCAGTTTTCTTCACTGACTTCTACCTCTCTGTCAACCATTTGTTGTAAATCCTCAAGACATTCGCTAATAAAATAGTGTCGTCGGAAAATCGTATATTATTGATTGGTGCCATTTACTTTTATTTTCATAGTTAGTTCTTCTAGTGCTTAATGGACTATTTTCTTTAAATACAAATTAAACAAAGTAGGAGGCAGGACACAGCCCTGCCTGACGCCCCTCTCAATCTGTATTTCATTTGAAAAGACGTTGTTCTCTTTTACCACAGCGATCTGATCGTTATTCGCATCGAAATGCGTTTTCCGGCGCACCTTCATAAATAAGGGATACTAAACTCCCCGTTATGTGATTGTGACATCATGTCCATAAACGATATTAACCACATATTTCTGGAGTGTAAAAAAATGATACGGCTATCTCTAGACTATGTAATTCTCTAATAGTACACAACACGCCTCTCCTTCTCAACATTGGTTCCATGTTATAAAGCCATAATAAACGCGTTTTAGATGCAATAATAAATTACGTTAAAGAAGCTAACATCGATATTTAACCTTATAAGCACCTAATAGGTACCTGTATGTGTATGAATAAAAATAAATCCTGTGGCTAATAGACTATGTCTAAGTCCATCCGTTTCCTCTACATACACACAAATAACTAATTTAATTAACTAATAAATGGAGATAATTTTTAATAAAATATAATTGTGAAATATTTTTAATTAATATTCTTAATATTATATTTTTAATTATTAATTATTAATTAAATGATATTTTTAATTATTAATAATAAATTAGCAAAGGGGTAATACAAACATATTTTCTAAATGTACTATACTTCATCTAATTTACACACCGTTGCACGTCATCCGCGTCATAGCCCGTAAGGTCACATGATACCAACACGAAATATTTAGGCGGTAGGCGTGTTCTTTTTTAGAATCACTTTGCCGAGTACACTGGCATTACAGCCACTAGAAATATTTTATTATATACGCTTAGAAATATTATTTAAAGATTTCTGTTAATGTTAACTTAAAGAAATACACAATAATTTCTAGGGAAATGTAGTTTCTCAGATGATCTTCTCCTTAACAGGTACAGTAAATAGGCAAAAACTGTAGGTACTGGGTACACTTCATCCACAGACAGTTAACGTCTGTGGACACTATATGTGTTGAATAGTTGATAATATAATTGTGGGCCCATCTTTTATCGACGGTTCAATAAACGGTGACAAGTATTTTGATTTACTTTAACAGCGAATCATTCCCGCACTTGCGACTCTATACACAAATCATCAAAATCCTCAGCTACCAGACAGTTTGCTATAGTACCAGCAAGATGGAGCACCACCGCATTACGCACGACATGTACGTGAATACCTAAATAATATTTTTCCTTCTATATGAGTTGGCAGACGAGGATTTTTAGAGTGGCCAGCTAGATCTCCTGATCTTTCCCACTAGATTTTTTCTTATGGAGATACCTTAAGTCTAAAGTTTACATTAACAGACCTAAGATTATCGACAAACTTAAAAAAGAGAAAATTGAAACCGAATTAATGCTGAGACACTAAATAATTTTTTGTAAGAGTTTTAAGATCGTCTTGCATATTGCCAAGAGGCAAATGCTTTGCAATTTGAGCATTTAATTTAATAGGTTGTAGTGTAACGGCTAGCTCTTTCGAAGCGACAGACTCATTAAAACACAGTTTGAAATAAAAATCAATTAAAAATCAATCTATTAGTTTTAACGTATATACAAAAATAAAAAAAAAATGTATTCTATGTCCCCGTCTGGATCCCGTGGGAGTGAATTCCCCGGAGGACGCCTGTAAAAGAAGAATTATTATTACTAACAAAAAAAATGGAATACGTGAATTCAATCGCACACAGACTTGTACTAGCTTCCACTTCAATCCAGCGGAAGCGCCAAACGCACTCGCAATCGAAATATTCGGTTGTGCAGATCCACGCTATACGGTAACGTTCAATGCACGATACCCACGGGTTCTGCTTGATTGAGGACAGAGTATAATCCTCAGTACGGAAGTCTCTCTGCCCGGGTAGGCTCGCAGATTCAATACACCAGCGACCCAGAGAGCCTTGAGCGTTAGCCACAAGACTAATTTAATTCCGCCAGTCGCTCGCCTTAAATAGCCGCTCCGGATCCCACCTCGTCGTGTCGTCGTGGAAATGGGTGCGCGATTATCGACACTCCCACGCTTCGAACTGTTGAACGTCCAGCACATCGTTACAGTAGGTTTATTTAGTCCTGTTTATATTTTTATAAATTACGTTTAGATATGAGTAAAATAACTTTTGTTTCTCAAATATACGGTTATGTGGCATAATCGACATAAGAAAACATATGACAGTCGTATAAAAAAAGATGTGCTCTTTTCGATAACTCAAAAATACAGTCGACTTGTCTGAGCTTTTTTTACCCAATGGCTAAATCAAGCTTTTAACAAATTTATTTTAACTTTTACGTGCTCACTGTATATACTTTTTTACAATTTTATACACCTGTACATATTAATTATAATTTTTTATATTAAAAATTTTTGTTTCATATTTTTGTTTTGTTTTTTTTTGTAGTAGTAATTTTTTTCGATATATGTTTAAAATAATGCTAAACTTTGCAATTTCAATGTCCTTACGCAGAACAATGGGTTTTGGAATGGCTCTTTTGGATGCTGTGACGAATTTGTTAGAATATGTTAAAAAATTGGAATAGGTAAGTTTGATAAGGACATTTAATTATTTTTAATAATTAATCATTGGTAGATGTTGCGTTCCTTTTATATAGAGATAAAAATAATAGTCTTTTTTCGCAGTACATTGGGTGTATTTTAACAATCTGTAATGAGACTTTCTAGACTAGGTGACCTGGTCTGGTTTGGAGTATTCTACCAAATTTTCTCGCAATATAAGGAATGCCACTTTTTGCTTAGAATTATAAGGTGTTAACCAAGACCATCTGTTTGATGCCTCTAGGAAGCTCTAAGGAATGGTACCAGTGAATGACAAAATTATAGTTATAACTAAAAACAAGAAATAAGCTCAAAAAGAAATCAATAAAATTTGTTTATTATTAAAATTATAATCAAACTTAAATAGTTAACAGTACATATCAATAGTTTATCAACGAGTTAAGGGAGGAACAGCAATGGTGACCGAAATATCAAATGAAGAAGTGGCTCAAGCAATTCAAAAAATAAAAAAAGGAAAAGTAGTTGGACCAGAAGATATTCCTAAGGAAGTGTGGAAAACATTACAAATTGTTTAATAGGTCTATTAAATAGAATTATGAAAACTGGACAAATGCCAGACGAATTGAGAAGCAGGGTATTAGTTAGTACCTGTCTAGAAGAGCAAGTAAGATGTACAATCATGTATAAACTACAGGGCCATAAAACTACTTAGTCATACCAAACGTGAAGAAACCGAAATATCCGATAATCAGTTTGGCTTTATGCAAGGCTTTATGCAGATCAACAACAGACGCAATTTTTATTATAAGGCAGTTAATGGAAAAATGCAGGAATAAAGAAACAAACGCTCATATGGTATTTACTGATCTTCAGAAAGAATATGGACTTAATAAGAACGGACTTCCTGGTGAACATGTAAAGATTGTGTAAGTCATGCATGAGGAAGTAACAACTAGTGTTGGGACAGGTGTGGGAGAGACCAATAAATTTCATGTGAAAATAAGCTTGCATCAAGGCTCGGTGTTTAGCTCTTATTTATTCTCATTAGTTCTGCATTAAATTAGCAGTTTCCGCAAAACAGCGAAACTACAGGGTAATATTACGTGGTGATTAATGTATCCTGATGGTGTAGTGTTAGTAGCAAATAGAGAAAGCGACTTAGAACAAAAACTGAAACAGTGGAGACAAGCTCTTGAAAAAAAAAACGTTTAAAACGTAGTAGGACAAAAACATAATATATGTTTCATTTAATTTGTATAAACGCATTATAAAGCGTTTTTATGGAGAACATTTGTTCGGAACACACTGTAACTGTAATCGAACGAAGGTGATATTTTGGCATAAATTGGTAACACTTATTTGACAGTTGCGGTGTTGACACTTTTTGTACTTTATTATTTTGAATTTTAAAGTGAATGCCTCTTGTTTTATATTTGTACCTATTTAATAAAGTCTGTTCTTTTTAGAATAAAATGAGTGTGTTTTATTTCAATAATTTGTGTTTCTATTTATTTACATCAAATATTAATTTGTTTTGTTGTATAATCCACTTTTGTAATAATTATGTGACCTGTTTGATTTAAAATGGATTCAGGATTTTTTTATACTTTTGCAACTATGTCAACTTCGATCTCTGTCAATGATAATGACGTGCAACGGTAAGTAAATTAGATGGACTGTATTGGTATATGCTCTAGTTCTTAAAAATGTATGTAATGACATTTTACTTGCCTTATTGGGAAACTGAAATTTTAATAGATATCAGTGACCTTCATCAACTATTCAGAATATAACTTTTTACAATTTTAATGAGGCAATTAAACAAATCTCTATATTTAGAGTTTACACTAATTTACACTTAATTAATGCTATTTGCTTTACACACAACGAACCGTTAAACAAGACGCTTGTTGCATTTGGCGCAAATTAATAGAGCTTAGATTTTCCGCCCGCTCCATATTACTTTCTAACTACATTTTCTCGTGTTTTCTCAAAAGAAAGCCGCAGTGTTGTGTTTAAATGAATCTCTCCTTTTTCTCGTATCTCAGGAGTGAAGGCTGAATGTCGTAATGCCCTTTGCAGTATAAAATTTATTCAGGACAATTTTCTTTTCATTTACTCTAGAGTATATGGTATACCTCCCTCTTGGGTTTTTTCTTTTTTCATTTGGCGCTTTGTGTGTGTTTTAAAAATAAAATAAAGTTTGTATTGCAGAATTTTTATTTCAGAATATTAGTTACTGTAAGTACGTACGGTGAGTAATCATGTGTAAAATAATTATATCGTTAATAAAAATATTTTATTTGTATTATTTCTAGTCTTTTTCAAAAGTAAGAAAGAAAAAATAGTAAAATAGTAGAGGAAGTGCGCTATATATGGATTACCGTTATGTATTTGGTTTGTATTTTTTTTGTTTCTTAAAATAATGTGTGATAATTTATTCATAAATACACATTAATGTTTTATACATCAGATTTTAATCTTAAAAATAGGAAAATTTGTATACCGGTGTAGTCAAAAAGTGACATATGAAAAAGGTCAAATTTGCACCTAAAATGGAATATGTTTAATATGGAATATGCTGTGATCCTAATATGGAACAGAGTAATATGCATTTAAATAAAAAAATAAGATTTAAAATAAAACACTATCTATTTTACGAAATTCTTTATTTTTATATTTTAACTTATTAGGATTTAGATACTTTCTATCCCTTGACAAAACATGTTAATTGTCTTTGCAAATCTCACAAATAAAGATATCAGTTTCACACCCGGAACAATCTATATGGCACCATTCTTTGCAGACAACGCACTGTATCCACTTCTCTCCTTTTCTGTCTTCCAAAAATTGTCCATCCCAATAGAAACAAGTAGCATCTTCTTCTTTAGGATTATCTGCTGCAATATCTATCATGTCATCATCCTCGAAAGAATCGTCTTTGAAACTGACTGATTCGGATTCTGAAGAGGAATCATGAAATATTGTCTTCTTATTCGTCTTGCCTACATGCTGGTAACTACAGGATGGTTGTTGGTTATCTAATGATTCCATTAGTATATTTCGCTTTATTGTTTTGGCTTGTTTTGAAGAAGAATTTATTGAAGTTTTTAAAGCGTCTTTATATAGAGACGAGGTAATAATCGCTGCTTTTCCAGGTGCCCCACCCCTTCAAAGTCCTGTCTGTTTTTAAAAGGATGGCACCGGTGTAATATTTTCGGGTCCAACAAATTCATTTTCATCTACACTATTGTCGGCAATATTTTTAACTACTGCATCTTGTTCTTTTTCAGTATTTTCTTGTTCTGCAGCAAGAAAATCGCTTTCGTTAAAGACATTGCGATTTATAGGAAATATTTCGGTCTTTCTGAAGCCATTAATGGCAATTGTCCCAGTTTGCACTTTAAGATACGCCTTTCCAAATAGTTCAGCAATGTCATAATGTGTAATTGGTCTTTGATTTTACCTTAAAAATAGTCTCAACATCTCACTATAATGGCTTTTTGAGGGTCCCATTACGTTTATTTTTATTTACGATATTTGCCAAATTTATCATTTCTAAATTTCGACAATGTGTATGGTGTCCGTCTAACACTAGCAACACTGGATCCATCCTCTTGGATAACACACAATTTTTGAACCAGGAGGAGCACTCTTTTCCAATAAAACATTGTGGTTTTTTCTGGAAAAAATCAGATATGGTGAAACAAAACCTCTAAGCGCAAGAACGTATTGGACTTTAGACTGACCAATACTTAATCCAGTCTCAGCCACGTTGAATACTCTATCAGCTGAATAATTATGATTTTCAACTGCTGTCTTCAAAATATCAAAGAAATATGTCACGTTTTCCATAATAAAGCCTTTGGCTCTATGGAGTTGGCTTTCTGACAGAAATTCTATTCTTGTGTTGTTTCAGGAATAAATTCAACCATTGTCTTCCGGCACTTTCCCTTCCTTTTGAAAATGGAGTGGGTACTTTATTAACAGTAGCCAGCTGATAAGCTATACTTTTAACATCTTTCTTGTTAACCCGTTAAACTTTTTTTTCATTAAAAGTAGATAGTCTATCAACTGTTTTTCTAGGTTTTGTGGTAGGACTGCAGATCTTCCTAATTTTGTTTCAACAACCTGGACTGGTGTAGCATTTATCTTAGCTGATAGACGAAATAATGTAGTGCGAGGAACATTGAATATATTTGCGGCTTTTTTGTATCTCATCTCCTGACTTCGCACAGCTTGGATGGCACGAACCATATCTTCTTTTCTCCATTTTTTAAGACCAATAGTAGTACTTAAAAAAAATATATTAATAATTAATTTAGAGAGTATTTATTAACAGAAATCCTATGTAGATTTACTTCTTAAAATCTTAAAAAATTAAGTTTACCTAATATGGAATATTCCATCATAGGGACATTATAGTATTCAATATAAGGTACATGGCCATCTTTTACTTAAAATATTTCTTCGCATACTCCACACAAGAATGTTCAGAAAACTAGAAGAGCTGACCGGCGAGACACAATTTGGTTTCAAGAAGGGACTCGGGACGCGCGAAGCATCATTCTGCTTGAATACCCTGGTACAAAACTGTATGGACCAACGAAAAGATATAGTCATCACATCCTTCGACTACGAAAAAGCTTTTGACACCGTAAAACACGATGAAATAATAAAAATGCTACACAATGCTGATATTGATGAGAAAGATATAAGAGTTATCCAGAATCTCTATTGGAATCAAAAGGCACGTGTGAGGCTGAACAAATCAACAAACACAGAGGAATTCGAAATTTTACGAGGGGTGCGACAGGGGTGTATTTTGTCTCCTATGCTGTTCAACCTCTATGTGGAGAATGTTTTTGCAGAGGCACTTGAAGGCACTGATTGTGGTATAAAGGTCAACGGGTACCCGATAAATAACATTCGTTACGCCGACGACACCGCAATAATCACAGATAACGAACATGATATGCAGTTGATACTAAATAAAATAAACACCACAGGAAAAACATATGGCCTGAAGATAAATGCTGGAAAAACAAAATGCATGACAATAAGAAAGGGCGCATTTTTCAGAGTACAACCGCACGTAGATAATGCTCCAATCGAGCAAGTGAAAACATTCAAATACTTGGAAATGATGGTGAATGACCAATGGGATCCTCAACAAGAAATAAAATGCCGTACCGAACAAGCAAGACAAGCTTTTCTTAAATTTAAACCGCTACTTTGTAACCGCAATCTTTCCTTCAATCTCCGTTACAGAATGGTTAAGTGCTATGTATGGTCCATATTGTTATACGGCATGGAGACATGGACGTTGAAAATATCTTCCATTAACAAGTTGGAAGCCTTCGAAATGTGGACCTTGCGAAGAATGTTCCGCATACCATGGACAGATAGGGTGTGAAACGAGGAAGTCCTAAGAAGAGCAAATACTGAGAGAGAATTGCTCAGCTTGATCAAGGCACGACAGATTGGATAACTGGGCCACATCCTGAGAGGGGAAAAATCCGCAATCCCTCAACTAATTATCTAAGGAAAGATTAAGGGCAAGAGAGGAGTAGGTCGCAAACAAATGTCGTGGCTGCGAAATATAAAGAACTGGACAGGCGTAACTAACACTGGCGAACTTCTGTATCTGTATCTGTAGAGTAGGGAGGGCGAGTTGAGTTTCACAGCACTTAGGCCACAATTGACCCATTGTGCATCCTCCCAGGGAGCTGTCACCCTTAGCTCATTGTCCATCCTGCCAATTCTAGGAAGGTGGACAAGTCACCAGGAGACATCTCTCTTATGTGGGCAGGTGTTGGCCAGGACTCGCCGAACGCATACTCTCGTATTAACGATAACTCTGGGCATTCACATAGGACATGCTCTACAGTTTCGTCTTCTCGTTCACACTTCCTACATAGAGGTGTGTCTGCTAGCCCCAGTGTATGGAGGTGTTTGCTTAGTTGACAATGACCAGTTAAAAAACCAACTGCCAAACGTAGGTTTTTCCTGGTCATTCCCAAGTACTTCTTAGATGTTGACTCTTCAAGGTTACTTAGTGTTACTCTGGCAAGTTTACATCCTTTCCCTTCTTCCCATCTTTTTACGGTTTGCGCATGGGAGTGACATTTGACAATTTCCGCGATTGTTGTAGTTGACCAACCAAAAAGATCCCCAGGTCCTAAGAGTCTTAGACCTGCCGCCTTCCTAGCTAATTGGTCAGCAATGCGGTTGCCTTTATTCCTATTGTGTCCTTTAACCCACCTCAGGATGATGGTATTACCATCCAAAGCTTGGATTAGTGACTTGTGACACTCCATTACTAAACCTGATGTGACACGTGGTCTATTCAAGGTTAGTAGCGCTTGTCTGCTATCTGTGCAGATGATTATAGTTTTACCTGCTATACCTTTTTGGGTTATCTCTTTTGCGGCTATGGAGATACCAGTCAGTTCTGTCTGAACTACGCTGGCATTTTTGCCCATACCCCACTTTATTCTTAGGTTCAGTGATCTGGAGTATATCCCGCATCCTGAGCCTTCTTTCATTTTGGAGCCATCGGTGTATATGCAATAGGCATTTGCCACGTTTGTTGCCACGTTTGCCAATTTTGTAGGGTTTGTTGAAGACAAACTTTGGTTCAATTGAGTCGCAGCCTGCCTGTAGAAGTGGTAACGCATCCAACTCTTCTCGCCAGAAACGAGTTCTCAATTGTCCCATTCCTACATCAAGGTTTGCACCAGCTGAGCGCAGTCGCATCATTGTCACTAGCGCCACCTCTTTGACATATATATCTAGAGGCGTGATGCCAATGATCAACTCCATTGCAGCAGTTGGTGTAGTTTTCATGGCACCTGTTATATTTATGCAAGCCATCCGCTGAATATGGTTTAGTTTGTTAATCGCTGTTGCCTGTAGCACTTTTGGTACCCAAGCAATAGCTCCGTAAGTTAGCATTGGCCTAATGACAGCGGTGTAGACCCAGGCGATCACCCTGGGCGTGAGGCCCCAGGTGCGTCCGACCGTTCGTCGACACTGCTCATAGGCAATATATGCTCTTTTAGCTCTACCATCTAAGTGTGAGTTCCATGTTAACTTCTTGTCAAGGGTAATACCAAGGTACTTCACCTCGTCAGAAAAATTTAGACTGTAGTTTAGAATCCTTGGGGGTATTAAGCCCGTGATTCTTCTTTTCCTGGTAAAGAGGACCATCTCAGTTTTCTTTGGATTTATAGATAGTGAGTGTTCCTTGCACCATGTTTCTATTAGTCGGAGAGCAACTTGTGATCTCTCACATAGTGTGCTCTCAAACTTACCGCTTTGCAGGACAGCAATATCGTCTGCATAGGCTATTGTGTAGAAACCGTTGCTGCTGAGTTGGTCAACCAGGGTATCTAGAACTATGTTCCAGAGTAGTGGTGATAGCACCCCTCCCTGTGGACAGCCCCTCGTAACCATGCCTCTAACAGAAACGTCTTCTACATTTATGCTTATTGCTCTATTAGAGAGCATACTGAATATCCATTCGCTTATGGCCAGGGGAACATTCCTGACGTTGAGCTGTTGGGTGATAGTTGGGAATGTGGTTTTATCAAACGCTCCCTCAATGTCTATGAATATACCTAGGGTGGATTCTTTATTATCCAGCGATCTTTCAATTCTTCCCACTACATGATGCAGTGCAGAATCGGTAGATCTTCCCGAAGTATATGCATGTTGATTTGGGTGAAGTGGGTTATGGACCAGAACTTCATCCCTTATGTACCTCTCGCATAGCCTTTCCATCGTTTTCAACAGAAAGGATGTTAGGCTAATTGGTCGGAAAGCCTTTGGTAGGGTGTAGTCCATCCTACCTGGTTTTGGTATGAAGACCACACGTACCTCTCTCCACTTCCTAGGAATATATCTCAGAACCAAAGAGGCTCTGAATATTTCCACGAGGTGCGGCAGAAGGATATCCAGTCCCCACCGTAGTAGGGCTGGATATATGCCGTCAGGCCCTGGTGATTTGAAAGGGGTGAAGCACAATATGGCCCATTTTACCTTTTCCTCATTAATCATTGTTCTGGCGAGATGCCAGTCGTTTGTTGACGGTATGATTGCTTCTTCCATCCGGTTTGGTGCTGTTGAGACACTAGAACCGGGAAAGTGTGTTTTCATCAGGACCTCAGCACTTTCGCGAAGGTTGGAAGTTTTATTCCCATCTTTCTTCGTTGGTATGCCGACATGCCGATGTGGGTCCTTTGAGAGCGCTTTTTGTAACCTGGAAGCCTGCGGGAAATCTTCGATTTCCTCACAGAAGGTTCTCCAAGCAGCTCTTTGTCTTTGTCTGCAGACTTTTTTAAACTCTCTGAGATTTGATTGGTAAGAATCCCAATCCTCTTTGAGTTTGGTGCGTTTTGCTCTATTAAAAGCTGTTCTTGCTGTCTTCCTAAGGTGTTTCAATTCAGTGCACCACCAAGAGTTGGTTTTGCGACTTTTCTGGACCATCCTTATTGGACAGGATTTTTTATAAGCATAGCTTATTTTGTTTTGGATAGATACCGCATACCTTTCCAATTCTGTGTTAGTTCCTGGAGTTGAAGCCCTTTCATTCCGCAGAGCATCTTCTAAGAGTCGGTTGTAGAGTTCTACATCCGTCCTCTTAGGGTCGCGCGATTTGATAAGGCTTTTTTCCAGACTAATATTATAGGTTAGCCAGCGGTGGTCGGACATAGAAATATCCTCCGATACCTGCCAGTTCTGAATTTTATTCGATATTTCAGCTGTTGCCAGCGTAATATCGATGACTGTTTGGCTACGAACATTAATAAAGGTAGGTTCGGTGCCCTTATTTAAGATATACAAATCTTTTATAGTAATATAGTTATAAAGAGACTTACCTCGAGCGTTGTTATCTCTGCTGCCCCAGCCTACCTTCTGACTGAGACAATGGTCTACCAGATCTTCCATTTCCCTTGTTGGTGGTAGGGTGGCTGCATCTGAGGGTAGGTAGACTGATGCTAGTATCAACTCTCTATTTTTGCCCTTTCCCCATGGGCACTTCACTTTAACCGCAGTTACGTCTGAGGTGCAAAACTGCGCCATGGGGGAGGCTTTGATTTTTCTGGGAACATATATTGCTGTTCTCGGTTGTTGATTGCTTGGTAAGCTGAAAATTTGACCGTTTAGGCTGCTAAGACCAGTTATTTTGGTCTTATTTATCCAAGGTTCTTGGATTAGTGCTATTGCATCCTCCGTTACATCCAGGCGGCGACATAGTGTTGCCGTTGCTACCTTTTTGTGTTGGAGGTTGCATTGAATAATAACACTGGCGAACTTTTGCATGCCGCAAAAGACAGACGTCTGACCTTAAGATAATTCGCCAACGCACTATAGGTGCACGGCACCATAAGAAGAAGAAGGCCATCTTTTTTTTTTTCGTTGGCCAAATTAAAGTATCTGCAACAGGTTAATGTTAAATTGCAATATCGGAAAATTAAACTTAAGCCTTCTAAATATGTAAGACATAATCGGATATTTCTATGCTTATTTTAAGTATGTGTATCAAAATGTAGAATACATTGTTCTGAAGCTATGTAGAATACATACCATTAAACATTTTCGAGCGGGCGTAAAAACAAATAAACCTACAAAATTACACCGGTTACTTTCAACGGTTGACCGATGACTGTCTATAAGCACGACAGCACTTTTAGTTTGTTCAACCTTGGGATATTCCATAATGGAGACATATTCCTTATTTGGCACACTTTCTCTATAGGAGAGTCTATGCATAAAAATGCTAATAAGATACTAAGATATTAAGTGTACTAATAAGATATGATTTTTTTTATATTTTAGCCTTGATTTAGAATATTTAGCCACGTAATTACATACAAAAATTAGTATTCATTCATTCAGGATTGTTCACGGAGCACAGTTTCCACGCTCAGGGGTTCATCAGAGCGCCTTCATTATAACACACAAGACATAACCATAGTTAGATAGGTGGGCAACAAATAGGTACATATACAAAGGAAATACGATTAATTTTTTCATTCATACTTTTAATTTCATTTTTTGCAGGAATACCATATCAATTTAAAAAAATTTGTATTATCTTCACTTAATAGTACATTTAAGTTTAATGGAGTATTTAAACATGCTTTCAGCAATTCTTGAAGCAGCCACGTACTTGTATTGATATTTAAGAGACAATTAAAAAATACATGATTTCCAAATTCACATCTGTCTTTTGAAAGAACTGCGATTTTATATAGATGCTTCGGAAAACATCGATGATCTACTTTTAATCTTAAGATGGTCGACATTGTATTTCTACTTAATGCAACAACTTTGTAAAATTGGTTCGCAGTCACTGTTGGTTGTAATTTAAACAAATTAGTGACTGTAATTTTACCGAACTGAATTTAACGACTAAATGTCTGTCAGATATGAATTTAAGACAAATATTTACAAACACTGCTGATCCATGTCAAAGAGAGCAAAAACAAAAAATAATAGTCCTTAAAATGGACTAACTTAGACTATGCTTTGTAAACCTTGGATAATTATGAATTAAGAAATGGAAAATGAAACGTAGTGCCAGGGTTGCAGAAATAATAAAACAGAGAATCCAATGAATATAGTTACAATGCTTTGGACATGTAACTAGAATATGCGATATTTAAAGACAATGATGACGTACATTTCGATAAAAATGGCGCATATTTTTATATGAAAAGAAGAACGGATCTTGATATATAGTAGAAAGTCCTGAGCGAGAGTAATTGGAGAGACAAAGATGGATATGTATGTGTATGCGTGAGGTAAAAACCTGACATCGGCACTAAACACATTGATGTTAATCATCTTGACAAAAATGTTTTTGACGAAAAAGTATTATACGAGAAAATCTAGCAATATGGATAAAAATAATACATCTGCTTAACCTACAGGGTTAAATAACTTCTATGTCTAATTAGACATTGAATTGTGAGGCCTTGTTTAAAACATTGTTAAAAATAAGAATATTTATCCAAATAATTGTTGAGATTGCCTAAAAGTAAATCGTGTTAGGTTATTCAGAGTGTCATATTAAAAATAAGATGAACAAAAAATAAGTCACTAAAATGCAGTAGCATTTAAAAATGCTATTTTTTAAGCAAAAAGGTTTTGCATCTTACATCATCAATTGAGATTCTATTAGTTCATTTTGTAAAAATAGCTGAAAAATATTAAGTGGCTTCCTGTTACCGTTTGTAAATACTTTTATTTCTGGAGATTCTATTATATTTTATCTAAGAAGAAAAATAAGAAACAAACAAACATTTAATGACGTTATACTTGCATGTTACGTAAGGATGAATCTACTTCTTTTTCTATAATAAAGCATCAGATTAGAAGGCAGTAATTTTGGAGTTATCTTCTTCTTCTTGATGCACCTACCTATGATGCATTGACGATCAACAATATAGTAACACAGGTAGCGGTCTTATGACCCTTTCTGTATAGCATATATAAAAGACATTCCAAGGAACACTACTCAGTCTTTATACAGACGACTCTATAATCGCGGCAAAATATAGGAACCTGAATATGGCTGTAACAAATCTACAGACCGCACTGGATATAATAGAAAATTGGAGTATACAATTAAAACTAGCAATGTATATAGAGAAGCCTCAAGTGGTTACCTTTAAAAAGAGAACATATATAACCTTGAAGAACAGCTAACAGTGCAAGACAAACCCATCGGATGGTGAATCAAAGCTTATTACCTAGGACGACCAAGGTCTTACATTCACACCACATATTAACGAGACAGTCCAGAAGACAGCAACGGCCAGAGCCACAATAAAAGGACTCACATAAAGAAGAAGCAAATTGGCTATATAAACAAACTTAAGGCTGATAAAAAATATATATTATATGTATATATATAATAAGGCTGATAAAAAATTTCATATGCATCTCTCGTATGGAGACACATTATGTCATAGAAATAAAAAGAATATACAAAGAGCACACAATAATACACTTATTAAAGGTGTCACTGACAAGATTAGTAGAACTCTTATCTCTCTAAACATTTAAACCATTTTCACTACTCACTCCAAGTTGTCCAATCTCGTCAGATCCGTAAAAGACCAAATCCATGATTTGTTCAATAAAGACCATGATATCTACGAGATACCTTGTTCCAGTTGCCAACTGGAATTTACAAAAATTTCATATACAGGGCATTGAAAATCTATAATCCCGTGGTCTTTTACCTGAGAAAAATTATTTTATTTTTAAATTAATTTTGAACTACAACTATATATATATATATATATATATATATATATATATATATATATATATATATATATATATTTATATTTATATATATATATATATATATATATATATATTTATATTTATATATATATATATATATATATATATATATATATATATATATATATTTGTATATATTTATATAAATATATATATATATATATATATATATATATATATATATATATATATATATATATATATAAGAATGTGCACTCGTAAGTGAATGGGATGTTTTCGGTCAATTTGGAGATAAAAAAGACAAGAGTTGTGCTACTTTATCTATTTATTGAAGACGTTTCGCCTATTGTTCAATAAGCATCATCAGTTCATCTAAAAGAGTGTTATTAGCGATACATCTAATATGAAAAAACAATTAAGTAAATGATCTTACCTTTAAAAGATCTGTAGCATTACAATGTTGTTATTGCAAAGAAACATCAAAAAATTATTATAATAAATATAACAGCAAAAAATATAGAAACACAGAACGTTGGAAGATTCCCAATTTAACTAATTTGTTTTAAATTTCACTTTTGAAAACATTGATTGATTAAATCTATCAAAAAATATAATTGTCAATTTTGAATTGTTATATAAACAACGGCACGGCTAGGGTTCTTGACTGTTATGATCATATCATGAAAATGAAGTATTTGAAAGCTCGACTGTCAGAAATGACAATCAGCTGGTGAGATTGAAGGAAAAGTTTTATAGATGTCAACATAAATGTTATGATATAATAAAAGAAGTTGAAGAAGAAAACAATAATTAAAAGTAGAATACGGAAGAATCAATTTTGTAGTATTAGTGCAATCTATATTTTGTAGTATTAGTATTATGCAACTGATATCAGCAACTTAAGCCAAATTTATCATGCACTAATACTACAAAATTGATTCTTCCGTATTCTACTTTTAATTATTGTTTTCTTCTTCAACTTCTTTTATTATATCATAACATTTATGTTGACATCTATAAAACTTTTCCTTCAATCTCACCAGCTGATTGTCATTTCTGACAGTCGAGCTTTCAAATACTTCATTTTCATGATATGATCATAACAGTCAAAAACCCTAGCCGTGCCGTTGTTTATATAACAATTCAAAATTGACAATTATATTTTTTGATAGATTTAATCAATCAATGTTTTCAAAAGTGAAATTTAAAACAAATTAGTTAAATTGGGAATCTTCCAACGTTCTGTGTTTCTATATTTTTTGCTGTTATATTTATTATAATAATTTTTTGATGTTTCTTTGCAATAACAACATTGTAATGCTACAGATCTTTTAAAGGTAAGATCATTTACTTAATTGTTTTTTCATATTAGATGTATCGCTAATAACACTCTTTTAGATGAACTGATGATGCTTATTGAACAATAGGCGAAACGTCTTCAATAAATAGATAAAGTAGCACAACTCTTTTTTTTTTATCTCCAAATTGACCGAAAACTTAAACGGTCATATACCTTAAAAATATATATATATATATATATATATATATATATATATATATATATATATATATATATATATTTATATATATATATAAATATATATAAAAATATATATATATAAAAATATATATATATATATATATAGATATATATATATATATATATATATATATATATATATATATATATATATATATATATATATATAAAAGATGAAATCTTTACGCGGAAGCCACTATCGCTTTATTAAATTAAATGCCCAAATATATGGCCTAGGAGGACAAATTCATTAAACTTCCCGTGCTCATATATATATATATATATATATATATATATATATATATATATATATATAATGGAAAAAGATAATGCGAGTGAATAATAAAAATACGTATATACGGTTGCCTTCCATCGATATACCATTTTTGGTTTTCTGTTTTGCGAGACATGCCATTACTTTTTACTTTTATACTTTATTATTATTAAAATATAAATTATAAAAATAAACTTAAAGAAACCTTTTTATTTTTTAGGTACGTAACTTTTGGTTTAAAATTCTGCTTTACTTAAGCGGTAAGTACTAATCATTTATTTAACTCTGACCATACTGTAAACAACAATTAACAAAAATATAGGTTAAGTAGGTAAATGTCTTCTAGCCAGATAAAAAAATAGTTAATTTAGCAATAAGGTTATGGATTCACTGCTGAACCCCCCAGGGAACAATTTAAATAGAAAATTGATAAGAATGAAAAGATCAAACCCAAAAAAAATTTAACGAGGAATGTGAGTAGGTAATGAATTCCTATGTAATGCACGCAAGACTAAAGAATGAACTACATTATGTATTTGTGCAACTCTGCGTGAAGATGTATGTGGATCTTCAATGAAACTCTGCATTAAATGTTTAATCTAAATCTAAAGTTTTATTGTAATTTATAACAGTTTTTGGTCTAACTGTTCGAATGCCACCTTTTACTTGTCCAGTTTCCTCAAAGCACTGTACAATTTTTTGTGCTGTCGCCTTATAGGTAGAATAATGGTTTGCAAAAGTATGGCTTTACTAGTTGGCTATTTGACTATTATATTTCACAAGATATTTTTCTATTGCAGTAGCAGCTCTTCATTAAAACAGTTATTCTTTCTTTTTTGTTAAAAACTATCTTTATATCTTTATTAGAGTTTTTCAAAACATAAACTACTTATTTTTACATTCTAGTTTACAAAACTTTTCAATAAAATTGAAGCTATTGTTAGCTTTATGAATTTAATTAATAAATATCAAAAACTAACACTCTACATTTACTGAATTACCTCAAAACTATTTGGCACCAAAATATCAAGTATTACATATGGTTAAACTCGTATTAAAGTTAGCACTCCAATAATAATACAATATACAGAGTGTTATATTAGAAAACTAGGTAACGATATCAGACAAATGGTAAATGTGGCAACATTGCGCAAGCAAAATCTCCATATTGCAATCTCCAATTTTATTCTGCGCTGTTTTTTAATTACGACCTTGAATGACTCGTATTTTGAAGTACTTGTCAGATATATTTAGGGTCAGATACCACTTTTTATTCCATGTTAAACTTAAAAAAATGCAGATATAAAACAGAATTTTGTATTGTATAATATATGTATCTAAAAGGCTAGGACCTAGGAAGACAAGTCACACTGTTTGTCCTTATGGTAACTACGCTACTAACGAAAAAAATCTGAACTACCAACATCTGACATTTTAATCATATTTTGTTCGTGAAACAATACGTTTAATTAATAATACTAATAATATTAATTACATAATATTAATACGATTAATTTTTTTGCAAAATTGCCAAAAATATTGGTTCCTATAATTTTAAGATAAAATTTAAAAACAATATAATTTAAAGCTTTATGTTAGTTTAGTTTTAAATACCTAGCGTCACCTAGCTACAAAACCCAAAAAAAAGTTTTAACAACGACCGTGAGTAATGAATTCTTATGTAAATTCTTATATATCTTATATATATATATATATATATATATATATATATATATATATATATAAGATATATAAATATATCTTAAGAATGACCTACATCATGTATTTGTGCAACTCTGCGTGAAGATGTATATGGATCTTCAATGAAACTCTATTTTCCAAATAAAATACCTAATAAGAAGTTCTCTGAAAGATAAATTGTGTTTATTGTGGTTTGTTATTATATTGTAGGTTATTGTGAAATCAATAATGTAACCTAAATATTGTTGTAAAAGCGAGTGAGAGACATGGATCTGGTAGTGGAAGATTCAATGAGTATAATTTACTGAAATCAATGAGTGTAATCTAGGTAGCTATGTAATGAGTAGGTATTCTACCTCGTTTTCTTCACGTAGTTTAAGCATTCAATGTGTTCATAATATTGATAATTAAAAAAATGGATTAAATATCGTTTACCAAGGTGCCATTAGTGCTATTGATTAAATAATAGTAGTATAGGATTCCAAAATAAAAAATATACCTATAATAAATAATTATGTCTTCTTAATAAGAAGTTTAAATATAAATAATGAAAATCAGTTGTTACTTGAAGATTTTGGTTATACAGTAAAGCCATTTTTAAGGAGTACGCTAAACAATCAATAAAGAAAATTTTCATCATAAATTCATATTAAAATAAGATATGTAACAGAACATTTTATGTATGGAAGAGAAGGTTTAGGTACTATTTTATCCAATGGAAGTGGCTGTAAAGTTAAAAAATTCAATTATTCTAATCTACAGCAACATTCTATAACCTAGCCAGAGATCAAAATTAAAATAATTTTGAAGATGAATTGCTAAATGACGATATTATTGAACTTTCTAAAGTTGAAAATGTTTAAGCTAAACTTATAAAATATTTAAGTGATATCGAGAAACCTCATTAGAGTCATTAATATACATGTATTATTTTTTTATTCATTATTACATTTTTCATACATAATTTAGCTTCCACCACAAATTGTATCATCAAATAATAAAAAATTAGTGTGATTTCTTTTTACAATTAATTAAATATTGGTATGTTCAGAAATAACTATCTGTTAGATAGTAGAATATTTATCTGAAGGGGAAAGGACCTGCCCTTTGGCATTACAAAAGGGCAGGTCCTTTCCCTTTGGCATTACATGGTAAAAAATATAATACAAAACTCGCGCTTGTGGAGTGACAATAAATGGCAATTAATTGGATCTCCGTCGCAGGAATTTCTATTTTAAAATTCTTCTTCTTCTTCTAGTTCCATGACCGTTATCGATCGTTGGATATCATGTTGGCTACCATATTCGCTATCGTGACTTTATTGACAGCAGCTCTAAATAACGATGTAAATGATTTTCCATACCATTGCCTTAGATTTTTCAGCCATGATGTTCTTCTTCTACCAGGACCACGATTACCTTGGATGTTTCCCTGAATGATCAGATGTAAAAGATCATATTTTTCAGGGTGTCTCATAATGTGACCGAAGTATTCCAGCTTGCATTTCTTTATTATATTGACCAGTTGTGTTGTTTGGTTCAGCCGTCTAAAGACCTCCTCATTTCTAACTCTGTCGAGCTTATTTTCAGTAGTCGTCTGTATACACACCTCAAAGGCTGTCAAGCGTCTAAGGAAAGCCTCAGTTAGAGTCCACTCTTTACCAGTCCACTCCAAGTCTGTTTTATTTTGTTTATTGGATTTTGAAGGTCTTCTCCGCAATTAGCAAGCACTAAGGTATCGTCGGCATATCTAATATTGTTGACGGTTACTCTATTCACAATAATACCTTCGGTTGTCTCCATTAAGGCTTCCTTAAATATTTCCTCCGAATATAAGTTAAAAAGTAAAGGCGACAATATACAGCCTTGTCTCACTCCTCTTTTTATATTGATTTCATCCGACAGTTCTTGTTCAACCTTTATTTTTGCCACTTGATGCCAGTATAGATTTGTTACGCATACAGAAATTTGAAATGCAAAAGAAAATAATAAGACATATATTAATGAGAAAAAAGAAAGAGAAGAGAAAGAAAAGTAAGTCAAAAAGAGAACTGAAACTCAGATGTGGTAACAAATAAAATTAAATGTGAAATCAAAAGTGTCAGGTTGAAAAAATAAAGCAAAGAACATAACAGAATGGAGGAAAATCCTGCAACAAACCACAAATGGTTTTAGAACTAATTATGATGATAATCATGATTTTGGTGATAACTTCCGTCAAATTTTCAACTGAAACTCACCTACATATTTTACGAAAATGTACAGCTTAATTAATGAACGTGAGTATTATTGCCTTTTACGATAGGATAATTTAAATGTGGTGTATTTTTGTTTAACACTACCCTGTGTTAGCTGACTTGTATTTTTATCTAAAAGCTTTGACGAGTTATTTTTGGATTTAACTCATAAAAAATTACCAGAAAAGAAATTTATATGCTAGATTAAGAAACAGCACCAATTGTTGTTGCTGATTAATACCCATATAAAATTAGAACAACACAAAGTAAAATAATTTTTTTAAGAAAAACGTTAATTGTCCTGAAAAATAAAATACTGCTTAAAAACACTAAGGTTGAATTCTTCCTTAAGACGGTATACGTTATTAAAAATACTACGCAGAAATACATCAAAGGGAAAGAAAATTGGGGGAAACATAAAGAAATATGCTATCGCCAATGATGAAGTTACAGAATGCAGAGCTTTATTTAATTTGATTTTATTCGACATAAGGAAGCTCATTACTATAAAGAAAGTATATCCCTCCTCTTGAAATATGTTTGACGTTAACAATCCACATTAATTGATTTCTATTGCCGTTATAGATATTTAAACACATTTCTTGGTATCAGAAACGAATTCAATTGAAAACACAAACAATATTCTTTTTAAACTGAAATAAATTTTTATTTATTTTATATTATACCAAACATCGTAAATATTTTAAACATAAAACAAAGGTTGCTAAAAGCAATATTTTGAATTAATTACTATATTATTAAATCTCTAGAGAATAGTTAAAATAATAATATTGACTGTAAAACATATGCTCGCCCTTCAAAGGACTGGCTGAAAAAAAAAGTAAAAAAAGTTCTTTAGGGTTAATTAGGTTTTTTAAAAATACACATCTTCAGATAGATATTCCACTAAATGCCGTGATAGTGAAACTATTTCCCGTGATGTGAGATCTTTTGTAATGTGAAAGTTTAAATTCAGCGTTTTTTTTTATTGAAAAAACTGTTTAAATTCCGTAGCGGCCAGTAAAAAAATTGGTATTTATTTATTTATTGATCTTATGAGAATTGTAAAAAATATCAAAAATGACGCAACATTTATTTACTTAACCGCGTTATAGAATCTCACTTTATTTGCGGTAAAACGCCAAAATTTCTTATAAAAGCTGCACTCTTTATCTTTAGAATGCATTTTTATCTTTGTCGATAGAACACTCTGATCAAAAAATATCGAATTTTTACCATCAAGTTGATACTAGAGCCGAATACATCAGCCGAATGACAACAAATAGAGTAGTAAAGACGGCAAGAGACGGTTCTCTAATAGGAAGACGATCAGTAGGAAGACCACGAAAACTATGGAACGACCACTTACTGGAGGCACACTAAAAAATAGACAGAGTCATGTCTACATAAAAAGAAGAAGAAAAAGAAAAAGAGTTGATAGTAACTTTATTTAGAAAATTTATTTCGCGCTCGTAGCATATTCAAAATCACCGGTGGTTTTAAGACATTTTAACTGTTTCGGAGAAAACGGTTCCTTAGCTGCATTTTTTATTTCTAGGAAACATTTCTAGGAAATCGATATTTTTCGTTTTTCCCCCTACTAGGGGGGTTTTAGAGGAAGCCCGAGATTGGGAGTTATAAACATTATTGGACTGGACTAAATACAGTATTTCAAAATTACATAAAATATAAAATAGTCTAGAAATAGACAATTTTCTGAGAGGAAAAAATTTAAGATACAGGATACTCCCAAAAGTCATACAAAATTGCGTACATTAAGAGAAATAAAGTAAAACTTACCAAATATACTGTTTACAAAAGAATTTACTGCAAGGAATTTTTTTTATTGAATTAACGTGTCCCAACTACAATTATCATTGATACAGGTACAAAAGACATTAACAATACATACATTTTTTTTTATTTAAATGACACAGTTACAAAAATAAGGATTACAGTATATTAAAATAAGATTACAATCTTGGGAAAATGATAAAAAACAAGATATACATGGCGCAGTATATCTGACAGTATTTAAGAGACATTATCACATTGTTTAAGTTACTATTATAACTAAGAGTGGCGGTTATGTCTTTATCCAGTTTATGTTGTTTTCATGTGTTGTTATATAGCTGGTACTCAAGTAATATGTGCTTGACGGTGACATGGGTATTGCAGGTATGGCACCAAGGATGATCGCCTTGACCTATTAGGTACCCATTTGTAAGACGGCAATCTCCAATTACTATTTAAATGGGAATAAGCCACAATTAAAGGTTAAAGTACGGGAATGAGAATAAGCTACCTTTAATTGTGGCTCATTCCCATTTAAATAGTAATTACTTTAAAATCCCACAAGAAAATAGCTTCAGAACAATGGCAATGTCCAATTCTTAATCTTTTTATAACAACTTTGTCTCTTATATAAAGTGCTGGTAGTTTTAAGGAGAAAATTCTCGGTTGGATAATACGAAGTTTTGAGCTCGTTCTATTCCAGAGGTTTTGCCAGGCTCTCACACACATTTGATTGACTGTATGTTGCAAATCGACCACAAGTTGAATACTTTCTATGGGTATATCAGAATGGGCTGCCTCTTTAGTTGCTTGATCTGCATTTTCATTTCCTGAAATATAGGAATCCAAATAATGCTAACCGATACGTTCCTATCTTTTTATTGATGGCATGCGTTGTGAATACTGTGGATTAATGGGTTTTGGTTAAAACTATTGTTGATGGATAGGATGGACGATAATGAGTCAGTGCAGATTGCGATGTTTATGCTTTTGATGATTGGAAAATTAAGTGCTTTTTTGATAGCATACAGTTCAGCTGTGTAGATACTACAGTGATATGGAAGACGGTAAGTAGCTATAACTTCTTTGGTGGTAGTGACAGAAGAACGAACTTCATTTTCAATCTTCGAAGCATCTATGTAGATGATTAAGTCATATTGTTTGGTTTGAATGAATCAGAGAAAGGATTACTTAAGAACTGAACTAGGATACATATAATAGAATATAACAATTAGTGATTTACAGTATATGAGTATTTATATTTTATTGAAAATATTTACATTCCGGAGGTAGCTTACGGTGTAGTGTACATCAGTTGGTGAATTTAGTGCTTCATTTAGGTTACTCTTAAGTCCATGTTGGTATTTTGGACAATCAAAGATATTTAAGATCAAAGATACAAGACATTGAGTATCCATGTGTTAGTCTGGTATGCTCAATTCTTAACCTTCTAAGTAGTACATTTGATATTCTGCACATTTTCGGTGTGTTCGATGTCTTTTAATTTCGAAGGCAGCTTATTTCAATGAGTTTGTCAGCAGTTGATTCTAAAACGTTTAAAATGATATTCTAGATCTATACCTATTTGAATACTTTCAGGGTAACCGGTTAATGATAATGCTGATATGGCTGCAGCGTCTGCTCTTTCATTGCCCTGAATGAAAGCATAAATAAAGATGATTGTCAGAAAGACTCCTTGTGAGGTCAGTAAGTTGATAGCTTAATAGAACGTTTAAATAATTAAATGTCTGGTAAAAATATTTTTATCGAGGTAATAGATGCCAAGGAGTCAGTGCAGTTTGCTGGAGAAACGTGAGTAAGTGTGAGAGAGTATAAAGTGTAAAATATTCCTAATAATTTGGCTGTATGAATGCCATAAAATGATGAAAGGGTTGATGTTTTGATAGTGTCTGTTAACTTCGTCACTGCACAACTAAGTCCGTCATTATTCTAAGAGCCATCAGTGCAGATTATTCAATCAAAGTCAATATCATAACAATATGTGGAAAACTTAGGCGTTGAAGACTCCCATCCTCGTCTCAAGGTATTTCAGCATAGGTAGGTCGTATGATTGTGCTTTCCTTTTCTGCACTGTTTTGAGTTTGACTCGAAATACTCCCACCAGTGGAACGTGGTCTGTCTCTAAGTCTGCTACCTTCTTTAATCTTCATAAAATTCATATTTTTTGACAATTTGTGCATACGACTGAAAAAATTAATATCTGATTATTGTATTTTAGGTTTTAGAAAATAGAGAACTTTATAGAGAATCACTTTTTTCATTAAACTAAAAATAAAAAAGTCCCAGTTGGTGTCGACTTCATTGGACAGACACACTGTATATATTATAATAGAGTCACAAGCCACACTTAACAAAAAAGTACTTAATACTATTACAGATCTACCAGAAGTACCTAAAAGAGTAAATTCTTTTTCCTTGTGTCCTAGAGTCCTACCATTTAAAACTACCATAATAGATTTTTCCTCACAAAGTCCTATAATCCTTCTTCCATAAGCATTGGATATTTTGTCCATAAAAGTTCTTACCGGTTTTAATAAACCAAAGAACTCTTCCCCTTCTATACTTATTTTTAGACTAGACTCTTCTCCTATTCTTTCATTTACATCTCCAATCATTACAATAGACTCTTCATCTCTCTGCTCCGGGATGTCAAGAACAACCCTTTCTAAATTTAAAAAATCTCTCTTAAACTGTTTTCCTGGCCTTAGATAATATATACTTGTACTATATCGATATCATGAGCTAACTAGTCAAATTACCATCTGCCCCTCTATCTCGATATATATCTAGATTTAAATTCCGGCTTTATCCCACAGATGATTCCCCACCAGCCGTACCAAATGTGCTTCGCCTAGTGGCATGCACAACAAATGTTCCAAAACTATCAAATAAATTATTATATACACAACTGGAGACCTCCTTAATATGAGCTTTACTTAATATAAATATGTTATGAAAACTACTTACATAATCATTAAATTCTGGTGACCTAAGTAATGTCTTCCTCCTACATTATAATATAATATTCTAAATGTTTCAAAAGTATCACTAGACTCTATCAAGGACCTCTTCCTACCTCATACACTGGTGCTTCCCCCGATTCCATATGTATGACCTCTTCTGCTTGTTGCCTTATCTCTATATTCAAATCTAACCTAATGTTCCAGTCTTTTACTAACTTTTCTAAACCATTTACTGTATCGCACATTAAGCCCAACTCATCATCCCAAGAATATCTCACTCACTTTACCAAATTTCTGGTTAATTCTATTGTGAATTATCTTGAAAATCAATTTGAGAGAGTGACTCATAAGACTAATCGTACGGCGTTATGCATCACTAGACCAAGCGCCATTTTCTTAAATTGTGGAATAATGCGCTTTCTGGTGGGAAATAGCATAAACTATCTACAGAATAAATCCCATTAGTCTGTTAGTAACGGTTAACCAGATATATTTAAAAAGACCAAGTGTCTTTCTTCTTATTCTGGATATTGAATTTTGCATAACTAGACCAAGCGACTAATTTTCTGTATTTGTTTTGCATCAGTAGACCAAGCGCCTCTTGCGAGCGTTTTAATGATTGTAAATCGATTATTTGGCAACATACGTACATAAACGTTGTTGACAATAACTTGTTGAGGCGTTTGGGTTAAGAAGTAGTGTAAGTTATTGCTTAAATTTTTCTATAAAATTAAGAGAGCTATAATTTGTTCAAATGTTTCCGAAGTCCCAATAAAGCGTAAAAGAACAAAAACCAGTAACAAAAGAAATACTACAAGGATATACACAATATCCGCTGTGGCAGTGTGTAAACCTTTCCTTTTACAGACCTTGAGAATATCAAGTTCCAAAGTCAATGCAACATTGAAAGCTGTGAAACGTCCAATGGCTGTTCGAGATTGTCGTGGTCAAAGTGGAGGTCATAATAAAATTAACGATAATCATGTACAAAAAGTAATTGAGCACATAACGAAAGTACAAGTTACATTACAGAAGAGCTAACACAGAAAGAGAATACCCAATAGAAGAAACAACATCAAGTAAAATGTATGAATTATATATTGAAGGAGCAGACAATGATCCTGTTAAATTTTCATTTTACAAAAAAATATTTTTAACACGATTTAATATTTAAAGAAATAAGTTAAAAAAAGATACTTGTAGTAGATGTGATTGTTTCGAATTAGAAATTAAAAATTAAGCAAGTTAAAAGAAGAAAAAAATGTTAACTTAGAAGAAGCTGAAAATACACAATCTAGAAGAAAGCTAGACATGAAGATGAGCAACGATGAATCAGAAGTGAAAACCTTTTAAAATCCACAAGGAATCAAAGTTCCTGTAGTTTGGCTGTATACCATATATAACAAAATTTTTTATTACAAATCCTTTATAAAAGGTATATAATTTAAAATACCCAGTCGGGCTATATCACAAAACGTTTTTGGGAATCCATGTTCCATCATCAGTGCACTAGGCGGGTATACATGTATTTAGCCACTAAATATGTGGGTAAAAACACGTTAAAATTTGTTGTTTAAATTTAGATTACATTATATTGTGATAAATTCTAAGATGTTAAAGTTACCAGTGGATTTGGTAACATGGCGAATGGTAACATTTTGGTAACATTTAGTGGCTCAAAACATGTATACCCACCTAGTGCACTGATGATGGAACATGGACTCCGAAAACGTTTTGTGATATAGCCCGACTAGGTATTTTAAATTATATACCTTTTATAAAGGATTTTTAATAAAATTTTTTGGAAAGCTTTTGTTTTGATTTAGAAAAAAATTTTCCCCTTTCGAGAATTCCAACAAATATCGTATATTATAAGCGTCAATTATGTATTTACAACCTTGGTATCCATAGCGGTAAGGATAACAAAGGTCATTGTTATGTTTGGATAGAAGGTGAAGCTGGTCGGGGAGCCCAGGAAGTAGGCAGTTGTCTTAAGAAACACATTGAAATAAATTTACTTTTGCAAAACATGTAATTTTGTGGTCAGACTCTTGTGGCGGTCAAAACCACAATATCAAAATAGTTTTGATTCTAAAAACAATTTTGGAAAGTCATCCTACTATTGAAAAAATTACATTACGCTATCTCTTTCCTGGTCATAGTTTTTTACCCAATGATAGTGATTTTGGAGATATTGAAAATGCCCTAAAATTTCAACAACGTTTATATACCGTTGATGATTACCTAAACGTGCTAAAGGAATCCCGTAAAAAGAAGCCACTATTAGTTCACAGAATGAAAGAAGAAAAATTCGTTGGAACAAAGAAGTTGGAAACTATGATTACAAACTGTAAATCAGACATAGAAAACAGTAAGGTAAGCTGGCTTAAAACAAGAGAAATTAAAATAAGAAAGGATAAACCATTGAGTATTTTTATGAGAACTGATTTTAACACTAGTGAAGTTAAAGTAGATCTTCACAAGAAACTTCAAAAAGGACGGCTCGTTGCAATGCAATCCCTAAGTAACCACTTGATTCCTCTTTGACCCACAGGCAAGCCACTTTTGTGCCTAAGCTTAACGACTTAAGATCTTTAATGCACCTAATATTAAATGATGCAAAACCCCTGTGTCACTCCCTTTCCAGTAACAATACAGTAGAAGATGACATTGACGGATTTGATGGAGACTTAGACTTTGACATACGAGATGAGTAATGTTTATTTACTATTTTCATAATATAAGAATACGTTTCCCAGAAAGCTCAAATTTAGTGTCAAAATTCTGCATGACAACGTTCCAAACCATAATACTTATAAAGCTCAATATATACTTAGAGCATAAAATGGGAAGTATTTTATATCGTCTTACTCAAGATATTGCCACATGATCATGATCTGTTTTAATATAAAAAAGTGACAGCTAACCTCGGACGCAAAGAAAGAGATTGCTGTTAGGGAATGGTTCTGCTAAAAACCAAAAATATTTTAAAACCATGTTTTAAATAAAAATAAAAACATAATTACATTCTGTTACTTTTTTTAATATTTACAGATTTTCCAGAAATTATCTTTCACAAATTCAATCTATTTAAAATAATTTATTTTCTGTTTCTAAACCTTTAAAAATTGGAATGCTTAAAACATTTCTCCTTGGCATCGTAAAAAATCCGAGTGTTATTCACACATAAATTTTTGAAGGTACGAGTTTATGATGTTATACGGAAATTTTGCCCCTGGGAAAATAATGATTTTTGGCTGGATATTATCTGAATTTTTATGTGCTTCGTTCATTATGTTACGCGCTTCGCCATAAATTACTTATTTTCTATTATTCGGAGGTTTGAAAGCTGAGAAATTACCTAAAAAGGAAAGATAGCATGCTGTTTTAATAAGAAAAAAAATCGTTCATGTATTAATTAACTGTTACATTTTGGTTGTTTGCATAAATACTTCTATTATACCATATACCAGGATCACTGTTTTTTATTTTGAACTTTGTTTAACTGAATTTTAATTAGTAATTAACATTAACCATTAATAAATATATAATCATAAATAATGAAAAATTTTGTATTTTTTTATTTAACCCCTTTTACTTTAACAATCTGTTCCTTCCATTGGAACAATAAGTTAAATGTGTGCCTATTACATTATGGTCATGTATGGTCATTCCAAAGTTTCTGTGGAACTAAACATTTAATAATGACACAATACAAATTCAATTATTGGTTAAAAATTACATAATATCTATTTTCTTCTTCTTCTTCTTAGGGTGCCTGTCCGTTCCAAACGTTGGCGATCATCCTGGCTATGATGACTTTGTTGGTTGCTATACGAAATAGCTGTGTTGAAATCTTTCTATACCATGCTCTCAGGTTAGCAAGCCAGGATATTCTTCTTCGTCCTGGGGCCCTTTTTCCTTTAATTTTACCTTGCAAAATGCATTGAAGTAGCTCGTATCTGCCTTGATTTCTCATTATATTATTTATTATATCAAAGCTAACTGGTCTGCTTTTACCAACACTATTGGACACTACTAATGGACAACACTATTTTTTTTTATCAGTGATTTTATTTATGGGTATCCCATTTCCTCGTTTGTGTGATTCTGGTTAATCTCCTATTTTAAATTTTTTAAGAGCTCTTGTCATACGGCCATCTGGAATTTTAAAAGTAAGGAAATAATTTTTACATTCTTTAAGTGTAATTCTACCAACTTCAATGCTAAATTGGCTGTATTTTTAATTAGGCAATCTTGATCTAGAGCGCGTAAATTTAGGCGCCATTTGTTTAGTCAACCCACAAAAAAAAATACATTCCGACAAGAAAATGACCTTAATTTCCAAAATGTTATAAATGCATTCTTGCGTGACTTTTTTGATACCTTTTCTACACATTTCAACCTGCAGTTACAATTTTCGTTAATGAATGTCTTCTTAGAAACTAGTGTTCCTTTGTAAGTTTCATATGTCATTCCAGAATTTCTTTTCCCTTTCCTTTCTTGCTTTTTACACTTGTTTTTTGCTGTTTTTGCCCCTTTTTAACTTCGTTGTGACAATTTATTCTGTGTTTTTCTATATATATATATATATATATATATATATATATATATATATATATATATATATATATATATATATATATAAATAAATCCGTTCGAATTATCGGGTAAAGTGGTCTGTAATGAAAATCTTTCTTTTTTCTGAGATACTCAATATTTCGCCATTTATTTAATAGCTTCCTCAGGAGTAAACTAAAACAATTTAAACATTACAAAAAATGGCGTACAAATACATTTTAAAACACTCACAGAATTTAAAAGATTTCGCAAATAAAAACTGACATTGAAGTATTTGAAATATTGAATGTCAAGATTAAATTGTCTTAAGCACGTTCGTTACAGCTATACGATAAAAAATTAAAATTATTTCAAATTTAAAAATAAAAATAACAATAAAAGAAACGTTAATGATATTTCTTTGATGAATTATTAAGGTTAGTTGTTATTAATGAGTTTATTTGCGAAATCTTTAAAATTCTGTGAGTGTTTTAAAATGTATTTTAACGCAATTTTTTGTAATGTTTAAATTGTTTTAGTTTACTCCTGAGGAAGCTATTAAATAAATGGCGAAATATTGAGTATCTCAGAAAAAAGATTTTCGTTACAGACCACTTTACCCGATAATTCGAACGTATTTATAAATTATTTTTTGGTCGAAATAATCACTTCTAATATATATATATATATATATATATATATATATATATATATATATATATATATATATATATATATTAGACCTACCGGTATTGACTTTTCAAAAACTTAGTATTGTGTAATTCAATAATAATAATAATAATCACACATTAAGAAAAATACAGTAAAAAATATTATATAAATTGTAGAAAAAATGGGTTAACCATACTTGAAGAGTAAGACATTTCAGATTGTGAAGGTTTATAATCATCACCAGATCCTGCATTTTGAAATATGCTGGGTTAACTATTTGCTATTTGTTCCTTCATAAGATGGAGACTCCATCTTCAACAAAATAAAATGTAGCTCCGGTTGATTTACAAAGTACACCACATCTCTCTTACAATTATTCAGAAACTATTTTCTGATGGCATCTTAAAGTAATTACTATTTTAATGGGAATAAGCCACAATGGAAGATTAAAATCAGTTTATTGGCGTTTCACTTTCCATTTCGGAAATCGTTCTCAAAATACAAACATAAACAAATTTTATTTCTTGTTACTTGGTAAAAAATTTTACTAATAATCTAATTTTATCTGACTTATTTATATTGACAATTTAGACATATTATACATTTTAAAGTAGACGACTTTAAAATGATATTGCAAGTATAGCTGAGTTTCCTGGAACGGCTTTATTGTAAGATAGTTCATTCGACTAGATGAAATCAACTTTACCTTGAGAAGATCCGCCAGAAAAAATCATAGGATATGATTCGTCTTTAAAAAGACAGCTACATGCCATGATTATAGTAATTCTCGTGCTAGTGATTTCATAGTAAACCATAAGGAAAAACGAGAAAGAAACCTCATAAGACTATCCCGACATGATAAGTATTTTTTCTTACATTTAGTTTACTCTCAATTAACACCAAATTCTGATTTTATATATATTATATTTAAAAAACATAAATATCTTCGACATGTGATTGACTTACATACAGTGGTATTTCCCTTTTATTAACTTCCTCTTTTAATATCGGTAACTAGATCCTACCGCATTCTGCCGAGGAATTTATGACACAATTGGTCTCATTTAGCATAGTTTAATCCGCTTCTTTGATTTTTCTCTTTTTACCATATGTTTCTTTTAGGACTATTATAACATTATAACTTGGGGTTATAAGGTTACTTTTTTGGTAATAAAGATAAAAGACTGGATTGGCGAAAGAAAAAAAAAGAAAGAAAGAGAAATAAAACCCAGGCTTAACAATTTGATCAAACAAGAGATAAAGAAAATGGGGAGAAATTAGAGGCAAGTGATATTAATTGGAAGGGAATTTAAGTGACCGGATGGTCAAGCTGGTTAACTAAAATTTAGTGAGTGAGAGAGAGATAGAGAACAATAAGAGGATGAGGAGTAAATATTCAGGGAATGGAGATCGACTGGCTTTTCGTGCCGTGTTAGAACAAAATAGATGATGATAAAAAAACAACAGATAAAAACCGAAGATCACTGAAAAGGAAAGGAGTTGATAACAAAAAAAAGATGGACGCCAGGAGTAAAGGTATGTTGGAACTTCTACTCCGTTGATATTGGGAGTGCTAGAAAGTATAGTGATAAACGATAAAAGTATGATTTAATTAAAAACTATATAATACCCAAGTAGCTGAGAGCTACCAGGTGTAGGTAAAGAAAAACGCAATATGTACAATATGTGGATTTATTATAGAAAAATGTAAAAAAATGGCTTGATTATATAATATATAATATATAGAAAATGTAAAATATATGAAAAATTTTTTTACAATATACAAACAGAAAATTTGAGTGATTTTATATTAAAACTTTAACAAGATACATACAAAAAATTTTGAGTGCTAGTGACTGAGCGCATACATGGTTGTACCATGAAAAATTATAGTTATAACAACACTTTTTTAAATATCAATGCTTAGGTCGATAAGTACTTATACCCCTTTACACGCATTCGGTGATGCAAAACAATATCGTGTAATGTATTAATTCAATTATATAAATAAAACGGTAAATATAAAGTGAACTTAAAAGATAAATTTGATTTAAATCTTAATGGTTGATGCGAACTAAAGTATTTACGTTATTTAACCAAATGTACAGTAAATAAGAATGAATTAGAGACACTTATCTTTATGCAACTCCAGACCAATTGATGGTAGTTTGTAGGCAACTAAATGGGTGATCGATAAGATTTACCTTCCAATTTCCTTATTTTTTGTTGTTCCTGAGGTTTATTTTATATAGGCTTTCTTGTGTCTTTTTCTATTTACTAGGCACGGCTAAAAAGAAGTTCTTATAAGTATCTAGAATTTTTTCCGTGGATACAAGGTGAAACAGACCGGTTTCTCAAGATACTGAACGGTATTCTTCCACGCATATGGAATAATCACCTCACGCAATAAAATCGAAAATAATATTTGAGTAATAAATTCCTATCATTAGCTTCACTAAATTTGAATTATTATCAAAGAAACAAATAATTTATCTACATGTATTTTCTACATATTTAAACTGTACAAAAATTTACTCACCAGACGACTGTTTTCATAGTTTTATTTAACTAGAGTTGGCTGAATTCTCATTTAAATATTTCCACATCCTAATTAAATCGATTTTATTAATTTTGCCTCTCGTCTGCCGGTTTTGTTTACTACTTAATATTGTTTGTGTTTATTCCCATCCAGTTCTGCTTCAAATCGCTTGCCAACTAGCACCGATTTTCAAACAACGCGTTTAGTTCAATAGTTAGTATGTATAATCAGAGTTCTTTTTTCTTTTTGATCGATACATTAATTGATATGGAAATGGCTAAGGTTACGGTAGCGTAGTGCTACACTATACTTGAATCGTTTCATTGAACCCTATGATCATTTTCCCATGTTGGTCTACATATTTTAGATCCATCAAATTCTCTATTTATGGTATAAGATTGAAGTTCACTTATTCTAACATTTAATTGCCTTGATGTTTTACCTTAATAAAACTGATCGCATTCACAAGGTATTTTATAAATATAATTCTTTGTTCTTCCTTGTTCATTGCTAGGTATAGTTTTAGATAAAATAGATCTCCCTGGGTTTGTTGTTGAAATGTTAAATGTATTTGCTATCTTTTTAAGTTTTTCTTATAATCCTTTAATGTATGGTATTGTTATTTCCCTCGTATTATTTCTTGTGTATGTTGTAGGATCTCGTTCTAAGTTGTTTTGTTCTATTCAATCAATTGTTGAAAATTCCTTATTGATAAACTATAAACGATAATCATTTTTTAATAAAACAGATGTTAAAAAATGTTTTTCATCTAAGAACGAATTTTCTTTAACAAAAAGAAGAGGAGAAAATATATTATAAATAAGGAATTTTTCACAATCACCGAATAGAAGAGATCAACTTCATACAGCATACACAAGGAATAACACGAGGGAAATAACAATACCATACATAAAAGGAGTATCAGAAAAACTTGAAAAGATAGGAAATAAATAAAACATTTCGACAACATTTAAAACAACAAACATATTGAGATCTATTTTATTTACAACTAAACCCAAAAATGAACAAGAAAGAACAAAGAATTGTATTTCTAAAATACCTTGTGAATGCGATCACTTTTATTTAGTTGAAACATTAAGATCATTAAATGTTAGACTAGGTGAACATCAATCTTATATTAAAAATAGAGAATCTGATAGATCTCCGATATGTAAACACGCATGGGAAAATAAACCTAGAATTCAATGAAACGATTCAAGTATAGTCCTAAGAGAAACAGATGGTCTTCTTCTTCTTCTTTCTCTTTATAAGCAATTCTACTTGTTCATTGTTGGATTAATACGTCTATGGAAGGTTGTCACTCCATCTTTTGCGCGGTCGTCCGATACTTCTTTTGCCGATTGGTGACTTATCTCTTGCTATTTTGACGACACGGGTCTCCTTCATTCTGCTTATGTGGTTATTCCATTCTTTTTTCAAGTTTATGTCAATTGATTTATACACTGTATGTTACATTTTCTTCTAATGTCTTCACTTCTCTTTCAATCTCTCAGCGTATTTCGTGTAATTCTTCTCAGTACTTGCATCTCTGCCGTTTCAAGTAGCCTTTGCGTTGTGGCTATTTAGGGTCTTGTTTTTGAGGCATATGTCATTATTGGTCTCACACTGGCTTTATAAATTCTTGATTTCATCTCAGTATTAATGTGTCTGTTTCGCCATGTAGTGTTATTAAGGCATCCTGCCAGTCTATTTGCTTTTTGTACTTGATCTTTCACTTCTTTGTAGAGGTCTCCAATTCGCAGGTATTTTATTTCCATTACTTGTTCAATACTGATAACATCAATTGCTATTTTACATCTGGTTGGTTCTTTGCTAACTACTATTGTTTTAGTTTTCTGAGATGAGATTTTTATATTAAATTCTTTTGCTAAACAGATGGTAAAAAGAGAAAAATCTAAGAAGCGACTCTAACTATGCTAAATGAGACCAATTGTGTCGCAAATTCCTTGGAGACAGTAGGACCTAGTTACCCATATTAAAAGAGAAAAGTAATAAAAGGAAAATACCACTATTAGTAAGTCAGTAATATATTGAGGATACAATATTTATGTTTTTTAAATAACGTGCATATAAAATCAGAATTTGGTGTTTATTGAGAGTACACTAAATATAAGACCAAATACTTGATAGTATTATAAGGCTTTTTCCTGTTTTTTCTTCATGATTTACTATGAAATCACTAACAGGAGAATTTTTCTGTAATCATGGCATATAGATGTCTTTTTAAAGATGAATCACATTCTATGATTTTTTCTGACAGGAACGGAACTCAGTAGTATTGGCAATATCATTTTCAAGTAGTATACTTTAAAATGTATAATATATTTTTAAATGGTCAATATAAATGAGTCAGATAAAATTAAATTATTAGAATTTTTCACCAAGTAACAGAAAACATAATTTGTTTGATTTATTAATATTTTGTATTTTGATAACAAGTTCCGAAGTGGAAATTGAAACGTCAATAAACTTATTTTAAATTTCAATTATGGCTATTTTCCATTAAAATAGTAATTACTTCTCTTGCACCACAATGTCTGTTAACAAAAACAGCTATTCACTCACTAGTGAGATTGTTACTGCCATCTATGTAGGTATAGATAAAGTTATGAGGCACACACTTTTCCTTTTAAGAAATCTGTATCTCAAGATTGTAAAGCAAGACTTATATCAAAATTTCAAAAATGTTACTTACAATACTTTGGTTTTAACACCCTTAAATAATACATATCGTCTTTTGGGTTAGATTTGGAAAGAGCTACAGGAAATGATTGGGAATATATCTGGAGCGCAAGTCCGAAAACAAAAAAAATATATATATTAACAAATACAATAAAGGAGACAAAGAGTAATAACAATTATGTAATTAGAAGACGTAGAACACGATCTCTAGGAGCTAAGCGTCAGAATATGGCAAGACTAAGTCCAGGACCGAAACCATTGGAAGATCGTTGTTCAAGGGACGCGGGCACTACAAGTGGTGTAGTGCGGTTGGATGGATATACGTTTTTCTAACATCTACTGTTCTGCCTCTAATGGTATTTGATTTTTAGAAACTTTTTTTTTAATTTGAGTAACTACATCAAATTACATGCTGCAGGGGATTATGTAGTTTTTTTTATATTTCATTAAAATTTGCGATTTTTTTAATATCTGCAATTCTGTGAAAAAATATTTCTCTAAAACTAAGTGCTCTATATAAACTATAAGTGCCCTAAAACTATTTTTAGAGCTACTGTTTAATTTTTGAAAAACTTAAAATTTGTACTATTACCTGACGTGGTAATTATTACCAATATTATTGTTTGAAGAACGTTTTGTCAAACAGTAATAAAGAACACAACTAAATAAACAATAATTTTTATAACATTATATTTATATTTTTATTTGAATATATAAAAATTTAAATTTAGCTTGTTGAATACTCTGGAAAAGCACCTGATATATCAATTGACTAGGAAGCCAGAATATCTCATAAAACATTGCTTGTGAAATAAACCACAAGTTATTGCATTCCAAAACTCAGGTTTCAAGAATTACGACCAATAATAAAAGACACTTCTGGGGATTATATTTACGTGTGAATAAGGCTCAGATTTTTACGGTGGTAGCCAGGAAACGTTCACGGTAAGATTAGAGAGAACATTTTGGAAATATAAGGCAAGGATATAAATTACACGGCGGAATGTTTAATAAGCCATTATCTGATATTAAAGCTATCGTATTACGTTGTGAAAAGATATAATATTAAGGAGGCTAGCAGCAAGGATATCATAATTTTTTGATAATGTTGATAAGCTTTGAATTTTTATTAATTTTATATTTGTTTTAAGGCTCTATATCTTGGTTAATATATGTTGACACAACATAAAGTACTTTAGCATTTTTAAATACACAACTTAAATTTTTTAAAAAGAAATATTAACAATCAAATGTTTTCATTTTTTACATACGTTAGGCCTGTGACCTATGTTTACCGGATAATATTTAGTCTTATTTGCCATTGAAGAGTAGCTGCCTTACCGTCAGTGATGCAGGCAGGGACACTCCGGACAGGCCGGACAATCCCCAAAATATTATCAAATATTGATGATTTTTTAGGATGTAATGCATCTTAAACTATTTTAAATAATGTCCCGATACTTGTATTCGACAGTATTTGGATAACTCTTTTTAAAAGTCTTTTAAATATACATAGTACCCCTACCTCTATATCCTCCTTGGTCTATAATCATTCCTCAGTTTAACACATGGCTTACAAGATTCGAGAAACTTATAACACCCAGGGAACTCATTAAAAAATATTTTAAAGAAATTATATTTACAAATAAATACGACATAGTAATCTACACTGATGGCTCAAAGAATAATACAGAAGTAGGCTGTTTTGTTACCACGTCAGATAACCTTATCACATCATCTTACGAGTATCCACTCGTTTTGTAGCGTTCATACTGGCGAACTATTTAGCATATTTCAAGCTTTCAAATCTATTTCTTCACCTAATAAACAAGTTGCAATATGCACAGACTCACTAGCCTCAATACAATCTATCCAAAATATATTCACTGATCATCCTATTGTCCAAAAGATGCTTGATTGTTACCAACTAATCGCTTCAAAAAAATAACAGTTACATTAATCTAGCTACCATCCCATATTGGTATTACAGGCAACGAACTTGCAGACAGCCATGTAAAACTCGCCTCAACATCATCTGATAATACGGTTAGTATACAAATTAGTAAAGATTTAAAGTCTCACATTAAGAAACAAGCAAGAACCCGATGGCAACAACACTGGGATACCAATAACTCAGCATTACATCAAATCCAACAGTTAGGCGATAGCCCCCTTAATTAGATCTCTGCCGCTATGTCCAGAGGATCTATGCCGCTATTGTAACACGAAGACTTCGAATAGGACATACAAGATTAACACATGGGTACCTGATGTCATCCAGCAACCGACCCGCTTGTGAGACCTGTCAATCACATCTAACAGTTAACCATATTCTCACCGAATGTCATCAATATTTAGCAAAAAGACTATTTTATTGCCTTAAAAGTGATCTAAACGACATACTCAATAGAGCAAATTCAATAGTTTAAATATTTAGCCTCAGAGATAAATAAATTAAATAACTTTTAAACTATTTGACCGATCGAGGGGAAATTTCGCACAAATTTAAAAGACGGTAATTCTTTGATGATCAAATGTATTAATAATATTTTATTTTGTTAATAAAAAAATTAATAAAATTTATAAATTAGTGCAAAAAATGCTTTTTTGCAAATATCTCCGTAAATTATTTTTATCAATTTTAATTTAAAAAACGGGAAAATAAAGATATTCTTGATATAAAAAAATGATATAGGTATTGTTTAGGTAAAATATAAGGAAATAAACAATCAAATTGTTACCATAAAATATTATGTCTTAAAAGCTTCAGATATCTGCGAAAAATTCGATCTTTTTTTTAGCCAGATTGGGCTAAAAGCTCTTAAGATGAGTTCTCTATTTTAATGACTTTTGCAATTATTTTATAGTTTTTTTTGTCTTGTTTATTACCGTCTATATTCTTGTATTTTGATAAAAACACAACTTTTGCAATCACTCCCCATTTTTTCTTCGCCTCGACATATAAGCACATCACAAAAGAAACTGAGCTGATAATTATTAGAACTAATTATAGTCCTTTTCCATTATATTGATAGCACATTATGTATGCAAATCCTCAACAGGTCAAAAAACCATAGGCGTCACCCTATACTTGTTTTGAAATAAATAAAAAAAAATTAATATTTTAAAATGCCGTCAACAATTCATTATCTTTTAAATAATCTTCTGTAAAATAAGTGTCCACTAATCTCACTATACCTTTTTTGTGCGTAAAAAACGTCGGTATATATGCCACACGATTATTGTTAATTATACACGGGCGATTAACGAGAGAATTCAATGTTTCACGAAATAAATTAATGTAAACAGTAATTTAAAGGTGATTATTGTTTTCTATACAAGTTATCGCCCGACACAAAAAGAATACCTTATTTGAACGATTACCTGGAATTACTGATAAAGCTTAACTAATGATAGTTTAAGTAGTTTTTATGCCACATTACAGCTTATGCCAATAATATAAATTAGAAATTGTTTGCATCTTCCATTTAGTTTGTAGATGTACATTGTTCATGTCTTACCTACCTACGTTTTTGGTGTCGATATTTTGTTATTTGCATTTAAAAATGACGTCGACAACAGGTTTTATCCCGGTTTTTAGGTGTAGTTTTAAAGGTGCCTTTAGTCTAAGAGAGAAAAATATAATAATAAATGTCACGATGCACTTGTACATCAACGCCCTTTAAGTAATGTTCGTGAAATCGTTAACATGTGTTTAAATATGACAGGGGTTGGAGAAGCAACAATTTATAGATTCCTAAAAGAAAGAAAAGGAGGAACTGTTTCATTTCCCAAGAAGAGTGAAGGGAGTAAACCCTTGGAAATTGAAGAAATACATAAAAACATGATAAGACGCAGCGTCCACTCATTTTTTTTAACAAAGAATTTCTAACATTGGACAAAATCCAAACATTAATTAGAGAAAATGAAGAGTTACCAATCATAAGCAACAAGAAATTATGGGGACTATTGAGAGAGATTGGATTTCGTTGGCAAAAGAATAGAAGAAAATTTGTTTTAATTGAAAAAGATTACATTGTATGTTGGAGACGAGATTATCTAAGAACTATTAAAAAGTACTGAGAAGAAGGGAAAACAATTTTTTATTTGGACGAGACTTGGCTAAATGAAGTTCATACTGTACCATATCTATGGGTTGATACAAATGTGAAAAGTTCCCGTCAGGCATTCATCGAAGGTGTATCTACTGGAATAAACAATATTCCCGTTGGAAAAGTACGCAGACTCATAATAACCCATATTGTAAACGAATACGGTTTTGTCAATGGTGGATTATTAAGTTTTGCCTCAAAATCAACCAAAGATTACCACGAGGAAATGACTGCTGACGTTTTTGAAGAATATTTTGAGCAAATGTTGGATTTAATTTCAAAAAATTCTATCATAGTCATGGATAATGCTAGTTACCATTCAAGACTAGCAGAAAAATTGCCAACAACGGCATGGAAAAAAGGAGAGATAATCGATCGGTTGGATAAACATGCAATTGAGTACAGGGAGAATTCGACAAAAAAGGAATTATTACCTATTGTAAGGCAACATAAAGCAGCTTATAAAAAATATATAATTGATGAAATGGCATTAAACCGTGATGTAATTATTTTACGTTTACCCCCATACTACTGTGATCTGAATCCGATAAAAAATATATGGTCTCAAGTAAAGGGTGAAGTCGGACGCAGCAACAAAACTTTTAAATTAGAAGACTTACAACAGTTATTAGAACATTCCTTATTAAAAGTAACTCCAGAAAATTGGAAAAATGCTGTTAGTCATGCTCACAAGGAAGAAAATAAAATGTGGAATTTGGATAATATGACTGATGCAATGCTGGAACCGGTAATAATTTACATTGGAGTTGAAGATTCCTTAGATTCTGAAGAAAGCAGTGAATCTGAAATGGAATTTGATCAAAATAATATTCATTTTTTTACAAATGGGCGGCCCCTGTTACGGCCACAAATTATTTTATATAAATATAACCAATAAAATAAACATCTTACATTTCTTGCAAATTCATTAGTACCTGTTAATCTCCATCACTCCGACACTGGCAACTTTATTTAGGGATTAGTAACCCTCAAAACTATTATATTCTATTCTGCTTCAACCTTTATACCTCGTGGTCATACTCAATTTAAAATTGTTTTCCTATATACTTCTGTAAACTTGTTGACAAATATCTATTTTTCATTGAGTCCCCCGTATCAACAGTTTAGGGATTTGCATACATAATGTGCTATCAATATGATGGAAATGGACTATATTAAATATTTAAGCAGTATACAAGAACTCAATTTATTATACCTACGTGTATGTGTATATTTTATATAACAAAGCTGCAACTCTTAATGAGATTATATTTAGAACAGACGATGTGATACTAGCAATTCATTATTGTGAACATTATTCGTGAACATACAAACAGTCGACAGCTAAGATGATGGATTAAATGCGGTAGTAGAGCATTGTTTAAGAAAACATGTATATTTAATGTATTAAACCACATAATCGAAGTCTCGATCAGAATAATGAATAAATAAACAGAATTACTCATAGAATATGAAAAGTATTATACAAACAGAAAACGTAACTTAATTCACTAACTACATTTATTTTATGATGAAAATATTGTAATTATTTATTACTGAATGTAATGGTTTTTCGTAACAAATTTTTGAAATTTTGGAAACTTAGCTAACAGAATATCTAATTTTTCTGTTAAAACAACTGTAAAACGATAATGCAGCTAATGCTATCATTGATAATATAAAGATAAAAGTTACATTCAGGACTGTAAAAACTATAGAGGGATCAAGTTAATATCGCACACAATGAAAATGTGGGAGAGAACTGTAAAGCAAAGCTAGGGAGGAAGGAGGACAACGGATGCCTTGTTTACTTTAAGACCGTTGATAGAGAAATACAGCGAGATTAAAAGAGAGCTACATTTAATATTCATAGACCTTGACAAGAGCTACGGAGATGTATTAGAGAGGAATGGGTTCCTGAGAAGTACCTAAGGCTCGTGAAGGATATGTTTGAGGAAGTGTATACCAAAATAAGAACTGCGGTCAGATTGACAGAAAGTTTTCCAGTGACGGTTGGCTTGCATCAAGGTTCTTCACTGAGCCCGTACCTGTTTATTCTTGTTATGTATGTACTAATAGAGAAAGTAAGGGAGGGGGCTCCCTGGTCAATGCTCTTTGCTGTTGATATCGTGTTAGTAGAGGAGAACAAAAAAAAACGGGTGTGGCAGTCCAGTGGGACTGCCGGTAGAAGTTATACTTCTATACACGCGTTCGCCGTTATAATTTTTTATGGGAGTGAATCTGTACAATCATTACATATGTAATGCTGTAGGTAAGAGAAAGCAGAAAGAAAAACATAATTAGGTATATAGGTATATGGTGCATCTTTTGCTGTATATAAACAACATTTGACTTGTAATAGGAGGATTTCATCAAAATATAATAATATTTTGATAAAAATGTATATTTTTATTTTCATATATGTATGAAAGAAGTTGAATGCAAAAAAAATTTTTACACATACTCTGCAGTAAAATTCATTGTTTATTTTGTTATTAATATAAAAATACAATACAATACACTGCAACATAATAATACAATACAAATTAAAATGCAATAGTCATAAGTATTTAAAAATGACAATATACATAACTTACTTACGCATATGTTTAATATACGCATATAACTTCAAAAACTGAGCAATGAATCGCTGTTGTAAAATTTTTATTCTAAACTCCATTAAAAATTAATAAAATCGTTATTTTCATATAGATAAACAAAAGTATCATTTTTAATCCTACCCTCTTATCGAATTTTTCGTTTCCAACAATTATTTTTTCAAAACAAATTTTTTTTTGGAACGGGTTAGAGTATTTTTTATATACACCTGTTTGTAAAAATTTGTTCAAAATACATTTTATTGTTTTAAACACAGTAATTAATATTTTTAAATATTTTTTAACAAACAAAAAACAAAAAATTGCCTCACCGTGACATGTTAGCACATTGCCGTGACCAGAATTCGAACCTGGGTTACACCGCCACAACGTGGGATCCGAACAACTAGTCCACTAGACGATCACGGCTAATTAGACGATGTGTATTACGATTATAGTTCGAATATTTTAAAACTCTAACCTAAGATTCCATTAAAACAAATTTGGGTCAGTTGTTTACAAAAGAAACAATGTACTTAATATTAATTTAATATACCATTTTATATAAATATGTACGCTAATAATTAAAAATAAAGTAATTAATCAGTGGAAATAATAACAAATAAATGTTTCCGATTCTAAAAATGCTAAGATATTAAATAAATAATATTCATCGGTATTTAAAAATGACAATAGGTGTACATAACTTACTTACCCATATATTTAATTTACCATGATAATAATATTAATACAAATTTAATTCAAATGAAATATTCGTAAGTATTTAAAAATTACAATATACGTAATGTACGCATATGTTTAATTTACCATGATAACAATATTAATAAAAAAATATTGTTTGGTGATACAACTGTCAATTTATCTGACATTGATAAACACAATATTTAATTGCTGTTTGTTGTGTATTAAGTACACATTTGAACTTTCTTGGGATATTTATAAGTTTTAATTTATAATTTAATATGCCTAACAGGGCTTGTTACTCCCGTGCAAATTTCCGATTCACTCCCGTGCACATTTCCAAAGTCGAACGCGCGTCTAGAAGTATAACTTCAAAAACCAACAACTCGGATTATGTTGTAAATTTTCATTTTATTTTAAAATTTAGCATTTTTGCGTATATTACATATATTTAATAAAACTAATGTGGGGTTTTTAAATATTTCAAAAATAAAAAAGGAAATTCATATTGGGATTCGAACTTACATACACCAGCGTATGAACCAAACACGTAAGATATTTGCCAATTAGACATGACACAAACGTATTTCAAAATTGACAGTTCTCGGTCATACAGTGATTTATTGAGATTATTGTTTTGAAATACAAAAGTCTAAAATAATTATGAACATTTAATAAATAATACAAAACATATCACATAATTAATAATATTAATAAATATTATATTATATATATATATATACATATATATATATATATATATATATATATATATATATATATATATATATATATATATATATATATATATATATATATATAATATTAAATATATATACAAAAGGAACATTTTTATTCTCGAGAGAGGAAGAGAGAGAAAATTTATCTTCTGTCTCTCTCTTACTCATTATCTTACTCATTACATATGTAATGGTTTCACCGATTCACTCCCGTACAAATTTCTAACGTGTACGAAACAAAGGTTGCTTACAAAAAAGCACTCAGTATCGAAAATATTTTTTTAATTATTTCTTTTTCTTTTTTTTATGTAGACGTAACTCTGTCTGTGTTTTAATGTGACTCCAATAAGTTGTCGTTCCATCGTTTTCGTGGTCTTTATACTGATCGTCTTTCTATTGGGGAACCATCTCTGGCTTATATGATCATTCAATTCTACTCTTCTATTTCTTACTTAGTCTTTGATGTTCTCCATTTTGCATCTACGTCGTATATGTGTACTTCTAGGTCTGTCTCATTGTGTTTTATCATTAATTTTTCTAAGTGTTTTCATCTCTACTGTTTCTATCATCCTAGTTGTCCTCCCTGTGTCATGTCCTGTTTCTGTCGTGTATGTCATTATTGGTTTGACGACAATTTTTTTAATTCTGTCTTTCATTTTTTTCCCGATATTTTTATTTCACCTTATTGTTTCATTCCGGCAACCTGCGGCTCTGTTTGCTATATTTACTCAAACTTTCACTTCTGTTTTGCGCTTAAATGTTATGCCTAGATATTTAAACTCCATCACTTGTATTATCTGACATTTGGTTCCAATTTACATCTTAGTAACTTTAGTATTATAACCATGAATTTTGTCTTTTTTTTTGGGAAATTAACATGTTAAATTTTCTGGCGGTTATATTAAATTGGTGCAGCATACGTTGAAAATCATCTTTACTTTGAGAGAGTAGTATATTGCGTCGTCTTCATAGCAGAATATTTTAAGTTGCTTTTTGCAAATATGGTATTCTTTTTAGTTCTTTTTTTTTATTATTATTTCATCCATAATCAGCTTTAAAAACAAAGGAATCAGAAAATTCCCCTGTCTTATCTCATTGCCAGCTTTAATAGGCTCAGTTAGTTCTTCTTCCACTTCTACTTTTATTGTGCTGATTTAATAAATGTTTGCCATCGTTTTGATTATTCCTAGAGGTATCTCTTTTGCGTATAATAAGTGGATAACGTCCTTTTAATTTGACCTGATTAAATTCCTTATTAAATTTTACGAAACATAAATATGCCGGTTTGTTGTATTTTAATGATTTCTCTTGTACTGGCCTCATTATAAATATAGCGTCGGTGCATGGTCTTCCCGACCTAAAAAAGTTTTTTTGTTATCACTATGGTTGTTAATTTTAGTGTTGTGTTTAATGTGTGTGAAGAGAGATATTAGAATGCTTGATCTTCGTTCTTGAGTAATTCTGTTTTGTTCTATTATTTGTTGGATTCATTTTAATAGTTTTTTGGTCCGATCTGGTCCACCGTACTTTAGGAGTTCGTTCGGTATTCGGCGCTCTCCTGGTGATTTTTTATTTTTTTATTTCTTTAATGCTTCCATTGCCTCTTTCTCCTCAATATTTATTGTTTCAGTTGTCGACGTTTAGTAAATAGGGATCGAAAGTAGTCTACCTATGTGTCTCTGAATGTGTTTCGTTTTTATTAGTTCATTTTCTTTTTTCTTTGTCCTCTGATCATTCGCCATATTTCTTTTTGTGTTCCGTAGAAGTCGTGTTCCATCTGTTTTGAGAAGCTCTGCAAGTATTTCTCTTTTTTTTTATCTAAAGTTAACATAAATTTTCTTTTTACCCCAGTTTAATAGCCAAAAAGCATCAAATATTTGTTTCCTGTCTTCATCTGAAATTTTGGGACACTTAAGAACACCATTTAGAGACAAACATAAATACCGAGCTTTAATTTTTCTTGCAATTCTTGGTACTTTATTGTCCCACTTCTTATCTTGTTTTTTTCACCAAAATAGTGTTGACCTTATTATCTTCTTTTTAGTATTACAGCGATCAAGCCATTGTCACGAATTTTCCTGGCATCTCTTTCGTCTTTTTACTTTCTGGTTCTCTGGTTCGCCTAAGGAATAGTCAGAATCAGTGTAATCGCTGTTAGAGTAGGATACCAAGAGTTTTGCTTGCTCTACATGCTTTTTATTACTTAATTGCATTTTAGTAATGGTGGTACCTGAGCAGCTTACCGGTTGTACTTTAACTGCTGAAAGATTTGGTTGTTCTATAATTGGCTCATTGGCTTTAACAGGAAACGACACAATAAAATTTCCTATGCTATTGCTTGGTTGAAGAAAGGAAATATCTGATGAATGTGATAGGCTTAAATTACTTGGTTCAGGAAAATGTTTAATGTATTTTCTTGTGATTCTACAATAATAAGTTAATTTTCTGTACTGCCTTCAAAATCTTCCGGTAGGTAAGTTGCTCGTACGGGAGAATTTATATCATCAAATTTATTAGGAAAAGGATTATCCACCCTGTTATCTAGAAATATTATAGGCATGTCGCCAATTGCAGTCAATTGTCATAGGTTCGTCAATCTGACTCGATTTCCACTTTTCTCTTGCTAATTTTAAAATTTTGTCTAAACGCTACATCTGCGAAAAACACATTATATAAATACCCATCTATCAAAATTTCTGTTTGTAATTTAAAGTAAATCATAAATTTAATTGTTTGTCCGAGAATTAGCAATTTTATAAGTATAATGAATCGGCTGAAAAACTTTTTATAGACACATTCTTATTTAAAATGGTCAGTTAATATTTTATTAATAAAGTTTGTTTAGAACAAAAACAATGCGATGATTATCGAATATTAAGCTTGATGTCTCATGTCCTTAAAACTTTTCTCAGAATTATCCATACACGAATTTACAAGAAGTGCGAGTTCCAGATGAGTGACACTCAATTCGGATTTCGAAACGGATTGGGAACACGAGAGGCTCTTTTTGCTTTAAATGTGTTAACGCAACGATGCAGATACATGAATGTAGATATATATGCATGTTTTATTGACTATCGAAGAGCATTTGACTGCGTTAACCATCAAAAGATGATCGAAATTCTGAGAACAACTGGAGTTGACGAACAAGACTTGCGAATTATCTCAGAACTATACTGGCATCAAACGGCAACAATTGAAATAGAGCACACAACATCCGAAGACATACAAATCCGACGAGGAGTGAGACAGGGTTGCGTCTTATCACCGCTACTCTATAATTTGTATTCGGAGTCTATATTCAGAGAAGCATTAGACGAGGTCCAAGGCGGAATTAAGATTAACGGAATCAGCATAGACAACATCAGATATGCTGATGATACCGTCCTAATAGCAAGCAACGCACAAGAACTACAAAATATAATAAATGCGGTAGTTCACCACAGCGAAATGTTCGGTTTACATCTAAACGTTTCCAAAACTAAAACTTTAGTATTTTCAAAGACACCAATAAACGTACAGGTGTATGCCAAGGGTCAAATAATAGAACAGGTAAATTCCATAAAATATTTGGGAACAAATATTAATAGTCAGTGTAATCCAAAAAAAGAAATCCTATCAAGAATCGAACAAGCAAGGTAAACATTCTTCTTCTTCTTCAAGTGCCGTCTCCATCAATGGAGGTTAGCGGTTATGGTGGCAAACGTTTGTCTATCTTCAGCTGTTCTTAAGAGTTCCTCAAATCCAAGTCCTGTCCAGTTTCTGATATTACGTAACCAGGACAATTTTTTTCTTCCAATTCCTCGCTTTCCTTCTATTTTGCCTTTTATTATCAACTGAGGGATGTAGTATTTCTCGTTGCGCAACAAATGCCCTAAATAACTGGTTTTTCTTCTTTTGACTGTTCTCAATAGTTCTTTTTCTAAATTGAGTCTCGCTAGTACTTCTTCATTTGTTTTTCGTGCTGTCCAAGGAATTTTTAAAATTCTACGGTACACCCACATTTCAAATGCCTCGATTCTATTCAGGCTCTTTATTTTTAAAGTCCATGTTTCGACTCCGTAGAGAAGAACAGACCAGATAAAACATTTTACAAGTTTTAATCTCAATTTAATATTTATATGTGTATCGCAGAATAGAACGCGCATCTTAAAGAAACTATCCCTAGCTTGAGCAATTCTCGCTTTAATTTCTTGTTCTGGGTCCAGCTTGCAATTAATCCAACAGCCAAGGTATTTGTATTGGTTTACCTGTTCTAAAATATTCCCATTTATTTTTATAGGTAAGGGGATATTCTGTTTTCTTTGGATCACCATTACTTTTGTTTTTTTTTTTCGTTGATCTTCATTCCAAACTCTCGACAAGCATCCTTAAGGTGGTCTATAACCCTCTGTAAGTTTGTGTCTGTATCAGCCAGTAGGACAGTGTCATCTGCATATCTTATGCTAGATATTGGTTCTCCATTAATTTTTATTCCTGTGGAAAGGTTTTCCAAGGCTTGCTTGAATAGTAGTTCCGAGTAAAGATTGAACAGCATAGGGGACAGTATGCATCCTTGCTTTACTCCTTTATTTATACTAATATTTCTAGATGTATGATCGTCGATCCTAATCTTGGCACTCTGCCTCCAATATAAGTTCTTAATTAATCGGAGATCTTTGCTATCCAAGTTGATGCTCTGCAAGGAATTTAACATTTTATTATGGTTTACGCGATCAAATGCCTTTTCAAAGTCTACAAAACATAGAAAGACATCCTTTTGTTGGTCGTAACACTTCTGCAGCAGTACTTGTAATGAAAACAAGGCCTCTCTGGTCCCCATTCCGGCTCTGAATCCAAATTGATCGTATCCAACTTCTTTTTCACACCTTTTGTATACCCTATTGTGAAGTACTTTTAATAGAATTTTAAGCATTTGGCTCATAAGACTTATTAATCTAAAATCTGCGCATCGCCTGGAGTTAGCTTGTTTTGGAATGGGAATAAAAATAGATTCTAACCATTCCTCTGGTATTCCCCAGTATCGTAGATTGTATTAAACAAAATTACTAACAAATCAATGTTATTACTTTCGATCAATTTAAGTATTTCAGGATAAACTTCATCAGGTCCAGGGCTTTTATTGGTCTTTAATTGTTTAATGGCATATTCCACTTCGACTTTTAGAATTGGTGGGCTTTCAGTGACATTATTTATTGTAATGTCTATTCTTTCATCTCGGAACAGCTGTTGTATAAATTTTTCCCATTCTTCTATTTTATCTTTGGTGTTATGAATTAACTCTCCGTTGTTATTTACCAGTGGGCAATGTTGTTTTTTGTGGATGAATGAAAATTCTTTCACCTTCTTGTACATATTAAAGTAATCATGTCTATGTTCTAATTCTTCTATTTCTTTACATTTTTCTTCGAGCCATTTCTCTTTTGATTCTTTTATTTTCCTTCTTATTTCTGTATTTAATCGTTTGTAATCGCTTGTGTTCTTATTTTTGTATTTTCTCCTTTCGTCTATCATCTTTAGAATAGCTGGTGTCATATAGTCTTTTTTTGCCATTAATCGTGTATTTGGAATTTCTTCCCTTGCAGAATTGACGAGGATGGATTTTATTTGTTGCCAAGTTGTATTTATATTTTGGATATTTATTTGGGTTCGGTCTATTTCTGAGAGTTTTTCATTTAGTTTTACAGTGGTTTTATCTTTAATCTGTACATCTTTTAGTAGTTCCATATTAGGTTTGTTCTTCGGCTTTGCATTTTTTATTACTTTAATTCTTGTGCGAATATTTGCTACTACAGGGTTGTGGTCGGAATTTGCATCAGCACTAGGATATGTTTTTGTACTTGTAATGGAGTTACGAAATCGTTGGTTGATTAAAACATAATCTATTTGATTTCTTATTATTCTTTCTTTTGTGTGTAGCGGGGAAGTCCAGGTGTATAACCTGCGTTGAGGTAACTTAAACCAAGTGTTTGTTGCTATCATATTGTGTTGCTGGCAAAACTCTAATAGTCTCTCTCCTCTTTCATTTCGTTCTCCTAGTCCGTATTCTCCTACGATATTTTGGAATTTCCCTCTTCCTATTTTATGGTAAACATTCATGAGCATTAAAACATTTTTTACAAGATCAGACCTTAGTCTACAGCTTAGAATCCGAATGATCAGATGTTACGTTTTTTCTGTCTTACTGTATGGCTGTAAAAGTTGGACAATGTACTCTGAAATAGAAAAAAGAATAGATGCCTTTGAGATGTATATATACAGACGAATGTTGAGGATTCCATGGGTATAAAGAGTTACTAATGTTGAGGTACTTCGTCGCATGTGTAAACAAAAAGAATTACTAAGAATAATCAAAGAGAGCAAAATGCAATACTTGGGTCATGTGCTGAGAGGCGAAAGATATGAATTACTTCAAGTTATACTGGAAGGAAAAGTACAGGGCAAAAGATCAGTAGGAAGACGCCAGAACTCGTGGCTGAAAGACCTGAGGAGATGGTTCGTCCGCTCATCCGCAGAGATCTTTCGCGCAGCAGTTTCCAAAACTACAATTGCCATTTGGATCGCCAACCTTCGAAAGGAGACGGCGCAATGACAAGAAGAAGAACAAAAGTGTACACTTATTTTAAGTTGTTCGTATTATTCATAAATTACCATTTGCATGCAATAAGACTGATAAATTAAAAAATAATTTAAACATCTTAAAAATTAATGAAGACACAAAAAAGTCAACTCGATTCCAATGGTTCAATTTATTAAATTCATTTCGCTGTAAATCATCTAACTCCAAAATAGACTGTTGAAAGGATTTTTAAAAGATTTTTTTTAATTACATATTAAAATTTTTAGATTACAAGAGAAACTTAAGTACGTTGAATAATTTTTTACAATTTGGTAAAACACGTTTGGTAAGATACCGTGATAACAACCACATGGACACGATTCCATGATTTAACTAGTTTAGGAGTTAACGGTTTGTGAACTGATAGATAGCTGGGTAAAAAAAAGCAATACACAAATAAAGCGATATTATTAAAAAAGTCTAGTTAGCTTGTTTGCTTTCGGTTTCCTGTACACCAATTTGAATTTAATACCTTCCTATCAATGAATCCATCAAATTTACGCCTCCCATTCTGGCGTTTGTTGTATTCTTTCACAACATATGGACAGTTGACGGTCGTCTGACACTTCTGTTTTCGGTCGTAACGATTTATTGGGGTAATAGGAATTTCTCCGGCAAAACTAGATAAGAGTGATACGGTTTTGTTGTCTTTCCAAGAGACAGAAGGCACTTCAACACCATCAATGTTGCTTACAATATTCGACAGAGGTACCTCTTGCTTCTTTTCTCATGATGTCTAAACTTGGCAATTTGCAACTGGGCACATACAATTTATAACCCTATTTGTGGGGTTTAGCAGTTATATATTGTTTTAAATGATGTCTAGTCATATATATGACGTTTATAATGATGTCTATATGCGCATAATTGGTCGTCTACGGATAGATATTTTTGTAAAGATACAGACTGAAATTTATAATTCAATAAATCAACTACAGGTCGCAACTCATACAGTTTATCATAATTTGCATCGTTTTTTCCTGGCACATTCGGCAATATTTTTTTGAGCTGAGTAGAGGTCAAATTTGCAGATTTATTTACGTCCATTTGCTTAGAATACAAATTAGATTTGCAAACAATTTTCTCTAATAGATTGTCATCAAAAAAATATGAAAAAAAAAACTTATTGGACTTTCTAGGTCTGAAATATAATTAGGCACAGTATCGTCACCTAAAAATTATAAAGTGTCTTCAGACAAAACTAAATTTTTTTTTTTTCATGTAATTTTAGAATATTTTTCTTTCCATTTTTTGACATGGTTGTTAGGCAAATGTTGTGCGTTTATTTTGCCGTCATTAACATTTTCCTTAGATTCATCAATAGCAGCTGGAGGTAGCAAAACAGTTCCATCTTTTAATTCATCCATCGACTCAAAATCAAATGGTTCTTCGCCAACTTCCATAGTATCACAGAGATCTAGAGAATCTTCAACTTCAAACTCTTCATCAGACTCATCAGTTTCATCAAAGTCGTCTTCACTTTCTGATAAATGTGCCAATATGTCTTCTAACTCTTTTTCTGTCAAATAACCTTTATTTTTCTTATAGGACATTTTTCTGAAACCGCTTTGTTTTCATTAGGTATATAATCCTGAAGATAATGAGTGAATAATCATATATTTACAGGATGTGTAAGTTATATCTATATGCCCTATTAGTTCAATGTATCAGATCTGCTACAACTATATTTATAGTATCTTATCACCTAAATATATTATTTTTGTTTCATAAAATAATAACTTTTTTTGTAAAACTAAACTTTATATATTGGAATAAATGCACAGCAAAGCACAATTTCACGGTTGTTATTTTAAATTCTTATAAATAACGGTAGCCTTCCAGTCACCACTGACCACCAGTACGACTCACAAAGGACTGACCTCTCTAATCTCACTTCAATAACAAAATCCCCAAAATAGGCTTCGTAATTCGATAAATTCGATAAGGGTGTTGCAGATGAGATACACTGAGCATTCGGGTAAAATTATTTACTGTATTATATACAAATATACGTTACCAGGCCGTATCAAATCTGCTACAGTGGGCAGTGTAGGGTTATATCTATTGGTACTCAACAAACGATACGCCTCAAACAAAAATCACCATCAGATTTACCATTTTTGTAGATGAGCATCGCTAGATTATAACACTAATATAGAGAAAACATTAATAAAATATTTCTCTTAGCTCCCATATGTAAACCAACAAATATTCTTATAATTCTTATAAATAACGTCTTCTTTGTAATCAACTAAGAAAAATATCATTGTCTAAATAAGGGTGATAAATAAAATGACAAAAGTTAATTAGCTTTATTTATAGAATAGTCTATATACTCAGTGTAAATGATAAAATATTATGTAAAATATTAAAATAAAATTTAAATGCCAATCGTACATTAAGTCACCTGACCCGTGGGCAATGACAAATGGTCAACAGCTGAACGAATCCAGACCAGACTAATTCGTGCGTGTTGATTGCATCTCTAGATACGAAAAGTATGTGTAGACTACTACTGACACACATAATACGCGTCTTTTAGTGGTAATTAATTAACATAAAACCAGGATTGTATTAGTATACGATTGTGGATAATAATCAAGCCATTTATTTGTTAATTTGAGCAAACTTCTATATGTATAACACGCACAGAAAGCCCTTAATAAAATTTCTCGGTATACAAGTTATTTAAATATTTCAAAATTTATTGAAAACTCAGTGAGTCGCAGTTTTAAATTACGCCGGAAATTAAAATGTTTCTATTAAAAATGGAGAAACTCTCATGTTCATAGAAGCGGTATTGATCTGAGGTGCCACAGTAATTTCAAAATAGTAAGTAAATCTTTTTAAAGGAAATGAATCCCATTTACTTTAAAATAAGCCGTATAATATATACTACTTAAAATGATTATTACGTTAACTGTCTTGTGTCATTGTTGTTATGTATAATTACAAATAAAAAAATATTATTCTCATGAAAATTTATTTTTTAGAAGAATTTGGAAAGAAGAAGAGGAAATTAATTTATTATCTTTGGATATTTAAAACTAAAGTTTTAGTTTAACACAGAAAAGCATTAAAAAGTAGAATCTAATACTGCAAATAAACGAAAAATTGACAATAATGCAAAGAAAATCATCATTACGTTACTTTCTGTAATAGTTCACTTGATTTTTTTTTTCATAAACTCGCATCAGCCTGAAAAAAAAATATTAGCATCTAGAGAATAGTACAACAATTAGATTTAAGTTTAGACAATTAATTTAGACAAGTAATTTAATCAACAATTAGATTAGATTTAGTTTATTGCTTTTAAATATGGAATAATCACTTTGCCACCGCGCTTTACCAATAATAGTTCATTCAAATTCTCCGGGATTCCGAATTTACCTCTTTCCGCACTATGTAACGGAGACTTCTGTGAAAGTGTTTTATTATTAGCGATGTCTCGGAAGCATAACACTTTGGTTAAGGATCTCATGTCATCAGATGTCCATGGGTAAGAAGACTAAAACCAAGCCGCAATAACATGGTGATAACCTGAGAAAAACGATTGTTGGAACTATCCGACCATAGTTGAAATGTTGGTTTTACCTTAAGTAATTTCTCCTGTTTCTTGTGCCAGCTGCTATTCCAAATTTCAACTATTTTGCTGGAGTTTTTGGATAGATCATAATAGTTGCATCCTATAAGGCTTCTCGTGCATATTTATCTGCCAGATCATTTCTTGTGATTCCAGTATGAGATGGCACCCACAGAAAAGTAATATTTCTGCGATTGAGATTAGTTTATTGATTTTAAATATGGAATAATCACTTTGACACCGCGCTTTACCAATAGTTCTTTCAAATTCTCCGGGATTCCGAATTTACCTCTTTCCGCTCTGTTTAACAGGGACTTCTGTGCAAGTGTTTTATTATAAGCGATGTCTCCGAAGCATAACACTTTGGTTGAGGATCTTATGTCATCAGATGTCCATGGGTAAGAAGATTAAAACCAAGCCTCAATCACTTGGTGATAACCTGAGAAAAACGATTGGTGGAACCGACCATGGTTGAAATGTTGGTTTTACCTTAAGTAATTTCTCCTGTTTCTTGTGCCAGCTGCTATTCCATATTCCAACTATTTTGCTGGAATTTTTGGATAGATCTTATTAGTTGCATCTTCTAAGGCTTCTCGTGCATATTTATCTGCCAGATCATTTCTTGTGATTTCAATATGAGATGGCACCCATAGAAAAGTAATGTTTCTGCGATTGAGATTGTGCAATTCTTGTCTAATAAGTTTGGTCACAAGATGGAAAAATCAGATTTTAGAGATCATTTCTCATAGAGAATTTAGTGAGTCTGTAATTGTTAGGAAGTTACTTTCAGGACTTATTTTTGTAACGTGACATATGACTTATATATTACAAAGAGTTATCCCGTTAAGATTGTATTAGTCTCTGTTAGTTTATAGTTCTTTATACTATCCTTTGTTACAAAGGCAGATATTACACAATGTTCCGTCTTTTTTTCGTTATTCTAACTAAGAGCGTTCTGAAGGTTTTAAAAACTACTCACAAGGCGCCATATTCAAAGAGCTCTAGCTCTCTTAGGAAGCATTTTCGGACAAGGTGAATTGGATTAAATTGTCTGAAAATTATCTGATTAATCCATGATCTTCGTTTGTCAGGCACTAGGAGCCAAAAGTCTTAATATTATCTCTCCTTCTGAGTATCTTTCGCCCCCATCTATCGGTTTTCATTGCTTTAGTTTTATGGTTTTGCTTAAGATCTAGGTCTCGCTAACTTAAAGCTCTATATGGTTTTTTTTTGCTTCTCTGAATATTTTCCCTGATCTCAGCATCTTATTTAAAGTTCCACCACTTTTACTACCTTAAGTCATTTTTTTTTTTTTCGATTTCTTGAGTATCTTTATTTCTATTAAGGATACTCCCAAATAATTAAACTGTCCAGCTATTTAAAGTTATATTCCTTGTCTGAGGCAGATACTTGTCAAAACTGTCCGGAATGTTCATTATTTCCCCTTATCTTCATATATTTTGTTTTCTCTTTATTTATTTCCAGCCCATACCCTGACTTACATGCCTGCATATTTTCTTGGCCTCCCTTCTCTTTTTAGCATATAGTTCTGTATTGTTTTATTCACTCTTATACTATTGATTCTAGGACTATTCTTCTCCTCAATCGCTCTCTTACAAGAATTATCATACCAATATTTTTGACTTCTTTGAGAGGTTTTTAGTAGTGCTAACTCAGCTGCTTGTTAAATCATTTCTGTGAGTCACTCCCGCCTACTGTCTGTCTATGTCTTGTGCTACTTCCTGTCTGTATCGTTTTCACTCTAGTTGTTCATGGAATTTTTTCCTAATTTTTTTGTTCTGTGATAGTATACCACGATATCGTTTCACCTGCTGGCTATTCCCTCTAGTATACGTGAGCATATCATTTGTTTCATTTTTTAGTTTTAACAGGAAGTAGTCTGAATTTGCATCCGCTCTTATATTACTTCTACTGTCTTAAACTGCCTTCGTTTTCGACTCTTTCACTTCAATTAATATATGGTCTGATTATTTGTTTATCAGTCTGGTGATATCAAAGTACCTTTATGAATCTCTTTATGGTCAAAATATGTGCTCGTAATACTCATAATATTTTCAAAACAAATGCAATCAATCTTCTGCCGGTTTTTTTTTTGTAAGCATTCTCCTTACTATATTTTGCTTTAAAATTTCCTACATTTATTGTCATATCATATAATGGTATTTTGTACAACACTTTGTTGAGTTGTTCATAACAGTAGTCTTTAATATACTCATTGCTATCTTCTGTTGGGGCATGTACATTTATAAATGTTGTTTTCTCTACTTTCCCCTCATTCTTAACTGACATAATCTGCTTGTTATTTGGTCAAAGTTTACCACGAGTTCTGCAATTTTCTTTTTGACAAAAAACCCTACCTCAAATACTCTTTTATTGTCCCCACTATTGAGAATATGTAGTTCTTATTCTCTGTGCAGAAAATTCCCTTTTGTTTGGTTTCTTGGATAGCTGCAATATCTATATCGCACTTCTCTCAGGTATTCGCTAAATTTTTCAATTCCTTTTTTAAATGTTTCTCTATCATTTAATTTTTTTAATCAACATCATATTTCGTGTCATTTTCGTCATTACATTTTTTTTGTCGTTGTACTTTTTCGTTATTTTTTTTTGTTTTTTTCTAGATTTTCGATAGTCGGGTTCCATTTCCACCACTCGTTATTTACGCATAGTTTTTGGTATCCCACCTTTGCGTCTCTTCCTTTTCCCGTTTCCCTCAACTTCTTCTGTATTTTCGCTTCAGATTGTGTTAGGTCACAATCTATGAAATTTGCGTTTTTCTTAATTCATTTTTATTCTCGATAATAAGTTGTTTATGCATGAGGGTATCCATTCTCATTACGGCTATTGGTAGTTTTTCATGCATGACCTTAATTTTTTGAACGTCATTTATTATTATTTTTACATTCAACATCTTCTACTAACTTTGTAGCATCTTCAATTTACTCATCTTCTTTACATTCGAGCTCTTTGATTAAAACATTCTGTTTTCTGATTTGCTTATTCATTTTTTTATCTTGTTCTTCAAAAAGTTTACTTTGTGCTTTAGCTCTAAATTTTCTTTTTTTAAACTACAAATTTCCTCTTGAAAGTTTTTTTGGTCTTTTTTTATTGCTTTTACTTCGTGCATGAGATCCACCATCATTTCTAGATCTAGGCACTTTCTTACTTTTCATAAAAGGATCCTCACCTTCGTCCTCATTTGTCCACCTTTTTCTTTTACCATATTTAGTAGAAGATTCTTCATTTTCACATTCTTCATATTCTTCACCTACCTTGTTCTAGACGTAATGTTACACGTTGGATAAGCTGAGTTGGCTGCTGAGTCAGAACTCAGTGTACGCATATGCACTGTTTTGGTAAACTTTTCAATTTCCTATCACTAATTACTGTTTTAATCAACAGTTGATTACACTGTAATACTCTCCGCTTCTACCGCTCAAAGCTTGTAACGCTAATTAAAACTTACAAAAACTGAATTTGTTTGTAATTGTTTACTAGCGATTAAGTTCAAATTCTTAATATTTCGTTATTGTGTTGCATATACATTGTATATAAATTGTAGATGATATGTCTGCGACTTCCTTTAATCCGCTTTTGTTAGTATGTTTTTGTTGTTAACTTCTATTTTTAGTATTGGCAACCAAAGTCTGCTACATTCTGCTGATGGATTTGCTACACCTTTTTCTTTATTAATTAAGATGATAGCTATTTCTTTGATTAGCCTTACGGTTTCTTCCCCATTAAAAAAGTGTTGCTCTCACAGGATATTTTATCAATGCAGTTGTTTTATCTTTCTTGTGCGTTTTTGAGTTTAGTTACAGGATAGATCAGGATAGATCACAGTGTGTTAGTTATGTTGAATGTTGTTGTGATGTACTTATTTTATATCCTTTAAGATTTTTTTGATAAGCCCTTTACATATGATATTGTAGTCATCTTTGAATCCCTTCTTATGAGTTTGTCTGGATTGCTTGTGGTTTTGTTGTTTTCTGTCTTTAATCTTATAAAATACCTTGTTTATAAATAACAACGGGTATTTATTTTTTGTTGAAACTTTTGCTGCAGGTTTTTTTTTTCGTCCTGAAATGCATTTACATTAAAGTAGGTGTTTCGAGCTCTATCATATAATGATTTTATAATTATTTCTTTGGTGTTTACGTTGTGATTTGAGTGGTAATTTAAATATTAGTTGATGTGAGTTGGTTTTCTGTAAACTTTGGTTGCATATACTGTATACTTTTATATACTGAGTCGCTTTTCGTAAAGTGCCTTTATGCTCTCATGGTTGAGGCTATCCAATTTGTATTTGGTTTCTATTGTTTTTTGCTCTTGTTCCTCGTTGAATTTTTTTTTCTTGTCTAGTCTTATGGGCATTATTTTAGCCTGTACTAGGTAGTCGCTTCCACATGTGCTTCTTTTATATTATTTAAGATATCTATTAACTCACCATCAGCATTTATAAGTATTACTGTGGAGTTCCTACGAAAGCAATTGCTTGTATAATTGCATGTATTTATGTAACAATATTAAATGTTCTGAAATTTGTGGAAAATAAAGAAAATATGAAATATATCTGTTTTTGATTGACTTAAACAAATAGTTGAAAAAGTCTTCTTTAGATTCACAATAGTAGCTGTTGTCAATAGTTGGATTATTTACAATCAACTAAACATAAAAAAACTGCGCTTTCTTGGTTTCTTTACTGGCAGTATTTTTTACTGACACTAGGTGAAGATTTAGTAACTTAAGAAACAAGCTATACTCAAAGTTCTGCTCAAAAAAGTCTATGGGAAGACATGTAAAGAGAGTGAAGAATATGGTAAATGTGGTAATTAATCATTTAGTGATCATAGAATATCCTATTCGTCCGTAGACGATGTGATCTGAAAATAAAAAGAAAACACGAACACAAAACACACGAAGTGTAAAATGTATCAGGTATCGCTATTGAAATAATGCTTTACTTCTTTCTACAAAAAAACGACCGGGCCAATATATTCGAGGATAAACGAACTCTAAATTAAAATAAATTAATATGATAAAAAACATTCACCGAACTACATCATATAACCAAATAATAATTATTAGTTTTTGGTGTGAAGAAAAAAGTTGGGACAAAAAGTTTAAACAGCAACATTATTTGCTCTAGTTACATTAAAGGATGTTTTTTTAAATAGTAAAAAAACGCTTTTTGGCATCTGATTTGCAGATAGTAAAGTTTTTTTGATAAAATTATCTGTAGTAATAACATACTGCAATTGGAAGGTTTTGGAATCCAGATAACCACAAAAAATAACAACGTAATGCAACAGTTTGAATTGGTTGAATTTCTAATTAATTTTAAGTTGCCGCAAGTTTAATCAGTACGTAATTGTAAACCGTAAACCGACGCAATAATTTACTACGAATCCGTACCTGGAGCTTGCACCAAGTCATTTATATTAAGGAAATGTATACGAAACGGATTCGCATATGGTACAATGTGCATTTTGTTTGTGTTGCCAACTTAGACGTATGGCATTATATCTCTTTTTATTTTGATTGAGGCAGTTTCCGTTGATAATACATTTCTTGTTTGCTAAGTAAATGAATTCATTGCGAGTAAATAGTGAAATTAAGAACGAGACGATTTTAAATAAAAATGGATTAAAACAAATGGATGAAAAAAAGAGCTAAGATATGTCAATGTATAAAATATTGCTATGAGTAAGCAGAACTGTGAAAGGGTGTACCCATAATAGGATTGGACACTTAAAAATGTCCACTCTCTTATTTGGCCATGTATAGTATTGGAATGAATATTATTCGATTTTGTGAAAATGCTAAAATAGTTTGATTTTTATTTCAAAGGTGTCATCGTTTAATGATATACACATCTGACATTTGTCTACCTCTTCCCTTTCAGAATCAGAAACTCTTAGTTTTAAATAGAGGATAGAGCATGTGTATTAGAGCAGATAGTTCTCTGGAGAATGCAGGCATCCAATATTTCTCTTTTCCTATCAACTCTTTTTTTATGAAAATCATTTTATTAAAAGTGTTCAACCTCTTGAAAAATTAACTTTATGTCAATGTTTTGCCAATGTTAATGGCAACGTTTTTTACTACATCAAAAACTACATTAAAAGAAATCTGCAACAAGTTTAGTTATTTGAACTATTTTTGACAAATTCCGCATTCCATTTTTTGCATGCTGTACTAAAACGATCACCACAACTGATCATATATCTATATAAAAGGCTATGATGACAGGTCACACTGTTTGTAAACGAACGGCGCCATCTAGGAAAAAATATGAACTACCATATTTCAATCATATTTTGTTCTTGAAACAATACGTTTAATTAATATAACTGTATTAATTACATATTAATATAATAAATAATTAATTTTAATAATATTTTTAATGTAGAATTTAACACAAAATAATTTAAAGCTTTATGTTAGTTTAGATATAAAATCCTAATCCCATCTGTACAAAGAAATTAATTAATTAAATTAATTTTGTCGAAAGTTGCTAAAAATATAGGTTACTGTAATTGTAAGATAAGATCAATGGCGTATAATATATATTTATGATATATCACTGGGTAAGATAAACATACACTTACTATAAAAAATAAAATGACGTTTAACAAACGTCAACGCTTCACCAAAATAAAATAAAATAAAAACTAAATAAGAGTATATAAAATTAAATAAAGGTAAATAGAATTAAATAAAATTAAATCAAGTTAAACAGAATTATGTAGAATTAAATAATTTTTTGAGCGTTTTGTGGTAGGTATAGAATAGTTCATTGGATCGTGACGTATGATACATCATTGGAAATCAGAGGCGGTTGCGAATATGTTGAGATAGAAAGAACACACATTGCGGCATTGTTAAGAGAACATTTCATCATATCGCCTTTGTGTTTGGTCAGATTGGAGCGTGTGTTACGTTAAATAAGGAAGGAAAGAATATCACATATACCTTAAGATAGAAAAACAAACAAAGCGACTACCAAAAGGGCACTACACAGTGTCTTTATTGTTAATGAACGTATAGTTACATACGAGATGTCACAGAGCACTATGCATAAAAGTAGTTTAACTGAAAGACAAATTTTGATTTATTGACTTGAAGAAGGTCTTCGGCAGATTACAAAATAAACAACTAAAAGAATCCTAACATGAGACATAGCAAATGAAAGGGAAGGGTATAACGAATATACTTAGATAGAAAAAACAAACAAGGCGACTACCAAAAGGGTATGTACTGTAACATTTTTTTATATAATTAAAATAATAATTATTTTTATTCCTTTTACCCCCGTGATGATACGCTCATGTTCGGTTTACCGTCTTCAAAATTTTATTGAATGTCCGGAATTTCCCTGCGTCCGAAAGGTTTTTAATCCTTTCCGTCTTAATCCGGAGTATGAAAAGAAACTAATGCTTTTCGGTGAAGGCGGGTCTTTTATGATAGATTTGTAAATATTCCGCAGGCTCGTATAGTAATTTTTCTGTAAAGACCCAATCTCGGGATTTCATATTTTATCACGTGCCAAATTACCTCGAACTTTCCGATAGCCGTTATAACCTTATCTTCTTAGAAATAGATACAGGCTGGCCTATCATTTTTGGGGGGGGGGGAGATACCCTCACCTTTTCCGGGGTAGTTTGGTAAAATTTTGGAGGAACCAAGTTACTACTCGGTGGGCACTCGTAGAGAAAACAAGTTACTTTTGGTGGGACAGTCCTTGCGTAAGGACTAGATCTTACTGTATCTCTATTATCGTACCGTTATCTGTGCATTTTCTTTATAAGTGTGTATACACTTGTTTATTTGAGTTTTTTGTTTGATCTTATACTATATTAGAGTAAATATAGTCATAAAGCACCTTTAAGGTTAATTAAATTCAGTGTTTAATACCAGTATAGTATTAACTTCAGTGACTTAATGCAGCAGTCGTCAGGAATTACCGTAAGTTACTATAATCTAAGTATCTCTTATCTTGGCGAGTAATATGGTATGGTATCATATCATCTTCCATTATCTGGACGTATCTAAAATACATGTCTTCAAATGTAGTTGAGAGGAACTACTGAATTTTGCATTAAATTCAAAGAACAGTCAGTATTTTGTTACGAATCAAATTCCATCATCTCAGTTTATCATTAAATAATAGTGCGAGATAGCTAATCGACTTAACCAAGTGCGGTTTCGTTAAATTTTTATGTTTTCATTTCAGTAACCTTTCTGTATTTTTGTAAACTTAGATTTTATTAATTTTTGTTATCTTTTGTGTTTGTTATAATTTGTATTCAATTTTTTTTTTGCTGTTATATCTCGAGATACGCCAAAACTTTATTTGTGCATGACTATATTATACTACTTTGTAAAGGTATTTTCTAATTATATTTCTGCTTATTTTTATATGTATACCACCATTTCATAGTTGTTGGTGTATTTTTATTACTTGTGTTGCATTCAGCAGCGTCATAATTTTGTTGTTGAATATATTGTTAATGTTTTACGTATGTATTTTATTTGTCGACTCCTAACAAAGTTCCCTGATATAACCATAACACTGAATATTTGCTTTTTACCTTTAAATATAACTATACCTTTGACCAGTAGAAAGATCAGGCGGATTAAGTTTCGTAGGTAAGTAAGTGTAATACTTTATATATTTATTTTTTTGTTTATGTAGAGTGTTGACCAAATTTATTGGATAACTAACTGTTGAGATCTTTCCTTATATTTGGTCTCAGAACCAAAATATCTTTCTTTATTTCTTTTCTTTTCTAAGGTTTCTTAATTTTCTCCTTATACCCCAAAAAATTAAGTGGCGCCCTGCTCCCTATCTTATCTTATCTTTGGTAATTTTACCCATCTATCTTTTTGTTTATTTCTGTATCTTTTCCAATATCTCTTATCGTATATTTACTTATTTTACGGTCAAATTTACTAGTTATTAATATTTGAATACGATGTTTTTTACTTAAATGGACCATTTTTATTCTACAACTTGAATAAATGTGAAATGTGAATTGATTTGTCAACAGTTAAAGTTGCCTAAATCTATCTATAGCCTGTCGGCCAATTCAAACCAATACCACCTTTAGTCCAGAAAAATTAAGACATTTCTTTACCACCAGAAATGAAATGTTTTAACCAAATAACTCTTTAAATATATTGTGCATAATAATTTTGAATTCGGTTTCGCTAATGAACTTTAGTTTACTATGAATTATGCGATTTTTAAAATACCAGCAAATGCTTATCTTTAAAGGGACTGGACTTACAATTTTTTCGTTTAGTTGACATCTTTGCCACGAGGTTGTTTATAGATGTGCATTGCTTAAATTTTGAGTTTTGTTGAGATTTTGTTGTTTTGAGGTGATCGTTATAATTTTATTTTTTTTTTTATTTTTGAAACTGTTTATCTGTGTATAAAGGAAATACCATCGAAAAATCACCTACAGTTTTTCGTCCATAAAAGCAAGAGAACGCATGTAGTAGTAGCGAAAATGTAATAGTCGACAATCATTTAAGTGATATAAAAACAACGACACTGAGACTGAAACTATAGAAAAGAGTTTACGACTTTCAAACAAAAGGATTGTTTTCATTAAACAATTCAAGAAAATTTATATGAACGTTTACAAAATTCTGCAAAATGATCCTTATAATAGCAGTATTATAAGAAAAATGTCCTTTTTAATAGAAATTCCGTATTTTATCATGTGGGACATTATAAAGAGTGGTGTAAAAAACAGAAAAACAAGATCGGATGCTGAAAAACCTAAACATCTTAATACTGTGACTATTAAACCATTAAGAAATTTAGTTAATAAAGAATACGAACAAAATTTAATACCAACCATTAATATTATATACACCAAACTTTTGCGATGGGAAGAACTTTACATAAAACTACTTTACGCAGATGGCTGAAAAAACTTTAAGTTAAATACAAAATCGTTAATAAATGAGTGGTTATTATGGAAACTAAGAGGGTAGTACATTGGCGTTTACACTATCTAGTAAAAATTCAAGAATATCGAGAACAAACGCGAACAATTTATTATTTAGATGAGAATGGGTTCAAGCTTTGCGAAAAAATTAGAAAAATGTATTGTCGATTATCATCGGAATATGAATTCTAATATATTTAAATAGTTGTTAAGGAATACATTACTTCCTAATATAACACCCAGCAATGTGTTAATTATGGATAAGGCCAGCTTTCACTTAAGACTTCAAAGCAGAAACTATAAGATTTTCTCTCAGATAATGATTTGTATTTTAAAGAAAACGATATTAAGAAACAATAACTTAAAGTGCTTCGTACTAAAACTTATGGCAAACAATATATACTGGACACAATTGCAACAGAACATAGCCATAGAACATAGAGATTACCACCTATTTTTTAATTTCATAAAACTTATTTGGAGACAAGTAAACAACGAATTCGGAAGAAAAATATTTTTGTAAAATTTGACGCGAAAGTTATTGATTTAATTCGATATGAACTATTAGAAATCACAAGTGCCGACTGGAAAAAAGCATTAAACCATGTAGTTAATGTAGAAAACGAATACAGAAGACTGGGACAATTAACTTCAAACAGTGGACAATTTATTATTGATCTGTTGGATAGTGACGATAATGAGAGCTCGTATGCAGATAAGAAATATTTTAGACAAGGTACGCTAAAGTAAATACTATTTTAGTTAAAGTCATTTAGTTTTTCCATCCACTTTTGTTTAAAACAATATTATTTTTTTAAATGTAAAATCGAAACGATAATATAAAATGCCGATGTATTACCTAGAATTTTTTTTCGACAGAGTGACAGATTAAAATGTTTTTTTGCATTTTACTTTTAACCGTTTAAAAAAAAACGAACAAATATAACATTTTGGTTTTTTTTCGAAAATCAGATTTCTCTGCTCTTTGAATATATGCTTATTACACATTGTTATTTTCTAATAAGTAAATAATAAATTTTATCAATAAATTTGTCTTATTTCTTAAACAATTATACCGCTACTTTTTTCGATGGGCAATAGAAATATGGAGAAATACCTACTAGATAGTATTCTACATTGCATTAATACAAAAAAAAACTAAGACACTAGTTTACATTTTTACTCTTATTAGACTAGTAAATAAATTAGTAGACTTACATATTGTGTTGATGTGATCTTTTGCGAGCATTTTGAACATTTTAAGTGATTTTATAAAATTAATATTCTTATTCATCTTGGAAAATAAATGTACCTATTTTTAACTGGGATTTATTTCTCGTTTAAACAAATCTCTTCTATCAAACTTAGTATATCTGAATTATAAATATCAAGTTTTTTTGAAAACTGTAAAAAATATACAGGGTGTTCTACTTAAATTAAATAAGTTGAGGGTATTTAAAAGAAATTGAAAGTGAAGTGGTAACAAACATTGTAGCATAATTGTATTCCATTAAATATACAACATTCAATATATAAAAATTAATTTAATTTGATACGCACCTGGCTGATACGTAACAGCGACCTAAAACTGTTTACTTCGCAGTGTTTTTGCCGAATCATTTGAAAATAATATTAGCGTCACAGTTGTCGAATTTAACCTCGCCTTAATTGCGTTTTAATTTAAATAGGTCCCCACAAAAAAATTTGAAGACCCGGCACTTTAAGGTTCAATTTAGTGTTCAAATAGTCGCAGAAGGGGACTCTATTGGTTACAAGGTTAGATCTGATACGAAAATGTATGATTTTGACATTACGAAGATGAGATAGCTGGCGGGCAAGGAGAAGCAAAGGAGAGCAATGGGGTGACTAAGCGAAGAAGGTTCGTTTTCGTGAAGTTTTAAAAAACAGGCAAAGGTTTCCTTAATTCCATGTGTTTGGCGAAAAGAAGGTGATTTGAGCTTAAAATGCTATGTGGAAATTTTGTAACGTGAATTAATCACTGTTTGTTGTAAGCTGTATCCTGTGGCAAGGGATTTGATAACAGCGACCTGAGGGCTAAGTAAGCCCACATAGTTTTAAATAAAAAATCAGCAGCTGAAGGATCGCATATTGTTATCATCCAGGATAACCTGAAGTCCAGTTTTGGCTTCCAACTTGGGACGCCAGTTGTAACATTATAATGTGCTTATAGGGGGCTTAAAGGTGGGACTGAATAATTACTGGGCTTGGAGATAGGGTAAGCAAAAAAATTGAAACGTTTGCGAACGGCTACTCGTGTTTTGGTGGGACAAGGATTTATTATTTGTGGAGAAGACTAGGAGAAGTAACTACGAAAAATATATCAAGAAATATTTACAGAAATGTCCTGGGCAATCACTATACAGGACGATTTCTAAACTATTTAAAATTGGGACGCCGTTTAAAAAAATCCTCTTGTTGCTTAGAAAGAAAGGTTTGGGGTTTTTCTTTTAAAAAAATATTTTCCCTTAAACATTTTTAGGAAAGAACAATCCCAAACCTTTCTTTCTAAGCAGCAAGAGGATTTTTTCAAACGGCGTTCTAATTTTAAGTAGTTTGGAAAGTGTTTGTCTAGGACATTTCTGTTAGTATTTCTTGATTTCTTTTTAGTAGCTAGTTCTCCCAGTCTCCCAAAAAAGAAATCCCTTTCCAACCAAAACATGAGCAGCCCTTCGCAAATTCTTCAATTTTATTCTTACCCTATCTCCAAGCCCAGTAATTGTTTAGTCTCCCCCTTTGGCTCCCTATAAGCAAATTTTATTCTTACAACATATGGCATTCGGTGCGGTATGTGTCATCATACATGCTCACAAAGTTGCATGAAAACCGTCGTTTTCGTTTTAAAGATATTTACTTGGTTCCATACTTTATTCCAACGCTGTATAATAAAGAATACTAAAAATTGTTAATATTAAGTCATAAATCCAACGTCATTAAGCAAAAAGTGGTGGTGACTACACTACCAAGAATTCTTATAAATGCGAAATTTGACAGCCAATTATAGTAAAGAATTTGTTTTGATAGCTTTATATTTTTCCACATAAAACATCTTCTGCCAATGTATTTTTCTAGTTTTCCGTAAAATCTTGTCCATGTAAATACCGCTTTTGTACTCGTTACTTCGTTCACCATTACTTATTTAGGACGATTTAAAATGGATGCAATAAACGGACCTTCAACGTCGCAGCTATCATCCGAGGCTGAAAATGTTTCGGAACAAATTTTATTATAAAAGTTTTATCAACCATCTGAAACTATGTACACGAGCTCTCGAAATAGAAATCATATTCGGACATTGCCTTCGGTTATACTACAAGCTAGAACGAGCCCATCTAACCCGATTCCATATAAATTTTACGAGAGATAAGTTGGTTATCGGCGTATACAATAAACGTTACCATGTTACAGCAAAAGGGACGCCTTCAGAATTGTGTTATATTTTACAGTACGCAATAACACGTTATAATTTTAGAAAACTAAAAAATAATGATAAGCCATACTGTCTGTGTTTCAAATATTTTAACAAGAGTACTACTATTTATGGGTTGAACATATATTGAGTAATAATAATAATAATAATACTTTGGATAATACTTTATTTCCTTTTTGACAAATTCAATTCGTATAGGATCAGTCACAGTTTAGAAAACAAAATTAGTAAATATAAATGTAAATCTAAAATTACGCTAAACCTAATAGTCCAACATCCCAGAGCGATCAGACATAACTTATTTTCACACAGATGAAACCTTAGAGTCTGAGTAGTGTCTCGTGTGCTTTGAATACCTGCGTATTTATGAAACTTGCTGAGTGACACCTGGGCAGGTACTAGATGAGAAAGGTAACTAAAAATAAGAGCTATTTAACTTAAATTTACATAACTGATTTTTATACATATTTTGTAGAATATTATTTTGAAAATACTGTAATAAGTGTCAGACACTTGTCATGGACCAGAACTTTTGTCAGACGCTTTAAAGCTCCACTAAAATTAAATGAACTTTACTTATTTTACATGTCTGATTTTAAAATATGTTATTAATGGAACTATAATAAAGTTATATTTAATCAGTCAAACAAATTAAAATGACCAAACGTCCCTCAAAAACAAAAATTAGTTAACCAGAAGTATGAGTGCGAGAGTGTTGTGCGCATGAGCCTCAGAGTAAAAAATTCAAATACATTAAGAATACTTACTGTTTTCGATCCGATTAAATATTTTTGCATCTCTATTTAAAAATCAGACATGCAAAAGTAAGTAAAGTTCATTTAATTTTAGTGGAGCTTTAAAGCGTCTGACAAAAGTTCTGGTCCATGACAAGTGTCTGACACTTATTACAGTATTTTCAAAATAATATGTATAAAAATCAGTTATGTAAATTTAAGTTAAATAGCTGTTATTTTTAGTTACCTTTCTCACCTGGTACCTGCTCAGGTGTCACTTAGCAAGTTTCATAAATACGCAGGTATTCAAAGCTCACAAGACGCTACTCAGACTCTAAGGTTTCATCTGTGTGAAAATAAGTTATGTCTGATCGCTCTGGGATCTTACTCTATAAGATTACAAGACAAACACAAATAGAAAAAATGTAACATTACTAGCATATAAGGTAGGTGTAGGTAATATGGCCATGTACGGTAATATGACCATCTAACAAATTTTCTACTATTTTTATGTTTAAACGATAGAAATCTTAATACTAGCATAGTAATACAAATTTAGTGTCGAACTTGTTAAACAGATAGTCCCACATTCACTATAAGTCAGCACAGTACGCCAGTGTTGTGAAAAGTCTCCATTGTATAATCTGGTTATTAATTCCATAATTTTTAAAAAAATCATAACTCGTTCTAATTGGTAAGTTTTTATTATATTAATTGTACTTACATGTTTCGTAGTCTTTAATAATCGTGTACATGTTCTTATTTTAGTGTATAGTTTTTGATTTATTACATTTTTTTTGTAAACAAATATCAAAATACAGTGTTGAGTAATATGGCCAGATGAAAAGTAGAGTTATATGGCCATGGCCATATTTATCTTCCTGTATCCGTATTACTCTACAATAAATATTTTGCTGGCTGTATTGATATGATTTCCTTTGTTATAGAAGTCAAACATGCCTCAGTATCAGTGCAGGGGCCTACGAGACAACTGGACCAAAGAAAATTTGTTAGCATAAGGATACTTTGTAAGTGTGTATATCGGTATACAGAACTAGTTATTGGCTACGTGGTTTTAATAAAGCGAAATCCTCAAATCAGGCCTAGGAAAGCACAAAACTTAAATCCGGCTAGGGCACAAAAGCTTAATAAATATATTGTAAAATAAATTTTACTAAGTTGGAAGGTATTTTAAGAGAAATGGACATAATCTATAAAGCCGAACGGATATATAATGTAGACGAGAAAGGTTGCAGGTTAACACTTCACCAACAGCAGAAAGTTTTGGCACAAAAATGCGCAAAAAGCGTACATGTTGTTGCAAACGAACATGGACAATGTGTTACCATCGTTTCTTGTGGTAATGCTCTTGGTAAGCAATCTGTCCCAAGGTAAGCAAGTCCCTCCACTTTGGGTATTCAACCGAAAAATCGCCCGAAAAAACCCTTTCTAGACACTGATAGTAGCAATTCTGACTCATCCTTTAGTTTGCATGACTCTAGCAGCGATTAAGTTATTGATTTAAAAGATGGTCGGAGTGATTCCTCAAACATCCTTAATACTTCATTCAGAAGTATGCTCGAAACTCCTGAAAATGCGGCCATCAAGAACAATAACAAAAAGCCATGAAAACTATCAATCAATAGTCTATCTCAAGTTGTTACTAAAGATTTATTCGGTAGCTGCAATAGAATAAGCGATTCAGAAAATATTGAAGCTAACACGTATACTACAGGTCGTAAAAAAGTCTCGTCAATGCTACGAAAATTGGTCTCACAGTGCATGGGTCTCACAGCCTCTCAAAGACAAAATTGATACATGCTTATGCCCTGATTGTAAAAAATAAGGTAATATTAAGTTTTTGTACTGTATTTGCTAATTTTTAATAAAACTGTGAAAAATTCTGAAACTATTTTATAGTTTTATGTGTTAAGTTTCACAGTTAGAGATAAAAATTTACTTATTGTAGATTGGCCATATTGTCCACACCATGTTGGTAATATGGCTAACAGCAGTATTTTTTTAATTACGTCATAATTATTGTATCTTTATCAATTTTTGAAATATTATAAAATAAATATATATTTAGATAACCCATATATCTGTAATAACAGTTACTTTTTAAAAGACTTATATTTGGCCACAAATACAGACAAATGTTCTTAAGGTGGCCATATTACCTGCACATACCTTACTTAAAATATGTCAACTACCAAAATATTCATCAACAGAATAAAAAGTATTTTGCAATAAAAAATCTTTTAAAGTCAATTTAAATATTTTCATATTCTTACAATTTTTTATTGGCTCGGGTAACTTATATATTCTTTGACCTATTATTGCAGGTGAGTAAAAATGCATATTTCTTTAGAAAAAGGCACATGAAATTTTTCATTCTGCCTTGTATTTATATTGTGAATTTGACTATTAGTTTTAAATTTCTCAAGATTTGAATGAATAAAAATACAAACTTCAAAAATATATAAGCCCATCACAGTTAAAAATGTATATCTAGTAAAATAACTCTTGAAGCGCTAGTTATTCGAGAAATATAAGCAATACAACGGACTATTCTCTTTTGAGATAGAAAGACTTCACTGAATTTATAATACGTACCCCAAAATAATATGCCATACCGCAAACGAGACTCCACCTGAGCATAATACAGCATTAGCTGTTTTTCACTTAGTATATCTTTGAGGTTTCGAAGTAGGTAGCATGCTGAGTTTATTTTGGAAATAATATCATCACATTGCCTTTTCCAATTGAGACATTCATCAACATACAAACCCAAAAACTTTAGGCATTGAACTTTTTAAATTTTTTTAGAATATATTGATAGTTCGATATCTAACAGATGTTTCTGTCTATTGTGGAAATAAATAGCATGCGTTTTATCTGCATTAAGATGTAAGTAAATTGAAGAAAACCAATAACTAAGATCACACAAGAGTTTGTTACATTTATTTCCAAGAAATATATGCGATTTATCTGATATAAGTATTAAAGTATCATCTGCATAAAGTATAAAATGTACAGCAGAGTTTATTGAGACAATATAATTTAAGTAAATAAGAAATTATATTGGGCCAATTACAGAACCTTGCGGAACACTCATATGAATGTAAATGTAATCTGATTTGCAAATATTTACTGATTGTTGGGATATATCTGTTAAGGAGACATACTGACGACGTTCTGATAAGTAGGATTCTATCCATTTTACAGGGAGATCTTTTATTCCAATATTTTCTAATTTATTAATGAGTAAGGTATAATCGACACAGTCAAATTCCCTACTGAGATCACAAAAAATCCCGACAGGGCAGTCATCCGCATCAATAGAGTTAGTTAAAATCTCATAAAATGAATGAACTGCTGTATTTGTAGACTTACCTACCTGAAAGCCATGTTGATATTTACTAACAATACCGTTCTCCAATAAATAAGAGTTTAATCTGTTAAGATAACAGTATTCGAATATTTTCGAAAACACTGAAGGGACAGTTTTGGGTGATAATTACTAATATCCTTTGGATCACCTTTCTTATGTACAGGAATATTAAAGTCACCATAAATAATATAACATGCATTTGGCTTTTATAAATGATTTAAAAGACAGTCAAGATTACTTAAAAAAATATTTACATCTCCACACGGAGATCGGTATCAATTCATTATGTAAAAGATATTATTGTTTTTATCCCTAATTAAAGAACAACAAAACTCTGAATGTTTATCAGAACAGAATTTTTTAACATTAATATTATGAGCGTTTACATTTCTCTTTACGAATATTCCTACACCACCTCCTCTTACTGAAAAGTTTCTACAATAACTACTACTCATAGTAAATCCATCAATGTATACATTATTAATAGAGTCAATGGTTTCCCATAATTCTGTTACACATAAAATTTCTATATTTTTAAATTTAATAATATCTACAACAATGTCACATATTTTATGGTTATTTATACTTTGAACATTTAATAACATTAATTTAGGGTTAAAGATTACCTCTGGAAACTCTGATTTTCCGTAGGTACCAAAAATTTTTCACACATGCATTTTCAGGCCAGAGTGCTGGATCCATAGCTTTATTGCAATTATTTTGATATATTCGGAACTTAAATGATGAGTAAAGACTTGGGTAGCGAGACTCCATAGACTCGCAAAGCACTTCCGGAAAATGGGATTTCAGAAGATTTTCTATTGCAGTCACATTGGTGCTAGGATCAATGCGATACACATGTAGATCCACACATTTTGGAACACCTTTGACAGATCCAAAACCAGTTCCAACAACTAACTGTCTTCTTCTTTTGTTTCTGTCTTGAACTTTCTGCCATGGAGCTTCGTCATTTGTGGCTTCTTTCATAAGATTTATTACAGATGACATAATACTTTCTTGGGCCTTTTGACACTCATTACTTCCTAAATCAACTAAAGCTGAAAGTACGGCTTCCACAGTAGACGTGGATTGACTTTTACTACGACTACGACTACTATTATTAGCTACAGCATTTGAATTTGGTTGTGGTGTAAGTCCCCCGTTAGTAGGATTAGCAATGTTGAACGTAGTCCGTTTATGTTCAATATTTGTATTTAAATTCGTTTTTAATAAAAAAATAATTAAATCTTGACATTTAATACCTTTAACTAGCTCTGTATTGACCGATTTTAAGTAAGTAATCTCAATCTGGCACACTTTTACTTGCACTGTAGTTGAGTGAGTTCAAACCTCAAATCACTATTGCACAGTTTCACATCGGAACAAGAAGATCCACTGGTCTCCTAAACATTTTTGACACTTTCACTAATTTTTATTCCTTCGGGAACCTTTTTGTGAATAAGTATTTCCAATAATTCTGATTTCTTAAGATGATATTCTCCTTCTCATTTCTTGAGCCCTTGTCCGGACGTGGTGACACTCTAAAAATTGTTTGCTTGCTGCCTCGATTGCCTGCGATACTGTGCCATATGGGGATTTTCCCACTAGATTCTTTATTTGATCTGCAAATCGTCTTGAATATCTTCCTTTTAGACTTCGGCCTTTTACCTTTTCTTCTACTGCCAAAGTTTCATGGTCTTCGTTCTTCTAGCAATGTGGCCCAAGTAATCTAGGTATTACTTTTTTTAATAGCCTATCTTTTATATGAAGCTCTTCTAGAATTGACGTTGGTCCTATGTTCTGTCCAGGACTCGCGTAAAATTCTTCTATAGACCCACATTTCGAAGGCTTCAATTTTACTCCTACCGATTTTTTTGAGAGTTGATGTTTCAGTTGCGTATGCAGCAATGGGAAAAATAAGGGAATTGATCAAACCGGAGCATAGTATTTCTTGTTATTGTTCGGTTTTTCCATATTTTAATTAATTTAGCTATTGCAGCTTGGGCAATTGCTAGTCAATGCTTAATTTCTGAGGAGCAATCGCAATTTTTAACTTTATAAGCGTATGCTCTCTCTACGATAATTTTTTTTTTTTCGATGTTGATCTGATGTCCGAATTTTTCGCTTATCCAGCTTAGCCGTTCGATGATGTTAATCATTTCAACTTCATTCGCTGTTAGTCTGTCATGTGCATATCGTAAGATACTTGTTATAAGTTGTAGGGTGAAGTACGGAGAGTTGCCACACTTTTTCAAAAAACAGAATCAAAATCGTGTAAAAGGGTAATTTTTATTAAAGGGTAAGTAACAAAATACTGTACAAAGTAGGTCTCAAACTCAAGGACTCAGGACTCAAAAAATTTAGCACACTGATATGTTTCATCTGCTTTATCGCATTTTTTTTATTTCTTTTACTGCAGAGTTTCTTAGCAGTTTCGTCACGATCTGTAGTTTTGGTTTTTTTTTTGTTATTTTTTGTTTTTTGCTTTGATTATTTAAATATGTACTTTTCTTGTTTTCCTTATTTGCAGTGTCTTTTTCCCTTTTTTTTTCTCTTTTTACCAGTAGGTTCTCGGAAGAATTAAGTACAGTAGCTGACTGTTTTCTTTTATGTAACGGATAATAAATTTTTGGAACAGGCTTTATTTCTTGCAAAAATTTACTCAGTGTTATAATTATCATCGTCATCTAAACAATCTTTTGAAGTACTAGTCTAAGGTTCTGGAATGTTATCTCTGCTCCGTATTATCGAAATTTTAGTAAGTTTCTGTTGGGCATTTGTTTTTGTAATTCCTAAATGCTCATTTTCTCTGTTAAATGGTTGTCTTCTTTATTGTCTTGACGACTATTTTATGCTGATACATCTGGTCAAGTGGAAATATACCTGTGCTTTTAAATCCAGATATTGTATTTGCACCTCTAGCAGCACAACACCAAGCTGTTCCCAGAATTTCTACCACTTGATACTATGATAGGCTTCTGTTGTGATGATTAAGCATCCATGTGTTAGTTTCTTTGTTTCAGTAGATTCCGAAAAAACATCTGTTTAAAGGCTGCATTGCTTGGGTGTAGTAAATTGGTAAGAACATTAATATGACATCATTTCTTACTGAAATTAGAACAATTTTAACATCTGAGAAATGTGATAAGTAAGGGTTTATCCATTATTAGTAAAAATGTTCACTGGATGATGTATTCATGGTTGCAAAAAATTTTAACTTGGAATAATCAAATAAAATAACTTTTAAACAATTTGACCGATCGCTTTGAAATTTTGGTCATATTTTAAGCACTACAAGACCCAACATTCTGCATAATATAAAACTTGTAAGTTTATTTTAAAGAGAAGACTCCAAGGGCGAAGAACGAGACAAACAGAGGAAGAGTTTAGGCAGCTGAGACGAGAAGAAAAACGAATACTTAAAAAGAAGAAGAAAGAGCATATAGAGAACCAACTAAAAGAACTAGAGAGCTATAAGGCACAAGCAGAAACGCGAAAGTTTTACAAGAGGATTAACCAGAACAGGAAAGAATTCAAACCAAGATTATCAATCGTTAAAAATAGAACAGGGGAGATCATTGGTGATCAGGACCAGATACTAGAAAGGTGGGCAGAAAACTTCAAGGAAAGGTTAAATATAAGAGGTGAGACAGGGCTCCACGAATCAGAAATCCAACTCGAGCACAAAAAACCTGACATACTGTATATGTGGACTGGTAGAACTGATCCGGAAGCAAATAAAGTTGCCAGAACACTGGAATGTAGGTATAATTGTACCTATCCACAAGAAAGGAGATCAAACAATATGTGACAACTACAGAGGAATAACCCTCCTAAACGTAACATACAAAATATTGGCATATATTCTTTACGACCCACCGGCTGCGGTGGTTAGGTCACCCTTTATTCCATTATTTCCCTGGCCTATAATACATCGTTGAAAAGACAATTAGGAGCCCCTTAAAATAAGTTATTCCGTGACCTTCATTTGTATGCAAAAAAATCGTCGATTACGTCATTACGCCAATACTAAAGACGTTTTGTTCAACATATAGCTATTGATGTCCAATAAAATTTTAAAATTGACGTGTTTTGAGGTCTCCTGTTTCTGGAATAATGAATATATTCCGTACTTTTGCACCATACCGTATACTATTCCTCTAATTAATATATTAATATTTTAATTACCTAAGTAACTTCCCTCTTTCTTCTTATTTTTATTTAAGCTTCTTTTTCTCCATTTATTATTTCCGTTTTTTCATTGCATCTATCATAAACAAAGATTGTCCAAAACTGAGTTTGTAGTCCTTTTAAAGATTTTAATATTCCAATAGTTAACTTGTAGACTTCTTAATATTTATAATTGTCTTGTCTTTGTATTATAATAGTAACGTAAGTAACATCGCTGTTCTATCGAAAGTTAATTATTTCATTTATAATACCCGTACAATGTCTCTGCCTACATAACAAAAAGTGCGATTAACCACGCGATTTCCCACATGCGCGTTGTTTTGCTGCGTGTTTCTCCTGGACTTCTCGGTAGCTTCGGGGCACATCTTCCGCATTCTCTACCGCTCCTGATTGTTACACTTGAACTGGTCGCTGTTTGTCTCTGTCTGTTTTATATTGCTTTTAATGGGCTCAAACATTCTTACTTTCCAAGGTCGTGCGGATTTATGTCCTTAAAAGGATTCGTACAAAAATCAATAGAAAGATATTACAGAATAATTAGATATAGTACATAATGTAAATATTTTACTATGTATATTTTTAAGTATATTACAGACAAAAATAAAATGTCCCTTTTTATATTAAAATATACAGAGCCATAGAAAAAAATCGTAATTAGGGCAACCTTTTTTTGTGTGGTTCGTTTTTTTTGCACAACGAATTCAAAATGTAACCTTTTTATGATTATCTGATATTTTTATTTAGAAAATAAAGCCGCATATACCAGAACGGTTATCAGCGGCGGCTACAGAATTACTAAATTAAATTTTATAAAACATTGCTATAGATTTAAAAAAATGTACAGTATTATTTGCTGAAAACTGTGCTTAATAAAGTACTCATACTATTACTCATACTTAAATGCGCCACAATAGTTAGCAAAACAAGGACATACAATTAAAAAATTGTTAACGTTAACTTGTATATTATATATTTCACTTATAGGTGGATCACTTTTAGATAGTAAATATGAATGAACAAGTCTCCTGTGTCTTCTAAATCTTAATCGCTTTATCACCCAGTATTCTCTTCCGTTTCTGGTTGAAGGTTCTCAGGCTATAATGTCATTTTTGATTTACGTCAGTGATGTTTAAGATTGCCATTTTTTTTTCTACTTACACAAAACCTGATTCTAAATAAAAGCTTTTATATCACCCGCGGTATTTCGACACTCGGCTTTTTCTATATCAGAGGTGTCCAACTTGCAAATGCCTCAAGGGCCAAAACTAAAACCTTTGATGTTGTCGCGGGCCATATAATAATTTTGTTACAAGTAATAACGAAATAAAGTGAGGTATAGAAATAATTAAAACAAAAAAGAGTATTATTTCTTTTAATGCTCAACAACTACATTTTTTTATAAACGGAAAATTTATTAATAACACAAATCAATAATCAAGACAACCATTGCAAAAGCAACGAAAAAGATGTATCCAATTAGTGTGAGGACTGTGGTCGATCGGCTTCATCCACCAATAAAGAAATGTCCACCTCCAGTTCAGTTGTAGACACTCTTATAAGATGACGTAATTAAGAATCGGTAAGGTTGCTTCTGTTTTTATTTTTTATGTATTTCATGGAGGAAAAGGCACTTTCACACTTACACATGTATATGTGCTTCCGAACATTGACGTTATTTTCAGTCCAAAATCTCACAGGTTTGGGAATTTCTCCTTTGACAGTAATTTGAAAAATTCAGGTCCCTTTTCTTGTCTGGTGATTAGGAACATGTCTGCTTGAAGATCACATAACTCAAGCTATAAGTTGGGTGGTTGATCATCAATGGTTGCCCCAAGAGGGTTATTATAAAGTAGTACACTGCTTTTGAGACTTTCAATTTCTTCAAATCTTGTATTTAATTCATCAATAACTTGTTCAATTTGTGAAATGCAGGATGAAAACTCAATATATTCCTCACCGTTGAATTCTTCTGCTATTTGCAGACAGCTAGGGAAGTGTGTCAGGTTGTTCTTTTCCAAAGCACGTTTAAACACGTTCAGCTTATTCCGGAATCCATTTATCATTCCGATCAAATCTGAAACCGTCTGGTTTCTGCCTTGAAGACTCAAGTTTAACATGTTAAGATGATTAGTCAGATCTGTTATAAAAGCTAACTGTCTTAAGAATTCTGGATCCTTAAACTTCTCTTCCAGTTCAGTTGTGTCAGATGAAACGTATTTGTTGAGGAATGCAGGGATTTTCTTTCTTATGGTAAAAACTCGTTTTATGCACTTTCCTGCACTCAGCCACCTTACATGGTTGTACATTAGCAAGTCTCCATCCTCAGCCTCTGTTTCCACTAAAAACTGCTTAAGTTGCCTGTGTAAAAGAGATCGATTTCCACCTCTAATCAAATTTATAATCTTAATCACGGTTTGGAAAACTTGATCTTCCTTGACTGATTTTCCACATAAACCTCCCTGATGTATAATACAATGAATTGTTGGGCAAGTGACACCATTCTCTCGAAGCAGACCCACTAATCCAATTTTTTTACCTGTCATTGATTGGGCCCCGTCTGTTGCTATGGCTGAACATTTATCAAAGCCTCCAATTCTGTCAACTGTTTTCTTCACAGCCTCATAGATGTCTTTTCCTTTTGTTGTTCCATAAAGAGAACAAATATCAAATAACTCTTCTTTACTGGTAAAATCATCAAAAGTAGTGCGCACAAATATTAACAGCTGACTAACATCGGTTTGATCAGTGCTTTCATCCAAACAAAGTGAGAAATATGAACTTTTCTACATAGCAACAATCCTTTTTTGTATGGTTTGATGTGAAAGTGGCACTGATTCAAATTTCTCTGCCATTTTAGAATCACCAAAAGCTTTGGCCATTTCAACAGCACATTTTTTTTATCAAATTGCCATCAGTGAAAGGATTTTGTGCTTTGCTCAAGCGACACGGCATCAGATGCATGCAAAGAATGCGTTTGAGAGTGTAATATTTTACTGAACATACCAGTTTGCTGACAATTAATAGAAGGTACAGGAATGCTATTACTAAGGTATCTGCATTACCTGGAGCAGACATAGGATCCGACCACAATCCCTTAGTAGCAAATATCAAACTGAGGCTCGCTACAGCTAAAAGAAAACACCAGAAGGCATCAGTAAACATTAGAAAACTCAAAAACAATGAAACAAATGAAGCTTGCACAGAGGAAATAAACAATAGGTTCTCTAATATGGCAACTGAGAATGATGTTGAAAAGTCATGGACCACCATAAAAGAATCATTTGATGAGTTGAACAACACTTTTCTACTCGAGAGTAAAACAACTACCAAGAATGAGTGGATGACAGAAGAAATATTAGAGATGATGGAACAACGCAGGCAGTGTAAGATCAGGCAGGACGAAGTAGGGTACCGAAATATACACAGTCAAATTCGTAAAGAAATTATAGCGGCGAAGGAGATCTGGATGACTACACTTTGCGCCGAGGCTGAAAGCCTATATAAACTCGGCGACAGCTTCAATCTTCACAAGAAAATTAAGGAAATTGCTGATGTCTTCAAGAAAAAACAAGTCACTGGTATACATAATGACCAAAATGAATTAATAACGGACCCTAGCGATATACTTAATACTTGGAAAATGTACACAGCCAATTTGTTCAATGATGACAGAACACAAAAACCACCACAACTGGGAGACCATTTGTATGGCCCAAGTATTTTGAAAGCTGAAATTGTACACGCTATCAAACTATTAAAAAGCAACAAAACCCCAGGACCAGATGATATGTACGCAGAAACAATCAAGTTACTTAATGAAGAAAACCTAGACATTATTGTCAAGCTCTTTAACGACATCTACGATACGGGCCAGATTCCAAAAGATTGGCTTCGATCTACATTTATCGCCCTACCAAAAACACCACGTGCGAACTTCTGCAAGGACCACCGACTAATAAGCCTAATGAGTCACTTTTTGAAACTTTTCCTGAGAATACTTCACACTAGATTGTTTAAGAAATGTGAAGAGGTCAGTGGATGGAGTCAGTTTGGTTTCAAAAATGGACTTGGCACGAGAGAGGCGATCTTTAGTATGCAAACATTGATACAGAATTGTTTAGATCAAAGAAAGGATGTTTTTATCTGTTTCATCGATTACGAGAAAGCATTCGATAATGTAAAACATGAATTGATGATAAAATACCTACAAGAGTTGGGATTGGACGCAAAGGATATAAGAATCATTGCCAATCTGTATTGGAATCAGACAGCAACAGTACGTCTTCAAAATTCCAACGAAACAGAAGATTTCTCCATTAAAAAAGGAGTAAGGCAAGGTTGTATACTGTCTCCAATGCTGTTCAATTTATACGTAGAAAAAGCCTTCGCAGAAGCAGTGGAAGACTCTAAAAAGGGTATTAAAGTTAACGGCATATTTATTAATAACATCAGGTATGCCGATGATACAGCCATAGTGGCAGATAACATCGAAGATCTTCAGTGCCTTTTGAATGATCTAACTCTTGCAAGTGAAGCTCGGGGTTTGAAAATAAATATCAAGAAGACAAAATCAATGATTATAAGTAAAAATGATTACCCCAACGCAAAGATATATGTCTCTGGAGAAGAAATCGAACAAGTCAGGCAATTCAAATACTTGGGATGTTTGCTGAATGAGGGTTGGGACCCCGAGAATGAAATAAAGAGCAGAGTTGAACAAGCCAGAAATGCTTTTTTGAGGCTTCGTAAGTTTCTGACTGATCGCAAATTGGACTTCAACCTCCGATACAAGATGCTTAAGTGTTACGTGTGGCCTGTTCTCCTGTACGGAATGGAAGCATGGACGTTAAAGGCCAGTTCCATTAACAAACTTGAAGTGTTCGAAATGTGGTGCCTGCGTCGAATGCTCAGAATATCATGGACGGACAGGGTCAGAAATGAGGAAGTACTCAGAAGAGCGGGCTTACAGGATAGGGAACTTTTTAATTATGTAAAAAGTAAGAAGACTGCATACTTGGGGCACATTATACGAGGAGAACGATACACTTTTCAGCAACTGATACTCGAAGGGAAAATAGAGGGTAGGAGAGGTCTCGGACGTAAAAAAATGTCATGGCTGCGCAATATTCGACAATGGACAGGAATCCACAGCTATGAAATGCTTCGCAATGCTGCTAAAAACAGATATATTTAATCCAGAATATTTAACATCTCACCTGACAAGACGATGTACGGTGGACGCCTACGCAGAAATGCATGGCACCTTAAGAAGAAGACCAGTTTGCTGTTTAAACTTTTTCTTCAAATCTGCAACTAGGGCACGCCGACTTTCATTTGTATACGTAGCATACTTATTTTCATGCACTGTTGTGTAATGTTTTTTCACATTATATTGTTTAGGCACTGAAACGACATTCATGAACACTAAGCACTGCAACTTTCCATTATTGTTAGCAATCAAGTAATCACTCTTCCAACTTTCTTTGTAAATTCTGTTCTCACTATTCATTTTCCGTTTTACTGGTTTTACACTCATTATTGTATAAGAGGAATCAAGACAAAGAATTAATCAAGTTCACTGTTCACTAGCAACGTAATAGATTAACCGACTAGCCTACTTGTCAGTAGCACACTGGCACGATGGCGGCTGGCGACGGATGGTATGCAGTGGGAGGTGTGGCCTGCGTGAACTGTGATGCGCAGTAATCAGTGCAGTTCTCATAGTGGTGGAGGACGATTGTGTTCGTTACACGTCCGCGAAGCGGCATGCGGTACAGTACTTGTGATGTAAAAACACTGCTAAACCATAAAATATAAAATAAATTAAAAAATCTTTTTTCACAGTGGCAGCATTTAAAGAAAATATATGCTTTTCGAAAATCTTACGTGGGTCACAACAAATAGCTTCGCGGGCCGGATGCGGCCCGCGGGCCGCCAGTTGGACAACCCTGTTCTATATCGACCCATACATCAATTTCACTTGCACACTGGTCTGCTCTTTCGTTATCACTTTGTAACTGATATTTACTCCCTGTATACAATTTGCTTACAACATCAGCTCCAAACAAAATCTCAATTGGTGCTGTCTGTCCGACATCGCTGAGCAAAGATTCTTAGTTCGCAAATAAATAATAGCAAATAACTTTCAATTGCACAAAAAATTATTATAGCCCTGCAAGTTTCTGCTATCACCTTTCCCAATAGTTGTGAAGATATTTTACAGCTGAACTTCAGATCTTCAAATAACCTTCCAGTGGCCAGAAAGGGTAAAGTTGCTACAAGGCGTTGTTCAGTACTGACACATTCACGCATGACGGTTTCTTTTTTGGAAATGAGTAGACCAACTTTTTCTAGCAACAGCGAAAAAGTGAAGTTGTCCATTCTGACGTAGTTTTTGTAATCATCCTCGATCAACAAATTTTTTTCATCCTTATGTCATTCAAAAAATATTTTTTCTTCTTTTTGTCAAATGATAAGGATAACAAGCACAATGCTGCCATTTTACTTCTCCTAATTAGGTTTGGTTCTCCTAATTGCGTAGTGTTTACTCGATACATTTTTTGATTAAGCGATGTACACCGTCATGAAAATAAACTAGAACTGAAGTTGGACCCCTAGTTGGATAGCAAGTCGGAGCGTAAGTGGAGACGAATATCCAACTAGTAGTCCTACTAAGTGGGACCGCAAGTCGGAACGTGAATGCCCAGCTTTATTGATGGTTGTTAAATTACAAAAACTGGTTTACCTTAATTGTAATCAAAAATAATACGACGTGTTCTCTTAAACTGGGCATTCACATTTTATAGCAACTATTTATAATTAAACTGTTAACAGTAACTGCAAAAATTAGCAAATTTACGGAGAAATTTAAAATGCGTATTTACACGTTGACAGTTATTTGACACTCCCGATTATCTGATTTCTAAACACAAATTTAAATAAAATAAAATGTTCTAAAACACCCCGAAACCATTTTTATTTAATTTTGTAACATAAATATATTCTACTATAGTTATCTTTTAATAACGGTATAAAATACATAAACAAGCTTGTTCAAAGTCAAACCTCGTTCAACGGTATGTTTTATTTTACGTACCTGTAACTAGGTGAGGCAATGAAGTAGTAAAAACCCCAAAACCTACCAAATTTTTGCGGTTGGATGGATCTCAATATAAACTTTTGCATTCGAATTAAAATAATATCAGCAAATTTTGTGATCAAAAATGGTGATGTGGAAATCAAGGCGAAGGAGCCTCTCCCTTTTTTTAACCAACACATCCATAACAAGATTAAACAGGTAGGGGCTCAAAATGTCTTAAATATTCTACAAGAATAGGATGTGTCAAATCTTCTATAAAGCGTTTCACGTGAAAAACAATACGTTGCGTAGATAAAGCAATTAATTCTTGTGGACGATAGAAACGCGCCGATGCCACGATGAGAACCAGCACGATTCAGAGTTGTATGTGTATTTTCTTTTTCACAGAAATGAATTAAAATCAATGTTTTCTAATGTAACTGAGCAAAAGTGCTCATTCGACCAAGGAAATTAATTTATTTAAATAAATATTATTTACAAACGATAATTTTATTTTATACTATTTTAATTATATGAACGGCAGGTTAATTATTTTTCGATGAAAACACAACATGCCATTAGAACCATGGTTATTACTAAAGCTCGGATTTATAGGCAACAAAAATTGAAGAAAAAGGCATATAGGCAAAGATTTTTATTAAAAAGGGCAGGAATATTAACATTTAGACAAAATATAGGCAATAAAGGAATATAACTTATTATTTATTGTACAAAGTGAATTAACGTAATATTAACTTAAGGCAGGTATATTTACACATCATAATCATAACATTAGTATAAATAAACTAGTAACTAAATAACTGTAAATTAATAATTAAACTGTAACCAATTAAAATTTTATCATTAATAGAAACAACTAAATGTTTTTCAATAATTTCGGTCTTAAAACTATGTCTTCGATCACTTAAAATTAATTTGTACATTGAACAAACGTTCGACATCGACAGATGTAATTGGAGCATATTTCAGAGCGGATAATAAATCTGGCATAATTTGAAATTCCTCGGAAAATATCCCATTCAAAACTTTAGCAACATTAGATAAAAACGAAAAACCTTCATTCTTGTCGAAAACATATTTCAATTTTTTTTTTAATTAATTGACCGTTACTTCTAGGTGCCGATTTAATTTTCGTCTTTAAATTATCTATTAATTTTAATGACTCACATAAATTTATCTTTTGTTTTTCTAATAAGGTAATTGTAGTAACTATTAATTTATAACTGTCATTGATTTAAGTAAGTTCCTGTTTCAATTTGGGATTTTTTAATTTTTTTTTTGCTTCTCGAATTGCTTCGGAAATATCATCATCAAATTCTGACATAACTAATTCTATTTCATTGCAGTGTTCAAAGTAAAAAAACTGCTTCGGGCCAGGTTCCCCACCTTGTAATTACTGGTTTAGGAGGCAAAGGGACACCCGGAAGTCTTTCTTTATATATTTGCACCCTCAACGAAGTCTTTACAAAAACTTTTTTCATAAAATTTATAAAATTATTTACCAACGGAAACAGATTTCTTATTTCTTCAGCAATTCTATTTACCCCGTGGGCTACACAAGTGCAATGAATGAAATTAGGATAAAAAATCTTTAAATTAACAGCAGCTTTTAACATATATGCCGCAGCATCTGAAAGCATTAAAACTATTTTATTCACTGGTATAGCGTTGGGTAAAAAGAGGTTTGTTAAACTGTCTTGTATAAATCGACTTATTGTTAAATTGTTTGTTTTTTCCAATTCTTTAACGGCAACTAAATAAGGTTTTCTCGCAAAGTTTTCGTTCAAAATTCCAATCATTAAATTAGCTATATACCTGCCGCATACATCTGTCGTTTCATCCACGATAATATACAAAAAATTGCCTTCTAACTTCCGCTTAATTTTTGAAATACATTCCACATAACATTTTTCCACAGTATGTTTTCTCAATGTACTCTCGTCCGGTAAGGATTTATTAAGATATTTTTCGAAAAAGCATTTAAAACTAGGGTTATTAACTTTATATAGAGGAATGTTGGATGCAATCATCACCTGGCATAAATCAAATTTAAATGCGTCTTCCTCCTTTTTTTTTGAACTGATTAAACTATCGCGCAGAGATATTTAGGCTAACTTAGAGGAATTTAATTTTTCCAAATTACGTTTATGAAGTGGGGTTCCACAATGCTGGCAATAAAGTACTTTTTTCTACTTGAAATCTGAAAATTAAACAAAAAAATACTTAGAATTCTAAAACCGCGTTAGAATTTAGTTATGTTGTGGGACGAGAAAAAATAAAACTTACCGATTTGCCGCATGATTTACAAAATGCTCCATCTCCTTCTAGAGAAAGTTCCGAATAAGGTGCGATCCATAGCCTTAATTTAGATGTCATCTTTTCACACAAATGTCTAAAACGTTTTAAAACGTGTTCTTTGCTTTTCGGTATACGCAACAAAACTAAACTAGGATATAGCTATTTGTGACTAAACTCTGATACAGTAACCGACTGTACAACTGATAATAAACTAATAAAGCTTAGGGATTTCCAAATAGTTAACCCTCAAGTCTCGATCAGGTACATTTTCCTAGAAATCTGCTATATAAACAAACCATTGATATTTTATTATTGACCCAAAATTTTATTATAGAATGGTTTAGTAATAGAATAATATTATGGGTAGTACCATGAAAGTTTAAAAAAGGGACAAATAGGCGGAATTTACGAAAAAAAGCAAACAGTACAAAAAACAATTATAATAGGCAAAATAGGCAAAAAAGGCATTTTGCCTTTAATCCGAGCGTTAGTTATTACAAACTAATTATCTTCGTACCTCGTACCTATAATGATAAGAAGACTTTGTAGTTGTTTAGTACTTATTCTGAATTTACAGTTTAAGGTTCATTAACAATGGAAATTCAAAACTTAAGCCAAGGGAATATCTTGGACATCCATGCAAAAAATTATTTTAAATGTATTTAATAATAATCTAAATTCTTGCACTATTTCTAAAATTCACAAAAAAGCTGCGGAAGGAGGACTAAGGCCCGTAAACAAACAAGAAAACGTAGCAAAAGTAGAGTGAACAGCAGAAAGTTCACTTACGACGCAGTAGTTCATACGCGACTCAGCGCCATCGTGCATAGTATTTTCTTTAAAAATTTACCGCCAGCATTGAGTTTTTGTACTTGTAAAAAAAATCAAGATTTAGCAGACATGTTACGCTCAACAATGTGAAGAATACTCCATGAAATGAACTTTTCTTTTTGTAAACGAGTAGTAAAGTCAACCATGATAGAACGGCCCGATATTCTGAAATGAAGGCATCATTATTTGCGTAAGATAAAAAATTTTGTTCCCAAGGATACACCGTCATTTATTTAGATGAAACTTGGGTAAATGTCGGACATAGTGTTTCCAAAGACAGGAAGAACCTCTCAGTGACATCAGCCAGGGATGCGTTTGTTGATGGGTTGTCAACAGACCTAAAACAGTCAACACAACAAGACTCCCGATATATTATAGTGCATGCGGATAGTGAATTGGGCTGTGTGGAATCTGCTGCTTTTTAGTTTTTGGCTAAAAAAAACTCAGCGGATAATCAGGTTGAGATGATGATTCTATATTTGACCACACTCTAAAGTGTCCTAAGGGGTATTTAAAATGGATAGCAACCTATTTTTAGACCTACAGAATACACATTGTAAAATTTAATAAAAATGGGGTTAGCCATTTCGGAGAAGTGTCGCAACTACCTCTGTGACACTAATATGGCTGAAAAAAATGCGGTTGGCAATACAGTGGTGAAAATTAAGTGCTATATATACTTAGTGACATTAGAAGTGTTACACCCAGAAAGAATAATTTCTTGAACTTAATTTTTTGGCAACAGAATGACTAATTTAAAACATGTTATGATTAAAATACCAATGTTTCATCTTTTCTTCTTTTTGTAAAAATGAAGTTTTTTTTTTATTTATTTTTTTTTTGTAAATAGACCGGTTCGTATAAAAATTTTTAGTTATTATTTCTCAGTTAGAAGACTCCACAATTACCACCATGTTAGCGATTTTGATAGGGGTAGAATTATTGCATATATAGATATGGGTTTGTCGTATCGCGAAATTGGCCGTCGTGTTAATTATACGGCAATGACGGTTATGCGTGTCTATCGTGTATGGACAAACGAAGGTAGAGAAACACGAAGAAGACCAACTGGTCAACCGAGGCGTACCACAGAGCGCCAAGATAGGCATTTTAGATTACTGGCTCTGCGAGATCGTTTTGCTACTACACGTCAAATTGCTGACCAATGGTTTGGAGTAGTAGGTAGACCTGTTAGTATCCGTACACTATACCGTCGTACTCGAGCTTTTCGAGTGGTTTCATTCCGGCCACGACTGATGCTTCATTTGACTGCAGACCACTGTCATCAACGTTTGAATTGGTGCAGAGAATGGCAGCATTACGTGGCAGAATATAGCATTCAGCAAATCTTGATCTTGTGTAGGAATGTACAGGACAGTTGGAGTAATGGTTTGGGGGGCTATTGTCTATGGTAGCCGTGTTATGTTTATTCAAGACTTTGACACAATATGATAGCTGCGCGTTATGTTGATAACATCTTACCAACCACTTTACTGCCTTATCCTGACGTCCGTCAAGACGTCCTTTTTCAGCAAGACAACGCGCGTTCCCATATTGCTTGTCAAACTATAGACTTTCTCCAAGAATCGGGTGTTAATGTTTTGCCGTGGCCGCCCTGTGCTCCGGACTTAAATCTTATCGAACATGTATGGGATATGAAGGGAAGGAGACTGTCCACTTTGCACTATCCTCCACAGACTCTGGCACAGTAAATACATGAAGTTCAAGTTGCTTGGAACGAGGTGCCTCAAGCAGACATCGATTATCTTATCATGTCAATGCCTGGACGTATACAGGAGTGTATTCAGCTACGGGGTTGCCAAACACATTATTATTTTTTTTTTTTGATTACTTGTTAATACAAATTCTTCACTACGTTATCGTTTCATTCTTGATGAAATATAAAATTTGGTCAAAAAATTAAGTTCAAGAAATTAGTCCTTCTGGATGTAAATTTGAATACCACATCATAAATACATAAAAATAAAAAAAATTGTTTAAAAAATAAAAAAAAATGTTTGGGGTGAACCACAGTTACCTCTTAGGAGTATGAAACATAGATAACAATTTATTCTCAGACCTACAACGTACACACGTAAAATTTTATAAAAATTGGCCTAGCTGTTTAGGAGAAGAAAGTTTTCATATGGCAACAACATGCGGTGTTCCCAAGCGGTCACCCATTCAAGAATTAACCGAACAAACACTGCTTGACTTTGGTGATTTTACGAGAGCTTGTATATTGAGTGTAGTAAAGCTGTTTCCAAATTTATCAATACTGACATTTGTTTTGTTAATTTGTTAGTCATAGTATGACGCCATCTGTTAGCTATATTGCGATTTAAAATGAGTAAAAAATCTTTCCGTACAATTGTTTGAAAATTATATTTTTCACAAACCATCTCCTGATAATAACAAACAAAACAAAAAAAGAATTATCGAATTTGGTGTAGTCGTTTTGAAGTGATGCCCGTACAAACATTTCAGCGACTTATTTTTATTAATATTAATTTTAATTATAATGGTTCTATGCAAAAAGTCACTAGGTTCTTGTAAATTTAGACAATGTTCTTCAAGAACTATTAAGTGGAATTTAAAAAAAAATGTATTACCTTCTTAAATAAATATTCTAAAAATAGAAATAATATAAGACTAGTGAAGAATTTTTGAGAAATAGAATACAATACCGTGAAAAGGAAAAGTTTACTTTTTGATGGAATTTAAGATAAAATGACTTACGCCTTCCGATATTCACGAGTTGATAGGTTTTCGTATTTTGTTATCGAAATCCGTACTGTCGGAGACAAATCTCCTATTTTCGTGTTCGCGTACATTTGGAGAGATTTGTTTGATATCGGAAAAAAGCCAGGATTACCGAAAATGATTCAAATATACCATACAAATGGCCCCTTTTTAAAAAAGTGACGTAAAAGATCAGTGGTGTTTGGTAGCAATACTGACACATGCTTATAAATTATTAACAAAAATTGTTCATTGAGATATTGAATTAAATCTCATAAAATATGTTCACACCGTTGTACAAAATAGATTTAAAATTATTATATACTGCATAAGTTAGGGATATTGCGAATATAATGGTAATGGTTCTTCATTCTGCATCAATTATTTGTAAATAAACAATTAAAAATTGTTATAGTTTTTCAGAAACATGAAAATTTGAGACTTTATAAAGAGAATCAAAACAAAAAAGCTATCGCAATGTATCAAAATGATACTTCTGCCTGATACAACTGACTTAAAATTACAGTAATAGCAATAGTTTTTGGATCAAGCGTAGTTGTGAATTACATCCAATAATTCATTATGTTCCTACTTTTTTGTTTGTGTAAATACATTGTGATAACAAAAAAAACTATTTGTTTATGTAAATCTGAAGACGTGACTTACGGAACTTTGGACAGCAAAGATATATGTGGTATTTTAATTGTGTTTTTTATTATTTTTATAATTTATTCTTTTAATAGGATTTAAAACATTTATATATTATCAAAAAACGGTAACTTACATAGAAATTTAACCTAAGTACTCGTATAAAATGATTTGATTTCTTACATTATAAATTGGTAAAAATAAAATGTTGCCTTCCTGTAGGACGCAAACATAAAATATATTATTTTCTTATAAACATTTCAAACCAAAAAAAAAACTTTATTTCAGTTCATTACGGTGGCGATCTGTCACTTATGTGTCACTTGAGTCTTCTTGTTCTTGTAACCTTAAGTGACATGATATGCACACTGGGGTTGTATTCTCGCCACAAATATATTGTTTACAATTTTTGCAAATGGTTTTGGTCAACCTGGTCCTTCGTGATGTACAACATAAAGCACAGCGACGACGCTTTATTTAAGCTACATATTCTGCAGCCACTAGTTCAGCTTCTTCATCGGGCTCTTTCGTTGGTTTAAATCTGCTGAGAGCTTCAGACAGAGAACGTGGTATACATTGAGTCATAAGACTTATTTTTTTTGTAATTATTGTGGTAAGGCTAACTCATGGCCTAGTTTTCGAAGAAAAAAGCGACGTTGTATGCGTTCCTGTCTATTTTCGATTGTAATCACTTGGGCAGTAATGCTTGCAACGTTCAACATGGAAAAAAAGATGACTATGGGCCAACGACGTGTGTTTCTAGCAACGTTGTGTAAGCGCAAAGCTTATCCACAACGTCGATACCTGACTTGGTTTTATTATAATATATTATGTGATCATGTCTGGTTTCATAGCTTGTCCTGACGTCTGATCTATGGAATCATCGTAATGCTGAGAAGATATAACAAGAACATTTCGATTCTTTTTTGGTATGTAGGAAACAATAGTGGAGTGTTCTCTAAAACCAAACATAGTTGACTGTGGTGGTCGCCATTGGCAGTTCCCTTTTATTTTTTTTATTGTGCCAACATACGACTCTATTACTTTTTAATTCGGTAACAAATTGAACATCTGTAAACCAATTATCTGCCGTAATATTGTGCCTCGTTCCATAAATAGGTTGTGCCAATCTCCTAACGACATCAGATGGTTTATTATTTTGTTTATAGGGTCCCTGGGGTTGCTTTTCAGCATATTTTTTTAGGCTATAACCATGATACTATGATTAAGAAGATAAGATATTGCGCATAAGTCGTGACGTAATTGGAGAGTTGCACGTTCCTAATGTCAGTTTTTTGTATGTGTCAATAAATAATCTTTAATAAATAGTTTGGAGATATCCTTTTGTTATTTTGTTATTTTGCTAATTGAATAATTTCATCACAGAATGCATAAAAATCCCAATTTAACTTTAACAAGAATTCAAATTCTACTCTCCAATGACGGCATGCGCGAAAACGACCGATTTTGTGCTACGGGAAGATCCTATCTTGTTAGTCATAGTATCATGGCTATAACTATAAAAAGTATCTGAATCACACATAGCATAAATTTTCACTCCGTATGTAGATGGCTTTAAAGGGATATATTGTTCAAACCTGCAACGTCCCCTAAAAGCCTCCAGTTTTTCGTCAATAGCCACACACTGTCCTAGTAAATAACTATGTTTACAATTATAAAGAAAATTGTCGAAGAGTTCACGAATCTGCTCAATTTAATCAACAGCTTTCCTGTCAGGTCTTGTGATGCGGTCATCGACACGTAGGCATCTCATAAGAAACTTAAACCTTCTGAGACTCATAACCAGTCAAAATATTTCCACGCCATGTCCATCTATACCCCAAAAATCCTCTAACATCATTTTATTGGCGTGCAAAGTTCCTGCTAAATATAACTAGATATAAAATGCCTATGAAGGCTTTGAGTTCTGCCATGTCCGTGTCAGTTGCATCACGTTGTCGGTCAAAGCGATCCCTTACTCCAAGATGAATGTACTGGTTTGTGAACTTGACTATTGTTTGTACTTAGCATTTTATCATAAAATATCTTACTCCAACATTCTATATGTAACTTAGCTAGTGGTGCTTCATGTATTACAAAATAGCCTAAAATATGACCAAAGTAAAACAACACTTACACGTTATGTCGCAATGTATCAATATGATACAATACGCTTGTATTTAATCACACTCAATCACTAGGGCGTTGCAAATACGACCAAGCGGTAGACTAAACCGGTCTAGGAAGGTACTATGAAAGTGGGTTCTACTTACTTTAGAGTACAATAATAGCATTGCAAATTGGCGAGCTTGTATCATTTTGATAAACATGCGACCTACGGAGGGTTAAAAACTACTTGACCGATGGTACCCATCCTTAGCAGATGTAGTAACTACATAAAAACTCACATTATACAATGTGTTTTAAATGTTTTTTTTGTTTATTTTAATAATTATAATCAATTGAAAAACATGCTTACTTTCGTGTTTAATTTGCAAAAGTTCATTTGTTTATAAATATTTTGTAATTTAGAACATCTTATTATAAAGAACAAGCATTTTCAAGACAGTCATCTCTTTTTTATCAAGACAGTTTTTATCAAGAATGCGTAGTTTTTTTACAATATTGAAATGAATGAAAAAGTCGCTTTTACGAGTATTTTTTTTTGGTTTAATTAAGAAACGTAATCAATTTTGTTTTTTTTTTTAAACGACATTTCAAAACACATTACTGATTTCATTGATTTTATTTTAAATTAACAGGGACTGTATTAAATTAGAAAAATACATTTAGTTTATAGCACGGTTATAGGTTCACAAAATATTAAATGACCGTAAAAACGTCCTTTAGACCCCAATTTAAAATGGTAATGTAGCTTTTGTCCATTATTACATTTATACGCAGCTTAACTATATTAAGCAGTAGGTATGATATTATTCTTAAAAACGGACCTACTTGAGTCTTATATATGTAATTTTTTCCAGATAAAATGCCATCAAAAAGGTACACCCCGGAATTATTAAACGAAGCCCTGGAATCTATCCAAAGTAAAACAATGTCTGCGTATAAAGCTTCGAAATTATACAATATACAAAAACAGACATTATTAGATAAGGTACACAGAAAATACACAAAACAATCATTTGCTGGAGCCCCAACTATTCTAACAACAACTGAAGAAAATCTTATAGTAAAATGGGTACATGATTTAGCAGATATTGGCTTTCCGATTACTAAAGATCAGTTATTATATTCAGTCTCAAAACTGGTCAAAGAGCTAAATCATCCACACAAATTTAAAAATGGTTTACCAGGTAGACATTGGTATGAGGGATTTTTAAAAAGGAATTCAACTATTACTAAAAGAGTCTCACAAACCCTTACCACAGCGAGGGTTGGTGCTAATGCAGAGAAGATTAGAGCTTGGTTTCAAAAAATTTACAGTTACTTGGAAGATAATAATTTGGTCGAAATTCTCGAAGACCCTTCCAGAATTTTCAACTGCTATGAGTCAGCATTTTTTCTATGCCTCAAAGGTCAGGGTGTTTTAGTACGAAAAGGTACTCAGACCGTGTATTGCATGTCTGGAAATGATGAAAAGGAATGTTTGACTCTTTCTCTGGGCTCTTCTGCTGATGGTAAATTAATGCCCATTTTCGTTTTGTTTCCGTACAAGAGGATTCCCGAAAATATATTATCGAAATATTCCTCCACATGGGCACTAGGTTGATCGGATAGTGGCTGGATCACGTGCCAAACATTCTATGAATACATCAAAAATGTTTTTTATCCATACTTATTGAAACAAAATATTAAAAGACCAGTTATACTATTCATGGATGGACACTCTTCCCACCTGTCGCTACCTCTAAGTGAATTTTGTAGAGACAATGGCATTATTTTAATTGCCTTGTTGCCTAACTCCACACATATATTGCAACCCATGGATGTGGCAGTTTTTCACAGCCTCAAAAATGCGTGTAGGAAAAAAGTCCATGACTGGCGAATGCAAAATAATGGTCGACGTTTAAAACGTAGTGAATTTAGTCCACTGTTAGAAGACTGCATTTTAGAGTCTTTAAAACCTGAAACTATACAACATGGATTTCGTGCTTGTGGATTATTTCCTTTCAATCCGGATGCCGTAAATTATAGCAAGCTCATAAAATCTTTGAGTTCTTATAACACCACTAATGTCAACACTCCATCTACCAACTTCCCGATACAATCCTACCCAGGAACTTCAACTAACAAGAATTCGGACCAAATAGTCAAATACTTAGAGGAGTGGGCAGGTAGTGAGAAAATACGTGAATTTAAAAAATGCGATGGGGAGTGGATAGGCAATGTAAAGGATACAAATTTGTATCTTTTTTGGAAAACAGTCAACAGCAGTGTAACGACAAGCGAAAATACAAACGATAATAATTTTGAGTTGGGCAACTCAACGCTGGAAGCAAACTTTGTGGATAACCTGTCTGACATTAATGTGGATTGGTCTGCCGTCAACGATGAGGATTTTATACAGTTTGACGTACAAAAGGATGGTTTTTTGTAATATTCTTCCCAGGGTAATAATTTAACAAAAAATATTGGTTCAAAACCAGACTCACAACAACAATCGGTGACACTATCTGATAACCTACTAATACCTGAAGATCTTACAAGACGTACCCATTTAATACCAGAAAAAACTGAAACCACACTTAGTAAGAATAACTGCGACATGGAAGAAGAAATAATACCTGAAAATATTACAAGCGAAAGACATTTCACACCAGAAAAAACTAAAACCACACGTAGTAAGAATAACTGCGACATGGAAGCAGTAATACCTGAAAATATTACAACTAATAGACATTTCACACCAGAAAAAAGTAAAACTATAGCAGTTCAGTCATATCAACAAACAATTGGGAGAGAAAATGATTCTAAGTCAGAATTTTCTACACCGTTTAAGAATGCATTCTATTTGCCAGAAACTGCCTCTACTAGCCAAAATAATTAACGGTCAAGACAAAAATAACTCTAGCAGTAGCGACGTGTTCAGAATACATAGAGCACCAAAGACGTGTGGAACAAGAAAAGAAAAGTAAACTGAAAAAAGCAGCATTGAGGAAGATCGAGAAAGAAAACCGACTAATAAATGAAAATAAAAAGGAAAATAAAAGCGCAAAACAAAAGAAACTGTCCAATAATTGGAAACAGAAAAAAAGAACAAACAGCAGGAGAAAAGAATTTTTCTGATCAAGAAAACAAAGATGATAACTGCGAAACAAAAAATCACACACTAAAACCTCTTCCTAAGGCAATCCAGATAGGAGATTACGTAGTGATTTTATACGAAGGTGAAAGGTTTCCAGGAATTGTAAAGGCAGTTATAAATAAAAATCCAAAACAATACTAGGTCAAAACATTCTATTGGCCAGAAACTGCCTCTACTAGCCAAAATAATTAACGGTCAAGACAAAAATAACTCTAGCAGTAGCGACGTGTTCAGAATACATAGAGCACCAAAGACGTGTGGAACAAGAAAAGAAAAGTAAACTGAAAAAAGCAGCATTGAGGAAGATCGAGAAAGAAAACCGACTAATAAATGAAAATAAAAAGGAAAATAAAAGCGCAAAACAAAAGAAACTGTCCAATAATTGGAAACAGAAAAAAAGAACAAACAGCAGGAGAAAAGAATTTTTCTGATCAAGAAAACAAAGATGATAACTGCGAAACAAAAAATCACACACTAAAACCTCTTCCTAAGGCAATCCAGATAGGAGATTACGTAGTGATTTTATACGAAGGTGAAAGGTTTCCAGGAATTGTAAAGGCAGTTATAAATAAAAATCCAAAACAATACTAGGTCAAAACAATGACATTTAGTGGAACCAATTGGCGCTGGCCTGATAAGGACGATATACTAATTTACAACTCTGAGGAGGATGTCTTGAAGAAAATAAAACGTCCTATACCAGTCAACAAAAGGGGTGTATTTTCTGTTCCGGACTTTAATGATGCCGATAATTAGTTAAAATTAAGTAGTCTATGTGGATTTCCAAACTGTTTAATTTTAATTTTTTTTGTGTACTTAATACTTAATTACATTTTGTAAGGTATATTTTTTAAACTTATTTTAGTAACACCCTTGTGACTAATTTCAACTAACAAGGTGTATCTCATTTTTTTATTATTACGTTTTTTACTTGTATTTTCTAGTGCTATTATTCCTAGTTACACAAGTTTATTTGACCACCTAACCGTAGGCCGGAAATAGGTACCCACTAGAACGGAATTACTGTAGTCCTCGAAATTATAGCACGTAATTAAAGACATTGGAGTGGTCATTAAAAACATTTAATTTGATATGAAATGTAGGTTACTCATTATAAAAAGCACAGCACTCTAAATATAAAAGTTCTGTTTTTGAGTTAAAATTATACGACATACCCATATATTTATTTTAACAATTGACAATTTTGTCTCAAAGGTAGAAAAGTCTTAATAGGCCGGAATATGGTACAATTACCTTAGTGTTATTTGTTGATATAAATAACTGACTTAATTGATTTATGCAGTTGTATAATTGTTTATTTAATATTAAGCTATATCTCTAAGTTATGCCTCGCAGTTACTTTGAGCAGCTATACATTACGTGTTTGTTCTTAAATAGATATTGTAGCTGGCTATATATCCTGTTCTTTATTAGAATTTTATTATTAAGATTGTTGTATCTCAATCGCAGTATAATAATTCTGATTAGGTCTTCTCCCTTGTTTGTTGTTTGACTACACGGTTCGACACTGGGTTTAATTTCACGTAGTTTTGAATGGAATACTTCCCACTCGTGTTGCCACGTAGCAAATATTTGAGATTTGTGTGAACTTGAATCTCAATAGGTATTTTACTTTTACTTGTGGAAGCTCTTCGAGTCAAGTTCAGAGTTGGGTGGGATACTGAAAAAAATTATCCGAATACCGGATACGGATACTCTGATATAGACGGATATTCTGACGTATCTGGATATGTTTTTCGGCTACTTCTTAGGATAATTTTAAAATGACCTATACTTCTAGTGTTAGAATTATGTAATATAAATTTATTTTTATTGTATATATTAGTAACAACAAAAGCGCATAAAATAATGGAAGAGGGAAATCAAAAAGTAATTAAGAAATTAAATTGCTTATAACTTATGAGTAATAAAAGCAGAAGACATAATCAGCCAATATTGATAATATAAATCTAAATGGTACCTTACATCCAGTATCAAATAACAATTGCAAACCATCCTAGATGAAATACCTCATGAAGAACCCTTAATTTTTATGGGTGACATTAATGCACGATTCGGAAATGAAATAATTCCAAAAGTAAAACAAAGATTTACCGTAAATTCATAGCTCATCTCTGTGACTTTAACGAACTGAGAATCAATAATATATTTTTCGGCCATGAGGTCCAGTATAAATATACCTTTAAAAACTTCAGGGGGCTGAAACCTATGATTGGTTTTATAGTCAATAACTAAAAAATCTATCCAAAGCAAATTCTAGATATCCGAACTTTAAACTCAGCAGACGTAAACTAATACTAGCAAAAATAAGAATGAAAATATCACCAAAACATTTTCTACAGGAAATCACCGAGGAAAAATTCAATGTGGAATCACTGTAAAATGACTCTACAAGAGAAATGTACCAAAGGAGGCTAGCACAGAATATACAGCTGAAACGAACAGACGACATCGAAGATATAAACGCGAGCTGGGAGAAAAGTAAAAACAACATTGAAGAAGCAGCAACAGAAGCTCTAGAAAAACGCAAAGTCGTACTGAACAAAAAAAAACAACAACAATACACAGAGTTCAGAAAAGAAATAAAAGAGGAATGTAAAGAGAAACGAGAGGCCTACACAAAGTTCAAAACATCAAATACTCAGAATACCGAGACACCTATAGAAAAATACGAAATGAAACCAAGCAGTTGGTAAAAAGAACTAAAAATTAACACTGGGAACAGTTTACAAAAAGGATGGAAAGGGACTTCTACGGTACACAAAAACAAATATTGAGATTCATAAGAAACCAACTGAAAGAAATCGCAGAATTAAAGGAATACAATAACATACCAGCAAACAAATAGGAAAGATAAATGACGGAACTGTTTAAAGAAAAGGAAAATAATAATCATCACATTAACGTACCTAATTTAGACAGGAAATAGAAATCAGTTTTCAGGAAGTAAAGATAGTTATAAATTTACTAAAAAATAGAAAGTTACCACATAGTTACTTACACGGAGGAGAAAGTATAACCCTAGAGATGACAAAACTTATACAATAACTAATATTGAAGTGCAAGATACCAGATGCATGGAGAAACAGCATAATGATACCAATGTTCAAGAAAGAAGATAAAGAAAAACTCAACAATTATAGAGGTATAAATTTACTGAACATAGCACTTCAACATACCATAAATTCCCAACCAAAGGCAAATCACATAAAAGGCCATCGAGTACAATAAACCAGCATATCTATGTTTTATAGACCTGACAAAGGCTTTTGATCGCATTCGAGTCAAAGACGTCTTACACCTATTGTATAAAAGAAACATACCAATCAATATTATACAAAACATCGAAAACATCTACTTCCATAATTGAATACAGGCAAAGATAAATGGAAAACTAACACAGTGTATACCAGTACAAAGGTAAGTCAGACAAGCTGACTCGTTAACCCCTTTCTTCTTAGGGTGCCTGTCCGTTTCGAACGTTGGCGATCATTCTGGCTATGATGACTTTGTTGGTTGCTATACGGAATAGCTGTGTTGAGGTCTTTCTATGCTATACTCTCAGGTTGCCAGGATATTCTTGCTCTTCTTGGGGCATTCTTCCTTTAATTTTACCTTGCAAAATGCATTAGAGTAGCTTGTATCTGCCTTGATTTATCATTACATATTCCAAGTACTGCAGCTTACGGACTTTTACGATGTTGACCAAATCCGCGGTTGTGTTCATCCTCCGCAGTACTTCTTTATTGGTGACTTTATCTATCCATGGTGTCTTCAGGATCCTTCTGTATAACCATAGCTCAAAAGCCTGAAATTTTGATAGAGTTTTCGCCTTCAATGTCCACGTTTCTACTCCGTATGGAAGCACTGAGTACACGTAACATTTAAAGAGCCTTATTTTTGTTTCTAGGGTGAGGTCATGGCTCTTGAACACATAGCTCATAGTCAAGAATGCAGTTTTTACCTTTCCGATGCGACATTTAATCTCTTGGGTAATGTCCCACGACTCATTGATTATAATTCCCAAGTAGTTCTATTGTGAGACACGTTCAATTGTTCACAGTCCATATGTTCTACTTGTTTTCGTTATTTTGTTCAATAAGTTTTGTAGCCCTTCTATGGTATTGAAAAACACTATTGTATCATCTACATACCGCAGGTTATTGAGCTTGACTCCATTTATTCCTTCATCAATATATTTTAGAGCTTCTTCAAAAATGTGCTCCGAATACAGATTGAATATCAGTGGTGAAATTATGCACCCCTGTCTCAATCCCCTTAAGATTTTGACCTGATCTGTATATTCTCCATCTATTCGGAGTACCGCTGATTGATTCCAATACAGGTTAGCTATTATTTTTAAGTCTCTTCCGTCAATCCATGTCCTCTTCAGCACTTCCATCATTTGTTTATGCCTTTATCAAAATCCTTCTTGTAGTCAATCAGGCATGCAAAAACATTACAGATGACATCTCTACATTTCTGAAACAATACCTGCACGCTAAATAAAGCTTCCCTCGTACCAACGGCGTTCACAAATCCAAACTGATTGGGGGCAATTTGTTCCTCGCATTTCCGGTAGATTCTTTTGTGGATGATTTTAAGAAACAGCTTCAGTAGATGACTCATTAGGCTTAAGGTCCTATAGTCTTCACAAGTTTTTATTAAGCTTCGTTAAGCCCACTTCTCTTTAATATAATAATGGAGGAAATAATACAAGCAGTACGTAAAGGTTATGGTTACAGAATGGGGAACAAAGAAATCCAAATATTATGTTATGCAGACGACGCCGCATTAATCGCCGAGACAGAAGACAAGATCCAAAGAGTAACATACGTCTTCAATACAACAGCCAAGAAATACAATATGAAAATATCAGCAGAAGAAACCAAATGTATGACAACATCTAAATACCCACTACGATGAAAAATCGAAATTGATGAGAAAATAATAAAGCAGGAAGCAAGGTTTAGATATCTGGGAATAGATATAACTAGTTACGGAGATTTTGAAAAAGAAGTACGACAACAAAGCTTAAAAGCAAGTAAAGCTGCGGGATCTCTTAAGACAAAATCTGATAGAACAAACACGGCGGAGACAAGACCTGACACAACTAAAACAAGACGACTACTAGAAACAACAGAGATGAAAATATTTTGACGAATATCAGGGAAAAGTCTGTTGGATAGTGAGAGAAACGAAATCATAAGAAGGGCATGCAATATAGAAGACATAAATGGATGGGTGAAAAACGGAAACAGGACTGGAACGAACACATTAGAAAAATGGCAGAACATGGGATAGTACGAATAGCACGAAGATAAGTCACTAAATGGACGAAGCCGTATTGGCCGACCAAGAAAAAGATGGTGCGATAATTTAAACCATTTAGGAGGCTAATATTGAAGAAGAAACGGCTTTAAAGCATACATACAAGAAGGGAGAAGAAGAAGAAGAATTATTCTTGACGAGATGCTTAGCTGGAAACAATCTATACAATGCATAGCATCAATGTTTAAAAGGTATAATTTTTTTATAATTCATAAGGAAAACTTTATGGAAAGTAGGTCCACAATCGTATTTAACGTTTTACAAAGCCTTTATTATTACTAGACCTTTATTAGGTCAATTCTGGAATATGTATGTGTGTTATAAGGATCAGCCAGTAATTCCATTCTAAAACGATTGGAAATAATTTAAAATACTTCCCTTAGACCTTGTTTGGGTGCAATGTGTTCAACGACTGTGGAAACACTTTGGATTGAAGCACTACAACCACCATTATTTTTGCGGAGGGAATTGTTATCAGAAAAGGGTCAACAAAAAGTAGAAACCCGAAGATTACTAGGTGTTCGAAACCAAAATTCAGATTTTTGGCTAAACATAATTATGAATTTTGCAATTTTCAATTACTATTTTTATTGGAAATAAACCAGAATTTAAGTTTAAAATGAGTTTAGTTACTATTCAATTTCCACTTTGTAAATTGTTTTTAAAACTCAAAACAATAGTGAATTAAACAAATTTTTTGTTTTTTGTTAGTTAGTTAAAAAATTATTCTAATAATTTAATTTTATCTGAGTCATTCATATTGACAATTCAGACATACATTATACATTTTAAAGTAGACGACTTTAAAATGATATTGCCAATATTGCTGAGTTGCATTCCTGGGACGACTTTATTGTAAGAAGTATAGTTCATTCGATTACATGAAATCATCTTTAACTTGAGAATATCCGTCAGAAAATCCATAGCAATTGCGTCGCAAATTCCTCGGCAGAATTCAGTAGGATCTGGTTACCCATATTAAAAGGAGAAGTCAATAAAAGAAAAATGCCACTATTAGTAAGTCAGTTACACATCGAGGATACATCAGTTATGTTTTTAAAAACATATATATATATATATATATATATATATATATATATATATATATATATATATATATATATATATATATATATATATATATAAACAAAAAGAGAAATCAAACGATTTCTACCTGGCGAAACCGAATTCAAATTTTTACCACTTTACCGCCTTCTAAAACTTGCAAAGCAAACAGCTTGATAAATTGGGGAATCTAAAAATTGCATTCCACTTGCCGTTCATCATGGTCAAAATTCGTATTGAATTCAGTTTCTGGTACTCCAGAAAGTAATAATAAAGTATATATATATATATATATATATATATATATATATATATATATATATATATATATATATATATATATATATATATATTATTGTGATATTTAAAGTCTTGGTGCGCCAAGCAATAATTAGCTAATTAATTTTTTTATTAATTAAAATTATTTAAATGATATGATTATGCCTCTATCACAATTTTTAATTCTTTTATCTCAGGGTTAAATTCGTGCTTCAATATCTATGCTATTACATGTGAAAGGTAAGGTCCAAAGAATACCGGAATAATAAAAAACACATATGATCTAACACTATATATTGAAATAAAAATAATGAAATAATTCACACTCAAAAGTTTTCAATAAACAAATCTCGTATAATGATTCTCAAAATTTTGTTCTACGTACGTGAACAATCAAAATGAATGGTACAAACAATATTAATTGAAATCTCAAAATCCTAAACTATTCTAACTCTCCTAATCAAAATATTTATATCCTTTCTAAATTAAGTGTAAAAATTGTGTTATCAATAAAAGAAAAAACTGCAGAAAACAAAAATATCTCTCTCTGATGATGAGTGGTCCAAATCCTTGTTCCTTGTAGACTATATTATCTCCTTTCAACCGCTCCCTATGTAATCAGCAATCTTACAACAGATTGTTGCAAGTATATCGTCCTTAATGATTTCCTTCAAAAGCACAAATCATTCAAATTATGATAGCCTTTCTCCTCTCGATAAACTGAATCTCTCGTTGGCCCGAGTGAAAAATGACTCTTGGAATATCTTCTCTTTACGATAAACTGAATCTTTCGTTGGCCTGAACAGTGACTCTTGGAATATAAGTAGAAAAATATGACTTACAATATTTTGCTGCTTCAGCTTCTGTCAGATACACTAACTCCACAAAAACTCACTAACATTCAACACTACTGCTTGCTACTTCTCGGGAACCGCCAGAGAACAATCACTGTTCGTCTTACAGACTTGGAAAACCAACTGATTCTCTTTTCTCTCTCCTAAATCTAGCTAAACTTTCATTCCTACATACCTATCCCACCTTTTTCAATCTCCGCCAATCAAAACTCGTCACAATTCCCCCATTTCTTCATTTCGATAACAAACAAATTTTTACCTATAATTATAAAATGTCCTAAAACTTATTTACAAATAATATTTTTCTATAATTCTTAAAAACTAACACCTCTTACACTAAACCTCTTTCTAAAATCTCTTCTATTGTCTTTAATCACTGCATTAATGTATTTGGAAAACCCGGTTCAATTGTCTTTGGATTTCACTTAAAATTATGCGGGTCACTCAAGTATAACAAAGAAATAATTTATGCATAGCTTACATTTTGTTTAGTACAGGTAATCCAAGAATTTAATAACTTTCCTTCTTCGAAATGTTTGTTGGTTATTATCCTACTTATCTGAATTATTTTAATGTTTTTGAACTTTGAAATATTTTAATCAACCCAATATTTTTCTCAATTTTACATATCCTAACAAATCCCCGCAATTTGATCTGCCGAAAACTCTTTGTTAAATTTTAAAAATGACAAAAGTTTTCCAGGATCAAATTACTTCACTATGTTATTAAAATCTATTCATGATATTGATAGATGTCGTGAATGTTAAAATACCCCGTATATTGCCTGTCTTTATACGGGATTGGATATATTTTCGTTTTAAATTTTTCCAAGTATTTTCCCTTAAAAGAAAGTTCATAATTTTTAGCCACTCGGTTTACTTCATTAACAAGATCTCCATGGTTTCCTAAAATCTTCTCTATTTTCTTTCCCATGTTTTCTCCACAATTTATTTTTCTTTCATCCTCCTTTTGTTCACATGTGTTCACTGTCCATAATACTTCTTCACAAAATTCTGGATTCTCGTCCATCAGTGCCATTTTTTATTCTGTTTTCTTTTTATCCTCTAATTCCCTTTGGTATTCCGAGCACCATGTTTCTATTCCTTTCATTTCTCTGATGATACCTTCTTTTTCTTCCTGCTTCCATTCTGTTTTATCGTCGGTTGCCAACAATTCTTCTGTACCTTCTATTTCCTGTTTTTCTCTGGTCTCCATCTTATTTTCCTGCTTTCTTTTCGAACTCTTCTTCTTTTTCTTCCTTCTCTTTTTCTCTTCTGTTAGATCTTGTTCTTGTACTTTCGGTTTATCCTCTACAGTCATATCGATTTCTTTGCGTTTTTCCTGTGCATTGATCCTTCCATAATTTGTTTTCCGATCTGTTTGCTTTTCTTCTCCTGTGTTGTCTGGTTCTGCTCTGATTTCCAGTTTATTTTCCGAAAAATTTATGGTGATATCTTTTTTCCTCAATTCATCAATTCCCGCTATCATATCATGATTTAAATCTTCAATCACCACACATTTCATAATATGGAATTTGTTTCCCACTCTTATCTGTACTCCCAAACCTTCGTTTACTGTCGTCAAATTTTTATTGTTTGCACCCACTAAATCAACCCTAGGAATCTTATACACAAATCTGTCCAAATTTAATTCTTTTACTAGTTTTTTATTGATTAGCGAAATCTCCGAGCCAGAATCAATCACAATTTTAATTGCTTTATGTTTTATAAATGCATCTAAAAATATTAGATTAGAATTAGAAATTTGTCTTTTGTTTCCTATTGCTACATGATTCATCTCCCTTCTATTTTGTTGTTGTAAGCTCTGGTTATTTCTATCGTCCCTTTGTTCGTTAGTATTCCTATTCGGAGGATTTTGTGCATCTCTATTCCTGTTGTGATTTTCATTTGTTCTATTTTGTGTATCATTCCGGTTATCGTAATTTTGTTGTCTATTGTAATTATTGTAATTTCTCGGCCTATATTCGTTTGTTGATCTGGGATGTCGGTTTTTCTGGTCATAATTTGATGAATACCTTCTTTCCGGTCCATTATATTGGTCATGTTGTCTTCTATTTCTCATTTCTTGTCTTTTCGCTTCTTTTAATTGAAGGAATTGGCACAAACTATCAATATCTTGATAGTTTCTCAAAATCACGTGATCTTCCAACGTTTTCTCAAAATGTCTGCTGATCATTTCAACAGCTGTTCGGTAGAATATTTGTATTCTAGATATTTTGAATTGTTATATATCTGCAAAGCATATCTTTCTTCAGATATTCCCATTTTTTCGTGATATTTTCCATTCTGTAGCTCTTGGTTGATTTCTCTCTGTTTATTTTTCCCCCAGAAATAGTTGAGAAATTTATTTTCAAAATCTGTCCAATTTTCAAACTCATCTTCCTTGCTTTCATACCATAACGCTGCTCCTTCTTTCAAATGGTTTCTAATTGTTTCTTTGCAATCGTCAAAATATCTAAGATGTTGTAATTTGGTTTTCAAATTTTTAACAAACGGTACTGGGTGTGTTTTCCGAATATCCCCGCCAAATTGTATTTTCGCCTCGCTTGTTCCATGGATGATAACTTCTTTTCTCTCTACCCCTCTTAGTTCAATTTCTGCTATTTGTTTTTCATTTTGCTTTAATCTTCTTTCTACTTCCTTCCTGTCTTCTTGTAGCGCCATTTCAAATTTTTCTTCTAACTGTTCTAATTCTTTTTTTTGTACAGTCTTAATATCTTTCATTTTAGTTTCTATTTCTTCTCTCTGCATCTCTAGTTTCCTCTCTGTTTCTTCTCTGACTTTTTCTAAACAGACTTTTACCTCATTTTCATATTTGTCAAAACGCTTTTCCATTTTTCTATCATTTTCTTCTAATTTTTGTTCTATTGCTAGCCTTGTTTCCCGTTGGTTTTCTTCCATTGTCTGTTTTGTTTCAATTTGGTTTTTCTCTATTGTTTGTGTCTGTAATTGCATTAGTTGTAATATTTTCTCTATTCCTGATAATTCTTTTTTCTCCTCAACTATTGTAACATTTCCTTCATTATCCGATCCTTCTTCAACAATTGTTTCCTCTTCTCTGTTATCCTCCTTCCTTTCTTGCATTTTGCTTTGACTCCTTGTGGTCGACATGTTGTTTCTTTTCGTTACTGTTTTTGTCCCCGCCAAATGTGAAATTTTACAACACTCTATATGTTTCAGAACACGACAATATTTCTCCCCAAATGTATTAAATTTTCACGACAAATATCAAATATGCAATCAGTAAAATTCAAATAATTCAAAATAAATATCAAATGTACGATTGGTAAAGAAAATAAAATCAAATAATTCAATAGCAGTAAATATCCACTAACTACGATCAATCAATAAATCAAATTTATATTCCCTGGAAAAATTGTCAAAATACTTTTAAATTCAAATTCCCTCAATGTTATATGTTTTTATCTCTGGATCACCTGTACTTATTCCAGATCTCTTTCCCTTCCTTCAAATGTAAAGCTGCGATATTTTCAAGCCCCACGTTGGGCGCCAGTTATTGTGATATTTAAAGTCTTGGTGCGCCAAGCAATAATTAGCTAATTAATTTTTTTATTAATTAAAATTATTTAAATGATATGATTATGCCTCTATCACAATTTTTAATTCTTTTATCTCAGGGTTAAATTCGTGCTTCAATATCTATGCTATTACATGTGAAAGGTAAGGTCCAAAGAATACCGGAATAATAAAAAACACATATGATCTAACACTATATATTGAAATAAAAATAATGAAATAATTCACACTCAAAAGTTTTCAATAAACAAATCTCGTATAATGATTCTCAAAATTTTGTTCTACGTACGTGAACAATCAAAATGAATGGTACAAACAATATTAATTGAAATCTCAAAATCCTAAACTATTCTAACTCTCCTAATCAAAATATTTATATCCTTTCTAAATTAAGTGTAAAAATTGTGTTATCAATAAAAGAAAAAACTGCAGAAAACAAAAATATCTCTCTCTGATGATGAGTGGTCCAAATCCTTGTTCCTTGTAGACTATATTATCTCCTCTCAACCGCTCCCTATGTAATCAGCAATCTTACAACAGATTGTTGCAAGTATATCGTCCTTAATGATTTCCTTCAAAAGCACAAATCATTCAAATTATGATAGCCTTTCTCCTCTCGATAAACTGAATCTCTCGTTGGCCCGAGTGAAAAATGACTCTTGGAATATCTTCTCTTTACGATAAACTGAATCTCTCGTTGGCCTGAACAGTGACTCTTGGAATATAAGTAGAAAAATATGACTTACAATATTTTGCTGCTTTAGCTTCTGTCAGATACACTAACTCCACAAAAACTCACTAACATTCAACACTACTACTTGCTACTTCTCGGAAACCGCCAGAGAACAATCACTGTTCGTCTTACAGACTTGGAAAACCAACTGATTCTCTTTTCTCTCTCCTAAATCTAGCTAAACTTTCATTCCTACATACCTATCCCACCTTTTTCAATCTCCGCCAATCAAAACTCGTCACAATTCCCCCATTTCTTCATTTCGATAACAAACAAATTTTTACCTATAATTATAAAATTTCCTAAAACTTATTTACAAATAATATTTTTCTATAATTCTTAAAAACTAACAAAAACCTCTTTCTAAAATCTCTTCTATTGTCTTTAATCACTGCATTAATGTATTTGGAAAACCCGGTTCAATTGTCTTTGGATTTCACTTAAAATTATGCGGGTCACTCAAGTATAACAAAGAAATAATTTATGCATAGCTTACATTTTGTTTAGTACAGGTAATCCAAGAATTTAATAACTTTCCTTCTTCGAAATGTTTGTTGGTTATTATCCTACTTATCTGAATTATTTTAATGTTTTTGAAATATTTTAATCAACCCAATATTTTTCTCGATTTTACATATCATAACAATATATATATATATATATATATATATATATATATATATATATATATATATATATATATATATAGGGTTGTGTGTTTTTGTAAAGTCTGTTTCTGGTAAACAAATAAAGTCAGGATTGGTTTCGGAAATAAGTTGTTGTATGCGTGCCAGGCGAGGATAGAATCCATCGTAGTTCCATTGAATAATTATGAATTTGTTAATAAGAGGATTTTTGAGATGTCTGTGAGTTTTGAGATGTGTCAGAGATGTACTCATCATCAGTTGTTTTGTGTGAGAAGTCAAGATTGGGTAATTTTGTAGAATCACTCATTAAGAGTTCGGTTTTGTCCTTAAATGTTTTTATAAGACGAGCTAGTCAATTTTTGGTTGATTTCTCATTAAGATTGGTATAGATGTGGTATAACGTAGAAATAAGTGATGTGATGTCTGGTGAGAATTTTAATGCTTCTGCGTATGGATCGCTACTACCGTAACAGTTTTCAAGAAAAGCAATGATGTTATCTGCGGGGATTATTAATATTTGTGGGGTTTCTTTATAAAGTTCATGTATGACTGTTTTTACCATTTTGGATAGGGTTGAGTTACAATTTGACCCTTTCAGTTTTTTCTTGCTTTGTGGTTTGAAAAACCCGGCATGGGTATTAGTTTGTTTATTATAAGTAGATTCTTCAGTTATGCTAGTTCTGTCGCTAGGAGAAGAAAGTTCTGAGTGTGTGCGTTTATAGTGTGTTTGTGTATCTTTCATATGTTGACTTGGTTGTTCTAATGAGCATTTGTTATTTGAGGATGTAAGTGGTATATTATTGACTGAAGGAGATATCTCTGTTGGTGTGAGAGGTACAGTGTTGGTTTCTGGGCTTTTTTTAGTAGACGTGGATTCGGCTTTTAAAGGAGATGAAACAATTGTCTGGTCAGAATAGGTACTTTGTGGTGGATTTGTGCAATTTGGGACGACATGCAGTGATATTTTACAAACGAAACATTTCATTTTGTCAGTAGAAAGATAGATGCGGTTTTTATTATCTTCCAAAGAGAGCCCAAGAGATATTTGAAGCTCAAAAGTTTCGGAGGGCGGAAACACATAAACTTGTCTTCTAAAGCTAAGTATATGTGAGAATTCCTCCCCCGGAATACCTGCTTTAAGAAATGATACTGGGGAAGCAATTTTTAGACCTAGACTTTTAACAGCGCTTTCGATAATTTCATATGGGATACACGGGGAGACATTGGATATTAAGATTATTGTTGATTGCTTGTTCTTTCTTTGGGTAGGTTGGTCTCGGTGTTGTTTTTGCTGCTGTTACATATGAAATTGAAGAAGTGTTGTTGTTTGGTATATCTTGTTAGTTGCGGAATATTAAATCTGGTTGTGACATTGTTGTGAAAGGAACAGTTGGTTTGATGTTATTTCCTGTGCTGCTCATGTACACATAAGCTGCACGTCAATTATTGATATTAATCGACAATTTAATTTTTGATGAATTCAATGCCTGGCCTATAAGGCCAGAAAATAATTATTTGTATTAACAATAAAAGAAGCCAGGTTTTTACTCGTTTACTTTTCGAATAGGACTGTACTCTTTTAGGACTTCTTAAATCACAAAAATTCAGGGAAAACTTTTAAATGCGTAATTTAACTTTGACAGTTATTTTGACACTTCTCTATAAAAAATTAAATTTATTAAAGTATAAATTAACATAGCAGTTGTTATTTATATAAATATTATTTAAACTTTATATATTTTCATTTTCTTTTTCGTTTTTTCTTTTTTTATGCTATTTTTGTATATTTAAAAATAATTTTCTAACATATTTTACTGCAGTTTGCAATTTATAAATTAGGTTTTTCCATCCTCAAAGTATGGTTTTGATCCAATCTAACTTCAGATTAAGTTCAAACTAGCGGCTCAAGAACGGACCGGATAGCCGTAATTAGTATCGATTACTTCCGGTCGAGTATATGGCATAGTATGCTGTATACGCCAGTTCTGATTGTTTTCTTGTTGTTATGCATGTTGAAACTTGGACCGATTTTAATCGATCTTTGCACAATAGTGTATACAAAAGGCGGTGGGTTCGGAAATAGCTAATTGACTAGATAGTCAATTAACTGTTACATGTTTTATTTGAATAATTAACTAGCTTATCATGTATATCATTATGCTGTTAATGTATTTTACTGATAAAGATAATGGAGCTATTTTAGGAAATGTACTCTAATAGTAAATATGGCTGAAGCAAACGGAGTATTTAGACAGGGTCTATACAATATACGAGCTCGTAGATTGTTTGCAAAAGTTTTTTTTCGTATCAAAATATCATATTTTTTTGTGAGCTTCCATCTTTTACTTTCTTTTCTTTGTCAATTGCCCCATCGATGTGTTACCGATTCTGCATTAATAAATCCTGGGCGGACCGAGTAGCGCTGTGTAGTTGCCTCCATATTTCTATCGCACGTCAAAAAATTTATATTTTATATAAATATTTCAGAAAAAAACTCGAGTAGCCGCTTTCCGGGGATGTATCACGGTATTGGTTATTTCTTTGACACAAATTTATTGATTTTCGTCATCAGGAAAAACTGAAATAAAGTGCGACTGTTAGTACAGCATCCTCGAAACATATATTAAAAGGTGTAAAGGTTTTAGAACTTATGTTATTGAGATTTGTCTTTCGTGGATGTTCTACTCACAGGTGACAGATTTACGCACCACTCACTGATTGAGTAAAATATTAAAAAATATATGGTGTAAAAGACCAAATTGATAAATTATTCCATACACTAATACATAAGAAAAAGACAATTATTAAAAACAGTTTAAAAGCCACGTGTACCGGCCAACTGTGAATTGTGAGGTTAAGAGTAAATGCCATTCCTGGACATTTCAAATGACACCACTGCTTCTTTTATTTTTTCCCTTTTTCTTGTGAAGTACTACTACTGTTAGACTACACATCAAAATTTACTAGAAAGTTGTTTGAAGTTCAAAAGCCAAAACTGTATACTAAATACTTTAAGATGGAGTGAAAGCTGGAACTTTATAATTAATCAGTTGTTGAGACATCATTGGAATTGAGAATGGTTATACAAAAATAAAAGGTAGGAGTAAATAGTGCTTAATTGATTTATATCACTCCCTTTGTTCATTGCATTGGCATTCTGAGAAATAAATGCCATTTTTAAGAACAGTCTTTTAGTATAGTTGGACTCGGTAGCTAAAACTCTGACCGATTTATAATTCATTTTGTGATGTTCTTTGTTTACATGTTGGTCAAGAGCGGGGTCAAACTGAATAATATCTTGGTGACTACGTGTTTTGGGTACGAATTGTCGATAAAAAGGTTAGAGAGGATTCTCAGGTTCTTTTGATGGAAAGAAGGATCACTGATAGCTGTAATTCTAGCCTTCATTTGCTTCAACAAATTGATTTGAATGACGAGGATATGACCAATAGTTAAGAAAACGTCCAGAACTATGAGGTTTTCTATGCCAGTTAATTATCAGGAAGTTGTTATGGGTTCTGATGAACCGGGTATCAAGAAAGGGGACTGAGCATAGGTCATCCTCATGTTCGATTGTGGACTGCAGCAGAGGGTCATAACTATTAAATACCTGTAAAATTTCTGTGGAACCATTATTAGGAGTAGCAAGGATTAAGTCATTCACATACTTTTTTACAAAAGGAATATAGAAGGACAATTCTGAGATCACCATATCCAAGATTAGGTGATGGATCTTTTACATTTACATTTACTCTTAATTTTACAATTCACAGTTGGCCGGCACACGTGGCTTTTAAACTGTTTTTAATTGTTTTTTTTTTTCATGTGTAAGTGTATAGAATAATTTGTCAATTTGGTCTTTTACACCATGTATTTTTTAATATTTGAGTGGTGCGTAAATTTGTCACCTCTGAGTAGAACATCCACGAAAGACAAATTTCAATAACGTAAGTTCTAAAACCTTTACACCTTTTAATATACACACATGTCCAAAAGTTTGGAATACGTACAAATAATAGATCTACGCCTCTTGTGGTTTTAAAACTGTTGTTGATATTTATTCTAGAGCGTTTTTAAATGAAAATGATTAAAAATTTGAATCATTTTTGTATGATTTTGGTCAGATTCAATTGATTAGCGTATTTACACATTATTTCAGTCTTTGTTTAAATTTGAATTGAGCCATTTAAAAATGCCTAGAAACGTGATATCTCATTTTTACAGATGATCTAGAGTAATAGCTTTGTTACAACAAGGCTTTAGTCAAAGTTATATCGCGAATATTGTTGATGTTACTCACAGTGCTGTATCGAATATAAAAAAAAAATTACAAGATACAAATGACGTTAAGGATCGTCCCAGAAGTGGTAGAAGTCGATGTACAACAACAGCATCTCAAGACTGGCAAATAACAAGCTCGTAGAAATTGTCTGTAATCTAGAAGTGGTATATCCAGAGAAATTTCTAGGCTTCAAGGACTAAATATTTCACGGCAAACAATAACACGCAAACTAAATACGGTAAATTTGTATTGTAGAAGACAGCTACGTGTTCTTAAACTAACCTACGAACACAAAATAGTAAGGTTGCAATTGGCTAGAGAAATGGTGCATCATGGTCCTAACTGGAATAACGTGATGTTCTCTGATGAGTCAAAAATTGGCTTGGTATTTGATTCGCTAAAAACACTGGTTTGGAGGGCCCCAGGACGACAAGCCCGACTAGAAACAGCCCAACCGTGTGTCCCATTTGAAGGTGGCAGTATTGTGGTTTGGAGTGGTATTATGAGTGGTACACGAATGCCACTGCTGGTTCTGGAGTGAAGAGTTACTGGTGCTGTGTACATCAAGGAAGTTATAAATGCTGTCGTATATCTATTCCGAGGGGCAGTAGGTTATGAATTTGTGTTTATGCATGACAACGCACCTCCTCATCGAACAGCAGCAGTACACAATTTTCTGGAAGAAGAAGGAACATCTATATTACAGTGGCCCTCGAATTCCCCCGACATGAACTTTATTGAACATGCTTGGGACATCCTCAAAACACGCATCGAGTAGCGAATTAATCCGCCTATTACACTTCGAGAACTAAAAAATGCTGCTCGTGAAGAATGGGAGCGAATTCCGCAAGTCCAGCTGGACTAGTTAATCGGCAGCATACTAAATCGCCTACAGGTATGCAGGCTAATGGAGGAAATACTAATTATTAGTTGTATTAAAAATTATTTTTTCTATAATAATTTATTTTTCAGTGTAAGTTGTACATTGTAAGTTTTTCACTCCAAGAGAATAAATATTTTTTTTTGCATATCGTTTATCTGGTTTAGAGATTTACTTAGTATTGTTGGGAATTGAAACAAAATGATGTTTAACTATTCAGAAGAGTTTATATATAAAAATTAATAAAAAGATGAAATATTCCAATATTCCAAACTTTTGGACATATGTGATGTTTAGAGGATGCTGTACTAAAAGTCGCACTTTATTTCAGTTTTTTCTGATGATGAAAATACACATTTTCGAAAGCTTGAAACCTAGTTAAAAGAGTACACTTATTTCACCGCTGCTTATCCCAATATTATATATATATATATATATATATATATATATATATATATATATATATATATATATATATATATATATAACAGTCAAATAGCAGATAAAGCTGATTGAAAAACAAAACGTAATAATTCTTTGTTTTTTTTAAACGCTTAAAAGTAAAATGTCAAAAAATTATCAATCTGCCACCCTGTCGAAAAAAGGTGATTTTTCTATTAGTATATAACGATGACGTCACATAAATAAAACTGCGGAAATATTTTACAATTAAGCAAATAATGTTTTAAACAAAAGTTAACAATTTATAATAAAAAACTGAATGGTTTTAATTTAAATAGAGACCACGTTAGCGAACCTTGTCTAAAATATTTCTTCTGCAGACTAGCTCTCATTATCGTCACAGCTAATTGTTCTAATCGTCTGTATTCATTTTCTACATTAACTACATGTTCATATAGAAATCAATTAATCACTTTCGCGTCAAGTTTTGAAACATATTTTTTTCCGAATTTGTTATTTTACTTGTCCCCAAATAAGTTCTATGGGATTAAAAATGCAAAATTAAGGTGGTAACCTAAAAACAGTATGATCATGTTTTCTTCTTTTAGCCTTCTTTTGTCTTTCTCGTCTAAATGATATCAGAAGCGAATCTTCTATTAATCTTTTTTTTTACTTCAGAGACATCACAATTCATATCAGTAGAAATTTTGTTACAGGCATCAGTTTATTATTTTATGTAGTTTCGGATTCCACAGACCTTCTTCGTTTCAATATAATTTAATTAATTGAACCGTCTTTTCAGTCGTCCATTTCACATTACAAAATTATTTACGCCTACGCAAGTTTTCAACACTGCACAACAAACAGCCCTCTCAAACTAATTTGTAAATAAATTCGTATTAAAACAGTACTTCCCAACGAATTGGTTCGCTACGTTCTATCCACCATTTAGACTGAAAACCACTTTGTTCGGTCGTCTTTGATTCGCTTTTTAAATACAATAATTTAAACGAACAAATTCGTTCGTTGGTTTGTGTTCGCTTTTATTTAAATGCACCTTAACACTATGTTTTCATTTAATAGACAGAGATCCAAATCACATTTTCCCTAGTCTCCCCTCCACATTCTGCATCAACGCTTGTCAATTAGCTTTACAATATAGACCAATACCTTTCAGAACTTTTTCTTTAATGTTGAAGTTGTTAAAAAATTTTTGCTGACGTCATTATATTACATTACATTACAGTAAGGTAGTTCAGCCCATTTGTTGGTAAACAGTTTATTTAAATCAAATGTTATATATGTTTCGGCCGAATACAGTAAAATATAAAAAATATTTTAGTGATTTTGTATATTTATTTAGCTAATAGTAATAACTATGTTAACCCTGGTACATCACACTTATTTTTTAAGGCATGAACTTCACACTCGGGTCTCAGAAACTCAAAGCTGCTTTTTACCAAAAAAAAAACAGAAAATGTGAATATTTGATGGATTTGGGAGAATATCTAATCTTAGTAGAATGTTTAGAAAAAAATTTAACCATGGTGTGGTATTTTACAAAGAGATATATTTGTTGAAATTCAAAAATAACATAAAATAATATTCAAACATAAAACATTGTTATTAAAACAAATAAACATTAAATTGAAATTATCATCTACAAAATACACCTGTATAACTATCCTTGTAACAAAAAATAAACTCTTTTGATAATATAAGTCTTGGTTATTCTTAGCCAGGTCTTCAGTTTCTTAGATCTTGATGTTCGCATTCACAGCATAGCTGGGCTCTAGGTTCCATGCTGGGCTCTATGGTCTGCGACACTCAGAACACGCAAAACTGGTTTTTCTATCTTTTCCTTTTGCACAAAAGCAGCATCTAACTTTTTTTATTAAATGAACATCCCGTCAGACTCGTCCCCTCCAAACATATCGTCTACGATGTCGTTTTCACTCTCATTCTCCCATAAATTGTCTGCCTCTCTCTGTAATTCTACCTCAGTTAAAGGACGACGATTTTCTTTGCTAGTTGATGCCTATACTCGACTATTTTCTCTACTAGTTGACGCCATTATACTACAATAAATAAAAATAAGTTGAAACAAAATTATTACCGTAGACATCACCCTTGGGTCCGGGGTACCCATGCTTCTACTTCTGGAAATATCTTACCTCGTTGTTTCACTAAAATGCAGCGGATGACCCGTATTCTAACTCGGCTTACGACAGACTGAATTTACATAAAGTGACGACACACATAAACCACTCATGCGCATGTCACATTGCAATGAATGACTCTCTGGGTTTCTGAGACCCAACAGTGCAGTTCCAGGGTTAACTATGTGTTACTTTATGGACGCAGTATATAATAATTTCAGAAATTTATACAAAAAATTGACACATAAAAAATTAGGCATATTTTCGAAAATAAAGTCAGCTTAATCCCTTCGCTACCATGTATCACATGTGGATACATGAGAATAGCTTTCCCACATACCAGTGTATCCGCGACCAGAGTCGCTTAACAAACGATCGAATTAATTGAGATTTTGCTGTTGTTTTGAGCACGTAGTCTTTTGGGTTCGTAAATGTGAGTCGGCCTAAAATAGACAAAAATAAGTGATACTTCAGTGCAGGTGAACCATTCCAAGACTCGGGGTCAGAGTACCTACCTTCGGATGACGATTTATTAGATGAAAATGATAGCTGGAGCAGTATCTCTGACGATGAATAACAGCAACTAGTTACCATGGGAGACTTTAGTATTGTATTAGACCCTTTTAAGGTAAATACTTTTACATTATTTAAATATATATTTGTAATTTTTTTTACCTTTTAGGACTGCAGAACATCAAATTTCATACCCCTGAAATTACTTTAGAATAGGGTGCATCCAGCAGTAGAAATAAATGAAACGACAAATACTGAAAAATCTTTCAAGAGATTTATGTCCGAAAAAAATGTGAAATTTCTCTGTGACTGGACAAATGAAAGGGCTTGACAGTATTTGATAGAGAAAAGCACTCAAACAATTCACTTGATTTTATGAAAAGACGTTACTCTGAATGAAATGTACGTATTTTTGGCAATGAATATATATATGGGCAAAGTACGCTTCCCTAGAGTAAGTGACTACTGGAGTCGAGATTACTTGTGTTCTGGGCCAAAAATATTTTGTTACGAAGTCGTGAGTCAAAACAGGTTCTTCTCAATTTTAAAATGTTAACGATTCAGCTCTCTGAATGCATTTGTGAAAGGACCTCTAACACGATTATCAATGTTTTTTGCTTATGTCAGAGCAAACTGTATGAATCTAATAAACCCGGGAGTAATCATGGCGATAGATGAATGCCTACTATTATATAAGGGACGCCTTCATTTCAGACAATTTATAATAACAAAACGGTCGTGTTTTGGCTTAAAACTATCTCTGTCTCAGTGATCCCCAGTTTCATGGCTAGATTTTTAATTTTTCATTGTATATTGGAAAGACTAGGTTGTCGTTTACTTGTTTTAAACTTTCTTGGATGAGGGAAGAGAACTTATCCTTGATAATTGGTACATGTCATTACGCCTAGCGGATTTTCTCCTTCGAAGAAATACTATGTTATTGGTACGATTCGTATTAACAGGGGAGTACCAAAAGAGCTTACTTAAATTCCACTTGAGACATTTCAATCTTATTTTATTAGAAATGACGACATTCTGATGGTAAGTTTCAAAGATAAAAGAGACGTGTATGTACTAACTACAAAACTTACAGCAGGATTTATCAAAAAAGATCGTTATCAAGCTAGAACCAGCATGAATGTATCAATCATAAAACCTGAAGTGATCGAACACTACAACCAACATATGGGAGCAGTGGATGCTATAAATCAAGATATTCAGCCCTACGATATTACTAGAAATGTGGTTCAATAAAGTTGATTTTCATATGATCCAATGCATAGTACTAGCTGCAAAAATGTTTTATACAATTGCGCATAACAATTTGCGCATAACAATTTGCGCATAAAATAATTTAGTGGATTTTAAGAAACAGTTAGTAAATGACTTACTTCAAAAACATTCACCGTCTTACCAAAAACTCAAAATAGCTTATAAGAATTCGGCTAAAGAAAAATCTCATAAGCACGTTATGGCTTCTCAGTCAAAAGAAGGAACAAGAGGAAAGAGAAAGTATTGTAAAGTATGTTACGCAAATGAGAAGAAAACGAAATTAACATCAAATTTTTGCACGATGTGTTCTGATGTTCTCTCCTTTGGTTCAAATGAGTATTTCAATGAATTTCATGGCTATGAAAACTTGAAAACTTGAAAACATTGTTGGAGTAAGGTTTTTTTTGTGATAAGATTGTGATTTTTTATTTGTATTAGAAAACTTGTTTATTTGTTGCCGTTATGAAACATTTGAAAAATTATTTTATTTTGTTTTATTTCTCATTTCTACGCCACTGATCAACAAGCTTTTGTATAAAAATGTGTAAAACTAACACAAGAATATGGAATCACATTCAAAATACTCGTATATAACAAAAATGTTTACAGTTTTAATGCAAGGCAGGCGTTTTTTATTTATTTATAATTTTTGTTTTTATATGAGTTGTCCCTTAGTGTGGCGCCTATAGTAAATTAATACTTTTTTAAATAATAAAAATGCTCTCCAAGGCACCAACAATTTCAACAGACCACGCAAAACAATGTTTTAAAAAAAATTGTTTTTTTCCCTAAATCTGAAATACCGTGCAACTCATCTTTAATCCTGGTAGCGAAGGGGTTAATTGCGCTAATACAGTCCTGGTCACTTTCTCTGAAAATATTATGATATCAGCGCCGCATCCGTTCATTGATTCATTCCATAACACACATTCTGCTTCTGCATTCAGTCTTGTTTATTAAATTGAGAGTGAACATTGTGTTTATAGTAGTTTTTTTTAAACGCTTAAATAATGGAATATGATAATGGTGTTCTAAATTTTTAATTATACTATGACTTTGGATATTCAATAATAATAGTAAATTTAATAAGACATAGACGTAAGTACTCACAATTTCTTCACATATTCTAAAAAATGAGGTTATAAAAATAAATTAAGATGATGGCGGTGCCGGTTATAAATAGCAGTATTCAAATTAGTAAATTATTATAGCATATTTTGTATTTATATTTTGCATATTAGTCCAGGTGATATTTGTAAAAATGATAATTTAACTTTAAAACTTTAACTTTAAAAGGTGGGCTAATTTTTTTTACAAAACAATTTATAAAAAAAAATGAGAAAAATTCAATGTTTTCCTTTTCGTTGCTATATTTAGGCAACTATACATTTAAAAAAAAATGTAACAACAAAACAGTTTTACAATTAAATTTCCTATAAGACAAAATTGATTGCAAGTTAAAAAAATAATTATTATTATTGAAAAATTCGCAAAAACAATTTAAAAAGGGTCAAAAATAAATGTTTTTTCAATAATTGTTTCAGGTTTTAATGAGTCACATAGAACTTTCATAATTAACTCAGACAGTTCTTAAAATATAAAAAAGAACTAACTATACAAAATTTCAGCTCAATTGATAAAGTAGTCTTTGCAAAATAATTTTGCAAAAAGATTTTTTTAGGTATAAACTAGTATTTAAGCTGTCAAATAAAGGTATACTAATTGAAATAATTTGAATAGGAAAACCTAGGGATTTTTTTAACAACTCTAAAATTTTTAAGCTAATAAACAAACACAATAACTTATTAAATTTTTAATCAACATTTTCGTTCTAAACATACGTCGAAGGTTCAGCAAAAGACGCGTATTTTAAGAAAAAAAAAACATTAAGATTGGTCAATTAGTTTCGAAGTTATGATCGAACAAATTTGAACGGCATTTACAACAATAGAATAATACAAAGGTTTAAGATCTATTTTTTTTTAAACAAATACCTTTGTTGTGCCCTGTAGGTACCTAATAGATATAAATTTTTACCTTTTTTATTTTGTGCAACTTGGTTAAAATGTTGATTTAAAACTACCGAAAAATCTACGAGAATCAGTGGTGATGATAGAAAAATTTCAATTATCTCTGCTTATAGTGGACCAATTGTGATCATTTTTTAAACTGAGGCTCCGTGAGTTAAAACATTTAAATATTATAGTTTTAATAGACTATAATTAGTTACTTTCTATATTTTTACGTATAATTGAATACGCATTTGCAAAACAACGTCCTTTTTTTTGGTTGTTAATGTTACAATATCAATGTTAGTTGCCAAGCACGTATTTGTAAATATTGAAAAAAAATTTCAATGTTAACTGTATTATTTTTTTATCAATTAAATTAAATTTATTTACTTGTAATCATTAATTTTAAAGAAAATATTAATTTTATAAATAAACTGCGATAAAAAAATAATTTAGTAAATCCAAGATCGATTACTTGTTAAGTCGTTTTTGTTCTTAACTTCGGAACTAATTGACCAATCTTAATGTTTTTTCTCTTAAAATACGCTTCTTCTAATAATTTAGCTTAATAATTGTACAGTTGTTTAAGAACATCGCTAGGCTCTTCTATTTAACTGATTTCAATGGTTTACTTTTTTTCAAAAGCTTAAATGTCCTTTTATATTTAAAAAAAAACAATTTTTTTAAATTTTTTGTGTTGGCTCAGAAAAAATTTGAAAATTATTAACATATTTTTCAAAATTTTTGATTGCAAAATTAGTTTGAAAAGACTACGTAATCGATTGTGCTAAACTTTGGTATACTTTTTTTATATCACAGATTTTCTGGGTAAACTTTGAAAGTTGTATGTGGCTCCCAAATACCTGAAAAAATTATTGAAAAACATTGATTTTTGACCATTTTTAAATTGTTTTTGCTTATTTTACAATAATAATTATTAATTTTTCAATTTGCAATTAATTTTGACTTACACGAGATTAAATGTAAAACTATTTGTTGTTACAATGTTTTTCTAAAATGTATAGACTCAGAGATATAGCAACGAAAAGGAGAAAAACATTGAATTTTTCCCACAAATTGTTTAACAAAAAATTTGACCCACCTTTTGAAGTGTACGCATAGTTAAATTTTCGTTACTAATAATGTTTCAAAGCGATTAAAGCAAAACACTAGGATTACGATTCACGTAACCCAAGACAGATACCATAGACATATAATACAAGATATACTGACTGTTGCAATAAGTCAGTCTGTTGCAATACAGAGAAAACTGACGCAGGGCACTCCCTGCATCATCATCATTGGTGCTACAGCCCTATAAAAGAGCCTCGACCTTCCCAAGTCTATTACGTCAGTCAGTTCTATCCATTCCAACTGTTGCCAGTTTGCTGCGCCTATTTTTTTACCATCTTCATCTATACCATCTCTCCATCTGAGTTTTGGCCTAACCCTACTTCTACTTCCCACAGGTTGTGACATAAGGATTCTTCTAGGAGGGTTGTTCTGCTGTGATCTAGCCAGATGTCCCTGCACTTCCTACATCTCTGTACAATAACCACGTGACCTTCTCATTGGTCATTTAGGTCAGTTGGTCGATACACCTGTCAAATTCGAAGGAAATGCAGGGACTGCGTTGCGTCAATTTCCTCTGTCGCACTGAGGGAACGGGCTGGTATTGTAACGATCAGTCTATCTTATATTATATGTCTATGGATAGCTCCTGGTCTATACAGCCTATTTTGTATTTCCTTGGTTACACTACGTTACTATCAACGTCGATACACTTTTTCTGGTTTTACAACTATGGCAGGGTGGTTAAGTTAACCACCTTAATGGAACGGTATATTCATTATTTTTTTAAACAACTAAACTATACTATGATACTTCTTTAAATAACATCAATAATAACATTTGTAACAAAAAAATTATATGAACAAAATAACTAGAAAATATTAGCTTTTCTTGTTTTGTGACAGTCTTCCGTAAAATTAAAAATTAAATCTTACATTTTTTTGACATAAATTTAAAATTTTGTAACTTAGTGGTTATTGGAAGCGTTTCTTGAAGATTTGACGTAGCTTCGGGAACATCCCTTCCGTGTGGAGAATCTAAGTAGTTGTCAGGTTGGAGTCTTCGTCTTCGTTCTCAGGACCCTCCATGGTCTGTAGTTCTGTGTCTCTCGTTGGAGGTACAGGCCGTAAATCGTCGACGTGGATGGTTCTGTTGACGTTTTGGTCCCGGTGAACCTCGTAGATCTCTTACTGCTTGGAGGATGGTGTGAGGACTAGTCCACGTAACGCCAAAGTTACGCTTTACGTGGTTTCTCACGAGCACTTGTTGTCCTGGCAGGTAGGTTCTGGTTTGGTCATCTTCTGGATTCGGGCTCCGGGTGTAGACTGTAGCCTTCTGGGTGGCTGCTGCTACTCTTTCTGTACTGGACTCTTTTCTCTTTTCTGCAGCCGTCTTCTCGGACCTCCTTTGGCGGTATCCAAGCAGTAGTTCGATAGGTGTTTCTTTCGTGGCGTGGTTCCTTCATGTCCTCAGACTAAAATGTCGGAGATGTGTGATCTTCGTTTGAAAACACTCTTGTTTTTAGGGCTTTTTTGAGCTCCTGGACACGCCTCTCCACGCGGTTAGCCTGTTGGTGGTATATTGGACTTAACTCAGTCTGAATATTATTCCTAGTGAGAAATCTTTCCCAGAAGTCGGTTCTGTACTGGGCTACGTTGTCGATAATGATGACCTTTGGACGTACCCGTCGGTGGCATATCTCATCATGTAGGAAGCTGATGATCTCCCTTGTCTTGGCTGACGTACATCGGAACTCCAGCTACTGAGACATTATGTGGCCAACAGCACGTATCGCTTGCGACTTCCTCTGGTTTCAGGGTATGGTACCAGGATGTCGAAGGACACTATCTTGCATGGATTGTTGGTAGTCTGGGAGTGACTGGTGCCTTCGGTTGTTTAGCTGAAGCCTTGGTTGTCGCACATGTTAGGCATGATCTGACCTATTGCTTTGTTAAAGTGGGCCAGTAATATAGTTCTTTGATAGCCCTGGCTGGCTTGGAAAGAGTACTGCACCCATTGCTTTCTTCGACGTGTTCGTTTGCAGATTGAACGGCAGGTTGAAGTCTGGGCGAATTAATTCCAGTTTACCCTGGATGGCCGTCTTCGCTGCTTGAAATGCTTGGGCAGCTTGGTTGTTCCATTTAAGCTTCTTTATCCCGGCGAGGTTCGTCAATGGAGTGATTAGTTCGGCGAACCCTGCAAGTCTCGGAGCCAGCTGGCGGTGCCAATGAAGCCTCGGAGTTCTTTCATCGTTTTGGGTGTCTGAAGGTCCTTTATCTTTGGAGATGTTCCAGGATCAAGTGGAGCTATTTCTGGGGATGTGCCCAGTCTATGGAGTAGACTATGATGTCATCCTGGCACACCTTGACAAAGTTGTCGATGTACCCGACGAAGACTGTGGTCACAGAAAGCTGCGGGTCCGTTCTTCACTCGGTCTCAGGGACTCAGGTCCGACTTGACTGTGAATTCATAAGCAGAAATGTCAGGGAGGCTGAACGCTGTCACCGACTTAGACTCTTTGTGTAGAGGGATCTGCCAAAATCTACCCTTTAGGAGAGAAACTTGACGCTTCCGATCTCATTGATGCTGTCGTGTATTATCGGTATGCTGGATACTTCGTCTACCGTGTTGTTGTTAGTTTTACGGTAGTCAACACAAAACTTTGGGATGCCATCCTTCTTCTTCCCAATCACCACAGAGCTATTGTATGGTGATTTACTTGGTCGGATGACACCAGCCGACAGCGTCTCCTAAACCTTCTGGTACATTATTTTTCGCTTTTCTTGCGAGTATTTATACCTCTTACAGACTACCGGTTTATCGGAGTTGTATTCTCATTTCGGTGGGCTTGGTTGTCAGTTAGCACAGCTTGTCATCGAAGACGTCACTGTACTGTTCCACCAGTTTGCCTTATGGTTATAAGGCCAAATGGTGGGGCGTGGTCTACTGCTATTACTTTGGGTGTGCATTTGCCAGTAGATCGTTTGTCGGCTAGAAGTTCCCACGTGCATATATCTTCTAGGTATACCTATCTAGCGGAACTTTTTTCTGTTTCAATCATGGCACTCTCAGCGCTATATCATGGGAGAACGACGATAGTTCCAGTGCACTGGTCGTCCTCGATGTTGATGTTGACTTCGGTTGTTCCTGAACTTCGGAACTTCCGATCTGTTTCGCCAACTGGACGGGGGCTCTCCGTTGATGGTTTTAGGGTGTACGAGTTCTACACTGATAAAATTGGCAGATGCACCAGTGTCTATGAGAGCTCGTACTTTTCTGTTACCAATCCTTTCTTCTAGTCATGTTAGATTGGTACGGAGCAGCCTTTCCTCCATGGGATTCAGTTGAGGCACCACATCAACAGTAATGTTTAGTTGGTGCCCCTGTTGTCGTTTTCATGGTTGATATTTTAGCTGTTGTTATTTTTTGTTTGATGGGATGGACTGGACCTTACTTCGGTTGGATGGGTCTGATCGTGACTGTTGCCTCTGGTTATTTCTGGACCTCCAGTCGTAGATGGTCTTACTTCTTGCTGGCTGCCGTTGCCTCCGTCTCTCTTCTTTGTGGTCAGCTTCGATGCTAGTTACAGCTCTCTTTAACATGGACACCTGAAGTTGTGGAGCCTCAGGTTAACTTTCAGACTTGTTGGCTAAGGAATTGTCATGTCAAGTAGGACAGGATGGATGGCTCACTGAAGGTGTTCACCATTTCCTGTCTGAACTCTAAGTAGGAAGTCTTGCAGTTGGTCTCAGTTTTGACCTATCTGACTGCTTTTCCTTGGAGGCATCGGTCGATGATGTAGCCTGACCAGTGCTGCATGTGTTCTTAGGCTAGATTCAGGAATAGGACTGGCTCTTCGTCTTCCCTTCTGGAAAATACTGGTGGTGGATGCGTCTATCTGAAGCTTAGCTGGTAGGGTTCATTGGCCGGCTGTAGTAGAGATGTTGATCTGGTCATCGATGGAGCCATGGCCGGTGTGAAGAGTGAGGTATCGTTGAGGAGGAAGGTACCGTAGATGTGGAGGTACAATCTGGAGCCTGGTTGTAGCTTCCAGGAACTTCGACAGCCATCCGAGTGGATGGCTGTCAGTCGAGAAAGCATGGTCATGATCGTGATCATCATGGTCTCCAAGATCGTTGAATTCATGGAATGTTATTGGGTGCCATGTCGCCGGTTAGAATTTTTGTGGTCTGAGCCACGTCGATTCTCCCCAGCCGAGTTGTCCATTGTACTCACTTAAAGAAAACTTCGGAAAAACCCCTTAATGGAACAGTATATTCATTCTTTTTTTAAACAACGAAACTATACTCTGACACTTCTTCAAATAACATCAATAATAATATTTGTTACATAAAAAAATCATCTGAAGAAAAAAACTATAAAAATATTAGCATTTATTATTTTGTGACAGTATTCCTTAAAATTAGAAATTAAATCTGACATTTTTTTTACATTAATTTTGAGTATTGTAACTTGGCGGTCATTGAAGGCGTTTCCTGAAGTTATGACGTAGTTCCAGGAACAATCTACCTCATTAGCTGTTCATCAATCGTCCAATAAGAGTGTGGTGTATAAAATTTTTTACAATTACATATCATTGTGTCCCATATCTCTGATAGAAGCTAACTTGTCACTCTTTCGTCTCTTTACTCTCTATAAGTTTGTCTCTATGTATCAAAATTTTTGAAAAAGATAAATAAATCAAAATATATGAAGTTTTGACCTATGGTACCTCATAGAAGTTTTGTCGAGAATCTTACGCAGAATCTAAAAATGCAATAATATACAGGATGTTCTATTTAAATTAATTAATTTGCTGTTTACTTCCGGCATATTTCAAAATATTTTTTTTAAGATCGTCATAACCACTTAATCCTTATAAAATAATTTTCTTATATATCGTGTAAGTAGTTTCCGATATATGTTTATATATATATATATATATATATATATATATATATATATATATATAGTGTAAGCTCATCGTGACTGATTGTAGTAACTGTAGCTTTTACACCGAACTTTTGCTTGTATAATATATTCTGTAGCTCAAAAATATATCTTCACCTCAACGTTCAGTTTCCACAAACCGCTCCAAAAATTGTTTTCCTATATTTAATCATTGGAGATCAAATCCTGTAAATAAGTATCTCATTTTTCTCGTTTTTATTACTGATCAGAATTCCCTCTCATTACGTATTCATTGTGGAATTTCTCTATACGACATGACAGTCTGAAGTCCGAGGTAATTTAAAGATTCAACGATAAATCAACATCTCAGTATCTTGCGCCCATATCTCGACTCCCTTGGAGCAATATGGACCATGTATAACATCTTACAAGTGTAATGTTAGCTGCAAATTAAGATATAAATCGGAAATAAGCCTTCTTAGTCTAATAAAACTATCCCGGGCTTAAGAAATTGAAGCTCTCATTTCTTGAACATCTCTACTTATAGAACTTCGTTGTACAATATATCGAATTATTGGTAAAAATATCTCTCATATTGTATATTTTTTATATTAATGGTTATATATATCCAAAACAAATTAAAAACTCTAGGTTTTTATTTAAAAATAATTTAATAATGTAATTAAAACTGCCATAAAATAATCATAGCAAAGAATGTTAACACCGACAAACAAACTAAATTGAAGATTAATCGTGATTGGTGACCTTGGTTACTTAGTCCGGTCCATGCTGCTAAGAAAAACCAGCAGTAAATGTTTTGCCAGTGAATAAACCAGTATTTGCAGGTAGATTAACTATCCATTTTATAGCGATGTGTCATTCATCTTGTAATACGTTTTAAAAGATATAAATTTAAACTAAGAGATGTAGAACGTTCTTACAATAGCAATGGACCAAAAAAAGTTCAGGAATGGCTACAAAGTCTCTCATAGAGGAAAAAAAATAGAGTACTAAAAGAAATAAAGAAAACATTATGTTTTTTTATATCTTTTTGCAAATAGTTCAAATATTTATATATTTATGTCACAGTCAACAGCTTTAACATTATGTACAGAATAAACATCACAGTGGGATTCATTTATTTACAGTATAAATGTGTGATTTTTGCTAAAATGCTAGTTCCGTCATATTTTATGTTTGTTTTCCCTGATATCGTTCGAGTTCTATTATATCTCTTGGTAAGTGCTAGAGATTGTGATTTTATATTGTGTTAATACGGCAGGAAAATGAAAAACCACCTATGTTGTGTTCGTATGTACTTTGCAGATATCGTGGTCGATGCCTTTGGATTAAATAAATATTCTCGTAATTTGTAATTCACACTTTTGTGTGATAGAATGTCAGCGAATGATATTTTGTATGTTCCGTATTTGTAAGTCGGAACTTTGCAGTGTTATAGAAGATATAACAGTCTTCCCCCCCTAAAATATAATATCATTCTACAATTATAAACCTAACTTAAAATAAAATACTATAATAGAATTATAAATCCAACCTTTTTGGAGCAACCATTATTCTTTTATAGCAGCGCAAATTAACCTCTGAGCAAGGTGAGGAAATCATACTTGGATCACCTAGATTATGAGAAGGGGATTTATTACCAATTGGTTCTGATTGTACCTCGAGTATATTGATGTTAACACCACTTGCCGTTGACTCACGAGCAGTTGATTGGTTCTTAATATATTCGTTTATAACCCTAGGTGCATAAGGTAAAACGTTATTTTTCCGCTGTAATGGTGTATCTTCCCCTATAGCTCTTAACTGGCAATGTGTCGTCTCCAGCATTCACCACCATTAATTTAATTATATAGTGTAGTTTTCACAGTTTTTCTATTATCTTTCCAAATATTTATTTGTCTGAATGTATACAATCTCTGTCTTCCACCCTTTCCCCCTAATTTAAAACTCTGTAACTATCATCTTGAGGTTTGTCATAAACAAATTTTGGTTTAAACCTATCACCTTGACCGAAAAGCTTGACCGAACGTAAGGGTTGAAGGGCTTAGTAGAACCTATAGTAGTATAAGGTGTAATTCGAAATTGGAATAAAAATTAATTTAATTTTAGTTCTTTATCACCTGTATTAAAATTTAGATTGCACAGAGACTGTTTGACAGTTTGTACATATCTCTCTGCTAAACTGTTCGTGATAGGGCGATATGGTGCACACTTAATTGATGCAAAATGCTATTTTCGTTTAAAAATATTTTGAATTCGTATTAAATAAAAGTTTAAGCATTATCTGATACTAAGTAAAACGAAATCCCGAAAGTTATAAAGATCTTTCTTATCAAATTTATTGCAGTTTTACTTATCATACCATTTACTATATGTACTTCAGGCCACCTAGTACATGCATTTAAAGTATTAAAAATACTTATTTATAAATGGTCCTGCAAAATTCATATGGACACGTTCAAATGGCGCTGTAGGCGTTTGCTATGGATAAAACGGTACTTTACTAGGATTGCTTTTGTGTTCATTACAAACACAACAGTTTTTTTACAAGGCTTCAATGTCTTTAGCAATACCTGGCCACCAACATTGGCTTCATGCAAGAGATTTCATCTTCACTACCCCAAAATAAGCAGTATTTAGTTCCTGTAATATTCTGTTTCGATGACTTTCTGAAATACAAAAAACGCACCTTGGTGCATATAAATCTTACATAAATATAATAAGTTGTTGGTTTTCATTTATAAATACACCAATATTGTTAATTACAGTTGATCCAAATGATCAAGGTCAATAACCGCCGATTCAATGGATCCTGATAATGTGGGTTGGTCTAACTTACGGAAAAAGAGCGTCACATCGAAGGTAAGAATTTGATTGTGTGTATTAAGTATTTGTGATTTTATGAACCTCGTAATATATGATTTTGACTAGGTAATCGTCCTTAATGTCGGTACAATTTTAATTATGACGTCTCATTTGTATCGATTTATATTTATGAAAATATACTCGTACTATAATACGGTGGTCGGGCAACGCTCATAAGTCTGGCAACGCTGTCGAAAAAGATTAAAACGAAGCATGTAGTAAGAATTACATACTTCTATCTAATGCTTCGAGTAAATGTTTATTAATCATAGTACATTCATTCCAGATAATAACTGAACGGGTTTGCATCACTGCAACCATTCCACTTCTTTTTTTAATGTAACACATTACATTCGGTTTGCTACAAATGTCCAATGACAGCTTAAATACTGCATGTGCCATTCGCCCGCGTCTAACAATTTTGCGAATCACCAGTAATAAGTAATTTTAAAGGTTCTGGTAAAAGATGGTAACACAACTTTTCCTGATGCGCCACAGATGCCAAGTGCTTTATTGTGAAACTTGTCTGACAATGACAATACTGGCATGCTGTGTTCATTGCTCAGACCATTAAAACTAATAGACACACCTTGTACCGAATCGTTGAAATAAACACCTTCTGCGCAAGTGACGTCACAATATGGCATTAACTCCAACGTTAGATTGGTTTTTTTGAAAAGCCCTAATAAATTTACCTAATTTTAGATGGATTTTAATAAAACTGCAATATTTTGTAAAATATATGGAAGATAAATCATTTAGCAAAGTAATTAACGAATCCGTAAACTAATTTTCGAAACCAAATTCAGATTTTTTGCTTTAATCTCTGCCTTCTAAGAATTGCAAATCAAAACAGACGTTGATAAAGATGTTATTAGAGACATGGGGAATCTAAAAATTGCATTCCACAACATATCTCCTCAACTAATTAAAAATCCTTAACGAATTGGTTAGTACTCGTCCAGAGTATATCGGAATAAAAGGAAAAAAGACAGTTAAGATTTGATTTCACGTACAGTACGTCTGTGTATCCATTTATACGTATTTCGCCCTAAAAGAGCTCTTTAGAGACGGCTATTCACAGTCGCTCTGAACGTGAAAATAAATCTTTTCTATCTTAGGAAGCAACTCTAACATGGCTTCGTAGAGATGCAAATAGCGACATCTGATATTAAAATCCGTAAACTAATTATCGAAACAAAATTCAGATTTTTGCTTTAATCTGTGCCTTCTAAGAATTGCAAGGTAAAACAGACGTTGATAAAGATGTTATTAAAAACATGGGGAATCTAAAAATTGCAACATATCTCCTCAACTAAGCACAAATCCTTAATGAATTGGTTTCTAGTACTCGTACAGCGTAAATCGGAATAAAAGAAAAACAGAGTTAAGATTTGATTTCACGTACAGTCTGTTTATCCGCTTATACGTATTTCGCCCTAAAAGGGCTCTTCAGAGACGGTTATTCATAGCGTATTCAAATAGCGTATTCATAGCCTATTCAAAATTCATAGCTTATTTAAATACGTATATTTTAAACACTACGTACCTGTTTTAAACACTTTGGGTGCTAAATTTGTGTTAAATTTCTGGTAGGTTTTCCAAGTTTAATTTATGAATTTTTTTACCCATTAAATGATATACCTGTCCCCTTTTTGTGTCGCTGCGTACAATTAAATGCACTGAAAGATAATATGATAATTAAAAAAAAAATAATGTATTTAAAAAAAAGTTTTAAATTGGAACTTAACACTTATAAAAAGTTTGCAAATACCTATAAGCATTTCTACCATAAGCATTTTCTGCCATAAACTGACGTCATGCATAGCTGCGCAAAGCAATTTATGTTTGCTTCACTCTTAGAAAGGGGGGGTATAGCATACGGCGTGTCTATAAGCTTTAATGGTCCAAGGTTCATTGCACCAATAGTAATTTTAAAATTCGCAGAACAATTTGATATCTGGGACATATTGAAATGCAAGACGAACAAATGATATACGTGAAAATGCGCGGTTTATTCGCTGTCTTTCTCGTTCATGTGTTCTGGATGTAGCTATATACTGCTCACGTGCAGCTCTCGTGTTAATATATTCTGCCGTACACATTGGTCACAATGCGCATGAGATTCTTGTGCACGGTTCTCTTCTGACCTCATTCTCTAATCTTAATTTATTTGTTTACGTCTTGCGGCTTGGCTACATGCATTGTTAAGGTTTGATTTTCTTCGTGGCATTTTACAAAAAATAATAATTGATATGCTTTAAAATAATTTAAAAAAATATTTAATAAAATCAAGATAAAAACCAGAAATTCAAAGAAGAATAGTTAAGGGAAACGAAGCTTACTTTTTACTCATCCGTATGTTTCGCTCCAAAAACACACAGTATAGATCGAAAATCAGGGTCTACAAAACTATTATCAGACCAATAGTATGTTATGGATGCGAGACATGGGTGATGACAGAAGACACAAAACGAAAGCTGAAAATCTTCGAAAGAAACGTCCTAAGGAAGATATTTGGACTTAACGAAAACGAAGTATGGAGATTCAGGTACAACCATAAACTCTGTTTATGGTTGTACTTTATCTACTAACTGTTCGAAGGGGCACTGATCTCAGAATTGGTAAAACTTTAGAGACTTCTATGGACTGATCTTGTAGTGAGAATGGAGACCGAAAGATTGCCAAAAAGAGCCCTAGATAGTAAAATGCAGACGCAAGACCAAAAGAAAGACCGCGGAGAAGGTTAGAGGAGGAAGTGGCAGCAGATGCGCAAAATTTTTTGGACGTGAGAACCTGGAGAAGATCGGCGCGGGACCGGCAAGGATAGAGGCATAGTTTTAAGAAGACCAAGGTTCGATTTGGGCTGTAACACCATAGGGTAGAGAAAATAAAAATAAATTTAAAAATGAACTAAGTAAAATCTACCTGTTTTTTATTTTATTATAATATTTTATAGAATTTTATGACAATAAACATAATCTAAAAATTACCACCGAAAATATACTGAAGTAATAGTGTAAAAATACACAAAATTTAATTTTAATTGGCGTATTGCCATTAAGAATATATAAAATACCAGACGGCAGAATAATAATAAAATTAAAACAGTACGTATAGGTAGGGGAAGGGTGGGCATAGTGGCCACTGGTTTTTACTGCACAGTACGTTGTTGACACACAGGACGGGCCCGTTAACTCATTCATTTGAACTCAATTTCTTAGATGAATTAAAGGCGTAGGCTGTTCTGGTCAGTTGTTTAAAAGTTATTGAAAATTTTCATGTTTTTCAACATCCTGATATAAGGTAAGTGCACTAAATTAATTATTACAACCACACTTTCATTCATAATACAGGCAAATGATAGTAACGTCTTAAAAGAGGTGTATTTAGACTACAAAATGATGTGTCAACAGTTTCAGTTTTAACCTCAAGCCCTTTTAAGAACAAGTAGCTTTTATGAACTAGTAGCCGCAAAAGCATAACAAGAAGAAAAGAAAAGACTTAAGAAAATAAAGCTAGAACTGAAAAAAGGTAAGCAGAGTAACAGGAGGAATAAAGGAAGCAAATAAAAATTTAAAGGAAATCAGAAAACGAAATCAAAATCATCGAAGCGTGCTTTATTTACTCGAACAGCGACGTGAGTGATACCGATTGCCTTTTCTGCGGGGACTTATATCCCAATTCAAGGCAAAATCAAGGATGGATAAAGTATTTCGGGCTGTTTACGACAGGCACATGAAGCTTGTGCTGGGTGTGAAGAAGAAGACAATGACTTTATTTGTGACGTTTGTAGATAAACTCGGTGTGAAACTTTCTTTTTCTAAGATGGCAATAATGTTTTTATTTTGAAAATACACTCTCATTTAGTATACATTCAGTTTAAATTTTGTATTTTACATCGGGCAAAGTGGCCACCTCATGGCCAGTTTGCCCCACCCCGCAGGGCACAGTGGCCATTTGGTAGGGTTGGGGTAAAAAATATGTATCTAAAAAATTTACCGAGATAAAGTAACAATTAAAATTGCCTTATGTTGCTAAGTACAAAGGATATCGTATGTTAATAATAGTGTATTTGTTATTTATTTTCTTCAAGATAAAAAAAATATTCCTTAACATATCCACTTTGCCCACCCTTCCCCTACTAAGTTAGTTACATTTTGACAGACTGGAAGTGCCTATATACTAACAATTATTCACTACTAATACATGCAAAATAAAACTGCGTGAAACAATAAATTACAGGTTTAATGTTTATATTTTTGAAACTGTATAATCGTCTATAGATTTGTATTTATAACATCACCAAAACAGTGTTGCTCGAGTTTTAATAAATAATGAAATTCATTCAGAATCACCACTTTGAATTTAAGATGTTAATATTGAATAATATTAAATTTCATTCGTTACTTTAAGGAAATAGTAAGTGAAATGCTTTAGCATTGTTTAGAATAACTGTAAGTTGCCTACATTTGGCACAACTTAACTACTAACTTAAATTATACGATAAAAATACACAAAATAATAAACTTGTTGAATTGCATAAACTTAAATTTTTAACTTTATTGCAGAGAAAAATCGTTTTTTGTTGTACATCAACAATGTTGAATATTTTAAAATTATTTTTGATTGTAAACCTAAATAATTCCGTCAAAAATAAAAATATTTTACTCTCGAGTAACAATCACATTTTTTAAACAGTTCATATACAAGTAATAAAAGTTGATATTAGATGGTATATGGTATAGAGTATGTTATGTATGTTATAACTGTTTGTATGGAAAATAAAACTGCTTTTACCATTTTCCTTCTAATTTCATCATATTTTCTCGAGTTTAAGCGAAACTAAATAAATAAATAGACTTAAAGTGTAAAGTAGAGGCAGTGTCCAATAAAACATTTTATATAAGGGTATAATGTAACTGTTTGTATGGGAAAATAAAACCGTTGCTTTTACTTTTCTTCTTATAATTTCATTATATTCTCGCACCTCTTAGACCTTCCTAAGACTTTAAATAAATATTTCAAAACCAAAATACGCCAAATCGATTCAGTAGTATATGTAGTTATAAAATACAATAATACCTCGACTTACGCTACCCCGACTTACGAGAACCCTGAGTTGAGCGATCTTCAAATTTCATCGATTTAAACTTAATATAATTAAAAATTTTGGTACAAAAAAGAAATTTTGGGAATAAGCATCCAAGTTTGGTCTGTCAAATCGACGGCCAGAACAATTATAAAGGGCAAAGAAAAAATTCTTCAAGCTGTGAAAAGTGCACAATCTTTAAATTGAACCATTCTTCCTACTCGTCAATCTGTTATTGACGAGATGGAAATAATGTTAAAATTATGGTGTGATAATTAGGTAAATATGAAAAATTATCCTATTGGTTAGAAAATAGTGTGCTTTCAAGCTAAGCGGATTTTCGAGACACAAGAAAGGTACCTGGAAATGTCGCTAAAGATGAAGAGTTTAAAGCTAGTAACGGTTGATTCTGCCGTTTCAAAAGTCGCCGTAATTGTGCAGAAAAATTAAAAGAAATAATAAATAAATTTGGCCACACCAACTAAACCATATTCAATGTAGATGAGCTAAATCTAGCTTGCATGTGATTTAGAAGTCTAATCGTAAAGCTTAGTTGACAGATTATCTTTTTGAGGATTGGTTTGGTCATCATTTTATACCTGAAGTCGAACATTATTGTCAATCTAAACAAATTCCATTTAAACATCAACAACGCATCAGGTCATCCTCCTGCAACTTTAACTAGTTTTGGTCCACGTGTGACAGTAGAATTTTTATCAGCTAATACAACACGCTTACTTAAACCGATGGATCAGGGCATCATTAAAATATTCAAAGCTTATTACACTAGACAATCATTTGCACACCTGTATGCAGTTGTAAGAAAAACAACGAACTCTCTGTTAAAGACGGAAAATTGGAAAATCTTGGAATTAAATTTCACAAAAAACGTTAACTGGCGTCAGGAAAAAACTGTAGGTATCCTAGTTCATCACTGACACTAAGCTGGAATTGACGCCAAAGCCTGATGAAATTAATTATGCAACTAAAGATGTTAATATCGCCATGTAAATAAATTTACAAGTGAATAGTGATGACGTTCAAGAACTGCTGGATTCCAACAATCAGGAGCTGATACTTAATGGACTCGGAAAAATGCAGAGCTTGGTTTTGTGGATACTGTTCAAACTGAGGACAAATGACGATTGGAAACTTGAGTGAAGGCCTCAGTTTAATTGAAAAGAGATTACAAAGTTTAGAAAATATAGACTACAACGAAGAACACATTCATTCTACAAAACAAAGAATAAAAAAATAATTAGCCTGCTATGAGGAAATTTTCTGGGAGAAAAAAAATTAGTTCAAACTACTTTGTTGGATTTTATGAAGCCATTCAGAAAAAAGTAACTTCGATGGGCAAAATAATTTATATACATACATAATATACGAAATTATACCCCGACTTACGCGAATTCGACTTACGCGGTTATCTCTCGGTCCCACCTATCGCGTAAGTTCGGAGTATTACAGTATCGTAAAATGACGTTTATCAAATGGATCAAATGAACTAAAACTGTAGAGGTGAATCCGTATAAAATAGTATAAATTTACAATTAATACCGTAAAACGGGGTGAATAGAAACAATTTTCAAATTTGGTTTAAAATTTTTTATATTTGTAGTTGTTCTAGATACACAATTTTTTGCCCAAATACAGGTCTCTGTTAGACCTATTTGTTTATAGTATTTAAATTTTTTTAATTTTATTTTATTGTAAAGAAAAAAATGAAAACATGGTGTTTCTAGTCACCCCTCAAAGGGGGGTGAATAGAAACAGTACTTTAATTTTATGTTTGTTTCCATTGAAAGGAATCGGGGTGAATATAAGCAGTTAAATATGGTATTTTTAATTTATAAATGGATAAATACAAATTTATTTCTCAACATAATGATTTATTTAAGTAGGTAGCTATATAAACAAAAGAAATTACATAACTCTAAGTAAACAAATCGTATTTAATAAGATCAAATAATGATTAATAAATTGTGAAATTAGACAGGTCATCTTCGAAAAATATCATGTCTTTAAATCGCGTACTTGAGGAAAATACTGGGGAGTATAGTTTTAGGATGACGTCGTTTCTGGAGACAAGTGATTCTTCTTCAGTTATGGTAAACTTATTAGTTTGTTGCACTCTTTTCAAAAATATTCCAACGAAACCGTCATCTTCAAGGAAAGCAACCTTGCATATATAACATCTAAAAGATTTTTTTTTTTACCATAAACTTTGACTAACATGTAGTTATCTTCATTGATGACGAGGTTTTCGCCTGAGGCCTTGTCAGTACTTTCATCTAGATGAGGGGCATCTGAATAGTCAGTATCCTGCACTGAAAAGTCATCTTCATCTTATGATGATAACTCCACACGCTCTCGGCTTTTATTTGGCTGAACCTGTTTGAAGGAACATGGGTTTTGGTCACTAGCAAGTGAAGTTTGGAGATTTAAGTTCTCATCGTCGTCGACAAAGTCCTCAACACTGATACTTTTGCCGGGTTTCACATTAACTTTGGTTCTCTTTTTCCTTATCTTAGGAGTCTGATCTTCTCTAAGACTATGAAGGAGCTCTTTGAAACTATTGTCAACAGCTTCGTGGTTCTTCTGAATGTTTTCGGGATTGTGGTTTTCCTCTTCATCAATAATTTGTGGAAGCATAGACAGCACTTTGTTCCTATTTAGAGGCGCTATACCGCACTTCTTAAAACCGGCGATCACATTTTCTTTCTTCAATTAATCACACAACTTATTTAATAACATTGGAAATTTATCCTTAGGAACAGTTGCTTCCGCTCTTCCTGGGCCCTTTTTTCACTCTTCGAGAATCTGTCGCCATGTTGCTTTCAATGGCCGAAAAAATGCCACGTCCAGAGGTTGTGTCAGATGGGTGGAGTTAGCTGGGAGAAAAATAAAATTGATAGCATTGTCTTTACACAACTTCACAGATTCAACTGATAAATGGGAAGACAAATTGTCCCCAATCAGAAATTTTCGACCCGTTTGTTTTTTTAGGTATGGAAGAGCAACTGTCAGTACCCAATCTTCGAAGCAGAAGGAATCAAACCAGCCAGACTTTGTTCGGTTGTACCTGGCGTTTTTTGGCCCAGCTTTTGTCCAGCTTTGACACAAGTGCAATGCCTTATAGACTACGTAAGGGGGTAAAATAGTGCCATCAGCAGCGGCTGCAAACATCACAGACGTAGATGCCTTTGATGAGTTTATGATCCTTTCTGAATATTTTGTCCCTCTACGTGTAATGACCTTTCGTTTACCAGGGTCATCACTTAGGTTTGCCTCATTATAGTTAACAATATTAGATAAGGGTACATCCTTTAATTCATTTGTCAGTTCATCAAAATATTTGTTAATTGTTTCTGGTGTCACACCAGCTCTCGATTGTTTAATATTCTGACACATTCTCACGGCCAGTTGATCCTTATGACGTTTTAAAAATGATTCAACAAAGTCACGGCCAGGAAGGTTATCTTTAAACCTCTTAACTTCTTTCCCTCTTTGGTCTAAGAAATCTTTTATAAGGAGTCGTAGAGTTGAAGTGTCAATAGGATAGTCCCATTCGCCACATATCTTCAGCCTTTCAACAAACAGTTGTTCTTCTTCGAGAGATAAAGCTGTCTGACCACCATGTTTCTTCACATTGAGGCCTCTTTTCAGGTGCCGATATATAATACTATAATGCAAACCATGTTTCTCAGCAGACTTCCGAAGGCTTAGTCCCATTTTGTATGTCAGAAAGTGCTTTTTGTAGCCCCCTCCAACCACCGGTTTGTACTTTCTTGGCATTTTATAGGGCCCTGAAACAAAACAGCTATGCCATTTAAGTGTCTAACATAAATATATAACACACAATATGTATTTTATTTAGTATAAATGTGATTTAGTATTACAATTTTCTTGTGGGGTAAATAGAAACAGTAAAAATTATGTGTTTCTATTCACCCCATAAATTCTGAAAACATAACCTAAAAAATATGAATAGTTTTTGAAATAGTATCGTTAAAGTTAAAGCTTAAAGTAAGCCGTAATCTTTTGTATGGATAATTAAATTATGTTTTGTGCAGCTATTTACTTTTAAAAACACTACGTATTCTGACTTACCTAGAAAGTTCTAAGTGGATAAAAAAACACAAGAATCGCGTGGTAAATGTCAACAAGACAAACAAACGGGAACCAATGCTGCTAACCAAACAAAATATTATTTTCCTTTTAGCCTAAAGTGTAGCAACATAAAAAAAATAATGGTTGCCACTATTTATCCATAGTTATGTACGAAATAAATTACATAATATAAATAAAGTTTTGTTTCTATTCACCCCGTTTTACGGTAATAATTTAATTTAAGTGAAGTGGGGTGTCTGTGGACGGAATATAAAAAGTTTTATTTTGAGTTTTTTATGGTTAAGTTAGTTGGGTATCAAACCACTTTCTTTTTGTTTGTAGATATGTATTAGTAATCTATTAATATGTTTTCTTCAATAGAATATGAAAAATGAATTGAGAGAGAAGAGTATTGACACTCCTCTTTTACATGTAAGGTTCCACAGTTACCCGTTAATTTAGGGTAACTCTGGACCCTGACGGGGAGACTGTGGTCTGCTTGGTAAACTTTACTTTGTGGTTATTATAATGAAAGGTGTAACTGTGGTTTAAAATAAGAGCAACATTAAAAATGCAATGGAAGTTAATGCAATGCAAGTCTGTCTTTCTGTAGTAGAACCGCAAGAGGTTGTACATGGGATCGTAGTTTGCTTACCCGTAGAACTTTGCTTGTTAGCGATAGTGTCAGGAATGTTTTTCCCTTCATAATATCGTTTTAACTTTTCGGGATCAAACTTTTCTTTGTTAATGGAATCTCGATTTAGAGGAAAAATACCTGTTTTTCTAAAGGCATTCACCACAACAGGTTCTCGAATACTGCGCTTGGTTGGAAAATTCGCATTTTGTTAGCTGTTTTCCTAAATGTTTGCACTGCCAGTCTGTTAACAAAGCACCCCATGAAGACTTAAGCCCCTTGAAGACAGACACATCCAAAAGCTGCAATATTGCAGAAGTATGTGGCGGTAATTTAAGAATAGTCTTAAATTAAGAGTTTAAAGTCTTAAGAATTGTTTAAAAAAACACTTTTGAACCATAGAAAAAATACTTGTTCAGTCATCCAATCATTTTCGGATAGTAAGAGTAGTAAGATGTCTCTGGATACTCATCTGTACTAAACATATTGTCCCTTAACCTTTTGCCCTTCATAGGAGGGTCATAGGTGGCAATATGGATCCATTGGCATTAGCACATGCCAAAACTGTTGTTGTTTTCCGTCCTGAGCCTGCAGTTTGCCTTTGTGCTATTTCTCCGATTCCAGTTACAACCTTAGTACGGCTGGGGTCATAATTAAAAGTTTTATCTGCATTCCATATCCTAGCAGGGTATTGTTGAAGTTGTCAATTATTCATAATAGTTTCCAGTTGATCAAAGAAATCGTAAACAACAAATGGGTCACTTTGTTGTCTTACACGTGATGCTTCAATTATCTGTTCTGATCTTATTATCAGATATTATTATCTGATATTATTCAATTAATAAAAAGTCGGTTGACTTTTGAAAAATTCAGAAACCAATCTTCACCAGGCTTCCCCTCTCTAAAGGGCGTTTGCTGAACATATACCTGTACAGTGTTGAGTATTTGTTTGCGAGATAGTCCAAACCCCTACTTACTCATAGTTTTTATCCGAGAAACCAAAATGTCTTCATCTTCTTTAGAAAGGACAGTTCTACCACCTCCAGTCATACCTGTAATAGATTTTCATTGTTTTAAAAAGTAAAATCTAGTAGGTACCTAATTTTGTTATTACCTTGTGCATGTCCTACCGCTGGTTAACCTTTCCACCCATTCGCTTTTAATCCGAGTGTCCATTTGGTACGCCGTGCTCCATTACAGCATTCTTTAGTGATGATTTTCCCGATTTCTCATCTCTTATACCCAGTTCTAATGCTTCTAGTGAATACCTACTTCCGACACCACGATTGATAGTCTTTTTAATATATTTTCTTGGCATTTTTGCACCCAAAGAATAAGTTATAAACTAACAAACCTAGAACATTTCAGAACCGGTATCGCCGTCCACAGTTGCACCGATCCTGTGTCATGTCTGGGTAACTGTGGTCTCCTTCTTACCAAACTATTCTTCTCATACTTCGGTTACTCAGCGCTAGATGGCGCCTGAAGTTTACTTTCGGAATCATTTATTGAAAATTAGCACTGCTTCTGTACTGAACCAAGTTTTTCACATTTAACTCAACTACTACACAATTTACTAAGATCAAAACATGACGGTCAGAGTTTTAGTTGCTAACTGAATTTTTGTTTTGGTAGCTGATGTCTCAAGAATTTCTCACTAGTTAGAGAGATTAACCAAGATCTTGTTAATTAAAAAAAACACATTAATGAATGCCACAGTTACCCCAAACCACAGTTAACCCATTTCACGTGACACTAGATTGTTATATATAAAGTATATATATATATATATATATATATATATATATATATATATATATATATATATATATATATATATATATATATATATATATATATATATATATATATATATATATATATATATGCTAAGCCTGAAATTTCTGCGGTAGCTATATGTGCTCTCTGTGGTTTTCCGGGTTTAATTTTTCAGATGCAGTTATCTAGGTGCTGAAATAAAAACAGTCTTTCGCGTTTAAAATTTCAACTTGCTCTGACAGATATATATATATATATATATATATATATATATATATATATATATATATATATATATATATATATACAAGAATTACTGGATATTAGTGACTGTCAATATAAACTTAGGGTTGCAGTCAGAAAATTGGCCGGGATGTTAATGAAACACTCTTATGACTTTTTGTCTAGCTTTCGGAATGGTTTTATTCCTTTTTCAAGACACTGTAATAAGAAAAAGTGTAAATATTTATAAAATATCACAAATCTTCAGTGCAACTTACTAGTCGTTGAGATTATTTATAAAAGCATAGACACTCAACATTAATAACACACACATAAAATATAAAATAGTGGACAAAATACATTTTAAAATTCTTTAAAATTTAGGTAAAAATAGTAAAAATTTTGTTGTCATCTTTTACTGGTGTGTTTTAACTCTGGCACATAGAGAACAAGAAGAAAAAATCCTATGATTAAAAAGTAATTAGGTGTACTTAATATCATATTTCTTTTGGGGGATATTTTGCTGCCCATTGGAGTGCCAAAGATTTGTTTAAAGAGTCAAATATAAATGTTAAAACTCTTATGAAATCATCTAAGCTGATCTTGGTATGCGGAGAGAACAGGATTTTTTCTTTTTGTTCTCTATGTGCCAGAGTTAAAACACACCAGTAAAAGATGACAACAAAATTTTTACTATTTTTACCTAAATTTTAAAGAATTTTAAAATGTATTTTGTCCACTATTTTATATTTTATGTGTGTGTTATTAATGTTGAGTGTCTGTGCTTTTATAAATAATCTCAACGACTAGTAAGTTGCACTGAAGATTTGTGATATTTTATAAATATTTACACTTTTTCTTATTACAGTGTCTTGAAAAAGGAATAAAACCATTCCGAAAGCTAGACAAAAAGTCATAAGAGTGTTTCATTAACATCCCGGCCAATTTTCTAACTGCAACCCTAATAAACTGTGTTGTTCTAATATATATGTATATATATACATATATATTAGAAAAAATTTAAATCATAAATTTTTATTTTTGAATTATAATTCGAACTCAAACTCACTCTAACTTAACCCAATTGAAAATATTCACCAGCTTTGTTTTATTTTATTATTTTTTTTTGTATAATTTTAAGTTTTTCTTTTATTATACTTTTTGTACAAGTTTTACAACTTTGTGTTTCATTTATACTTTTATTTTTATATGTTTCAGAACAAGCAGACTCGAAATTTACCAGCACAAAAAGCAGTGGGAGAATATCCTAAAGGCCAAGTCGCAAATCTAGGTACTGACTATGAATGGAAACTCCATTGCTTATTTGCAGTAGCTGCATTCAAATATTTTGACAATTGGAGCTTGGCAAATGAATATATCGATGCGGGAAAATTCGACGATTTGGTATTTAAAGTTGATAATGAGTGCATTTTACTACAAGCAAAATTTAAGCAAAACAGACAAATTCATGATCATGAGTTCTGGTCAAGTAATCCAAAATGTGATACTTTTAGTATTTACAAATATATTCTGTCATATAATGACATAAAATGGAAGTTTAAAAAGCTCAGCACGATTGCTATAATACTATGTACCAATGCCAATATACCAGATAGCATATTTTACCGTAATAAAAATTCTGAAAATAATATAGTAAATAAAATATTTGGAGATGATGTAGTAGTGGGTAGCATTAAAAATGAATTATTTGCGGATATTAATAAAGTTGTAACTTATCAAGAAAATATTACCGACAAAGATAATGAAGAGAGATGTAGATGGAAAAGTTTGTCTCTAAATAATAATGATATTAAAGATTTTATGTCTAAATTTCTAGTCATCAAAGTAAGTAAAGAACAAATGGATAAACGGATTTCTGATCTCATTACGAGCATGGAGAAAAAAAACCCTGCGTTGAAAAATTTGTATATAATAAATCATGTTCATCACTGGCGCAACTTGGTCTCTAAACATTCCGTTTATATGACGAAAAATTATATGAGACTTATTTGGTATAGAGAGGAAAATGATAGATGTATTCAAAAGTTTTTAAATTACGAAATCTCTTTTTCAAATCCCTATCAATTTTCACATTCTATTAATTTAATCAAAGCTAAACACGATTTGGATTTATATTTAGCTAAAATAGTTCACAGTATAAAATTGATTTATACAAAACAAGACAAACCCGATGAAATGTTCTTTAAAGAAGTACTATTTTTAGCTTTACAGAGAGATTACAAAACGATTGAAAATACTGTTGAATGTTTTGAAACAACAAACATTAAATATTTAGTTGTTTCCTTTCTGGAAATGAACGAGTATCAAAGTAAAGAAATGTATACAAAAGTATCAAGAATATTAGATACTAATAAGGAAAAGAAGGTCATTATTGTTTCAGAAAATTTTGGATTTCAAGATAGAAATGTTGAAACCGACCAAATCCACTTAAATCTATTCGATGAAAATACAAAAAAAATAGTATGTAATAAGACTATTGAGTTTCAAGGTGAAGCTATAACATTAAAACATCTATTAAACAATTGTAAAGTAGTAAATTTAACGGAAGGTTGTAAGTCGTTAGATATGATGGATAAATCTTACCTTTGTTCCTTGGTTAAATCTACAGGAGAACCATTTGATTCAAGGGGAGATTCGTACAAAGAACTAGTAGAATCTATAAAAAATAAGTTATCGTGTGATGACTCAGACTTGGAAAGTCCAACAATTTTAGAATTCCAAGGTCGACAGATTATACTAGATGATATAGTAACAATTTGTAAGTTAGAATATCTAATTGACGAATTATTTATTTTGAAATTAATTAAAGAGGAAAATTTTTCTTTGGGAAAATCTTCTATGCCGTCAATAACATTAGAAAAATATTATGTGCCTCGATTTTTAAGCAAGGACTTCCAGAATTTATTTTCTGAAGAACTCTTTCTCAATCAACTAAGAACGATTAATAAAAAAGTAGCTGTACTTACTGGCCCTCCAGGGGTTGGCAAAACAACTCTTTTAGAAAATATAATATTATCGAGAAAGTTGAAAGATAAGAATTCTTTTCGACTGACGTGGATAATAAATATCGAATTATCAAGAGCAGTAGAGTATTTACAAAATAAAAGTTTAAATCACTGCCTTTTTGGTTTGTTATGCTATAATGAAGATACTAGAGGTAATTTCGACATTCAGGTTTTAAAATCTATAAAGAAGATTATCGTAATCGATGGAATAGACGAAAATAATTCAGAGTACATTCATCAAGTGCAAGATTTGATTAAAGATTACTCAATTTTGGAGAACCTCAACATTTTATTAGTGATAATGACCTGTAGGAACTACAATTTTATCTTAAAAAAAATTCGAAATAAGCTTAACCCAGAAATAATTATGGTAGAGCCGTTTAATGAACAAGATCAAGAGATTTTTTTTGAAAAGTACGTTACATTTAAAAATGCAACTAGCGTACAGAACACAAAAGATGTCTTTCGCCATTTAAAGGCAGAAGCACCCGGAATTAAAAAATTTTGTTCAACTCCATTTACGTTACGGTTATTAATCGATATATTACTAAACAACGAGGATCATCTAGAACATATATCCAAAATATTTTCTAAATCGTTAAGCGTGTATGAATTTTATAAGCTTTTTTTGGAAGAGAAGAAAAAAACTTTTGTTCAACAACATACAGGTAACCGTTGTGTCATGAACAGTATTATTGTAACAGATGCTTTTGGTACTTATTTAGCAAAAACAAGGAAGTTTGCTGCTAGTATGAGCCTTCCACGAGAATTACAAGAGCTTTTTAATACTGACATATCCCCCACTCTAGATACATCGATGCTTTCAATTGGGATATTCGAAGAAAAGAACGGAGAATTTAAATTTATTCACACAAGTTTCGAAGAATACTTCGCTGCCGAATATATTTGGAATTGTCTCAGTCATAAACGTATCAGCGACTCTATCCTCTTAACTCTTCTTAACAAACTTTTTCTTAATATACAGTACGCTGGTGTATCTGGATTCTTTGAAGAAATCCTCAACACCAAAATATTAGTCGAGGATAAATGTTTCAGCAAGATTAGTAACGAGTTTGGTCGGATACTTAGTGAACAAAGATGGGTGGAAAGTATATCACTTTTAGTTTTTCAAGGCCATCTTAATATTGTCAAATTTGTATTTCACAATTACGATGGTTTTTCCAAAGTTATTAACCAAAGGGGTTCTGCTGGTGAAACTGCATTTCATCTATCTGCTCACCATCCAGATTTTGTCACGTACTTAGTAAAAAAAGGTGCTGAAATAAACTGCGTTGATGAGGATGGATTTAGCGTTTTTCATTACATGATAATGATGTGCTACGATTCATACAAAATATATTTTAACATGCTCTTTGAAAAAATGAAATATCGGGGGAATTTTAAAACAGTAACGTTTTTTGAGGAGTACACGAAACTATTACGAAGGGATCTGCTAAACGGTATTCGATATAAGGTAGAATATGATGTTATTCTAGATTTGATTGATTATTTAAAAGATCATGGAATGTATTTAAGCGCCAAAGATAAATATGAAGATACACCCGTTCATTGGGCTGCACAAGCAGGTCTTCCTACTTTACTTAAAACACTAATAGAAAAATATGAACTGGAATATACAAGTGTTAATGATAAAGGAAATATACCGCTTCATTATGCTTGTCAGATGGACTGCCTTGATATACTAGAATACTTCGAACAACGCGAATTACTTTGTGTGACTAGTTCTTCACTTTTGTTTTTGAATGAACCACCAAAAACAATAAAAATAATTAACGATTTGGATCAACAGAATGAAAGCTTATTAGTTAAAAATAAATATTTGAATTTAAGTACTGTCAACAGAGAAAAAGAAAGTCTTTTACACAAAGCTGCTACAGGAAATGCTTTGAATGTATTAACGTGTTTGATTAATAAATATAAATTAAATCCAAATATAGTTGACAAATACGGATATACACCTCTTCATGAAGCAGCTTTCAATAATTCCCTAGAAGCTTTCAAATATTTATTAGGGACTACGCAATTAGAAATTAACCCCCGTAACTTTAAAGGTAACACTGTTCTACATAGCGCAGCATATGGAAATGGTATAAAAATAATTCAGTATCTATATTCACAAGATAAGTACAAGTATCTGTTTGAACAAAAGAATAACGATGGTGACACAATCCTCCACAGTGCAGCAAGGGGAGATGCTGCAGATGCTTTACAATTTTTAATATTGACTTGTAAATTACCTTGTGATGCTCCTGACAAATATGGCAATACTCCTGCCCATGATGCAGCTCATAACAATTCTCTTAATGCTCTTATAATTTTGGAAAACAACAAAGTAAACTTAACTGCTAAAAATAAGACAGGTGTTAGTTTATTACACAGCTCAGCTTCGAGCAATGCAATAGATGTAATTAAACATTTAACTACTAGACTTAATAGAAATACTAGTTCAGAAACAAAGCTAAATCTGGTTGATAATTATGGAAATACACCTTTACATTTAGCAGCTGCAAACGATGCATTAGAATCTTTTGAGCATTTGTTAATTCATACCAAACTTGATGTTAATCAATGTAACGAATATGGTGAGTCCGTTTTTCATATGGCAGCGCATGATAATTGTATGAAAGTTCTTAAGTTTCTTGTAGATGACTATAAACTAAGCCCAAAGTTAGTCGATGAATTTGGTAATACACCTCTTCATTTTGCGACATATACTGACTCACTAGAAGCATTCAAATATCTACTTCAGTCCAAGAAAATTGATGTTAATGATTGCAACAATACAGGTGATACTGTACTTCACGAAGCTGCATACAGAAATTCAACAAAAATAATTGAATACTTACACTTAGAACCTGCCTATGCATATTTATTTAATATTAAAAATAAAATGAAACAAACGGCCTTGCATGAAGCTTGTAAAGGAAACGCTATACAAGCTTTAACCTTCTTAGTCAACAATTATCAGTACCTCATTAATATTGCAGATGAAAATGGCAATACTGCTCTTCATGAAGCAGCTTTCAGCGATTCATTAGAAAGTTTTAAATATTTATTACAATGCACAAAATTGGATATTAAGACATGTAATCAAAAAGGTGAAACTGTTTTACACAGAGCTGCTGCTTGTGAAAATTCTATAGAAGTGCTTAAGTATCTAATTGATGAGTATAATATGAGTCCAACTCTAGTTGATATGCATGGAGATTCACCACTTCATGTTGCAGCCTTCAACAACTCACTGGAAGCTTTCACCTTTCTGTTAAAGACTGAAAAATTAAATATTAACGATTGCAATGATAAAAGTGATACTGTTTTACATAAAGCTGTACGTGGTAAAGCCTTAAAAATAATTGAAGTTATATTTACAAGTTTCATGCAATGATATTGATCTACCAAAGGAAATAATAGGCCACAAATAAAGCTATATTGTCTGGCCAATTGGCTCGACCAACTCCATCAAATTTCCAAATAAATTTAGTTAAAGCTTTATTACTATATTGGATTTAATAGTCTATATTATTAAATCCATCGAACGTAATAAGCAGTTTTTCTTCTGCTTCCTAGATTTGAAAAGGATATTCGACAGATTTCAATTGAAAGACATTCTGACAACATAGTTAGATGGGAGAGTCAACGGCGTCGTTTCTATTGTTATCATGTAAAACATGGTTACCAACATATATCATACAATCTACAACGCACGCATGCATACTCCATCTAATTAAGAGGTATTAGGCTTAATAAAAATAAGGAAGAAGATATTGTTAAATCAACTATGAAAAATGTGAAGAATAGGCGAAAGCACTGAAATTACAGGAGATTGGAAGAACAAAAAATAGTCTTTATTATTTAACTGAATCTTCCAGCGGTTTCTATTTATCTAGTCGCAGTAATCAACTTTAATTTATTTTACTCATGTACTTCTCTCTAAGAAAAAAAAATAAATAAAGAACTTACAGGCGACACCAGACAAAGAAGAACAATCATAACAAGAGATAATAATGGAGGAATACTTACTGAAGAGAGCAAAATAAAGGAAGTATGGGAACAATATATAATCCATCTGTTCCATGACGAGAGGGAACATGAACAAGATATAGGTGAAGAAGAACAATACCTATAAATTTTACCCTCAGAAGTAAAGAATGCCCTACAGAATACAAAATAAGGAAAAGCACCGGGTCCTGATCAAGTTCCAGTTGAACTGTTAAAAGTCCAAGATGACGGTAATATAAAGAGACTCGCCCGAATTCTCAACCACATATATGTAGAGGGCAATATCCCGGAAGAATGGCTTAAATCGATATTTTTACCTCTACCAAAAAAACAACAGTCCCAAATCATGTAATGACTATAGATTAATAAGCGTAATGTGCCACCTTTAAAGATTCTCTTGAAAATCGTTTAAAACCGAATTTATAAGAAATGTGAGGAGCAGATAGATGAAACGCAGTTTGACTTCAGAGGAGGCATGGGTACAAGAAAGGCATTATTTGCGTTGACGGTACTCTTGCAGAAATGTCGGGAATATAACAAGACTGCATATGTATGCTTCATAGACTTTAGGATGGCCTTTGACCGAGTGCAGCATATAAAGTTAATAGATGAATTAAAAAACATCAATTTAGCCAAAAAAACATTGAGTTTATTAGGGCTATATACTGGAACCAGAAAGCAGTATTAAAGGTGAACGATGTAGAAACAAATAATATACTGATTGCGATAGGGGTTAGGCAAGGATGCGTCTTGTCTCCGACGCTTTTCAACGTGTACTCACAGGTCATATTCAGAAAAGCCTTATGGGAAAGAAAAGAGGGAGTAAGAATTGGTGCAGAAATCATAAACACCATCATATTTGCAGATGACACGGTAATTATGGCTGAGAGAACTACAAACTTTACTGGATGCAATTAATAGTGAATGCATTCAAATGGGACTTGACATCAACACTGATAAGACCAAATTTATGATAGTATCAAGGAGTCCAATAAATAATGAACAACTAACTCTTGGTGGACAGCAAATAGAAAGAGTGACAAAATATAAATATCTGGGGGCTTACATCAACACAGAATTAGATCCAGACCAAGAGATCAGGGTACGAATAGAAATGGCAAGGGCAGCGTTCTTAAAATTTAAGCAATTGTTCTGTGACAAAAATCTGAATACTGCGCTGAGACTGCGGTTTGTTACATGTTACGTCTGGTCGCAACTATTGTACGGGGTAGAAACATGGACATTAAAAACGCAAATAGTTAAGAAGCTTGAAGCTTTTGAATTTTGGATATATCGGAGAATGTTGGGAATTCCGTGGACTGCCAAGGTCACCAATGAGGAAGTGCTGAGAAGGATGGGTCGAGACAAAAAATTGTTGAGAACAATAAAAGTACGCAAGACTGCATACCTTGGACACATACTGAGGAATGATAAGTATAGTCTTCTGCACTTCATCATGCAGGGTAGAGTCCATGGCAAAAAAGGAATAGGTAGAAAGAGGAAGTCATGGCTGCAAAATATTCGAGACTGGACAAACATGACTGTAGACGAATTATTTCACGTTGGAAAAGACGGAGAAACTTTTAAAAATGTGGTCGCCAACCTCCGTTGATGGGGACGGCATAGAAAGAAGACTTCTCTCTATTTTCCTCTTTTTTATGTCTAAAATTTGTTCTTATGTACTTATTTACATACTTTACTACATAGAATTTAAAATTAATTCTGTTTCCAATATCTTTATTGCGTTTATTGTATTTTTCACTAGTTTCTATTTAAAATCACACTCTTATAATCTTTTGTTTTACATCTGTCTCTTGACTTATTGATATGCATTTTTTAAGATACCTCAAGAAAGTGGCTTCACAAACATGCATAGATTACTTCCATTTCTTCTTTCCTACATTCTATTGTATTGTTTGCTTTTAATGTGCTTCACTATTTTACATGCTATTTATTAGTGTCAGCTTACTTATTTTCTTCTTCTTTATTATTTTTTAATAGGCAAAATGCCTGTTCAATCTTCAGTTTCTATTAAACAGTCATTCCAACATTTTTCGCTTGTGGTTTCGAAATGTTCTTACTATACTGTTTTGTGCCATTATAATAATATGTTTGTTCTATTATATTCTTCTCTTTTGTCTTCATGTATTAACTGGAACTATTTTGCACTGTCCTGAAATATCTTTACTTCTTTTTCTATCGTATAAAGTTTTTCGATTATCCTTTTTATTATTTTCATCACTGCTTTATTCTAATTGTGTCAGGATTTGTTTCTATTGTGCACGTTATAATGGAGCGCACTGTTGTCTTGTACATTCTAATTCTCATATCCACATCAAGATTTTTGTTTCTCCATATAACGCCATTTAGAGAGCCAGATTTTTTATTTTATTAACTTTTGCAGCATGGAGTCTTACTTCATTTTCGACGTTGTTGGAGCTGGATATATCTATTCCTAGATAATTTAATCTCATTGTTTGTTCTATTACTTTCCCGTCAACTTTTAGTTTACATCGTATCGGTTCAGATAGTCATGCATTTTGTTTTTTCAGTTGCTCTTTTCATACTCAGATATTTCCCTTTTGTGTTAAAACGATGTAAGAGTCTCTAAAGATCGCCTTCATTTTTGGCTACCAGAACAGCATCGTCTGCCTAACATAGAACTTTTACCTCTACCTTCTCCAGCTTATATCTTTTACTTTGCTTACTTTCATTATTAGCTCATTTCTAAGGATGTTAAAGGAAAATGAGCTTAGTGGGTCACGTTGTCTGATTACAGTGCATACTTTAATCTGATTTGTAAATGTCCTATTTACTCTCTCTCTAATTGTGTTTTCTTTGTAATTGTCTTTAATTTTTATGATTAGGTTTTGCGGAATTCCCCTGTTAAGTAATAATTTGATAACAACATCCATCTAAATTTTATCAAAGGCTCTCCGTAGACCTACGAAAAACAGCGTCGCATAATAATTGCAGCGTCCATACACGATCTTCCAGATTCAAAACCTTGTTGTTCAGCTGCGAATGCTGTGAGACTATTTATTATGTTATTTATCACTTTTAGTGTAAGGATTGAATTTAATTTTTTTTTTATTTAATTATTTAATTAAGAAAATTAAATAAAGAAAATCAGACCGGAGAAATAAAGAGAAGGATACGGTTGGCTTTGGTATCCTTCGGAATACTTTCCTCCTATATACTAAAAAATAGCAAATACACCCAATATTTAAAAACAAGAGTCTTCAACCAATGTATACTTCCTGTTCTCACCTACGGTTCTCAAACTTGGACGTTTATAAAGGAAAACATGGAAAAAATAGCAAAGACCCAAAGAGCCATGGAAAGGCAAATGCTGAACATCAGTCTATCAGACAAGAAAAGAAATACTTGGATCCGCAACAAAACAGAAGTGACCGATGTATTAACGCAGATAGCAAAACTTAAGTGGAAGTTCGCTGAACATACCATAAGACAGAAAGACGACAGATGGAATAAGATGATTATACACTGGAGACCATATAGTTACAAACAAAAAAGAGGAAGGCCACAAATTAGATGGTCAGATGACTTGAAGAAACACGCAGGCCCGAAGTGGATACAAACTGCGTACAATAGAGAGACGTGAAAGAAGGAAAAGCAGTCCTATGTCCAAAATTGGACAGCAAGGGCTATATAGATAGATAGATAGAGTGTCAGAATTGTATTTAGAAGATTCTTTATTCTATAACTAGAAGGTATCTCTTTCTTAAACATAGGCACAACTATACGTAACCTCCAGCTGTTTGGGATTCTAGTATGTTCAAGGATCATTTGCAAAAATTTTGTTATTTCACTTAGTAATGCCACTTAATCATATTTAAACAGTTTATTCGTTATTTTATCAGATCCTGGAGAGTTTCTGTTTTTAACTGGCCTAGTGCTTTACAGACTTCCCAGGTGTTTAGGTATACATAGTCGTTAAACGGGATATTGGGTTATTCTCTAACTGCTATGAGTAAATTTCCCAGTGTTATTTATACGATCTTTATATTTTTGGTTGATAAGTTTCCCACATCCTGCTGCATTTTTTTCTTTTTCTGTCCCAATATAATACATTAAAAATTCTCCATAGTTTGTTTGTCCTTTTCTTTTAGTCTCTTAAATTACGTAGACATACATGTGCTTATCATTTAGCTGTTCCATAAGTTCCCGATTTCTAGTTAAGTGACTTGATGTTCCACGTTCCTTATGGCAACACATGTTTCTTTTTCCACTTAGTCGTAATTCTTTTCCAATTTTCAGATGATACCGTTTTTCCTTACTATTGTTGTTTTCATCCCTTCTAATGGAGTAGCATGTCCTTGAAAATTCGGCCAATGGTGTTTCGTGAAATTTGTAAAAACCTGTAATATCCTAACAGAGTATAATAATCATAATTTCTTAAAGTCTAAATATGAAACTTGTAAATTTATATTATTAGTACTGACTAGAAATTTGTGGAAATATGTAAAAAATAGACAATTTTATTCATAATATTCAGTTTTGTGTGATAAAGTGAATTGTGATATACGAAAGCATTTCTGTGGTTATAATAGTTCTCATTCACACATAATTTTATTTATATTCTAAATGAATCGCTTATTTCAGAAACAACCTAAGTCACATTCGGACAGTTTGTAGAAGATGAAAAAAACGTTTTGAGAGTTTACCTGAACATTTTCACTAAAAGTAAAGTTTGAAGTTAATAGATTACACCTAATGTAAGAATTTATCACAAAAAAAAGTATTCTAAATCGTTACTGAACTCTTTAGATAAACATTTTTAAAATGGACTTAGGTTGTTTCATTAATGAAATGTCAGGTTTCAAAACAAAAGTATTTATTACTAAACAATTTTAATATCATACAGTTTGTTTTGTTACTTCCTTGGATTTTTTCTTAGTTACTGATGTTTGAATAATATTTTCGTAAAATGGTTTGAACGGTTCCTCCACCCATTGAAGCAGTGTGGTTAAATTTTCTCTTTTGGCCTTAGTATTGAAATTGGGTTTTTATACACCCTTTGAGTTGGCATTTTAACTGTGACATTGCTTGGTTTTGGAATGGAAACATTGTAGGTACTCCATATCGCACCATTAATGTATTCACTAGCTCAAATGCTGTCGGAAGCATCAACGCTGTAGACAAAATGATGCAATTTGGAAATTGAGAACGAAATTCGTTGGTCCCTTGTTAACTTCTGTGTCTCGGTCGACGCATATGCAAACTTATAATACCTAGGCCACCAGTCTTTAAAATTTATAATACTGTGGTGTTTTTATTAATCCAATTTATTGTCTTTATTTATTATCAAAGGTTCTACATTTATAACACTTACAAGTTTATTAGAATCTTTATATATTTATTACAGTTTTGCACTTTTCACTAAGAACTAGAACACAACTACTTTAATTTATATCATTTATTTACAATATTTATTTCGGACTAAAAACTCGACTTCATATGCAAAACTAACTGTAACTTGAATAAAAGGTTCCTCTATATTTATACTAAACAACCGTTAGACTAGAATTCCGACGATTCCCTTCGAACAGACGAGAAGGCCACCCGGACTGGTTTTTCATTCAACCTGCTTGTGGAAACTTCGAATCGTAGGAGACCCGTCAGATATTAACTGGGGTTTCTGCCGGCTGGTGTATGATCTAGAAAAGACTTGAATGGAATAGAATTAGAAATATAATGTTTACAGTTAAATATGAATCATATATTTATCGTAAAAATACTTTCCCTTTTAATTTTACAGACCGTGAACAGGTTTTGGGCACTTGTGGTAACCATGATCTCCGTGTACTTATGGATGTCATAAACTCGGTCAAATTTTCTGAGGTTTTTTTTAAAAACCCCAAAAACATAGTCTCAGGGAAGAAATGAGTGACCTCGAAGTGGGAAAAATTATTGAATATTTTGAAATCTGCCTGTATCGGTTAAAGCCAAACACATTAACACACATCACACTTAATATTGGTGATGCAAAAAATATTAACGGTAAGCTGCGACAGATAAAATAGAATCCACAAAGAAAATAATTCCTGCAGCTGGCTGTATACCACGTATCACAAAAAAGAGGTTGAATCTTTGTAAATGGGTATATTTTATAAAAACCCTTAAAAGGGGTACATCAAAAACACGAACGTTTTCGGAACAACAGTTCCATCATCAGGTTAAAAATACAGGTTACCATGCCTGAGCCACCAAAATATTTGGGTAAAAACCCTTTAAAATATATATAGTTACCAAAGATTGTACATAATGTTATTAATATTATTTGATGTTTAATATTTTAATTAAATTTTACTTCAGGTAACATACACCCATGCTTTAAGTGAGTTTCAGTGTCCGGAGAGTAAACCTCTTCAAACGGACTTCAGCTGGTAACAGATAAAATAGGCCTTGTACGGAAATTGCAGGTAGTTTAAGGTTCTATATAAAATCGAAGGCGATTGCTTCTACATCATCTCATTGAACGCATTTCTCAACTTGATCACGTAGGGCTGTGTAAATTTTTTTAGTTCGGCGGCAGTGTACGACTTTTTTGACAACCGCTACTTTTTTTTGCTGCTTCACCAAGACTTGGGCTTTTAATTTTTAAATTAATCTCCTCACAGACATTGCATGTTTCAGTTTGTGGCCTACCAAAATCAAGGTTAAAATTTTAATGAAAAAATTTATTGTAGTGACTGTATTTTACTGTACTCTCGGGATAATTTTTGATAAATAATTCTTGCAATATTTTTGTATTAAGTTTCGCATCTAAGTACTTAAATTCCTTACCAGAGTAATAAGACCATTTGACTGGAAGTGACTCTTCGTTTTTTGTTGTCATACCGTAAAAGTTACCAAAACTAATGTTCCTTTTATCTTTACTTTTTCAAAACATTTGAGTAGACACCTAAGACACCTTTAGTAGCAGGCTCTCCATCCTTAGCATTTTCAGCACTGGTGGTTGGTTGATCGATGTTCATAATAATATTAAAATACGAAAGTTTTTCTTCCAATATACAGACAACTTTTTGTAAGCAGCAGTAAGAGCAAACATTAGAAACACTATGAATTTTATAGGTCATGGTAAAAGTCGATATGTAAAATAACAACTGACAATTTAGTGCAGAAACAATCTTAGTCCGGGACTAAGGTGGTTTTAGAAATATATGAATATTTTAAATCGATATAAAATCAACTGTGCTTACGGGACTTAGGTGTATTCTGCATTAAATTGTGTGTAACCTACAGAAATACATGTTGGTGGTATAAACTCAAAATCGCCAAAATGTTACTTAGGTTGTTTCTGAAATAAGCGATTTAAATATACTTGTATATATATACAGTGAGTACGTAAAGGTTGAAATTAATTCGTTAAACACTGGATTTAGCCATTGGGAAAAAAAAGTCAGACAGGTCGATTTTATTGTTCAGTTGCGCATTTTTTGCTGAAATTATTTTTTCCCATAATTTTTTTAATGATAACACCTTATTTTGACACTATTATCAAAAACAGCACATCTTTTTGTACACGAATGTCATATTTTTTCTTATGTCAGTTGTAACATTTCCAGAAATTAATTCAGGAATACTAAAACACGTATTTTTATAATTCTCGTTCCGCCGCTGCCTTTAAATAGTTTTTTAAAATTACTTTTTATTAGTGTAAATCTTTAATTGTTAAATGTCATTAAACACGTCATTAAGACTAAATTGCACTAATTCGACTTTACAATAATGGTTAACTATAAAAAAATAATGTGTTTTAAAAAAGATATCGACATCATGGCCCGTTTAAGCGAAATGCAACGCCTAAAGATTTTAATGATGATAGGTTATGGAGATAGGATCCGTACACAATCTGAGGTTCGCAACTTATTTAAAAATAAATATCCCGATAGGCCTATTACAGAATCGACGATGAGCGAAGTCGAAGCAAAATTTAGAAATTTTGGCAATGAAGGTAATAAGTATACGAAAGGCTGTCTAGGTCTTACTTAAGATCAACAATTATATGTAATATTACCAGTGCAAGGAAATTCTCACAAACCTAGCTGTCAAATTGCATTGAAGCAATCGATATGTCAAACGTCTGCTCTAAAGTCTCTAAAAGAAATAAGTGGTACCCATATAAAGTGCAAGTGATTCATGAACTTAATGAAGATGATTTTGTACGCAGACAAGAATTTTGTGAATTAATGATGGATCGATGTAATCATGATCCGAAATAATTTCTAGGGAAATGTATTTTCTCAGATGATGCCTCCTTCTCCTTAGCAGGTACAGTAAATTGCCAAAAACTGTAGGCACTGGGGCACACTTAGTATCCACAGACAGTTAACGTGTGGGCGGGAATAGTTGATAAAATAATTGTGAGCCCATCTTTTATCGACGGTTCAATAAACGGTGACAAGTATTTTGATTTACTTTAACAGCGAATCATTCCCGCACTTGCGACTCTATACACAAATCATCAAAATCCTCAGCTACCAGACAGTTTGCTATAGTACCAGCAAGATGGAGCACCACCGCATTACGCACGACATGTACGTGAATACCTAAATAATATTTTTCCTTCTATATGAATTGGCAGACGAGCATTTTTAGAGTGGCCAGCTAGATCTCCTGATCTTTCCCACTAGATTTTTTCTTATGGGGATATCTTAAGTCTAAAGTTTACTTTAACAGACCTAAGAGTATCGACAAACTTAAAAAAGAGAAAATTAGAACCGAATTAATGCTAAGACACTAGATAATATTTTGTAAGAGTTTCAACATCGTCTTGCATATTGCCAAGAGGCAACTGCTTTGCAATTTGAGCATTTAATTTAATAGGTTGTAGTGTAACGGCTAGCTCTTTCGAAGCGAGCCGTTTTAATGAGTCTGTAGAGTCATTAACCCACACGGGTTGAAATAAAAATCAATCTATTAGTTTCAACGTATATACAAAAATAAAAATAAAATATATTCTATGTCCCCGTCTGGATCCCGCGAGAGTGAATTCCCCGGCGGACGCCCGTAAAAGAAAAATTATTATTACTAACAAAAAAAAAATGGAATACGCGAATTTAATCGCACGCAGACTTGTACTCGCGTCCACTTCAATTCAGCGGAAGCGCCAAACGCACTCGCAATCGAAATATTCGGTTGTGCAGATCCACGGTATACGGTAACGTTCAATGCACGATACCCACGGGTTCTGCTTGATTGAGGACAGAGTATAATCCTCAGTACGGAAGTCTCTCTGCTCGGGTCGGCTCGCAGATTCAATACACCAGCGAGCCAGGGAGCCTAGAGCGTTAGGCACAAGACTAATTTAATTCCGCCAATCGCTCGCCTTAAATAGCCGCTCCAAACCCCACCTCGTCGTCTCGTCGTGGAAATGGATGCGGAATTATCGACACTTCTACGGTTCGAACTGTTGAACGTCCAGCACATCGTTACAGTAGGTTTATTTAGTCCTGTTTATATTTTTATAAATTACATTTAGATATGAGTAAAATAACTTTTATTTCTCAAATATACGGTTATGTGGCATAATCGACATAAGAAAACATATGACAGTCGTATACAAAAAGATGTGCCCTTTTCGATAATAGTTTCAAAATAAGGTATTACCATTAAAAAAGATAATGACGTCATAACTCAAACAATGATGACGTCATCAAAAATATTAGATCAGCAAAAAATGCGCAACTCAAAAATACAGTCGACCTGTCTGAGCTTTTTTTACCCAATGGCTAAATCAAGCTTTTAACAAATTTATTTTAACTTTTACGTGCTCACTGTATATACTTTTTTACAATTTTATACACCTGTACATATTAATTATAATTTTTTATATTAAAAATTTTTGTTTCATATTTTTGTTTTGTTTTTATTTGTAGTAGTAATTTTTTTCGATATATTTTTAAAATAATGCTAAACTTTGCAATTTCAATGTCCTTACGCAAAACAATGGGTTTTGGAATGGCTCTTTTGATGCTGTGACGAATTTGTTAGAATATGTTAAAAAATTGGAATAGGTAAGTTTGATAAGGGCACATCCTGAACGCATGCTCATATTTATTTATTATTATTGTCGGTTCAAAACTCGTGGCTACTGATTGACTCATTGTAATTGAATAATTAGAATCTTTTTGGACACCTTCATTTGCCAATCGTCTAATTGTTGGCAAAGAAATTCTTAACACCTCAGCAATACGCAGAAATAAACAGTAGGTAAAAATAAAACAATTTTATTTTCAGTGTAATTTTAAACTTACTTCACGAACAGCAGAAATTGGTAATAAAGTTTGTCCAGCTTCTTTTTCTAATTCAAAATATTTAAGCAATTTTGAGTATCAGTACGTGTTCCTTTTCCGTAAATCTTTGCATTTTAAAAATATTTTAATGAAAACCAAAACAAAATAAAAATATAAACACAAATAATGCACAACAACGCTGTGAAATAATATCAAATACTGACCTGAACCGACAAGAATCATTCCACTCTTTGACACTTCGAAAGGATGGCTAACATCAACAAGTTTTAGGTCAAATATTTGTGACTCGCGTAACTGATTGGCCAGAGAAAGCGCGCATTTCAAACATCAACGAATCAAACGTAGGTTAGGAATAGACCGGTCATGTATGCAACGCTGTAATATTTTCATGTTTTAATCACGGAACTGCCGCTTTTTTATCACATCCAACTTAATGCGTTAGAAAGAAATCGAAAAACTGTGACGCACTGAAAGAAGGCTCTGAGAAGAACCATACAATAGTACCGTGATCTTATGTGTTACTTTATGGACGCAATATATAATAATTTGATAAATTTATAAAAAAATTCACACACATATAAAAAAATTAGGTATATATTTTTAGAACATAATAGTCAGCTTAAATGTGCTAATACAGCCCTGTTCACTTTCTCTGAAGATTACGATATCAGCGCCGCATCCGTTCATTCGATAAGACTCTCAGTCTTGTTTACTAAAGTTAAGAGTGAACATGTGTTTATAGTAGTTTTTTATTTTTAAACACTGAAATACTGGAATATCATATGGGATTATAAATTTTTAATTATACCATGATCTAGGATTTCATCAATGTTCATAGTATATAGACGTAAGTACTAATCATTTCTTCTTATGATCTAAAAATTGAGGTTAATGTCAGTGTCGGTTATAAATAGTATTCAAATTATTAAACTTTAGCGTATTTTGTATTTCATGACCTAGACTATGTTACTATCAACGTAGACTAGACACACTTCTTACGGTTTCTGAACTATGGAAGAGTGGTTATTATTAGAAATATATATATATATATATATATATATATATATATATATATATATATATATATATATATATATATATATATATATATATATATATATATATTTATATATATATATATATATATATATATATATATATATATATATATATATTTATGTATATATATATATATATATATATATATATTTATGTATATATATATATATATATATATATATATATATATATATATATATATATATATATATATATAATATGAGGCGGAGAAAGCAAAAGTGGTAAGTCATCTGAGCATTATTGTGAGAAACAATTAAATCTACGTAACATGTATATACATGCTTGTGATATATTTTTATTTATTAAGAACATATGTAATTATACTAACATTTTTGTACAAATAAAACTATGTTAAGGGTAGTTTTTAAGGGCTGAAATGACTTACTTACACCACTTTTCCTTTCATGTTTATTGGTTTTACATTAGAAAATCAAAAATAAATTTACTAGCATATTAGTCATTATTTTCTGCTACATCAGGAAATGGCCCAGCTTCTTCATTGACTTCATCAGATGATATAAGATTACTAAAATAGGAATGGTGGACTGGAGGAATATATGGTAGCAAATCACACATATCCCGTTTTTTGGCTGGCATGACTGGTCGAGGTGCTGGGTACAGGCAATCTAGTTGAAGATTTTTCAACAAACAACGATATTAAATTGTGAAAAGTAAAAATCTTCATTTAGTGTTTCTTTATAGAACAGTGAAAATGGCTCATTTTTTTGACTCTAATCCACTGCATTTTTAACCATGAGACTATTTTATTATCCGTATTACTTTTTCTTTTTGTAGGCAGCCCAAGTTGTCAATGTACATATTATGTTTATAGTATGCGATGGATGTGGTTAGTTTTGGGAAAGTTACTCTAGGTCAAAAGTGAATGCATAGCAAGAATTGTCAGTCTGGGTTTTTACCTATTTCTGCCGGCGCAATCGTGCCCATAGCTTAAAGGACCCTTTATCGAGACCGGATTATAGCAGGTAACATCGCTGCAATCGTCCACTGCCCTTAGAGATTTCCAAGTTTCTTGTACCATACTTTCTGGTTCTGGGCTCGGGTTTTCTATTTAAGAGTCCAGATTTTCTCGGCATATTGCTTTTATTTAGCTGAGATTGGCTGTACACCTTTCTTACGTACCGGTTACGCAGGTGTGATTATTGTTATATTTTTTTCTAGTACCTGAGTTACATTGTCTGCTCATTGTAGACGAATTTGACTGATTGTTGTAATAATATCTTTTATAGCAATATCATTCTGCTTATGCACGTTCAGTAGCTCAAAATTATATCTGCGCCTCTAACGTTCAGTTTTCGCAAACTGCTCCAAAAATTTTGTTCCCTATATTTTAACCTTTCTGGTTAATTGGAGGAGGTATTATTATTTTGTCTTTACCAATGTCTCAGTTAACTGATTTTTCTTGTTTTTATTACAAATCAGAATTATGTCTCTATACTTATTCGTTGTAGAATTTCTCTTCGACGGTCTTAAGTCCAAGGTATTTTAAAGATTCGACAATCAACATCTCGAAAACTTCTGGTTTAATTAAGGTCATAAACTTTAGCGCCCAGGTCTCGGCTCCTTTATGGTAATGTTAACCATGCATATGATCGTACAAACTTAGTCTTAGCGAATTTGAGATATACATTGAAAGCCACCTTAGTCTGTGGTGGTGATTATGAAACTATCCCTGGCTTCAGAAATTCAAATTTGTATTTCTTGATCAACCCAACTTACAGAACTTCGTTTTACAATCTATCGAATTATTGAAAAAAATATCTCCCAGAATGTACTAATATTTTTTGTATTTCTCTCACGCTCTCTCCTGTCATTTCTTCATTACTTTGGATCGTGATTTCTTCCAATATTCTTAACAATTTTTCTCCATTGGTGTCTATCTGTAGCTGCTCTGAGAGCTTCGCAGAATGAGTTTCCAGCAGTTGACTTCTTAATTTGGTTGGACCCTCTAATTGGTGATCGTCCTCTTGATCTTCTCGCTGGAACGTTTTCAGAAATAATTAATCTCTCCAAACTATCGTCACCCAGATTGTGGACAGCCTTTTTTTAATCTCGAGTTGATTTAGAATGAAAACGTTTGTCTTATAAGCTGTCCAAGGCATGCGTAGCATTCTTCTCCAGTACCACATCTCAAAGGCATCAATTTTTTGGTTTTGGCATCCCCGAAGGGTCCAAGTCTCCGCCCCGTATAGAAATACTGATAGTACAAGGGCATTCACCAGTCTCATCTTGATATTTTAAGAGATAGATCTGTCTTTCCAAACTTTAGTTATAAATCGCATTTTTTGCCATACCAATACGTCTCCGAACTTCTGCTTCACAGTTAACATCGTTAGTTTTAGACAAAACTGTCCACTATCTGGTATTCCTGCAACATGTTAGTCAGTTGAATAGTGTAGAATAGTGTGTCCAACACCATTATTTTTCTCTTAGCTTTATTGATTTTCAGATCAACTTTATTGCTTTCGTACTCAACTCTTCGCATCAGATTAAACAGTTCTTGCTCATTTGCTGCTATAAACGTAGTGTCATCAGCAAATTTTTTAAATTGGAGATTTTCCTAACAGCCACTCTTACTCCAACGGCCCATCAATCTAAAGCCATCCTCATGACATGTTCACCATTAAATCAGGTGACAATACGCATCCTTGTCTAACACACATTTTTTATATTACTGCTTATATATTTTCAAAAAAATTTCTGTCCTTCTGAAGTTAAAAAATTATTTAAAAAATGTAGGCTTCTATTTAAAAAGAATTTAATGATGCAATAAAAACGTGTCATAAAATCATCGTGGCAAAAAATGTTAAAACCTACAAGTAAGCTAAATTGAACATTTGTTGTCTCTTAGCATTTTATGATTTAACCTGAGTTCCTTAGTCCGGTCCATCTTGCCGAAAAACCCAGCAGTAAATGTTTTGTCCTTGGATAAACCAAGATTTTGCAGGTAGACTAACTACAATGTAGTTTATAGCAATGTTTTATTCGTATTGTAAGTTTCAAAAGATATAGTAAAAAAATTTAAACTTAAAAATGAAGAACGTTTTTAACATAGCGATGGATTGAACAAAAATAGTTTAGGACTGGAAGTCTCTCCTAGTGGAAGCAAAAATTAGTACTGAGTACTTAAAGTAAATGAAGAAAACACGTAAATATATAACTATCGAAAGAAACGATAAAATTAATAAAGGCAAATTGAACGGTGCACATTCCAAACAGTTGAAAAGTTAAATTAATTATTATATACTTAGTAAAATTGAACAATGCACATTGGAAATAGTTGAAATATTTATATATTTAGGTCACAGTCGACAAAGCTTCAACTTTATATTCAGAATAGAAGCTAATGAAACTAGAAAAAAAAATAATCAAGTAAAATGTGATAATTACCTACCATTATAATCTTTACTATGTTTGAATGCTACTTAGCATCAAATCATTTTTTGCCTCATTTTAGAAAAATTTTAAAAAGCATCGTTCAATTTTTGTCCCAAAAACGTAATTTATATCTACAGTGTGATTAATTTCCCGTCTATAAATATTATGTTTGTTTTTTCCCGATATCGTTCCAATTCCACAATATCTTGATAAGTAATACAATTTGTGATTTTAAATTAATAAATACAGCATCATTATCATCTGTGAACACTGACAGCCCATGGAGGGCCATGGTCGCCCGTTGGGGTTTCTAGGCTCTAATTTTTACATGGAGTGGACGCGGACGTGTACGAATTAGACCCTCCGAAATATAGCAAACTGATCACCAGCATCCTTTGGATATAGGTAAACTCATCACGGGCGATAGGTAAACTCATCACCAGCATTTTTGCCCCAAGACGCTGGTTTCTAATGCAAAAGATTGCCTGTTATCTGTTACACTTCTTGTTTATGTGATAACCTATTAAATTCAAAAATAGTTTTAAGCAGATTGCTTTAAAATTTAACTCATATATTTATTTATATCGGGTGTCTTACGGTGAGTGGCGATTGGAAAATTTTTTTTATTTTCGCGTAGTTTTAGGTAGAGATCAATAGAATTTAGTGGAATTCCCTAATACTAGACAATGCATTACATTTGTATTTAATACGTTTAGACTTAGATTATTCTTTTACATGATCAAACCTTGGCGGTTTGCAAACATTTTATGGTCTGTACCTACCAAGGAGTGCAGGTAGGCCAGTGATCAGTTTACAAATCTCTCCGGGTCTATTTTAAAATGCCTGATTTTATCGGGGTGATGAGTTTGTACTATCTACGATGGCATTTATGCTAATTTGTGATGATTTTACGTGTACTCGTGGAGGTCAGCCACACGAGTAGACCTCAAAAAATCCAGCGTTTTATATTATCTAAAATCGTTACTTTTTATTTCTACTTTCTCTTCTTGAAGATCATTCAGTGTCATGTATATTCTGCTTTCTTGAGTTCAGTAGACCATGTTTTTCTTTTCTTTGCTTGTTTTTCCCATTCTCGTATTCCATCTCTTTCTGGGCCTACCTGAGTACTGTTCTTATATTTCTCTTATCATCCATCCTTTCTACGTGTCATCATACGTTACTACGAGTCTCAAAACTATAGTGGATATTTTTATTTTAGATAATAATAGATTAGTTAATAGATACTAATTTTGATTTTATAATATTTTTTACGCTGTAGAAGTATTTTTTTCCAAGTGAAATTCTCGTTGTTACCTCATCACTGTTTTTATTTCCTTGTGTAACTATTGATCATAAATATTTGGAATGGTCTACTTTTTTAAATTTTTGCCCGCTTAAAGATATATGAGTGCCTTTTTCCTAGACTTCTAGACGCATAGTATGTGCCGCTTCTTTAAAATATGTATAAATCTTTTCTGGGTCTTTTAGTATCCAGCTAATTATATCTATATCATCTGCGTAAGCTATGGCTTGGTTGATTTGGTAAATATTGTACCTTTTCTATCTATAGGAGTTTTTCTAATACGTTGTTTCAACGCAAGGTTAAAAAGTGTTGTGGATAGCACATCTCCTTGTGTTAGACCTTCGTTGATAATAAATTCATCGGACAGTTGACTTTGGATTCTTACTTTTGCTTTGGTGTTGGTTAGGCATATGTTTGCTAATCTGATTAGTTTTTTTTGCACATGTAACTCTTGCATTGCGTTATATAATTTCTTTCTAATTATTGAGTCATACGCTTGATTGAAATCTACAAACAGATGATGCAGTTTGGTATTCTGTTCGTAGAATTTATTTTTCCAGCGTTTGCCTTATTGTAAAATTTGGTCTATGCTTGACCTACTTTTTCTCAATCCTCCTGGATAATCTTTTGTTGTTTTTTTCATAAGATTGTTTAGCATTCTTTCTAATATTTTGCTAAATATTTTGTATCCAACAATTAGAAGTGATATTCCCCGGTGATTATTGCAGTCTAACTTATCTCCCTTCTTATGTATATGGCATACCACTGCAATTTTCCATTGTTCCGGCAATATTTCTGTATTCCATAATATCGTCGGTATACTGCGAAAACCAGATAAATGACAAATTTTAAAATATTGAGTTAAGTAGGTATACCAAAATTCTCAGCTTTTTCCGCTCTACATACAGGTAAAACCCAATAAATGATACGACTTACCATTCAGCAGATAATTTATGTAATAAACAAATAAGTTACACCTAATCAACTTTTCATTTTCAAATAAAACAATATATCGCTACTTACTTCCATAAAATTAAAGTTCTGTTGCATGTAAAACAAAGTAAGCCCACATATATTATTATGCCGGACAACAATATATTTCTGCTACTGCAAACCGTATTCAATAAAAAGGTGATAAGTATCATTATTACATTTTACGTGCATGATTTATTAAAATTTCTCTTTCATATCGACTAGTAAATATCTTTAAGTACACTTACTTCATTCTACCTGAAAACGGGTTAAGTTAAAATTTAGAAATGGTTACTAAGCTAAACCCATGAATGATCTTTATAACACATACACAGATAGAGTAACTGAACACAGCAGTTCAATTCTTGATGATTCTGAGAACAATATAGTTTCAATGATGGAATCCATTTTTGATAGTGACTTTTCAGATGTAAACCCCACATATCAGCCAAGTGAAGAGGGATCGCTCTCTCTAGGAAGTCTATATGATTTACACACAGCTGTCTTTGATAGCCTAAATGATGAGAAAAAAGATACTGAAATAGGTGCACCCACGAACAATTTAGTGTCAACTGAAATAGCTAGTTGGATATTAAATCTACTTCTTGACAAAGTATGGAAAGACGTACGTCCACTAAAACGTTGGAGAAAAGTTAACCCCAAAGATTGGGTAATAAAGGTCGCAAAAAGGAGGCGTGCTGAAGGTTTGCATTATGAGATAAAAAAAAAGACCATAGACCAGCAAAATTGCCAAAACCAGTTAATTGTTCAGAGTGCTTTTACAAATGTGCCAGTTATTTCAGCGAAGATTACAGACAAAGACTATGTCGTGATTACTGAAAGTTAGAATATGTAGGCCTGAAACATTTTCTTATTGCACGTATTAAAACGGAGCAACCAAAGAGAGTCGTTGCAGTTCGTTGAAGTTTAAAAAACCACGTGCATTTTCCAAAAAGTGTTACTTTTCTTTGAATGGTCAAGACATACAGGTATGTGAGAAATTTTTTTGTAAGACACTTTGTATATCAGCGTCGTTAATACAGGATGTTGTAAGAAAAACTGATATTCTAGGCTGTTATGCAGATACGGATAAAAGAGGCAAGCATACACCGCCAAATAAAACAAGCAGTAAAACCCGAAAAATCGTGAAGGCTCATATTGAGTCTTTTCCAACCATGGGCCCACATTATATTCACCAAAGTTCAAAGCGTAGATATTTGGACAAAAATTTAAGTATAAGAAAAATGGACCAACTTTTTATAAATGACTGTGAGCAGAAGAAACTGGAAGGTGTTAGCGAAATTACATATCAAAGAATATTTTCTAACGACTATAATTTAAACTTTTTTGTTGCTAAAAAAAATCAATGTTTAGTTTGTAATACATATGATAGGGCTAATCCAACTGACAAATCGGATTTAGAAGACAGTTACAGAGAACATCAGGGAAGAAAAGAAGTATGTAATCTTAAAAAACAAAATGATAAGAAAAGATCTAATGAACAACGGGATTTTGTTTCAATTACTTTCGATCTAGAGGCCGTACTACAGATTCCAAGTGGATTGACTGGAAAACTATATTATTCTCGAAAATTATGTGTCTACAATTTGTGTGTATATGAAGCCGCATTACCAAATGCAGCTTACTGTTTTGACTGGTCAGAAATTAACGGTAGACAAAGAAGCTCTGAAATAGGAAGCATTATACTCCACTACTTATCAAAATGTGTTCCAGAATATGTAAGTGAAATAAGTTTATTTTCTGATACCTGCAGAAGACAGAATCGTAATCAGCATATTGCAGCCTTACTATTATGGTATGTTCAAAACATAGACCATTTAAATATTATTGAACACAAATTTTTAGAGTCTGAACATTCCTATATGAAAGTTGACTCTATGCAGAGTAATATCGAAACCGCTAAAAAACACAGATCTATCTATGCGATGCCAGATTACTTGTCTGTTTTTCAAAATGCAAGAGAAACTAAAAATATCAAGGTTGATGATAAAAAAGTATGTATAGAACCATACAAATGTAAACAAGTTAAATACTACGACTTTTATTATTTAAAAAATTTGTCACACACTTTAATTAACAACCGGACAAAAGACCAAAACAGCGAAAAAATAATGTGGTTGAAGATAGAAATAATGAGATGCGTGAAAGGAGGGACAAACAGAATCTATTTTAATTATGACATGTCAACAAGCTTCAATTATTTCCTTACTGATACTGCACGGCAGTCAAAAAGAAAAAAGCACGCCAAGTTATCAACTAATACAAGCAATCTTGAAGAACTTAAACGACTTTATGATGCACATTTGCCAATTAGCATAGCAAAAAAGAGAGATTTGGTACAGCTATGGGCTAAGGGAGTGATACCAGAGGAATATCACGGGTGATATCGTAATTTGAAAACGGGAAATGATGTAACAGACATCTTGCCAGAGCCTGCTTTCAGTGACGAATCGGACGAGGAAGCCTCAAAATAATAATATTGTTATTAAAATAAATTTGATTTTTTCTATAAAACTGCCTATCATTCATATAAATAATAACTATAACTACACACAGATGTTAACAAAATTTTCAGGGAAAACCAGTTAAATGTCATAAATATCGACTAATACCTTAAAACATTGCTATTACCTAGTAAAAGCCTCATATCTCGATCACAAAACTGGAAAATATTATACTTGGTTTATTATATTTGTGTTAAATATGTTATTTGAAGAGTAATTGATTTATTTAGATTTACAGGTAAAACCAGGTAAATGATAGCATTTCCAACTTAAATTTACGATTAGTCAGATAGGTGCCTTAACTTTTTCAAACTAATGATAGAATATCATTTCAGATATATGCATCTTTCACTAGAATACCTAATATCAAAAACAGGCTGACTGATTAATTCACAATAAAAAACTAAACTTTAAAAACGTTTTTTCTCGATTTCGGTATTCCGACATTTACCTGGTTTTCGCAGTATACCGACGATATGTCTAGTATTAACTTTGATATTTCACTCTGTCTATTTCAATATCTGTCAATCTGTCCTGCATATTTTAACATTTCTACGGTTATTGTATCGCATCCTGAGCTCTTGTTATTTTTTATTTTTTTTTTATTACATCTTCTATTTCTTCTTCTGTTGGTGCATAGGTCAGCATCAGCCTCTCCGACTAATCTTAGCTCTTCTATTTTGTAACGCTGATTTTGTTTATTCAACAGTTCTTCGAAATATTCTCTCCATCGTTTTAGCACTGCTTTTTCATCTGCTATTAGCTCACCATTTTTGTCTTTACATAATTTTTCCTTTGTTTAAAACATTTTTTATCAAAATTTATTTTTTTATAGAATTGTTTCATATCATTTTTCTATTCATGTTCATCTAGCCTATCAATCTTTTCTTTATTTTGTTGTCTCTCGTACCATCCTTTTTTGCTAGGTTCTTTGTTTTCTCCACTAGTTCTTTTAAAGCTGGTATAACTGCTTCTTTTAAAACCCTAACAAATACATAAATGAACATAATTTAATGAAAAACATAAAACTGTTGTGCTTGTTACTGCATTTCTCCCTCCAATTCTCTCATTTCTCATAAAGATTAGAGCATTTTCCGTACGCACTTAACACGTTACTCGCGCGTCGTATAAAAATTGCAATAACTTTTTGATCGTTAAATTTTAAAATCAGAAATTTTTTAAAAAACTTCTTAAAATATTAGATGTTAATCCATTTCTCTTCTTCTTAATATGCCTATCCGTTACGAATGTTGGCGATCATCATGGCAATGTTTATTTTATCTGCAGCAGTGCGGAAAAGCTGGACAGCTGTTGTATTGAACCAGATTGTGAGGTTCTTTAACCAAGATGTTCTTCTTCTTCCTGGACCTCATTCTCCAAATATTTTTTCTTACAGGATGGCTTAAACGAGAGCATATCTGGATTCATTTCGCATAATATGTCCGAAAAATTGTAACTTTTGAAATGTGATGGTGGTAAGTACCTTTCGGTTTTTATTCATTCTTCCGAGGACCTCCTCATTTATGACTCGGTCAGTCCACGGGACCTTGAGTATTCTCCGATATAGCTACATCTCCAATGCTTCCAGTTATCTGGACATATCTTCGTTCAAGGTCCACGTTTCAGGTTCCAGCATTTTTACTTTTGTATCAAGAGAGAGGTTGTGACTCTTGAAGAAGGTCCCCATCTGACTGAAGATGGATCTAGCTTTTCCGATGCGTGCTCTAATTTCCTCGTTGTTGATCCATTCTTCATTGATTATGGTGCCGAGGTAGTTGTAGTGCGTCACTCTTTCTACAGGGGATTGGTTGACGTAGAGTTGACCCTCTGTTATCCTTTTCTTGCTTATTATCATAATCTTTGTCTTCTTGACGTTTATATTGAGTCCATATTGTTGACTGTAATACGTAATTTTGTTCATAAGAACTTGTACGTCTTCCAAGTTGTCGACAAATACTATGATGTCATCTGCATATTTAATGTTGTTTAGCCGGGAACCATTTAGTAGAATACCTTCTTCAGTTTCATGCAAAGCTTCGATGAATATTCTTTCAGAGTACAGATTAAGGATTAGAGAAGACAAAATACAGCCATGCCTCACACCACGCATGATTTTCACATAGTCATTGTGTTCTCTTTCAACTCTGAGATTTGCTGTGTGATTCCAGTAAAGATTTCTAATTATCTTCAGATCTTGGTTGTTAATTCCTGCTTCTTTTAGTATTTGCATGATCTTGGCGTGCGGTACTCGCTCAAACGCTTTTTCGTAATCGACCAGATATGTGTATACGTCGCATTTGACGTTTCTGCATCTCTGGAATAAGACTTGTACTGAGAACAAAGCCTCTCTAGTACCAACAGCATTTGTGAACTAGAACTGGTTGGGGGAAATTTGACTTTCACACAGTTTGTAGATTCTCTTATGAATTATCTTTAGGAACAATTTTAGAAGATGACTCATGAGGCTTACGGTAATCTTCGCATTTTTTGGCTCTTGGTTTTTTTGGAAGTGCAATAAACTCATATTTAGCCATTCTGTTGGTATTTCTCCAGAGTTGTGTATGTTGTTGAATATCTTTGTGATTATTGGTATTGATTCGTTGTACATTAATTTTAGTAGTTCTACTTGTATATTAAGCTGTTATTATTGAGCTGTTAATCCATAATTAGGTCAAAAGGGAGACCGCTTGTAACACAATTTTTAATTATAAAAAAATGTCCGACGAGTAGCATAAAAATCGCCATTTTGTTTGTAATTAGAATTAAGAGTTCTGACTATAATATACGCTTATTTTTTCGAAATTATAAATTGTAATGTTTAAATCATGCTGAGAATCGTGAGTTAAATATAAAATTTCATTCAAATTAAAAAATTAAAATGTTTGCTTTTTTCTTGTTTATTTATGTTTTCTCACGCTAATCAAAAAATTTTATTAAAAAAATTTGTACAGATTTTTATTACAAACGTTTTATTTCCAAATTTGCACGGTTGATTGCACAGAAATTCAAAATACGCACCTTGTTGCATATACCTAAATCTTACATAAATATGATGTTTGCTTTTAATTGCACCAATATTGTTAATTACAGTTGATCCAAATGATCAAGGTCAATAACCGCCTACCCGATGGATCCTAATAATGTGGATGGGTCTAAGGTACGGAAAAAGAGTGTTCCGTCAAAGGTAAGAAGTTGATTTATTTATTTATCTATTATATGGTAAAACCCCATTAATAGACTAAATCCCAATAAATGCTTAGGTTTAAAATATTAAAATAGTATAGATTATTATAAAATAGAGTGTATCAGAACGAAAATTTGACCCCCCCACCCCCCGACAAACCAAGAACTTTATACCAAGAGGAATTTTTATGCAAAATTCATGCCCTCAAGTGTAACCCCCTACATCAACCCCCTCCCCCCCCAGTGTGGTCGAGTGGCACATCATTTGAAAGGTAATTTTTTTTAATTTACGTAATAACTGTGAAGGTAATTTTGGATTTAACTAATTTATTGGTTGAATATCAGCAATAACAATAAAAACATAAAATTTCAACAAATTAACTAATTTAATGTTTTTAGTGACCTCAATACAATAATACAGTACCATTTTAAAGCCTCTTTGTACATTTGCATATACCTCCGGTGCCAATAATCGGCATTCTGTCACAATTCTTTGTCGTAACTCTGCAAAACCTTTAGGCGGAGTGGCGTATATTTTTGATTTTAGGTATCCTCAAAAAAAAAAATCCAAAGGTGAAAGATCCGGTGATCTGGTCGGCCACTCTATTGGACCACTTCTCCAAATCCAAGGCAATGGAAAACGTTGATTCAAAAATTGTCTTATGCGTATATCATAACGTGGGGGAGCCCTGTCCTGTTGGAAAGTCAGTTCATCCTCTAAAAGATTATAATTAGATTCCAATGGTTTAGTGATGAGCGGATCAATAACGTCTTCTAAAAAATTTAAATAAGTTGTTTCGTTGAGATTTCCTTCAAGAAATAATGGTCCAATATCGTAATTCGCTAAATTGCCAACACATACATTTAATTTATGAGGTATTTGTGTATGTGTCTTCATGAAAAAATGAGGATTACTGTTACTTCAATAACGACAATTATGTCTATTTACTTCACCATTTAACATAAAAGTAAACTCGTCGGAAAAACACGTATTGTACAATCGATGATGGTTGTTATGATTTCACTTAATTCTTCACAAAATTGAAGCCTACGATGTAGCTTCAAAATTCGCCAAATCAGTCTTTGATTTGTGGCATGAGCTTTCTTTCCAGAAATTCAATATACTGATGTTGATTCATCATTCCATTCACAATGTACAGCCTCCCTGTGCCCTTACTGCTCATCACAGACCATACCATGATCTTGAGAGGATGCTTTACTCGCTCCACTATGCAATCCTTGTGATATTTTTCACCCACTCGTCTTCTGACGAAGGCCGACTTATCCATGAGTATCTCCACTGTAGACTTATCGGAGAAACAAACCTGTGATTAAAAAAAATTATAAGATATTTTTTTTGTGATAAAAACAGTGGTTATAGGGATTTAAACTTTAGTAGTGACGTAATTTACCTAGTTCCAATCCCCAATTGTCAAATTTTGGTGTTCTTTGGCCCATTCCAGTCTCTTTTTCATCAGGCTTCCAGGCTTCTTTCTATTGCTTACGAAGATATCCCTCATTTTTCTTTCGTCTCTGGGTGTAGTGACACGCTTTCGACCACATTTTTAGGCACGCTGGTGAGTCAGAGGATTGTTGGTATCAATTTTTCTTGATATTGCTCACTCTTGCTTGCGCTACTTGGCATTGTTGAGCTATATGACGTTGGAAAAACTTTGTATTCAATAAAAGTGTCTTTATCTCCACCATTTTACATACAGGGGCGTCTTTAGCCTAACCCATTACGATTTTCTTCTCAAAAATCGAAATGTTTTGAAAATGTCTTTAAAATTAAAACTAATTTTTTTTCACTCACAATCACTACTAATACATTAGTAAAACATACTACAAAGATAAAACGATACTAATCTTTCAAAAACATACAAACTCAGTTGTAAACTTCAAGCGCACATTCACCACAATGTGTATGTTGTCACGTAATTTGACACAAATGACAGTGTTAGAGCTGTAAACGTAAAAAAAGTAAGGTTATCAGTGACAAAATATATTGGCATACCTTAATCGTATAGTAGCATACTAGCGGACCAACTCGACATCGAGTTTTTTAAATGAAATTTTTATTTTGCGAGAAAAATTAAGAGATCAATACAAACAATATAAGCAAGAATATACATAACATTCATCAATAATAATGCAAGTAAAAAAAAGTGATTATGAAAGTTGACCTAAAAACCGGAATGCAATTTTTAGTTCATCAAATGTCGACATGGATATCATTTAGCAGTTAATTTTGCATGCTGATCATGAATCCGGTGTCAGATTTGCTCTATCTTGACGTTTTATGCGCGTTTCGGGTCACGTCCGGTGTCGGATCGCAACCGGAAGTACATATTTAGATTCGTCTCGACGAGACCTTTCGATCCATATATACATGGTGGGGTCAAGTAAAAAAAAGTGATTATGGAAGTCGACCTCAAAACCGGAATGCAATTTTTAGTTCATCAAATGTCGACATGGATATCATTTAGCAGTTAATTTTGCATGCTGATCACGAATCCGGTGTCAGATTTGCTCTATCTTGACGTTTTATGCGCGTTTCGGGTCACTTCCGGTGTCGGATCGCAACCGGAAGTACATATTTAGATTCGTCTCGACGAGACCTTTCGATCCATATATACATGGTGGGGTCTAAAACTTAAAGTAAATTTTAACTTCCGGTCATCTCAAAACCGGAAGTGAATTTTTGTACCAAAAGTATATCTTGACAATCTCATACGTAATACTAATAATATTCCGAAAAAATATTTTAATTATCTAATATGGTTTTTGAGTAAAGTGATGGACAAGAAAAGGGCTTAGCGTTTTAGTATATAAGATGATTTTATTACAAAATTTTTGAACAAGTTTGAAAAACTTAAACTTTTGTGACTGATCATAATAATTTGATCACCCACTGTACAAGGTTATTGACACTGGATCAATTTTGTTACTGTACATTTTATACTACATTAGATATAATTGCAATAAAGAGAATATGTAAAAGAGAAAGTAATAAAAAAGAAAACACCAAATTTTGTAATTCAAGTTCGTTTTTCGAAGGAAATCTAGTACCTTCTAAACAAGTTTTAATTGGCTGAGGATCACATATTTTGTGTAATTTCGAGGTTGAATTCTTCCATTGGTTTTGCCAGGACTTTTTGATTTGGGACCTTAAAAGTGGTTTTAGATCTGATGCTAGTTGAACAGATTTGATGTCTGATTTGGTATAAATTGCTTCTTTTGCAGCATTATTAACAGTCTTATTACCTAAAATACCAATGATGAAGGAATTCAGATTAATGCTATGTTTGTTCCAGAAAAGTAAGACAGTTTTTTGCTTCATGTAAGTATGGCATGAACCAATGGATATTCCAAATATATATTTTTAATCGTGTCGATAGATGACATTGAATCTGTACCTATTGCATTGTTCTTTGCTTTAGATTTTTTACATAAGCAGTTTAATGCTTGTAAGATGGTGTACAGTCTCCTGTATTGATAGAGGTGGATTGTGAAAGGCAGAACTTCTGAATGATACTATTTGAAGTTGTTACAGAATATCTGACACCTGTCTCAGTTTTAGACGCATCCTTGTAGAGAATCCCGTCATATGAGTTTGTGTTGACTAGCTTCAGGAAATATTGCCTCAGAATTTGGCTGCTGGTTTCATTTTTATGATAATTATTAAGCGAAACGTTAATTTTTGGTATGTTATTAATCCAAGGAGGAGTCGATGATAGTATATGACTATTTCATATATATATTTTTATATATTTTTATATATTTTGAAAAATCAACAGGTCCTGAAAGGGAAGTGGAATTTGAGGTAATGTCTAATATTTATTGTTAGGCTCACAATTATAGGGTTTATAAATTTGAATTACTTTTACCTGTTTAGTTTGCTTTTGATGTTGGATATTATCCTCTCATTTATATAAACCAAGAAATTATTGAAGTTATACTTCTATACGCACGGTCGGCGTTGAAAATTTTCATGAGAGTGAATCTGTGAAACCATTACATATGTAAGATAATGAGTAAGAGAGAGACAGAAGATATATTTTCTCTCTCTTCCTCTATCGAGAATAAAAATGTTCCTTTTGTATATATATTGATTATTATATATATATATATATATATATATATATATATATATATATATATATATATATATATATATATATATTATATATAATATTGTATGTATATATAAATATATAATATATTATATATAATATAATATGTATTAATATTATTATTTATGTGATATGTTTTGTATTATTTAAAATTAAACGTTTATAATTATTTTAGGCTTTTGTATTTAAAATAATCACTGTTTTACCGAGAACTGTCAATTTTGAAATCCGTTATTGTTATGTCTAATTGGCAAATCCTTTACGTGTTTGGTTCATACGCTGGTGGATGTGAAATCGAATCCCAATTATGAATTTCCTTTTTTATTTTTGAAACATTTAAAAACTTGACGTTAATCTTATTAAATATATGTAATATACGCAAAAAAACATAGATTTTAAAATAAAATGAAAATTATTACATAATCCGAGTTGGGTGGTCTGTGTCGTTTGAACTGACAAGAACCACGTGTTCAAGTCGGGCAAGGAAGCATGTTGCTCTTTAACTATTAACATTTACAACCATTGTCATCGCCTAGGGTCGCATTATATTTTAAATTTTAATATGTAAACCATATATTGATATCTCCACTGCAATTTTATTGTTAGCTACAAGTACCAAAAGAATGCACTGAGGATGATCTGAGCTAGATCGAAATGTTTTTAAATTTTTTAACTATGGTGTATAGCCAACTACTAGGATTTTCCCATTAATTATATATATATATATATATATATATATATATATATATATATATTTACAGTTTCATCTTACTTCAGTGGTTTTTAATATCAAATAGTGAAACAGGCATTAACTACTTTACAATTATTTTTTTATATGATTCGTAATAAAACAAAACATAAAAACACAACACTTTTCTACCTTATAATTTACGGTTAGGCTTAGTATAAGAGACATCTAAATATCTGTTTGTTAGCTGAGAATTAAATCTGTATTAAACCGATCTATTTTTAATATTTCGAGTAAATTAAATTTTTAGCTAAGTCAAAACAAGTTCCTATTCTCATTTTCGAATTTTTTCTTTATGTTCGTCTTTCAAAAGTATTAGTTCCTTATTTAGTAAGGTTATCAACGATTTTATTACTAACATTTATGTCCTAGTTATCCATAACTAAATAATTTTTTTATGTTTAGTATCAATACAGGAGATGTAACCATAACCATTGAAGATTTTAACATTACATTAAAGCATATAAGTATGTATAGATACGAGCGAAAATAAACTGGCACACGGTCAGAGTTTTGTCAGAAGTTTAAAATTATAGCGACAAATATATTTTTTTAATCATCAATATGTAGACTGTAAACATGGAAATTACCTGTCGATAACAAAAAAAAAACAAAAGATTAGCGAATTTACTAGGTAGCTTACATACTTATCAGCAAGAGATACGGTGGTAAGTCTATCAAATCGACGAAAAATAAAAATAATAAAAAAAATGGGTGTGACAGTCCAGTGGGACTGCCGGTAGAAGCTATACTTCTATATACGCGTTCGCCGTTAAAAATTTATATAGGAGTCAATCTGCACAATCATTACATATGTAATGCTATAGGTAAGAGAGAGCAGAAAGAGAAAAATAATTAGTTATATAGGTATATGGTGCATCGTTTGCCGTATATAAACATTTGACCTGTAATAGGAGTATAGTAAATGAAGGATTGTATCAATATTTCAATGAAAATATATATTTTTATTTTTATATATGTATAAAAGGAGTTGAATGCAAAAAAAAAAATTTTACACATACTCTGCAGTAAAATTCATTGTTTATTTTGTTATTAATATAAAAATTACAATACAATAAATACACCGCAACATAATTAAATATAATAATACAATATAAATTAAAATGTAATATTCATAAGTATTTAAAACTGCCGATATACATAACTTACTTTACGAAGATAAAAATAAAAAACCAACAACTCGAATTATGTTGTAAATTTTCATTTTATTTTAAAATTTATGTTTTTTGCGTATATTACATATATTTAATAAGATTAACGTGAGGTTTTTAAATATTTCAAAAATAAAAAAGAAAATTCATAATTGGGATTCGAACTCACAACCACCAGAATGAACCAGTATCAACCAAACACGTAAAGGATTTTCCAATTAGACATGACACTAACAGATTTCAAAATTGACAGTTCTCGGTAAAACAGTGATTATTTTAAAATACAAAAGCCTAAAATAATTATAAACGTTTAATTTTAAATAATACAAAACATATCACATAAATAATAATATTAATACATATAATATTATATATATATATATATATACAATATTATATATATATAATATATATCTTATATACTAAAACGCTAAGCCCTTTTCTTGTCCACCACTTTACTCAAAAACCATATTAGATAATTAAAATATTTTTTCGGAATATTATTAGTATTACGTATGAGATTGTCAAGATATACTTTTGGTACATAAATTCACTTCCGGTTTTGAGATGACCGGAAGTTAAAATTTACTTTAAGTTTTAGGCCCCACAATGTATATATGGATCGAAAGGTCTCGTCGAGACGAATCTAAAGATGTACTTCCGGTTGCGACTCGACACCGGAAGTGACCCGAAACGCGCATAAAACGTTAAGATAGAGCAAATCTGACACCGGATTCGTGATCAGCATGCAAAATTGCTGCTAAATGATATCCATGTCGACATGGATGAACCATGACATTTGATGAACTAAAAATTGCATTCCGGTTTTGAGGTCGACTTCCGGTTTCGTTTTTATTAGTCAAATCAATAGAAAATTCAACGTAGAGTTCAAAAATGTAAGTTCACGAAATTATCATTTATAGTTTTTGAGTTATTGATAAAAATATTTTTACTTCCGGTCATTGTATATATTGTATTTTTTTCTCGCAAAATAGAAAATTCATTTAAAAAACTCGATGTCGAGTTGGTCCGCTAGTATAATATTAAATACAAAAAGGAACATTTTTATTCTCGAGAGAGGAAGAGAGAGAAAATATATTTTCTGTCTCTCTCTTACTCATTATCTTACATATGTAATGGTTTTACAGATTCACTCTCATGCAAATTTCCAACGCCGACCGTGCGTATAGAAGTATAACTTCAAAAAGATTTTTGCTTGCAAAAAGCACCCAATCTTCCAACCTCACTAGGAACTTGGTATAAATTTGGAGGTAATTTAATTATATCTTCCTGTTATAAGTTAATTTTTTCTACTTGCCTTTTAAAGAGTAATCTTGGAGCTGCATCTCTACTATTTGCAAAATTTCGAAGCCGTCTTCTATAATATTCTTCTAAGGCAGTACAGCTAAAGTCCATTAAAGCTATAGCAAGCTACCAATCTTCCTTTCTTTTTCAATATCTAGTAATATATTTCGGCCACTGCGGAAATCGTTGGTTTTCAGTCATAGTCTTAAATGACTCTGGCGGTCTCTATAGTCGATGCTAATAATATAGCATGAAATGTCTTAAATAAAAGATGTTCGTCAGTCTGTAATAAATATTTTAGGATAACCCATTGCACCGAAGGCATTTATCGACCGTTTGAGCTGTGGGTATGCTGCAGCCTAATCTGCACTTGTTTGACCTTTGGTAATAATAACTGCTTCTATTCCACAGGGGGTTAATGTAAACGAAACCGAATGGTTTAATTCTTCGCAAGAAGCTGTGGTATCTGTAAAAACAAAATATTTTGCAAATGGAAGATTGCGTGCTCGTCGCATAATAGGTGTTACAACAATGACGGCAAACGGGTTTTCATTATATTTTACTAAAATTCCTTCTGCTACATTAACCCCAATTGTTTGTTTCAATTTCTAAAAGAAAAACCAAAAAGGTCAGTAATTAGAGATTTTTACCGAGACTCTCTTTACCTCCAAAACTCCAGTTTCATCGCGAGGTTCCAAACTTTCAGTTCTCCATATATTGTGCCAATGCTGCACTGTACGATATTTTGGATTCATTTCTGGATTTGCTACAAGTTTACTGTTAAAGCCAATTTAAAATTCTAATTTGGACTTATGATAAACTAGAAACTCTTTAATTCCCATTCCATTATCAAAATAAGAAAAATATTTTTCTTTTGTATCAGCGGATGGACGAAGTTATGAAAGGTATGCTTGCCAGCTATACTTACAATATCTGGCAAACCGTCCTTAAATAAATATGTTATGATTATTTCCCATTATGTATGGAATATCTCGGTAAATAACGACTGTATACAAAAAAAATTAAATAAAAAATATTATTTAGCAGTTGATTTTATTACAAAAAACAAATAAGTAACGAAAAACAATTGAATTTTTAAAATAGCAATGTACCATTTCATTAGGCATTAAACATGGCGAAGGTCATTGAATTTCGCATAAATATTGCATACATTTAGTAGTTTTTATAATTTATTTAAATATATTTTGGTTTTATTTTCTATTGCATTGTTTTAGTTTTCTTTAAACATACATTACAGATATTTGACAATCAGTCTCCTTTTAATTTTAATAAAAAGTCGTCTTTTTGGTCTACGAATATTTAACATTCCGCATATGAATTTCGCACCAAAGTAACATTCTATAAATATACGTGTCCGTCATCTCTCCGCCTATTGGTTGAAACATGGTCGCGTGTTGCAAAGGACCAATAGAAATGACCTAGGTGCTAGATGCACATATGGAATGTTTAGATGCTTACCGGTGAAAATAAATGCAATGGCCTAGGTGATAAATTAAAAAACATACGTCCTCGTATAAAAATTCCAACTGTATCTGACAGAGACGTAACTTTAAATTATGTGTCTCGAGTAGAATTGTCACTCATCGTATAAAATCCTTGAAATTAACTATAGAAATATTTAGTAGTATAGATTTAAATCATAAATAGTTTTGAATTATAATTCGAACCCAAACTTAATCTAACTGAACCTATCTAAAATATTGATAAGGTTTGATTTTTTTTTATAATAATTTTTGTTTTTCGTATTACTTATTATATTGTTGTATAATATACCTAAAATTAAGTTTTACTCTTATTATAGTTTTGTACATGTTGTACAACTTTGTGTTTGATTTATACTTTTATATGTTTCAGACCCAGCAGACTCGAAATGTACCAACACAAAAAGCGGTGGGAGAATATCCTAAAGGCCCAGTTGCAAATCTAGGTACTGACTATGAATGGAAACTCCACTGCCTATTTGCAGTAGCTGCATTCAAATATTTTGAAAACTGGAGCTTGGCAAATGAATATATCGACGCTGGAAAATTCGATGATTTGGTATTTAAAGTTGATGATGAGTGCTTGTTACTACAGGCAAAATTTAAGGAAAACAAACAAGTCTCTGATCGAGACTTCTGGTCAACTAAGCCAAAATCTGATAATTTTAGTATTTATAAGTATATTCTATCATATAATGATATAAAATGGAAGTTTAAAGAGCTCAGGACGAATGCTATAATATTATGTACTAATGCCAATTTACCAGATAGCATATTTAATTCTCAAAAAACTTCTGAAAATAATATAATAAATATAATATTTGGAGATCAAGTAACCATAGGTACTATTAAAAAAGAACATCGCAAAAAATTTGAGGAAGTTAAAACTTATCAACAAAATATAAGCGACGACGATAAAGACAAACTTGAATGGCGAAATATATCTTTAAATGATAATGATATTGAAGAGTTTATGTCCAAATTTCTAGTCATCAAAGTAAGTAAAGAACAAATTGATAAACGAGTTTCTGATCTCATTACGAGCATGGAGAAAAAAAACCCTTCGTTAAAAAATTTGTATATAATAAATGATATTCACTACTGGCGCAACTTGGGCTCTAAAAATTCCGTTTACATGACGAACAATTATATGAGATTTGTTTGGTATAGAGAGGAAAATGATAGATGTATTCAACAGTTTTTAAATTACGACACCTCTTTTTTAAATCCCTATCAGTTTTCATTATCCATTAATTTAATCAAAACTAAACACAATTTGGATTTATATTTATCCAAAATAGTTAACAGTATAAAATTGATTTATACAAAACAAGACAAACCCGATGAAATGTTCTTTAAAGAAGTACTATTTCTAGCATTACAGACAGATTTCAAAACGATTGAAAATGCTGTGGAATGGTTTGAAATAAAAAACGTTAAATATTTAGTTGTTTCCTTTTTGGAAATGGACGAGAATCAAAGTAAAGAAATATATAAAAAAATATCGAGAATATTAGACACTAGTAAACAAAAGAAGGTTATCATTGTGGCAGAAAATTTCGGATTTCAAGATAAAAATGTCGAAAACGATCAAATCCGCTTAAACCTATTCGATAAAGACACACGAGAAAGAGTTTGTAACAGGACTATTGAATTTCAAGGTGAATCTATAACATTAAAACATCTGTTAAATAATTGTAAGCTGTTAAATTTAATGAATGGTTTTCAGTCCTTAGATATTACGCATAAGTCTTATATTTGTCCTTTGGTTAAATCTACAGGAGAACCATTTGATTTAAACGGAGATTCCTACAAAGAACTAGTAGAATCTATAAAAAATAAGTTATCGTGTGATGACTCAGACTTGGAAAGTCAAACAATTTTAGAATTCCAAGGTCGGCAGATTATAATAGATGATATAGTAACAATTTGTAAGATAGAATATCTAATTGACGAATTATTTATTTTACAATTAATTAAAGAAGAACCTTTATCTTTAGGAAAATCTTCAATACCGTCAATAACATCGGAGAAATATTATGTGCCTCGACTTTTAAGTAGGGATTTTCAGAATTTATTTTCTGAAGAACTCCTACTTGATCAACTAAAAACAATTAATAAAAAGGTAGCTGTGCTTACTGGTCCCCTAGGTGCTGGCAAAACTACTCTTTTAGAAAATATAATATTATCGAGAAAGTTGAAAGATAAGAATTGTTCCCGACTGACGTGGATAATAAATATAGAATTATCAAAAGCGGCAGAGTATCTCCGAAATAAAAGTTTTAATCACAGTCTTTTAGGTTTGTTAATCTATAGTGAAGATATTAGAGGTAATTTCGACATTCAGGCTTTAAAATCTATACAAAAGATTATAGTAATCGATGGAATAGACGAAAATAATTCAGAGTACATTCATCAAGTGCAAGATTTACTTGAAGATTGCTCAACGTCGGAGAATCTGAATATTTTATTAGTTATAATGGCTTGCAGGAATTATGATTTTATTTTAAAGAAAGTTCGAAATAGGCCTAACGTGGAAACAATTGTGGTAGAGCCGTTTAATGAAAAAGATCAAGAGATTTTTTTTGAAAAGTACGTTACATTTAAAAATGCAACTAGCGTACAGAAAACAAAAGATATGTTTTACCATTTAAAAGCACAAGCACCTGGAATTAACAAATTTTGTTCTACTCCATTTGCGTTAAGATTATTAATCGATATATTGCTAAATAACGAGGACCATGTAGAACATATATCCAAAATATTTTCTAAATCGTTAAGTGTGTATGAATTTTATAAGCTTTTTTTAGAAGAAAAGAAAAACACGTTTATTCAACAACATAAAGGTGAAACTTGTGACAAAAATAGTATTGTAGTAACAGATGCATTTAATACTTATTTAACAAAAACAAGGAAGTTTGCTGCTAGTAAGAGCCTTCCACGAGAATTACAAGTGTGTTTCAATACTGATATATCTCCTTCTATAACTACGTCGATGCTTTCAATTGGGATATTCGAAGAAAATAACGGAGAATTTAAATTCATTCACAAAAGTTTCGAAGAATACTTTGCTGCCGAATATATTTGGAATTTTCTCAGTCATAAACGTATAAGCGACTCTATGCTCTTAATTCTGCTTAACAAACTTTTTCTTAATATTCAGTATGCTGGTGTCTCTGGATTCTTTGAAGAAATTCTGAACACCAAAATATCAGTCGGGGATGTATGTTTCAGTAATATTAGTAAAGAGTTTGGTCGGGTACTTAGTGAACAAAGATGGGTAGAAAGTATATCACTTTTAGTATTTCAAGGCTATTTTAGTATTGTCAAATTTGTATTTCACGAATACGATGATTTTTTCAAAGTTATTAATCATAGGGGTTCTTCTGGTGAAACTGCATTGCACCTATCTGCTCACTATCCACATTTTGTCAAGTACTTAGTAGAAAAAGGTGCTGAAATAAACAGCGTTGATGAGAATGGACTGACCGTATTTCATTACATCATTATGATGTGCTGGGACTCAGACAAATACAAAATATATTTTAATATGATCTTTGAGAAAATGAAACATCGGGAGAATTTTAAAACAATAACGTTTTTTGAGGAGTATTTGAAACTTATACGAAGAGATCAGCAAAACGGTATTCGGTCTAAGGTAGAATATGATGTTATTCTGGATTTGATTGATTATTTAAAAGATCATGGATTGCATTTAAGCATTAAAGATAAAGATGAAGATACATCTGTTCATTGGGCTGCACAAGCAGGTTTTCTTACTTTACTTAAAACACTCATAGAAAAATATAAACTAGAATATACGGCTGTTGACAAAAATGGAGATTCACCTCTTCATTATGCTTGCCAGTTTGACTCTCTTGATATACTTGAATATTTCGAACAGAGCGAATTACTGTGTGTGAATAGTTCCTCACTTGTGGCTTCGAATAAACCGCCAAGAACAGTAAAAATATTAAATGATTTGGATCAACAGAACGAAAGCGTATTAGTGAAAAATAAATATTTGAATTTAAGCACTGTAAATACAGACGGTGAAAGTCTTATACACAGAGCTGCTGCAGGAAATGCTATGAGTGTATTAACTTGTTTAATTAATACATATAAACTAAATCCAAACCTAGTTGACAAATACGGATATACACCTCTTCATGAAGCAGCTTCCACTAATTCTTTGGAAGCTTTCCAATATTTATTAGAGACTACGCAATTGGACGTTAACGACTGTAACAACAAAGGTAACACTGTTCTACACAGCGCAGCAGGTGGAAATGCTATAAAAATAATCCAGTATCTATATTCACAAGATGACTACAAACATCTCTTTGAACAAAAAAATAACGATGGTGATACAATCATCCACAGTGCAGCGAGGGGAGATGCTGCAGATGCTTTAACATTTTTAATATTCACTTGTAAATTATCTTGTGATGTTCCAGACAAATATGGTAATACTCCTGCCCATGATGCAGCTAAAAACAATTCTCTTAATGCTCTAATAATTTTAGAAAACAACAGTGTAAACTTAACTGCTAAAAATAAGAGAGGTGTTAGTTTATTACACAGATCAGCTTCTAGCAATGCAATAGATGTAATTAAACATTTAACTACCGGACTTAATAGAAATGCTAGTGCAAAAACTAAGCTAAATCTGGTTGATAATTATGGAAATACACCTTTGCATTCAGCAGCTTCAAACGATGCATTAGAATCTTTCAAGTATTTGTTAATTCAGGCCAAACTTGATGTTAATCAATGCAACCAACGTGGTGAGTCGGTAGTTCATAAGGCTGCGTATGAAAATTCTATGGAAGTGCTTGAGTTTCTTATAGATGACTATAAACTAAGTCCACAGTTAGTCGATAAATTTGGTAATACACCTCTTCATGATGCGGCTTACAATGACGCACTGGAAGCATTCAAATATCTGCTTCAGTCCGAGAAAATAGATATAAATGATTGCAACAATACAGGCGATACCGTGCTTCACAAAGCAGCATACGGAAATGCCACAAAAATAATTGAATACTTACACTCAAAACCTGCATACGCACATTTATTTAATATTACAAATAAAATTAAACAAACTCCTTTGCATAAAGCTAGTAGAGGAAATTCTGTAGACGCTTTAGCCTTCTTAGTCAACAATTATCAGTACCTCATTAATATTGCAGATGAAAATGGCAATACTCCTCTTCACGAAGCAGCTTGCAATGATTCATTGGAAAGTTTTAAATATTTATTACAATGGACAAAATTGGATATTAAAACATGTAATCTAAAAGGTGAAACTGTTATACACAGTGCTGCTTGTGAAAACTCTATGAAAATGCTAAAGTATCTAATTGATGAGTGTAATATGAGTCCAACTCTAGTTGATATACATGGCAATACACCACTTCATACTGCAGCTTTCAACAATGCCCTTAAAGCTTTCACCTATTTGTTAAAGACTGAGAAATTCGATATTAACGAGTGCAATGATAGAGGTGATACCGTTCTACATAAAGCTGTACGTGGGAAAGCCATAGAAGTAATTGATGTTATATTTACAAGTTTTGTGCAATGATCTTGATAAACCAGGAGAAATAATAAGCCACATATAAAGCAATATGACCATAATCGATTTGATAATCTATATTGTGAATTCATCGTACGTAACAAAGTGCTGTTCGCCTGCTTGCTAAACTTGAAAAAAATACTCAACAGAGTTTAATGGAATGATATTCTGGCGACATTAGTTAGATATGAGAGACAACGACGTTGTTTCTGATGCGACCATGTACAATAAATGGCTAGAAATAGATTTGTACGAGTAAGTCTTGAAAACATCAGGTGGAGAACATCAAGGACTGGATAAGATATAGAAGAGTAGAACGGAACGATCATATAAGCCGAATGACAACAAATAGACTAGTAAAAAGTAGAAGACAATCAGTAGGAAGACCACGAAAACGGTAGAACGACAACTTACTGGAGGAACACTGAAAAACGGACAGTCATGTCTACATAAAAAAAGAAAGAGAAAAAAAATTCTTGAAGATAAACTGACTAGCCATTGCCGCTAGAAAAACTTTCCAAAAACTGAAGAGATAGCTTGCAATCTACTACGCACGAAATAATACTCCGACGAATGAAGAGACCTTACACTTATTGAAAATAGGGAAGACGATTTTGTTAAATCAAGTATGAAAAATATAACAGTTTGTCAAAGTACTGAAACTACAGTAGGTTAGAAGAACAAAAAATACCCTATTTCTTTAACTGAATCTTTCAGCAGATTCTATTTTCCTAGCCACTACAATTAATTTTAATCTTTTTATTATCTGTCTTCTTTATGTCTACAATTATTGTACTATGTTCTCGTTTACGTACTCCACTATATATGATACACAGATTAATCTCTTTCTGGTATCTTGATTGTGCGTATTGTGTATTGACAGTTTTGTGGGATTCAACCAGAGAGAATTATAAAAACTAGTCTCCTGCAGCAAACAAAATTGCTACTGCAATAGAACTTGCTGGTTTTACAGAAATCCATTTAATAAGAGAATTTAAAAATTTTCATAGTTCCTTTATACAATAATTAAAAAAAAATAGGCAGAGCATGAAGTCTGGGTGTTCTTCTAATAAAGATTATACCCCTAAAGTTAGATGGTTCAAAATAATTAATAGTTTTCGCAAACCTCACTTAAAAACAAGAGAAACCACATAAAATGTTGGTATCTACTATAAATAGTTTAGAAGAGTCTCCAGTAGCTAAATATCGAAGTGTTAATTTCAATTTCACTTTGGCCGTGATTTAATTTCTCATATTAGTAGATGTTTTTTTTATTTCTTCTTCCAATCTTACCGTTTTCACTTACTATTGTTGATTTAATTGCTACTAATGGAGTAGTGTTGCGTTGGACATTTGTAAAAATCTATAATATCCTATACTTAAGAATCAAATTTGTAGGCAGTAAATTCTCCGAATTGTGAATGCGATAAACCAACAACATCGTTGCCAGTTTGTAATGATAGATATTCTAGCAATTTATCAGTTAATCATTGACATGTAGCAAAATTATCATATTAATGATCGTTTTGTATTATTATATGAAGGTATATGAAGGCTTATTATATGAAGGTATATAATAAAATGTATTTAGTAACATCAATATTTATGTATAATATTATATTTATATACAATACTTATATATAGAAAACATCTAAAGTACGATAATATTCTTTGTAAAAGTCATACCTGACAACATCGCATTCTAGGACCGGTAGAAAGGAATAGTAGATCAACGTTGTCATAATATAGAGAGAGATAAATTGCTCATTGACTTCCTAGCTTAGCATTCAGTAGCGTATCGTTCACACTTTTACAGTGACTTTTAAAAATTAACCGAATTAATATACCTGAGTAGCCGACTTTCACCGACTATCGCGGTTTTAGGGAGGTGTAACTATTACCTTCTAAACTAAAATTATTATTTATTGTAATTGATTCAAATTTATAAAACAATAATAAAAAGTAATGGGTTGTACAGCGATGTAGTATATCTTTTCTAAGTAAAAATATTAAGAGAATAAAAGTTTTGATTCTAAAAGTATGTCGAGTGGGAGATAAAAAAAATTGAACGTATTAAACGAGCACTGAAAGATATATGTGGCGTCCTTCATTATTTTTAGTGGCGAATTTTGATTTCTCGTACCAAAAAACTCCAGCTTACCAAATTTCGTGTTGTTATCCCATGCCTATCACGAAATATTTAAAAATAAAAGTTTAACTTTGACCCCCTTTATTTTGGTTATTATCAACTTTCGAACTAAAGTAAGTTAGTTTAAATCAGTCTATTTTAATCTCAGGAATCTAAGATTAAGTTATGGCCATTCGTTACCAAACACCATGTATATTATATTAATATATATAATAACCCAAATGTCAACAATAATCACATTAAAATTAACATAATTATAAATAGGTACAATATAATAGTCTCCCGTTTTATACCGCTGTCGCGGCTTTGGGAGTATAGCAGGGTAGTCTGCTATATCTATGGCCTACGGTATACAAGGAAGGTAACATGGCCAGTGCTACGCTTCAACCGTCTATTATTACCCCTGGTTTTACCCAAGGTACTCATTTTTATTCAGGCTGCGTGGACCTGGGGCCTATAGACATTTTTAAAATGTCTAGATGTTCTTGCCGGCGGTAGGATTCGAACTCCGGACCACCGGCTTGCGAGGCAAGCATCCTACCGCTTGCGCTACGCAGGCCTTTAAATAGGTACATATTTATTTAATACAAGTAGCTTTGTCGTAACTTCTTATGATATTTTTCGTACGCTATTGGAAGACCTTTAATAGCAATAAACCATCACTATTACTTCCAAGAATTTACTGCCTAGATTTCTGGATTCTGACTATAACAGAGTATAATATTTATGGCTAAAATTTGGAGAACGTTCCGAATGAAGTTAGCTACAAATAAACTTCACTAAACACAAATTTGCGTTTGCGGTATTGACATGTCCTTATTATGTATATGTTTTATGACTTACATACACAGAGAAAGGTTAGAGGCAGTACATTTTTATTATATTTTATTGTGGAATCTGGTCTTTTTTATTTTTTTTTAATTTATATAAAACACGAACGAACGAATATTTGTTGCTTTCTATATTAATTACAGTTAGTAATAAAAAAAATTGTATTTTTGCCCTTTGATAGATTAGCGGATAAATTTGGCAATAGTGTCAGAACCTGAAAACACTAGTTGGCAGATTACAACAGATGTCCAGCAGATATTAATTCTATGAACAGCAGAGCTGCAATCGTTAAAATATACATTTTTTTTTAAATTTTTATTGCTGAGATTAAACTATGTATCATTATTGGCCATTTAATCCATAAAATGTGAATTTGTAAATCTTAGATTTATTTTCGTGTGACAGCTGTGGTTCAGGTGGTTGAAAGGTTATATTGAATAATTTTGTGAAGGATTGTGACTTATTTTCATATAGATAATATCATCTTCATCATTTTGGCTTTACAACCCTGTGTGGGTCCTAGCCTCCCCAAGAATTTTTCTCCAGTCGTCCCTATCCATCGCCTTCCTCCGCCAAGCACGTATTTCCATATTTCTCATGTCTTCATCGATGTTATCTAGGAATCTTGTTCTGGGTCTTCCTCTTCTTCTTTGACCAATAGGTCTATCAAGGAGCGTTTTTCTAGTTGGGTCGGTTTGCTCCATCCGCAATACATAGCCTACCCACCTCAGACGGCCTATCTTTATGTGTTTTACGATATCTGGTTCCTGGTATATCCTATAGAGTTCGAAGTTGTATCGTCTTCTCCAGACACCATTTTCATTTACCGCTCCATAGATGCGCCTTAGTATTTTTCTTTCGAAACATCCTAACATGTTTTCATTGCTTTTTGTTAAAGTCCAGGTTTCTGAACCATATGTTAGGACTGGGCTTATTATTGTTTTGTAGAGTTTTACTTTTGTATTTCTTGATATAACTGTAGATTTAAAAAGGAGATTAAGCCCAAAATAGCATCTATTAGCCGTGCAAATTCTGCGGTTTATCTCTGCGGTAGTGTTATTTTCAGAAATGACGAGCGTTCCCAGGTATACAAATTCGTTAACTGCTTCGATGACGTCATTTTCTATAACAAGTGGCCGTAGTGTTTGTGGTTGCGTACCTATTTTCATGTATTTTGTTTTATTGGTGTTTATTATTAAACCTATTTTTGTAGCCGCTTCCTTTAATGCTACGTACGCCTCTCGTGCTGCGTTTTCCGTTTTCCCAACAATATTGATATCATCAGCATATGCTAAGATTTGCACAGATTTGTTATATATTGAACCGGTAGTTGTGATTTGTGACGTACGTATTACTTTTTCCAGAGCTAGATTAAATAGTATACAGGAGAGTGGGTCTCCCTGACGTAGCCCGTTATTTGTTTTAAAAGGTTCAAGAGTTCCCCTGGATTCGTACTTTGCATTCAACTTTTTCAAGGGTTAGTTTGGTTAAACTTACCAACTGATTTGGTACCCCTAGGTCTATGATTGCTCTAAACAATTCTCTTCTATTTACAGAGTCGTAGGCTGCCTTGTAGTCTATAAATATGTGGTGCGTGTCTACACCGTATTCCAGTGTTTTCTCTAGAATTTGTCTCAGGGTTGAAATCTGATGAATTGTTGATTTACCACCTCTGAAACCAGCCTGGTATTGTCCTATTATTCGCTCTGCATTTGGTGCCATACGATGGCATAGTATATTGGAGAATATTTTATACGCTGCATTTAGGAGCGTAATTCCTCGATGGTTAGAGCATTCAAAGATATCTCCCTTTTTGTGTATGGTGCAAAGTATTCCAATATTCTAATCATTGGGAAGGGACTTCTGTATCCATATTTCTTTTATAAGCTGCTGTAGCGCTATTATGATATCGTGGCCACCTTCTGTATATAATTCCGCTGGGAGATTATCTATTCCGGGTGATTTGTTTCTGGCTAGTTTGTTTACAGCGTCTTTAACTTCCAGGATCGTTGGTGGATCCTCCTCCCTCTCGTCTGCTCCGCTTACCTCGCAGCTTTCGTCTTCCGGGTTTTCTTCTTCTTCCTCTATATTAAGTATCTGGTTAAAATATTCCGTCCATCGGTTTAGTACGTCTGGTGTTGTTAAGAGATCGCCATTTAAACTTCTACATTGATTTGTGTTTGCCTTAAATTCTTTTCTGTTGATGTTAACTTTCTTATAGAATGTTCTGAATTCTTTCTCTCTGTTGAGGTTTTCTATATATTGAAGTTCCTTTTTTAAGTGGTTTCGTTTCTTCATTCTGTGTATTTTCATATAGATAATAACAAAGTAAAAATATATATTAAAATCTCTATAGCAGATTTTACTTTATTATTCACTTTCTAAATTTAGTGTTTATAGTTAAATAAAATATAAACTACTTTTCTCGTTATTTTTTCATTTTATTTTCATGTTTAATTAAATTAATATTATGTCGTATGCTCTTTCGTGATTTATTATAGGACATAGCAACACTGCCAAATACAAAATTTCCTTCATTTACAGCTTTCATTCGGAACGTTCTCTATTCTTTATCCATATTTATAATTGTTTATTCACGAACTATTAAACTTGTAAATTTAAAGTATTAGTACTGACAAGGAATTTGTAAAAATATGTCAAAAATAGACAACTTTATTTAAAATACTCAATTTTGTGTCATAAAGTGAATTGTGATAAACTAAAGCATTTCTGTGGTTATAATAATTCTCATTTGTACATAATTTTATTTATATATTTATATATACATAATAATTATAAATTTTTGGAATTAAAAATTTTTGTTTCTAAATTTTTGTTTTTTATTTGTACAGGTAATTGTTTGCAATTACGATATCCTATCTGCCATAATAATTGACTTGATACTGGCTTTTTTAGATGCTGTGTCGAATTTATAAGAATGTAGTAAAAAATTGGATACCTTTGATATAGACATTTAATCGTTTTTATCAATGTCAAACTTTTTTTATTGTAATAATTCAGTAGCTGTCAATAAAACTATATTTTACTCTGCGACTTCAACATTTTATTTTATCATCGTCGATCGAGAAAAATCGCACAATGGGAAGTTAGAAACAATTCGAACTTATAACTATATTCACATTTGTTCACTACTTTTCTAAGGTGTGCCCAGGATGTCTTGTTTTACACCCCGGCCATTTTTTTAAAAAATATACATGGCAAGACTATAACTGAAAAATTAATTGATACTTTTTGTAAAGAATATATTATACACTAATCTGTAATAAAGTTTAACTTAAATTTAATTTTGTCGTGCGTTTAAAATATGCTAATAAAATTTAACAACAAATTGTAATATAAAAACATGAATTTTATTTGATTCAAATGAGAGTTTAATTAACACGTCATTCGATATTAAATTCTACTGTAGATTGTTTAACATGTTTTGTCCATTTCTACCAAATATAAGTACTTTAGAATAAATAAAAAAAAACTGGAGCAATTTTACATAACATTGTTAGAAATATTGGATTGGTTAAACGGCCATGACGACCTCAGTGCACTTTCATGTGTCAAACAGTGACACGTAGTTTAGTAGGCATGTAATAGATGCCAACGACTTGTAGGGGAGAGGGGGGCAAGTTGTTACATATTTGATTCTATTATTTATTTGGGCAATAGTAGATCTTTTATATGAAAACTAAAATCGGATTAAGGTAGTTGATACATTTACACAAATAATGTTAATTTTAATTTATTTAAAAAATCATATTTAACATTTTGTTATTATCAATTTAACTCAACTTGTAAATTGTAACAACATACCCCACTATGAGGCAAATTGTTACAGTCCATGGGGTAAGATGTTACAATAGAAAAAAAAATTCTAAAAACTTCCCACAACATTATTTAGTGGTCACAGAAAGAACGCTTGCTTAGCTACAAAAAATATTATAAACATAACACAAAATGAAATAAAATAAAAAATGAAAATCTGAACAAACCTGTTTACAAGAATGTTAAACTAGTCACTATCGGACGAGCAGTGAATACAAATATAAAAATCATCGTCTTTTCCACAAGCAATATGTGCCCACTTTTGACACACAATGCACCGAATCCATTCTTCGTTTTTGGACTTCGAAAATGGAGCTAAACATATCAGACACGTCGATTCCTCATCCTCTTCCGAGCTTTCAGAATCTGATTTTTTGAAGGTGTTTTTGGTAATGACGGTCCGTTTCTTACATTTTTTAACAGTAGTTTTTACCTTGTTTCTTCATTCACCTGATATGTTTCTTTTGGTTGCCCCCATATTTTTTTTTCTTTGTCTTGCCTTTTCTTCCTCCTCCAAAGCTGATTTAATGGGAGTATCAGTCAAAACAGCGGAAGTTCTTTTCTTCCGACCCCCTTTGGATTTCCTTGGCATTGCTTTTGGATAAGACTTCAACTCCTGGGGTGTTATATGAGTAGGTGAATCGACAGGTTCATTTATCGCCAAGTTAAAATCTGTGCTTGTAGAAGGTTGCTGTTGGGAAGGAGTTCTATGTGTTTCGGTACCAATAGGTGCCGGATCTATGACTACTGTTGCGTTTATATTTTCTGTTATTGGCCTATTTGTTACCTCTGCAGGCAAGAATTCATCATCTTGAAAAATTTCTCTGTTGTATGGCCAAATTCCTGTCACACTAAATCCTTTTTGTATATTGAGAGGTGTAACAGCAAGAGGAAATGAATCTTTAAGAACGATAGGTATATCGTAAATGTTCATTACTTTACCGGGATTAGATCTTAACCATGCATCTGCAGCACTATTAAAATATTTTTTAAGTGGGCCAAATACCGTCCTATCAAGCGGCTGCAACTTGTGTGATGTATGTGGCGGGAAACTTAAAAGAACCACTCCATTTTCTTTGCAAAAATTCAACACCGGAATAGACAAATGAGACTCGTGATTATCTAATACCATCAAAACGGGTTTCTCTTTGCTACATCGTATAAACTGGACGAAATGTTTCATAAACAACAAAAAGTTATCACATGTCATCCATCCAGAGGAATGAGACGCACCTACACAACCAGGAGGTCCATTGGCTACCATAACATCTTTGAATTTCTTTCTCGGAAATATTAAAAATGGAGTTACAAAATTTCCAGTTGCGTTGACAGCTAATGCCAAGGTAACAAGTTGACCTCTTTCTCCAGATGTGATAGCACCTACCTGCTTAGTTCCCCTTTTTGCAATGATTTTTGTAGGCCTTTGGACAGTTGTATGTCCAGTTTCGTCCATATTGTACACTTCTTGGAGCTCAAATTTATATTTATCATAAACTTCGCCGAGATTGATAAAAAACTGTGACACATTATGACGATTAAACGCGGTAGCTCGACCCATACTAGTAGCTTCAGGTGTCCGGACTGATAAAGTTCGATGCCTCTTCAAAAATCCATATAGCCAGTCTCTGGAAGCTATTTCATTAACCTTCCAATTTTCCGGAACAGATATTTGGTTGGCTGTTGCATATTGAAATGCAAATTTTCGCAAATCAGAAGTTGTAAGACCGTAATAAATTTTAGCAGAATGCTCAGTATATTCGGCAAGTTCCTCTTCTTCAGCATTGTTAAATATTTTTCTGGCCGTAGCGTAGCCGACTAAGTTCTTGTTACTGTTTTCAGCACCTAAGTTTGATTTTCTTTTCATATAGCGGTGCAATGTCATAAAATTAACTCCATAGCGAGTAGCAGCATCCCTAATTGACAAGTGTTCTTGTAAAACCGATTGCGCCGCCCTTTCAAATTGTTCGGTTGGAATAATACCCCTTGTGGTTTTCTTGGTATACGTTCGCACCATGTTAAGCTATCTGAAAACAACCAAAACAATTTCATGATAGAAAAATTTAATAAAACCTAATCTGTGTTTCTAACATGCTTTGAGAAAATAAATGTAGGTAGGTAAGCTATTCATTACAAACAAATTACTATCTACAAAATATGTCTGATCATAATATTGGATTTTTAGTGAAATCATAAATTATGGTAACCATATTGTAACCATTGTAGGTATTTCGATATATTCTTACATTAACGTGTTCGGGGCAAGTTGTTACAGTAACAACCTGGCCCCAGATTATTGTAACAACTGGCCCCACGTGTACGAAATGAGGTTAAGTCAACGTTTTTTGGTAAATATTGAGAATCAATTACTAACAATAGCATGCCAATAACGAGAAATATATACGCTTCAAAACTATATAATACACATATTTATACTACTTACCAATTTCTCACAAATAAAAACAAAAGCCACCTGACAACGATACAGTTTTAGACCCGAAACCACATTCTAAGCAATATCACTATGATGGATGTCTGACTTGAGTATCAATATCCGTTCACAGATGACGGGTCGGTTGACCCAACTTTCCATAAAATATCGGCAACTCATGATACTTGCTGCGTTTTAAAATAATTGTGTAACAACTTGCCCGTGTAACAACTTGCCCCCCTCTCCCCTACGTCACTTTTTTTTTTTTTTTTTTTTTTGGCATAGACTTTTAGTCATTCAGCCAGACTTAACATATTAGAAAAAAGGTTGTCTGAGTTTATATTAAAATAAATATACAAAACAGTAAACAGGTAATAAACAGGGTCACTCTCTTCTCGCCTAGGGGCCCATCAAGGCATTTTTTTTTTACATACAACACTAGGCCACGGTAAGAAAGGAATGTAAACAATTGGGTTAGAGACAAAGGTTACGTTATTAACTAATGTATAATTATTTACATGGTTATTTTACTATCTTTTAAAAACATAACTAATAAATCATACACTGCTCTCGAGTCTAATGATAATAGGTACTGAAGGTTCCAAGGGGCTAATATATTGTGTTTATGTAAGTTATTTATTAATCTGGATGAAATTATAGTATTTCTGGGGCAACTGAAAAATATATGATCTAGGTTTCCTTCTTCTGTACAAAATTCACATTGATCATTATCTAAAACCTTAAGTTTAAATAAATGTTTGGGGTAACAAGCATGCCCAAATCTCAGTCTTATGGATCGTGGTAACATATTTTCTAGGTACATTAAAAAACTTATACCAAGGAGTTTTAGGAATATCTGTTTGAAGAGAAGTGTATCTGTTTGGACTAACAATGGAATATTCTTTCCATATATTATCCCATCTTTGGTATAATCTTAATTTTAAGGAAGCCAGAAAGTCGCAAGCCGTGATTTTATACGAAGTTTCTCTACCAGACATACTTTCTCTTGCTAATTGGTCTACATGTTCGTTATTTTCCAAACCTATATGTGCTTTAATCCAAACAAAAAGTACATTTTTGCCCCTTGTTACTAACTTTTGTTTGATATCCTTAATTTTGTAAATATAAGGGCAACTGTACGTATTTGGCAATCCCGGTTTCCCAATAGAGGTCAAAACTGATAAAGAATCTGATAATATCACTATATGGTCCGAGTTACTTTCTGTTGCATAAAGGCCTCATATATTGCAAGAGCTTCTGCTGTAAAAATAGAGATCTGGGAGTTCAACTTAAATGTGCGTTCTATTCTTTCCAATGGGATAAAAAAAGCGCATCCAGTGCCGTTTGATGATTTGGAGGCATCGGTAGGTATATATAACGACGGAGTTTTCGAATTCTGATAATATTGAGTGAATAATCTTTCTATTTATGTGTATACTGTCACTATATTTTGGTACCATGATATCTGCATTTGGAACATGATATGTTGCATATGAGATGTTTTGAAGTGTATACGTAGCTTTATCTATCTCTTTTAATGCTTCCATATTATGTTGTAGAGCTTCGCAGACTAAGGGCGATTTCTTTTTTTCCCAGTATTTAGTAGACAAATCATAGCAATTCAGAGTGATGAGCTTTGTGTATAACGATTGATTTTTTATATATGTCTTTACCAGAAATTTTTCGGTCAGGAAGTTTCGTCTGATATTTAAAGGTGGTTCCAAGGCTTCCAAATACAAGGGTTGAATTGGTGTGGACTTCATAGCTCCTAAACATGTACGTAGAGCTGAATTGTGTATTACGTTAATTTTATTTAGCAATACATTACTGGCTGATCCATAAAAAATGCTTCCGTAATCCAAAATAGAGCGAATATACGCTCTGTAAAATAATAAATTTACGTCTACATCAGCACCCCACCACGTTTTATTAATCGATTTAAGGAAATTTATTCCCTTGTTGCATTTGTTTAACATATCCTCAATGTGATCCTTCCAAGTCAAATGTACGTTACTTTACTCGTCATCCCTTTCTACCGCAAAGGGTTTGATTAGTAAGTTTTTTTTAAATAGGAAGAGAAATAAGATACGTTAGATTATTGTAGCGTAATTTGTCTGGATGAGAAGTGGGGGTGGAAAGAGAAAAAGAACATCCAGGTGCAAGTTAGTTCACCTTGGAAACCGACGCTCACGTGTTTTGAAGCTTAAGATTGCTGCACAATAATTTGCTCAAACATCTAAACATATTTTACATGGTTTGTAAATAAAATATCTTAATATGAACTGGCCACTTCTGGTCCTTTGCCCTTTTCTCAAAAGTCACATTTTTGGACTTAACGCGTTTTGCTTTTTAGCGATTTATTTAGCCTACATTAACGCCTACATTATCGTTAATCAAAGACGAATATAATGTTCCATAACACTGATATCGTCTTCCTGGTGGATGAAAAACTGATGAATTACTTTTACCGCATCCATTGCCTGCTGAGGGAATTGGAGCTGGTTCTGGATCTGCTTTCACTTCCGGGTCACCTTTTTCTTTTTCCTTGTCAGAAAGTACAGATCTCGTAGCTACATTTTTCTCAACTATCTTCGAAATCTATTAGCTCTTCCGGTCCGTCGGGGATAGGAAATTTAAACTGTCTGGTCCAAACAGCTAACGGCGGGTCATGTTTATCTTTAGTCAATCCTTGATCAATTTTTTATCGTATTGTTCGTCACCTAGGATTTACTTTTAATTAGGACGGCTTCAAGAACGTTTAGTTTGAAATCGCCATTATTCTCAACCAATGCCATCAAAAACTTTTCTCCTGTAATAGCTTTTCAAACTATTGATGACACTTTGGTCCATGAGCTGAAGGACACTCGTTGTGTTTGCTGGCAGAAAACAAAGTTTAATGTTTTGAAGGTCGCACATTGTATGATGAGCAGCATTGTCTAAATGCAGAAGAATTTTTTTGTCTTTCAGCTCGACATCCCATTTTTTATCGGTTCTTCAAAAATTTCCGAAGTCTTCGAAGTACCCTTATTTGCTTTTTAAGTTGCAAGTAGGTTTTTGATGTTTTTTAAGCAAAGTAGGATTTTATACTTCTTTATCACTAACAATTTTCTCTTCACTGAACCTGTCATATTCGCGGCCACTAAAACCGTAATTCGCTCCTTGAGAGCTTTCCACCAACGCACTTTTCCAATTTATATTTCAAAGTTCTGTTTGATATCATTTTAAAAAACAATCCAGTCTCATTAACACTTAAAATGTCCTCTGACGCATATCGTGCCTTTAGTCCAGGCCATACGTTTTCCTAGCCGATCCTTTACGTTTTAGTTGATAGTTGATCTTGTTCTGCAACTTCCACTTGCTCAGTCAACCTTCAGGCGTCTGGAAATTCTCAATTCCAAGCTCAGTTGCGGAAAACCCAGCTTTTTTCCTGACCACAGGCCCATAAACTGGAATATGAAACTAAAGCATAGCGCGATCTAAATCTTGGTGTTGAGGTTTTCGCAACTTCTTTCTGCTACCACCTTTTATTGCTGCTTTAAGCCACTTTGTTCTGTCCTTCCATATCGTAGCCATAGTTGACTGAGACAGTTCCGTACGGCATACGACTTCCAGTTTCTTTTCACCTTTTTCTATTGCCCGAGTTATCCATAACTTTTCTTCCATCGAGAACACTTTACGCTTTTTCAAGAACATGTTGACTGTTCACACACTGAGACACAACTGAAACGGGAAGTGAGAAAGATGACAAAATCTGTGTGAAAACAGTTAGGCACGCCGCGCGAACAATAAAAGCGTGTCACTTAACCCTTGGATAACAATGAGTAGGAGGGGTGGCCGCATTCCTTAAGCGTAAAACAAAACATCCGCTGTACAATGACCTTGCCACTCGTGACTTAGTTAGTCTGTGCTTTAAACACAATAACACATTTGCCATTGACTATTGAACGTTGAAAAATCATCGCTATAAAGAGAGACCGATATCGGTATAGAGAAAGAATTGATACATTGTCCTTATGACAAACCAAACAACGTTTACTATTTTTCTTGTTCTAAGGGCCGGTTTCACCAACAACAAATAAATCACTGAATAGTTAATCGTCGAATAAAATTTATTAGTAGAATAAATTTTATTCCGTTTCAATAACTATTTGTAATCCACAGTTAGTTATTCGTCGAATAAGTTCAAAGTTAAGTCAATTTAGAAAAAGAACTATTGAGAACAGTCAAAAGAAGAAAAACCAGTTATTTAGGGCATTTGTTGCGCAACGAGAAATACTACATCCCTCAGTTGATAATAAAAGGCAAAATAGAAGGAAAGCGAGGAATTGGAAGAAAAAAATTGTCCTGGTTACGTAATATCAGAAACTGGACAGGACTTGGATTTGAGGAACTCTTAAGAACAGCTGAAGATAGACAAACGTTTGCCACCATAACCGCTAACCTCCATTGATGGAGACGGCACTTGAAGAAGAAGAAGTTCAAAGTGTAATGACACCTCTCTTGGCCTCCACCTCTTAGGTGCTTGGCCAAGCGCATCGCACTATTTTTCACTGTAATCATATACATAAAATATAATATTTGATATTGGTTGATTAATTTGTCAAAATAATAATAATTGTCAATGTCAATACATAATTTATATAAAAAAAATCTGTTTGTTGTGATTGTAAATTATTGTGAATCTGAAACTTGAGAAAATGGACAAAAAACGCGAGAGCACCAAAAATTATTTAGAGAAAGAAATGGAGAACTTTGATAATCTAAACCTAGTTTTAAAGTCCACATAATCAAATTCAGCAAAAGGGTTTCTTCTTTGCAGCTGCAAGCGTGGTCTTCTCCTTCGCTGCTCATTTCCGTCATCAGAGGATGAAGATGAAGAAGATAATAATCTAAAATAAATATATATGTATACAAAATTCAAATTGTGTGATATAATTACGTTTACCTGCAATACATTGTTGATAATTTCTAGTTAAACTAATGAATTTTCTTTATTATTGATATTTAAAGTGAGGTTAGCTGTCAACTTATTCGAAGAATAAATATTTATTTGGCCGATATTGGACTAATAACTTATTTGGAGTTTATTCATAGAATAAGTCTTATTTGACGTTGGTGAAACGCAGATATGTCAGTTTTATTGGTCGAATAACTTTATTCATTGAATAGACTGCTATTTGTCGTTGGTGAAACCGGCCCTAAGGGAATTATCGTTATCTAGGAAATCATTATAAAGAGCGACTAGTGTACCTAAATACACAAACAAATAAGTTATAATTATAACTTAAAAAATATCCGTAAGCATCACACTATCCGTATAACAGTTGTAAGCATCACACTTTGACAAACCGTATATTGCTTACCGTTAGTGCTATAATAATTTTGTATATAGTAATTCATATACCCAAATGTACAAGAAAAAAAGTTTAAGAAATTTAAAAAATAGCTGTAAAAGTAAAAAGAGAAGCTTAGAAGAAGAAGAAGGTTAGAAGAAATTAGAGAACCGTAACTTAATTAAAATTAGCCCTAGAGTTTTCTAGAGTAAACCGTTTTAAAGGTAGTGGATTTTTCTTTCTAATAAATCTGCATTATGTAAACCTAAAGCTGCTTACAAAAAAGTTAGAGAACATTGTTTGCGAAAAAATAGGGAAAATGGCCCAAAAATTGTGTGAGTGGCGAAATTTGAAAAATCTTATCTCGGATACTGTAAAGCCTAAAGACTTCTACCAAACGTCATTTTGAAGAAAAGGGATAGAATATATTTTTTTAAACTAATGACTATACCTATACCCACGTGAAAAAAAGGTAAGGGAGACAAATAAAAAATTTGCGTTTTTTGCTTCATTTTTTGAATACAATTTTGTCAAAAAGCTTATTTTTGAGTTTAAAAGGTGACGTTTCAATAGGAAATTTAATTTTGAACAATTTTTTTGTAAACGTGTCTGTACGAAAATTGTAGAAAATTCACCCAAATGCACCCTGGTAGATAGGGACTAATTTACCCCGTATTCAAAACGCATCCATTTAAATGGTAGAACTCTGCATCCTTTTCATATTTCGGAGTTCATTGACCATTTAAAATAATAAATCACTTAGCAGCGCTATAGGTTAAAAAATAAAATAAAAAAAAATATTACATTTTTAATGATTAATCATTTGTAGATAGGGCCGTTAAGGTGGCTAATCAATATCATTATTTGTCAAGAACAGTTTTTTGGTTGTATTTTGTGTTTGTGTTTATTTATTTATTGCATTCCAAAAATGAAAATTGCATTCCAAAAATGAAAAGGTTATTACGAATCATAGAAGTTCCAGGAAAAATATTTATTTTCAAAAGACTTTGGCCAAATGTATATATATACCAAATTAATATACTTACAATTATAATAATATTAAATATATTTACAAAAGGAACATTTTTATTCTCGAGAAAGAGAGAAAATATATCTTCTGTCTCTCTCTTACCTATATCTTGCATATATAATGGTTTTTCCAATTCACTCCCGTACAAATTTCCAACGTCGAACGCGCGTATAGAAGTATAACTTCAATAATACAATGAGAATATAAATCGGAACATTGATAGAACTTGCCATGAGTTCGCTCTGATGAAGCCGAGAGGGCAAAAATATGCATATCAGCGAATGGTGGTACGCTGTAACAAAATCAAACTAAACCGTCTATTTAGTTTTTGAGATAATACAACTCGTAACTGAATTCTTACACTTAAATAAGCAATGAGCAACCAAGAAGATGTACTAAAACTCCTTCCGAAAGAAGCAGAAATCGACAATTAGAAAAATAAAAAGCTGTAAACAGCTGAAATAGATGGCATAACAGTGGAACTGCTTAACTACGCTGGCAAAAAACCTGGAAAATCTTAGCAGGCATATTTACTGCATGAGATCCAGATGCATACCAGACCACTGTAATACAGTACATATAATTCTTATTCATAAGAAATGTAGCAAAGAGGATATTAAAAACTACATACCTATAAGTCTACTACCAACCATAAACAAGATATTTACAAAGATCATCAACAACAGATTAACAAATGCATTAGACGCTGCGCAGCCAAGAGAGCAAGCTGGATTCAGAAGTGGATTCAATACCCTGAATCATATGGATACGCTTCGAGAACTAATGAGTAGAGCTAAAGAATATGAAATACCGCTAACATTAACCTTAATAGATTTCGAGAATGCTTTCGATTCTATATATCCCAAGGCAGTAATCGAAGCTTTGACTAATCAAGGCATTAACAAACCGTACATACAGACTTTAACAAAAATATACAGACAAGCATAAGCAACGTCTGTTTTGACTTGCAATTTTTAGAAGGCTCAGATTAAGGCAGAAATCTGAATTGTGTTTCGAAACTATTTTACGGATTTATTATCAGATGTCGCTATTGCGTCTATATCGAAGCCATTTTAGTGTTGCTTCTTAAAGACAGAAAAGATTTATTTTTCACGTTGAGAACGCCTATGAATTGCTGTTCTGATGAGCTTTATTAGGGCGAAATACGTATAAACAGATACATAGACACTTTGTAGAGGCTCAGATTAAGGCAGAAATCTGAATTGTGTTTCTAAACTATTTTACGGATTTATTATCAGATGTCGCTATTGCGTCTATATCGAAGCCATTTTAGTGTTGCTTCTTAAAGACAGAAAAGATATATTTTTCACGTTGAGAACGCCTAAGAATAGCTGTTCTGATGATCCCTATTAGGGCGAAATACATATAAACAGATACATAGACACTTTTTACGTGAAATCAAATCTTGACTGTCTTTTTCATTTTATCTTGAAAATATATTTAGCAAATAAAACTGTCAAAACAAAGGGTTATCCATTGATGGAGAATACCTCAGCCATCAAGATTTGCTGGTTGCAAATAATCCTGCAGAACTATACGAGAACTAATAAGCGACTAAAATGAAACTAGCAATGAAGTTGACCTAAAAATAAAATTAAACAAAACGAAAAGAAACAAAAACTATGTACAACGAGCTAGTGGATGTCTAAGATGTAATAATAAACAACACTGCACTTGAGACAGTAGACGACTATGTATATCTGCGACATAAATCTGGCACCCTACTCCCAAAAATCAACAGAAGAATAAAAGTGGTTTGGGCATCTTTTGGTAAAAATTCAGTTATATTTAAATACACTCCATCTGAACAAAAAAGCATTCGATCAGTGTATATTACCAGTTATTACATACAGAAAACAAGGTCACTGATGTAATCCAGAGAATTAAATCTTAAAAATGGTAGTGGATGCGACATTTAGCGGGAAAACTCAGAATAGATAGTTGTCGAAAACTCGTGGACAGAAATGAAGAATTACTATATAAAGAAGGCTGCAATATAATCAGTAGAATACGCTAAAAATGATTTTTTTTATTAACATCTAAGATGTTTTTACAATTTGTTTCACAATAAAAACAGTAAGTAAAATTGTTTGTCTTTACAACGTCAGACAGATGTAAGGTCCAGTGACCAAAGCATCAAAACACAAATATTGGCTTATTTAATAATAAATTGGATCGGTAGGATGCGCACATACACAGATACGCGAACACGAATACTAAAAGCGGCACAGCCGCACAAGCTTCATAATGGCTGGGCGCTGTTGAAGTCGTAGCTTCGACTACTGACTACTGTAGGCACTGTCAGGAACGGTTTGGTGGGTCTAAAGCGATCATATCGCTTTAATCTCTTCGCTTGTTGGTTGTTAAGAAGATTGTATGCCAGGGTGTTAGGATGCACGCGCAACATGTTTTAATATTGTTCAGAAATTCTTTTGCACTCTTTAGAGACTGTTAGTACCTGCCGATTTCGAGGTAAGGCGTCATTATGGGTATACGAAGGGACATTAGCGATTGTTCTTAGTGTTTTAGATTTAAATCTATGTATTTTCATAACATTAGATTTGCTAACTGATCCCCAGAGCTGCGAACAATATGACTAAACTGGTTTTATTATTACTTTGTATATTAGCAGCTTGTTGTCGAATGTTGTTAGCATTAGAAATGACTGAGAGTAGACTAATCTTTGGATCTTTACCAGGTTTTTGAATGAATATAATCTGTGCCACTTTCCATTACAACGCGAAGTAGTGCAAACCTAATATAACATTGTAGATCATAGTGATCATTGTGTAGCAATCATAGGTTAGTTCTTGAACTACCTTGCCGGGAAGTGGTTCTTCTTTTTTACAGCCACTACTCTAATAAATGGACTAAATGCTTTCGAAATATGTTCTACGAATGTCTCGGATTTCTCTGTATTTGTTCTTGCTTATTTACTTTAGGCATTTTTTAAAGGAGGTATGGCGTCTTGTGGTACTTTTACTGTTCTCGTCACTTCCCATAAAGCATACTTTGAACGGCGTCAGATTTTGTAGAGAAGTTTGGATTACCTTATTTTTTTTTCTTTTAACAAATTTTTTTAGTCTTCTGGTGACTCTGTTTATGTTGGCACTACATCCCGCCTTTTGTATAAAAGTAGTTAGATATTGTATAGAGTTTTCAATTTGTATTTCTGTTTTGAGTGGCAAGTTCATTGATATTTGTTCTGTAAGTGCGCTTTGAAATATGTTCCAGTTTGTTTGGTTATTGGTTTGGACTGGAGGCTTACTTCTGAGTATGGACTCTAAGTCAATTAGAATCAGAGAATGGTCTGACGAAAGGTCCCAACATGATTGATTCTATCTATTGCGCAGTAGTTAAAATGAAATCACACATGAAATCTAAGAGATCTGGTGTTTTATTTGGATCTGTAGGTCAATAAGTTGTTTTTCCTGTAACGCTGAGAATGATAATGATAACGATGATTTTATATATGTATTTATATATTATATATATATATATATATATATATATATATATATATAACAGAGACAAGAAGGTATCGATAATTATAATTTTTCTTCTTTGATCAGTTCTGTATAGAGACCGCTGTAATTTTCTGCTACAAAAACAATACTATCATGTATTTTCAAACGTAATATAGAATATTTTATTTAAAAATATCATTTAATATGGGTTTGGAATAATGAACTTTTGTGGAATGTGATAGGAAGTTAAAAAGGTATGCAGAAATTTTCCCAGTGATTATTAAACTTCGAGGAGTATGTCATTATTCTATACTTTACGCTGTATTCAATTTATCTGATGTGAATATAATAACGGAGTGTGATTAATTGGTGTATTTCAACTGAGTATATTATACTTTAGGTTGAAAATAAAAAAAACTGTTGAATTTAAGTGTACAGTATTAGGAGTAGGTAATACTAGTACTTCTTACTAGAAACATTGGTAGCCCTTTAATGAGTATTTGTGTGCTGCCGGTAATTTATTAGTTAATAATAAGCATTTATTATTTAAAATATCAATATTTGAGAGTACATCAGGTTTGTCAGAGAATTTTTGTTACCCATAATACTTCACAACATATTATTTAATACAAAATAAATGAGCAGCTGAGTATTAAAGACGGACTACTCCATTTTGTACTTTTTTCAGGAAAGCTGAAAAACTGCAGTGCGTTATATTCTCTACATCCAATTGTGATTTCTTTTATGAAATTATAATTACAGATTATTTGCTTTAGTTGTACATTAAACAAAAATAAATAAACTTACTCTTGCGTTCAAAAACAAAAAAATTCCCTATGTGGGGTTAACAGGAAAGATTATTGGTCTTGTAGAATAACGAATGTCTCAGAGGGACATAGCAGCTGTGGTAAGCGTAACACAGGGCGTTGTGTCAAAAACGTATGCTAGGTATCAGGAATTAGTAAGGCTGAAGAATAGTGTTATATTTTTATTATTTTTCTAATTTGTTATTAAAGGTTCTATTTATAACACTTACGAATTTATTAAAGTCTTTATTACTAATTTATCTTACACGAACAATCTATTATAATACGGGCGTTACATTTTAAGCGCGGCGCAATCTTCAAAAAATTAACTGTTCCTCCAAATAAAATGTCCCATTTATATATAAAATGCCGTTATCTAGAGGGATCTGGCGATGAGTCGATGACCTTCCACCCATTAGACGACAAGGTGACTCATAGACTAGTCTTTCAGCGAAGGAACTAGAGGTTTCTGTCGGCAGGTAAACAAGTCTCGCCGAAATGACTAGAACAGAAAAGACATTAGCAATAAATATGTTTACAGTTTTGAGTCATATGACACGTCATTATTTATCGTAACAATAGATTAAGATAAACTGGCCAAAAAGTAACAATGGCTCGCCACTATCGTTTAATTGGTCAATTAGAGTGAAGAGACTCAACAATTTCTCACAGCTCCAAAGCCAACAGCTACAGGTGTAAGTGTTTCAGTTAAAATGATAATATTTTGTACCCAAGGACTATAAACAGTAGACAGTTACAGTACAGTACAGTTACAGTACAGAGTTATCCAGACAGCTCAATATTAATCGCTTAAATTGGTATCTGTAACAATGAAACTGTAACATGCGAAAAATGCGCTATTTTCAGTCGAAACTAGGATTTGTAAAAAATCAGATGATCGACAAATTCGTGTAATGAAGAAGACAAGCAAAAACGGAAATTATCAGATCTGTTCACATATATAAAGGAGAAAGTGTCATACTCTAAGGAAGCATTATGACCAGTAAAAAATCTTTTTTAATTTTCATTCAACCAGCTTTGATAGCTCGTAGGTATTTTGATTTGTTGCTAAAAATCCAGTTAGGCTCTGGAGGGATGCAATGGGAAAGAAATTAATTTTCATGCATGATAATGCGCCTGCATATACCAACAGAGTGATTATATACTTCCTTCTAGATATCACTGTTCTGAAGTGACTTACTTGCTTACCCGACCTTAAACTTATGGAGCAATTGTGGGGTAAGCTTAAAATAAGAATTAGAGCTCACCGACAGAATCCACCAAGCACTGCACAGATAGTACAAGTTACTCTTGAAGAATGGAATAACCTGCCACAACAAAATATTGACAATTTGTTTAGAAGCATGCCCACGCAAACTGAGCTTGCATAAGGGTTAGGTGTGGTTACACTGACTACTAAAAAAAACATAAATAAATAAAAACAATTTCAACGTTAGTCGTTTCACATTTAAAATTTTTATGTTAGTAACCTTAGAACAAGTGGTTTCAGTTTATTATTTCAAGAGTTTACCGTTTTCTTTAATTTTTATGTATTGGCGATTAAATTGCTTTAAAATAAAGATTCTTTTACTTTGTATTCTGGTTTTTTAAATTCGCTTAAAATAATAAGAAATACCAGATGATTCCATATAACTTTGGTTGTGTAACTTCTATCATCTCTGTATACTTTTGAATAACGAAAATGTAAATATATTTATGTTTTATTACCTAAAATCAATAAAGAAAATGGAGTTTGCCGATATACCAACCAACCTCTGGAGCTATCCGTTTTTGAATCCAATGTAGACCATTTTAAAATTAAAGTTGAGAGAGCGATTTTAAAAGTATTCCTAAATAAGAATATCTTTAAATTTGAAACAATACATAGTATAAAAACCTACTATTATTTCTATTAAAGGTATTAAATTGTTTTAAAGTAGTTTTTAATTATAATGTTAGTGATATATTTTAAGACTAGTGAGCAAAAAACATACGCTTCATCATAAATCTTTATTTAAAAAATTAAATTACTTAGAAAAAGTTTCATTGCTCAAATTAAAAAAAATCATTACAATACATTAAGGACTAAGTCGTATTATCGAAGTATTGGCGACCATAAACAGATTAAAGACAAGGAAAGCAGCAGGACCAGACGACATTATAAATGAGTTCTTCAAGAAAGGGGGAGAGGAACTAGCCCATAGAATCCACAACCTAATAGAATGAATATGGGAAGAAGAACGCATGCCGAACGACTGGAATTGTGGTCTGATAACACCAATCTGTAAAAAAGGCGACAAGACGAAATACTAAACTAACTACAGGGGAATCACGTTATTAAATACAATGTACAAAATATTAACTAATTTGATCAGACAAAGAATAGAAAAAGAAACTAGAATAAAAATAGGTGAATACCAACATGGATTCAGAGAAGGCAAGTCAACAATAGATGCAATACACATTGTAACGCAAATCGAAAAAAGTTACGAGCACGGAATAGATCTACATATACCGTTTATTGACTACAAGCAAGCTTTTGGCAGTGTATTAAGGGAGGAGCTAATTAAGGATATGAATCAATTAGGCATCCAAGAAAAACTAATAAGTCTCACGAAAATGACGATGAAGGAATCCAAGGCACGAATCTTAACAAGGGAACAAGGTCAAGGAACAAGGTCAGATGAAGTACAAATGGAGGTAGGTGTCAGTCAGGGAGACTCTCTGTCAACAACAGTATTTAACATTGCCATAGAGGGGGCAGTAAGAGCAGCCAAAATTATGGGAACGATTATCGAATCTTCAGCCCAACTGATAGCGTATGCAGACGATATTGCACTGATTACTAGAGATTTAAAAACCATGCAGAACATAATATTAATACTAGATAAAGAAGCAAAGAAGAGAGGGCTAGTAATAAACCAAAGCAAAACGAAATACCTCAAGTGTTCAAGAGAGAATACGAACATAGAGAAAGAAATTAAGCTTGGTGTATATACATTTGAAAGAGTACACCGTTTCAAATACCTGGGAGTGATGGTGAATGACAGAAATGATAGAACGGATGAAATAAATGAACGCATCCTACTGGGTAATAAAACCTACTGGAACTACCAAAAATTCCTGAAAGAAAAGCACATTAGTAAGAAAACCAAATTAAAAATTTACAAGACTGCAATTAGGCCAGTGATCACCTATGAAGCAGAGACGATGTCCCTAATACAAAAAGATGAAATGAGGTTGGAAATCTTAAAGAGAAAGATAATTTGACGAACAATGGGACCGATGAGGATAAGTGTAGGCGAATTTAGACGCAAAGGCTCAGGTGGCTGGGACACACAGAAAGAGTTAACCCAGACTCTACGCTAAAGCGAATAACTGGATGGAGACTAACAACAAAGAGACCAAAGGGGAGACCCAAAACAAGATGGAGAGATCAAGTCTTAGGAGACATAAAGAAGCTGAGAATCCACAATTGGAAGGAGCGCTGTAAGGACCGGAAAGAATGGAGGAAAATTGTAGACAGGACCAAGTCACACACGCTGCTATAATAATAGAAAAAACAACAGCGGACTGATTCTCCGCAATAAATGAATCAGAGAGCCCAAAAGGGCGGCAAACACTCCGCCAGGAGTGAATAAGCCATGATGATGAAGAACTAAGTCGTACTGAGTGTCATTTCGCAGGTCCTGACATTCGCAGTATTCACCATAGTCATATTTTTCTTGATGTAGCATTCATTTCAGCAGAAGCTTTATTTGGTTCGGTAATAAATGCACCAATGGTAACATCAGAATATCAACTCAAAAGTTCTAACCATTTCCAATTATACTGAACACACCAGAGTAATTGGAGCTGGATTAAGTTAAGAAATAACTCCTTTTTTTATCAACAACAGCTTGCCATTGTCGGAATTGTATGCTAGCTCTCCTACATCAAACACTTTATTTTTAGCTTTATTGCGAACAAAACGGAAACGTTTGCACTTAGCAAATGGCATAGTGAATACCGTGTGCGGTTTTTAAAAGTTTTTTAGCTTTATATGTCCAATTTAGTGCAGTCAAATTCTCACCCAGTTTTTTTAATTTTCCATATTTGGAAAATACTTACTATACTACAAAACGCGCACATTGCTAGTACATTAATATTTTTATTTTAGCCCGCACAGCCATCAACAACCAATCGTATTACATTAATTTTTGCAAGATCTCCATTTCTAGTTTTTTCACGGATCTCGTTAAAAACCGTAGATGCAACTTGGTTGGATCATTTTCAAAAATGCAAATTGAGACAAAGTCTGGATTCAGTGAAGTTGACAAATTACCAGAAATGACAGCAAGATTATAGAAGTACAGCTGTCGACTGTAATATGCTATTTGGTCAGATACTTTTGGAAGTAGCAAATTTTTTTGCATGTCGAAAGAGATTGTCAAGAGTCCATTTAATCGTATCAATGTTCTTTTTTCTGCAGCTTGTTTTATTCTCTCTTCAAATTCAAGGTGGGAGGCAAAGATATCTGCAATATGTTGATCATCGATAAACTGTTTGATCCTGCAGGGAGATGGCGGCAATTTTGCTGGATGTATTACGACCTTTCATACGTCTTATCTGACTACATTTGCGCGGCTGCAGTATTTTTTGTGATTGAACTAACGTACTGATTCCATGGGCCTTTCTTACTTTCTTTTAAAATACGCCTAGAATTGGCCCCAAGTTTTTTATAATTTATTAAAACCGTGGTAGTACGGGTCTTCCTGAATTATTGGGACAATCAGAGGTAACACGTTCTGATTGTTTGCATAAGAAACATTCCATCTTGTCGGTAGACAGAAAAATTCTATTATCATTGTCTTCAAAAGAAATTAACAAGGAGGTGTGAAGCTCAAAATTATCAGAGGGAGGAAAAATATATACTTGACGGCGGACGCTGAAGATGTATGAGTATTCATCACCTGGAATGCTTGCTTTATGGAAGGACATGGGGAAGATTATTTGGAAACCAAGACTCTTCACTGCATTCTCGACCAGTTCGTAGGGAATGTAAGGGGAGATGTTCGAAATTAATATTGTTTTTGTTGGGGAGACAAGTTTACAAATACTTAAAATGAGGCGTCCGACTTGAACGTTTGGGTGGGATTTTAGAAGTTGATCAACCAGATTTGATCTGGTTGATATTCTGGATGCATAGGAAATATTTTTTGTTCCGATGATATCACCAATTGCTTTAACGTAGTCTAGAAGTTTAAGGTTTTCTTCTGTGTGGAGAACTATCACCTACTCTTTTTTCGGAAACGATGGTTTCGGTGTAGAGTTTGCAGCGGTTACGTATGAGAGTGAGAGTGGCTGGAATGTTGTTTGTAGCACTTTGAAGGTCCATGGTTAAGGTAGAAACTGTAGGAGTATTGTTTATACTTGTACTGCTCATGTAGATACAGACAATAACCTCGTTTTATATCTCTTCTTTAACTGGTTTTGCTATTAGAAGTTGTATTAAAATCCATTGAATTGGATGGCCAGCAAAAACCAGCAGACTGATAAAACCAGTCTCTGGTATGCACTTTGTATAAATTAAATATATTTTTTTTATGATTTAATAATATAATAAAAGCAATAAGTACAAAACTTGTACAGAAATCACTTTCAGAAATTATATTATTAAATCTAAATTAGGTACTAATTACTACCGATAAGTCAAACTGGATTTTAATTGTACTTGATACACGTCCTATAACCTAGTCTGGTTATGCAAAAATCATGGATTTCACGGCAAAATTTTTCGCAGATATCTGAAGCTTTTAAGACATAGGTGGGGGTTACTAGATGACGAATAGATGAAAAAGTACTCATAACTTTTCCTTGCGTTTTTTTTTAACAATAATTTATGGTCACAATTTGATTTTTTGTCTATAAGCTTTTTTCCTTATATTTTACATACACAATATTTATATCATTTTTTTATATCAAGAATATCTTTATTTTACTGGTTTTTTAAATTAAAATTAATAAATAATTTACGGAGATATTTGCAAAAACAGCAGTTTTTTTGCACTAATTTATAAATTTTTTTATTAACAAAATAAAATGTTATTAATACATTTGAATATCGGGGAATTCCCGTCTTTTAAATTTGTGCGCTATAATTTGTGATAAGACGACTTCGGATAGGACATTCAAAACTCACACATGGCTACCTAATGTCCTCTAGCATCCGTCCCTCCTGTCAAATCTGCCAATCATATTTGACAATCAAACATATTTTCACTGAATGCCATCAACATTTGGCCAGAAGATTACAATACAAACTCAAAAGTGAAGTACGAGATATCCTAAACAACCCTGACCAAATAAAAGCTGTGCTACAATTCCTTAGAGATGAACACTTATATCAAAAAATATAATTAGATTTTAATTTAGACATTGTATAACATATTATTATCTTATTATCATTCCGTATTATTGTAACATATTCTTAATGTAACACTTAATGTTTGTGTAATGAAAATTCATGTTATAGTACCTGTGTAAGTGGCCATAGTAGCCGAGCACGTTAAAGTTGAAATAAAAAAAAAAAAATTGTGCGCGATTTCGCCCCGATCGGTCAAATAGTTTAAAAGTTATTTAATTTATTTATTCCTGAGGCTAAATATTTTTTTTTTTTTTTTTTTTTTTATTTTTTTTTTATTTCAACTTTAACGTGCTCGGCTACTATGGCCACTTACACAGGTACTATAACATGAATTTTCATTACACAAACATTAAGTGTTACATTAAGAATATGTTACAATAATACGGAATAATAATAATATGTTATACAATGTCTAAATTAAAATCTAATTATATTTTTTGATATAAGTGTTCATCTCTAAGGAATTGTAGCACAGCTTTTATTTGGTCAGGGTTGTTTAGGATACCTCGTACTTCACTTTTGAGTTTGTATTGTAATCTTCTGGCCAAATGTTGATGGCATTCAGTGAGAATATGTTTGATTGTCAAATATGATTGGCAGATTTGACAGGAGGGACGGATGCTAGAGGACATTAGGTAGCCGTGTGTGAGTTTTGAATGTCCTATCCGAAGTCGTCTTATCACAATGAGATCTCGTCTTGAGAGGGCTGAATAGTCAAATGTAGGCTGACTGGTTATTGACGGTTGTATTTCGTGCAAGATCGAACGGTTAGAGTTCCAATGCTGCTGCCAAAGGAGTCTGGTTCTTCTTTTAATATATGATTTTAGGTCCTTACAAATTTGAATTTTATCGGTGATTTCAGGTGATGCTGTAGCAAGTTTAGCATAGTGATCTGCAGTTTCATTGCCTTCTATACCAATATGTGATGGCAGCCAGATTATGGTAACTGTTATGTTTTGGGACAAGATAATTTGGTAAGAGTCTAGGATCTTTTGGACGATTGGATGATCAGTAAATATATTTTTGATAGAATAGATTGATGCTAAAGAATCTGTGCATATGGCAACCTGCTTATTAGGTGGAGATATATGGTTAAAAGCTTGCAATATACTAAATAATTCGCCAGTATGAACGCTGCTGATGGCTGGTATAAGTGATGACTTAATTAGTGAATGAGAGGTTGTAACAGAGCAGCCTACTCCTGTGTCATTTTTTGAGGCATCCGTGTATAATATTAGGTCGTATTTATTTGTATCTATAATGTCTTTAAATGCATTTATAATGATCTCTTTCGGATGTTTATTTTTATCGAAGTTGGTGAGCGAGGTGTTAAATTTGGGCGTGGACATGATCCAAGGAGGAGATGGAGGGAGATAAAGAGGAAGGGTATGTGTAAGAGAGATATCATTAAGTGTCTGTGCTAAAATTAGTGGAATAGGTTTTATTGGTGGTAAGAAATTGGTATTGTGTAAATTATACGTGGACATTACAAATAAGGGATGCACTGGATTAGAGGGGTTAGCTGATACCGATGCTGCATAAGAGAGTAGCAGTTGTTTTCGTCTTATACAAAGAGGAGGTTCGTTAGCTTCGCAATAAAGATTATCTACAGGACTAGATCGAAAAGCGCCAATACAAAGACGAAGGGCTGTGTTGTGAATTGAGTTTAGAAGGTTAATATATGTTTTGGAGGCGGATATATATATGTGACAACCATAATCTAGTTTGGAGCGTATTAGTGATCTGTATATTTTAAGAAGTGAGTTTTCGTCAGATCCCCAATAATGATGTGATAGAGTTTTTATTATGTTTAGTCTTATGCTCGTTTCTCTTTTTATTGCAAATATATGTTGCTTCCAAGTTAGTCGTGAGTCAAACGTTAATCCGAGAATTTTGCATTGTTTAACAACAGGAAGAGGGACATTGTTGATCAAAATAAGTGGAGATGGAGAAGGGGGACGTCTACTAAAGTTTATAATTTTAGATTTTACATTGGATAAAGATAACCCCATGTCACTAGTTTTTTTTAAAAGTGTGTCAACAGCAGTTTGAATAAGCTTCGAGGTGGTAGAAGAGTTTTGTCCATGACAGTAAATTACTAGGTCATCAGCATACATGATATGTTTAATAGGGGAAATGAGGTGAGAGCATAAATCACTTATTGCTAGATTAAAAAGTGTAGGACTTAGTACCGATCCCTGAGGTACGCCATCAGTTTGAGTATAAGTAGAAGATAAAATACCGTTGACAGAGACTCTGAACGATCTAGAAGATAGAAAATTTCGTATGAAGTTAAATATATTACCATTAATATTAAGAAGGATAAGTTTGTTTAATATATATTGCCTACTTATAGTGTCAAAAGCACCTTCAATATCAAATATGGCAGCTACGACTTCTTGTCTTTTGTTTAAGGCCTCTGATATATGAGTTTGGAGGATTACAAGGTTGTCTTGGGTTGAACGGTTCTGACGAAATCCTGACTGTTCACTAGCAAATATCTTATGTTTTTCAATGAACCATAGGAGTCTTTTATTAATCATTTTTTCGAATATTTTGCACATCGTACAAGTTAGTGATATAGGTCTATAAGAGTTGGCCAAGGAACGTTCTAGGTTAGGCTTTTTAATAGGTATTACGATAGAGGTTTGCCATTGATTGGGAAAATGGTTAGATGACCAGATTAAATTATACATCTCAAGTATTTTGAGTAGGCTACAGTTTGAGAGCTTTTTGATTAATATGTAAGGAATGTCGTCAGGACCAGCGGCATTGTTTTTACAAGTTTGAATAACTGATACTAGTTCTTCAAAAAGAAAGGGAGAATTAAGATGTGTGATGTCCATTATTGTTTCGGGTGAGGAACAGGGTGGGGTGTTAGGTAATGGTTTTCGTAAGGAGGCATCTATTTTACTTTTGAATTTAGTGTCGAAGTGCGTTGCTAGGGTTTCACCGATTTCTCGATTGTCAGTGATTGTAGTGTTATTTACAGCAATACTAGAGATTTTGAGGTTGGTGTTGTTTCCTTGGATTTGCCTAATCTTTTTCCAGAGGTCCGCCGGATTGGTGTTTGAATTAATAGAGGATACATATTCTCTCCAAGATGATTTTTTACTTTGTTTTATAATAAATCGGGCTTTGGCTCTAGTTTTCTTTAGTTCAATAAGATTCTCCAGATTTTTGTTTTTACGGTAATTTTTAAGAGCTAATTTTTGTTGTTCTGTTGCAGTTTGGCAAGATGTATTCCACCAAGGTACTGCCTTTCTTTTATGGGAAATACTATTTTTGCCTATGTGCAAATTTGCAGCTTTAAGTATGGAATCTGTGATTAATAATAGATTATTGTTAATATTGTCGGATAGGGATAGAGAAGGTAAGGTGTTATCTGTTTGTGAAGTATAGTCTATCCAGTCGGCATTTTTTAGCCGCCAGAAGTTTCTGGTTATAGTTTGTTCATGGTTGGAGATATCAGATGATACAAATATTGGAAAGTGGTTGCTGTCATATAGATCATCGGAAGTTTTCCAAGTTAGTGAAGTATATGTTTTTGGGTCGCTAAAACTAAGATCTATCGCCGAAAATGTGCCAGAGGAAAAGTTCAGATGCGTATTAGAGCCTGTATTTAGTAGACAGGAGCCTGTGCAATTGATAACGTTTTCTATAGTTTTACCTTTGCCATTAGTATGGTTTGACCCCCACATAAAGTTATGAGCATTGAAGTCACCTACTAGAATATATGGAACGGGGAGCTGATATATAAGATTTAGAATTTCAATTTCTTTAAGGGGGTAGTTAGGAGGAATGTAAACACTGCATATCGTAAGTTTATTAGGACACCAAGTAGTTACGGCGATAGCCTCGAGTTCGGTGGTGATGAGAAGATGGGATGAATATATTTCACTTGAAATAAAAATAGATGTCCCACCACTGGCTCTGTCACAATTAGTTCTGATATAATGATATCCTTCGAACTTTTTTAGTGTGGGAAGCTTAGATATTTTTGAGTTCGTTTCTTGTAGACATATGATATCGGGTTGTTTTTCTGTCACTAGTTGTTGGATTCTTTCAATACGGGGAAAGAACCCATCGCAGTTCCATTGGATTAAATTGAAGGTGAATCTTGAGTTGAAGGGGTAAGGGGCAACTGAGATGGTTGTTCTGGCTGTTGGGAGATAAGGATTTTGGTTTCATCATCGGTTAGGAGTTCAGATGAGACGCTGATATTATCAGAGTCATCTGAGTTTAGCTGTCTTTTGATTTTCTTTTGAAGTCTCGTAAGTCGATTTTTAAGGGATCTTTCCTTAGTTTCTGAATGGAGAACTGTTATGTCTTGTAATAGTCCTTCAATATTTGACGTAAAAACAAAAGCTTCATTAAGTGGACTAGGATTACCATGTGTATTTTCTAGGAAAGCGATAAACTGAGTCTCGGTCAAAGTTAAACCAGATGGATTATTTTTATAAATGGCCGCTACGGATTGTAGTGAACTAGCTGTTAGATTATGTTCCTCTGATTTTGTAGTTTTTGCTTTTTTCTTGTGAGGTTTGGAGATAGTGTTTGTGTTTGTGGATAACGGAGGAAGCATTTGGTTAGACGATGGTTCGGGTGTACTTGCTGAAGATAATAGAGAAGGAATATCAGAATTGCTGTCTGTTGATATAGCTCTTTTTTGTCCTTGTGTGGGTGGAATTGATGGGTGTATAGTTTCAGTATCTATTTCAGTGTGGGTTTCTGTGCAATTTAAAGTAGTTAGGTCTGATTGAACAGGAGTGTTTACGTCAGAAATTATATCAGTAATTTCAGATGTAGAGGGCTCTAGATGGGGTAGTTCAGTTTGAGAAAAAGTAGTTGGATTATTGGTACATGAGTCAGCGGTATGTCCGACCTCTTTACATAAAAAACAATGCAATTTATCCGTAGAAATAAATATTCTATAAGGTGTGTTTTCGTATGTAATAACGAAGTTTCTATCTATTGAAAAGTTCTCTTTATCGGGGATAATATACGTTACTCTTCGGAAGCTCATTATGTGTGCATAACCTTCTCCGAGTGCACCACATTTCACAAATGACACAGGAGAGACCAGCTGTAATCCAATATCTTTAAGGGCTTTCTCAATTATGGAATGTGGAATTGAAGGAGATACGTTAGATATAAGAAGGCGTTTAGCTGGGGTGATAAGTCTTCTGATGGGAACTACTGTAGAGTTGATAGAGATATTTTGATGTGTTTTTAGAAGGTTATCGACAACTGTAGGCGAGGAAAAATAAATACAGATGCGGTTATTTGGAATACGTGATGCAAAGGTAATGTTTTTTGGGATAACAATGTCCCCTATAGCTTTAACATAGTCAAATAAAACAGTATTTGGAATAGCGTGCATTAAAATGGCTTGCTCCTTACGTGGGAAAGTAGGAGGTGGAGGTTTGGATAAAGTAGCAGCGACATATGATTTTGTGGGGAGGACTTGTGGAGTTGTGAGGTTTTGATTTGAGTTCATTTTTGTGAGTGTTCCTGGATACCAAAAACACTTCACTTAATTTTTAGTATTGCAACAGTCGTCCTATTAGGACACTGTGGATAAAATAATAGGAATATAACAGTTACCTGTATCTGCAGTTTTCCTTCAGTTGAATATAATAATATTATAGTCCAATAATAATTGCTTTTTCCATAACACACAAAATAATTCGAATTATCACATCACAAGGTAATGTTTACTCGTTGGCTACATCAATGGGAATTTTGAATACTAATTAATTGTAATATAACTATTAAATACTGTTTAATATACACACAATTATTAAAAATTAATAGGAGAACTTTTATTTATCAAGTTTAACTTTGACAGTTATTTGACAGATGGCTAAATATTTAAACTATTGAACTTGCTCTATTAATGATGCTAGACACATTTAGCAAATTTCAGAGGATCCTTTAAGTTCCAAACTATCTCAGAAGTTAAATGTATATTGCGTTTTCATCGAAATTATTTACAAAATTAACGTTTGAAAGAGGGGTATGTTTTTTACTTATAAACAATTGTAATAACTTATATATTTTTTAAGCTACAGACTTGTACGTACAACTATTGGATAGCTGGTAAAAAAATCACAAAAAAAAACCTTCTATGACCAATAGGAACGAAGTTAGGGACTATTTTAAAAAAAAATCATATCTCCATTGTTTATAAACATTTAAAGGAAAAAATATGCACAAATTTTTAATGAAAATCTAAACCTTATATTGAAGCTTATAGCTATAAAATTCATCAAACTTTTTGAAACTTACATCCCTTCGAAACGAAGGTACTTTCAAAAGATCGACATAGCAAAGTGGAGGGGATAACTGTTTCAGCTCCGATTTTTTTTCGAGATCAGAACTTCAAATTGAAACACGTAGAAAAAATTACATACATTATCTCGGCTTCCATTGCAGCTAGAAGCCTCTTTTTTTTTAATCTGGGGTAGCTAGTCAAACTACATAGTTTTCACTGGCCAGGAAATATGGAAAACCTCGGAAAAATTGAGTCCATTTGAAATTTACCGTAAAAATTTACTTTTTTTTTTTTAATTTGGCTGAAATAGTAATAATGATGACATGATTTTCACCCCCCCCCCGGAAATCTTTGGAAAATCAACATTTCGGAAACCAGAAAACTGGTTTATAAATTTATACAAAAATATTTATTAAAGAAATATTTTTTATTTAATAAAGAATTACATATTCCATAATAATCAACACCGCTTCGTTGTTTCTTTTCGTACTTCCTGGTAGCAGGTGATTGGAATGCTAAAAATAATCTATGGGGATCACGACTAAATACAACGAAGGGTAGAAACTGGAAACCTACAGTCGATAATTACAAAATAAACAATTCATATTTCTTATCTACATTAGAACTAACATACTGGCCAACAGATAACAACAAAATTCTGGATTTTCTAGATTTTGCAATATTTAAAGGTTTACCTAATACTCACTCAAAAAAAGAGCCCAATTGTGACCTAAGTTTGGACCATAACGCCATATTAATAACATTAAGCAAACCGTTAAACCGTTAAGACTATCTAAAAAAAAACAAACTGGGAACAATTTGAAAATACTATTAACCAGAATATAACTCAGATCACCGAATAAAAGAATCTGATGAGCTGAAATTTACAGTGCAAAAGCTAACGGCTGTAATACAAAACTCTACTTAGGAATCTATTCCTATATGTAAAAAAAATCCTGAAGACAACAACGTGCCATTACATATCAAACATGCATCCTGCTAACTATCACCTCCAATAACAGCATTCTTTCAATTCGAGGTTCGCAGAATAATTATGAGTAACAACAAAGCCCCAGGATACGATGTAATCTATGGGGGAATTCTAAAACATCTACCCAGGAACGCAGTTCTTATGCTTACTATTACCTACAACAGAATGCTGCAGTTAAGCCATTTTTCAATCCAGTGGAAATATGCTATAATTTAAATGGTTGTAAGCAAGTAAATGCTTACAGAACCTTCTTCCTATCGTCCGATAAGCGTGTTACCTTGATGTCCAAGATTTTTGAAAGACTTCTGCTAAATAGAATAAGCGAAACTTTACCACTCGACAACATAATACCCGAACATCCGTTTGGTTTCCGTCAAACATATTAACCAATCCAACAGTGTCATATAATAATAAGTAAAATCAAAAAAAAATTGGAAGGAAAGACTATGCGTGCCTCAGTATTTCTAAATATTCAGCAGGCTTTTGATAAGATCTGGCACAACGGTTTGCTATATAAACTAAAATCTTTACTGCCTAGCAGTATGTACCTTACCCTGAAGTGCTATATTAACTAACATTTGTTCCAAGTAAAAATCAATAATGATTTCTCAAGCTATCACCCAATTCAATCCGGAGTTTCTCAGGAACGTATCCTAGGTCCCTTCCTGTACCTAATCTTTACTGATGTCATACTCATTACAGATGACGTCACAGTGGCGACAGTACGATACGCTGATGGCACGCTAATACTAACAGATAACCTAGCAAATTTACAGTTTTTGATGGAAAACATAAACACCCATACCAAAAAATATGGTCTAAAACTGAACATCAAAAAGACTAAATTCATGATTGTAACAAAGAAGCTATACACCAATGTAAATTTAACCATAAATAATCAGCCAGTTGAAAGAGTTACGTCCTACAAATATTTAGGGGTTTGCTTCACTGATACTAATCACCAGACAAGAGAAATCAAGAGGCGAATAGAGATAGCGAGACAATCGTTTGTCAAAATGAAAAAGTTCCTATGCAGCCGGGACATAAATATAAACTTAAGAACGAGAATGTTAAGGTGCTATGTTTTCTCCGTTCTGCTGTACGGCAACTGCGGTACTGAAAAAGATAAACATCAAAAACATTGAGGCATTCGAGATGTGGTGTTACAGGAGAATGTGGAAAATACCATGGACAGAAAGAGTAACAAATCAAGATGATCTGCTGAAGATGGGGAAGGAATGCGAAGTTATAAAAACCATACAAACGGAAAAACTTGAAGATCTGGGCCACATAATCAGAGGAGAAAAGTACTCAATGCTTAGACTCATGATCCAAGGAAAAATCTCGGAAAAGAGAAATGTGGGACGTAGGAGGATTTCCTGGTTGCGAAATTTAAGGGAGTGGTATGGGTGCAGTTCAATACAGTTGTTCAGAGCTGCAGCCAACAAAGTGAAGATTGCTGTGATGGTAGCCAACCTCCGATAGGAGACGGTACTGCAAGAAGAAAGTATATATCTGTATTGTACATTTTATATTGCATATGTTTGTAAAATTATCGTTTGTAATGTAAAACATTGAATTTTGCGTTTTAGTCTTTGTTCTTAGTTCCTAGTTCTTTTGTTTCTAGTCACATTTCGAATGCCTCATATTGGTTGTCAAAAATTAAAATTGAAATTTTATGTCATAGGTTTTAAAGATAGATCTCTAAAAATGAAAATTTTACTATAACTGGTCAATAAAAGTGATTAGTTTTATTGATCTCCCGAGAGTCGTAAAAAATGGCGAAAATCGCCCCACTTTAATTTATTTGACAACTTTATAAAAACTGAGTTTATGTTCGGCAAAATACAAAAACTGCATACGAAAGATGCACCATTTGCCTTTTAAAGGCATTTTGATTTTTGTCGATAGGATAATTGGATTAAAAGATATCGAATTTTTACCGTCGAGCTGATACAAATTTTATTGAACATTGATTTCGCGCAAGTAACTGACATGCAAAATCGATCGTCGCTTCAAGCGTTGTTTCTAAGAGAACTTTTCATTCGACACAAAAAATGCTTATAACCATTTTTGTTTAAAATCATCTCAGCTACATTTTTTATTTGAAACATTTTTTTCTACGGTGTACAGATTCTTGGTAAATTGATTTTTTTGCACTTTTACCCACCTGCGAGGAGGTTTTAGGGAGAAGCCCAGGGGTAAAAGTAATAATATGTTTTGCATCTTTTTTATGGTCCCAAAATTAATACTCTCTGCAAAATTCAGCTTGTTCGCATGATTTTTAGAGGTCAACTTTCTGGCGACTGGACTAAAAATATAAATACAAAATACAAAAAAGATTGGTTCATTTAAAGATTTTCGTGGACAATCGCCTTTTGTTATCAGTGTTACTGTCTATTATTTCTAGAATTTTTCTATATTCAAATTAAATGATTAATTCATAAATATTATTAAATAATTGAATATATTTTAATTTATACTAATTTGTTTTAGGTAAGTTCCCGGTTAAAATGATATTTATTACTGCTGTGCAACTACTTAAGGTAACGTATGATGTAAAAATTAAAAATAATAAAATTAATTATTATAGTGTTAATATAGTTTAATATACGAGGTGATTCAGTGAAACGGTATGATTTCAAACAAACAAAAAAAAACTAAAAAATATATTTTTATTAAATCTAATAAAAAAAAACATACACCACACAGATGGAAATTAATGTGTAAGTGAAGAAATATTAAGTTATTAAAGATGATATTGGAAAGCTGGCCTCCATTTTGTCGGACGCATTCTTACAGCCGTGGTACAAAGCTTTTTACGACATTGAGCAACGTTTTTGGACGTATTACTTCCACTTTCTCGCGTATCCGTTCTTTTAAAGCCTCTACGTTTATTGAAGAGGTAACTTTGAAAAACTTTCGACTTTAGATACCCCCAAATAAAGTTGTTACCTAGATAGAGGCCCGGACTATGAGGTGACCAGGAAATATCACCGTTTTTACTCATAAGACGGTCGGGAAACGATTTTCTTAGGAAATCCAATATGATTGCAATCATGTAATGTGTAACATGTTGCATCATCCTGTTGGAAATTCGTCTTTTCATTTCTGTAATTCTTGATTATTGAGAGAAAAAAATTATTTAGCATATGCACGTAGCGATCAGAGTTTACTATTACTGCGTGCCCATCCTCGTTCTCAACACGGTTACCTTTTCTGACGGAACTGGAGCACGTGGCGGCAAATAGAAGTGTAATCGTAAAGATTACTAGCAGCGTTGCCAAATCGTACCGTTTCTCTGAATCACCTTGTATCTCTTTCTATTCTATTCTCTAATATCTCCAGTAGCCTTTCCGTTTATATATAAACCCTGTACATAAAAATTTAAGTAAAAAGTAAATAAAGTTTGGCAAAATGTATAGTAACTATAATATTAAGCGATATAAAAAGCTAGACAATACTTTCATAAATAAGCGAGCAATTTAGTTGAAAACCTGAGCCCTCCATGGACGACATTTTTCTTGCAGCGGCGGCTTGTATTGGTCTTGTAAAATTTCATATACCTGACTTACTCATTTGGTGACTTTAATCTAAACGAAACTATAAAATCCGGCATTACTGAAATTATTTATATGCTATCTGTATCTTGTATCTGTAGTGCATTCTCATAGATAGGCAGAGTCAAACTAGTTTTTGCATCAGGAAAAAGTTGTTATGTAGTAAAGTATTTATTGTTTTTCTTCTAACTTTCAATATGATCATTTATTACTGACCAGAAGGAAACTTTTTCTGCATTGGGATAATGCCTTTTAAGCGATTATCAACATTTGAAGATCTTTTATTGCAATTTTCTAAAGCAGTTTCCTTATCTGAAGAATACATACGAATATTTTTTGGTGCATCTGTAAAACATTATCACGCATATTTTATTTATTTCACGTACAATACATACAGAAACAACTGGAGAATTGTATTTAACAGTTGTAAACAATGTAAAACTACTTATAGCAAATAAATTATGTTTTTACTTACCATCGGCATTATTAAGATATTAAGGCAAACTCAGAATTTGTATTCCTCTAGACGTTTTTTAATTTTCACCTATTATATTGTTATTACTAAATTTAAACAAACATTCGTATTTTGTAATAATAATCACAACTATGACACGTCCTGCATACTAATTTATACGTTATGCTTGTTGACTTGGTTGCTCGTTACATTAAAATCTAACCGTGAATGAGGGAACAATGTTAACAAATCCCTTTTTACACTAAATTTATGTATTATTTTCACTTGTCCGCTTTTACCAACAATTACAACATACTTTTTTAACCTATATTTGAGTTAACCCCCTTTTTATCTTTTCATGATTAATACATTGTGAAGTTAATTGTCCTAAACATAGTGTTAAAAAATTCTTGATTTACCACAGTTTTTATTCCATTGATGGGTATCTGCCTCATGTATTGTATTGTATTGTTTATGGTTGACGAATGTAATAATGTAGAAATTTACATGAATAAATCTATCTATCTATTTACTTTTTAAATTTCCCACATTTTTCAATTACCATATTACAACGACACCACTCTCTACCTCAAAAAACATCACTGCTTAGCATTTGCGAACGACTTAATTTTGGTAGAAACGAGGTAATTTTGGCTAGAAGGAAAATAGAGCTGATGGAAACAGTCATGAAACTGAAAGAAAGGGTAGCAACTAAGGGAATGTATATAAATGAAGCAAAAATGAAGTATATGGAATGCACAAATAAGAAATTCGTTCGAGGGTAGTACATAACAATGATAACAGCAAATATAACACAATATAAATTCAAAGAAGTTAATCGATTTGAGTACATTAGGACATAGTGAGGAAGAAATACAGAAAAGAATTATGTCTGGCAACCGTGCTGTATATGCTCTCAACGGATTGTTAAGAAGCAAAAATATATCTCGAAGGGTAAAACTAAGGACATACAAGAGCGTAATAAAACACCAGGAGTTTTTGTTAGTTTGGGAGCGCAAAATCTGGTGAGAAAAACTTAAATGGACAATGGATAAGAACAAATGTCGAGCTAACGGAGCTACATAAAGAACCCTACATATTAGCGGTAATTAAGGTTCAAAGACTTAGATGGTCGGGCCATGTGCAGAGAAAGATTCCATCTAGAATTCCCAGAATGGTACTACCTAGTACATTATCAGGCAAAAGGCGAAGAGAAAGGTCAAGATGGAGCAACTAAGTTAAAGAAGAAATGAGAAGACCTAACGTAACGAACTGGGAAAGAAAAGAGAGTGACAAAGAATAGTACATCAAGCTAATAGTACATCACTACTAGGCCCGTAGTGCTTACATATTATTATTATCATTATTAAACAATAATAAGATAATTTTATGTGTGAAAATTATAAAAGAATTCATTTCAAACATTGTGCAATATTGTGTAACCTCACTTCACTTCTATTCGATGGCCAGCTAGCTCATCCGATCTAATAAAGTTGAGTTTACCATTATTTATTTTGATTTTGTATTTAGTTCAGTATATACGTACAAATTTTTGTGGACCTATATTACAAAGTGATCATTAACAAATTAAGCAGTGGGAATACCTTGTATATTTGAAAATATTTTAAAATGTTTAGCTGTACTCGACCCATTTTTATGTAGATACACTTTTTGTATCTTTTTAAACAATTGAATAATCGAACTCTGGAGTATAAGTTGATCAACGTGTACCTATGTGTAATAAAAGATAATTAAAATTTATTTTATAAAGGATACCTATGTTAACAAAATAACTGTACCAAAATTTAATAAAATTAAATTAACTTCAAAATATTATTTATGATTAAATATTCTAATAACAGAATTTTATCACCTTTTTATAATTACTATAATTAAATTACCCAAATTATATAAAAAAAACTTAAAAGTCGTTCCTATACAACTATTATAGTTGCGTGAATGAGTGTTCTTGACGACGTCATGCGCGAAGCGAACCGATTTTAGAACATTATACCTGTCCTGTTCACTTTCTCTCAATATTACGATATCAGCACCGCATCCGTTTATTCGATGAGACAAGAGACTCTCAGTTTCAGTCTTGTTTATAAAGTTAAGAGTGAACATGTGTTTATAGTATTTTTTTATTTTTAAATACTGAAATAATGGAATATCATTAATATCATATGGTATTGTAAATTTTTAATTATACCATGGTGTTAGATGATCTTGGATTTTATCAATCTCAACAGTAAATTTAATGAGACATAGACGTAAGTACTAATAATTTCTTCTTTTGATCTAAAAATTGAGGTTATAATGTCAGTGTCGGTTATAAATAGTATTTAAATTAGTAAACTATAGCGTATTTTGTATTTCATGACCTAGACTACGTTACTATCAACGTAGACACTCTTCTTATGGTTTCATAACTATGGAAATGTGGTTGTTATTATAAATATGCATCCCTTAAATATATATATATATATATATATATATATATATATATATATATATATATATATATATATATATATATATATATCTATATATATATATATATATATATATATATATATATATATACAGGGTGAGTCATGAGGAACTTTACATACTTCTACCATATGCTCCCTCAGGGAGCATATCATGTGGCCACTAAAAAATGTCAACTCCTCTTCTTTATTAATTAACAGGGTGATTTGTGTAATTGACCATTTATTTCATTTGACTGTAGTGTTTATACGGCTCATTTGATTTTTTTAATTTTTGCATGATACAGTACACTACTATCAAGCATTCGACTGGTATTAGCTAAACTAAAAAATTCCAGGACTGGCTTTTGAAAAATTAATTTAGGGATTCGTATTAAATATTACACCCTGTATAATTTTTTTTTAAATGCAATAAGTGATTTTCAAACTACATAAATAGCCAATGAAAACGACATATGCGACAATGTTGTCGCACTTTTATTAAATTTTTAGTGAACGATCAAATCTTACCAAAAATAGAACAACCATAATGAAGTATCAAATTATAAGGTATTAATTTAAACAAATGTTATAAATTTCAAACATTTTAATTAAAATGTTTGATCTAATGATAAAATGATAAAATCTTGATAAAATCTAATACGTAGAAAATTAACATCTTTACTGTCACTTTGTATTATCTCGACGATAGAATCAATTGTTTTTCAATTTTAAATTTTTACTCATAGATCGTATTGGGGCATTATTTTCGATAAATAATAAATTAAATTGATTAAAAAGTCAAACCTCTTGTATGTGTTAGTTTTTGGCGTTGACCGTTTGACGTTTCTTGATATTTTATACCCATTGTCATTATTGTCATTATCAATTGTTATTTATGTGTACAAGAATACATATTTCTTCTGTCATATCTACGTTAAGTACATTGTGTTAGTTTTGGTAGAGCTTTTGTTACTTTCGTTCAAAATGTCACATCAGTTTTCGACCACAGAATATGCAGACATAATATTTGTTTATGAATTCTGTAATGGGAATGGTAGGGCTGCTAGTAGAGAATATCGCAGGAGATTTCCTAATTGTCGAACTCCCAGTCATCCAACATTTGGGTCAGTTTTTAATTATTTGCGAGAAAATGACACTTTTCCTAGTGGAACAACAGAGCGACATGTAGATGAAGCGCAGGAAGATGACATTATGGACGCCGTTACTATGAACCCTACAATAAGCACTAGACAGCTAAGTCGAGAACTCAATGTTACTCAATCAAAAGTAAGTAGAGTCTTACAAAAAAATAATCTATACCCATATCACATTCAAATGGTTCAGCGACTACATGCTGGAGATGAGATCGATAGGTTGGAATTTTGTAGATGGATTAACAATAATCGACCAACGCTATATAGGACACTATTTATAGATGAAGCCCAATTTACCAGAGACGGGATAAATAATTCACGAAATTCACATGTGTTGGCAGAAGAAAATCCCCATGCTATTCGAGAACGTCGTTCTCAGTTAAGGTTTTCGGTTAACGTGTGGATTGGTGTCATAAATAACCAATTAGTAGGTCCTCACTTTTTTGATGGTCTATAACAGGGCAGGTCTATTTGCACTTTCTACAAAATATTTTGCCGAATTTGCTTGCCAACGCGAACGTTGCTATCCTAGGGATGTATTTTCAGCATGATGGGGCACCCCCACACTTTTTACTGGCAGTGAGACAACATCTCAATAATGTTTATGGCAACATGTGGATAGGACGTGCAGGTCCTATTTCGTGGCCTTCAAAATCCCCTGATTTCAATCCCGTTGATTACCATATTTGGGGACGATTGAAGCAACTAGTTTACGCAGTGAATATTAATAACCGACAACAATTAATTGATAGAATTATACATTGTTGTAATACTATTAGAAACGATCCCCAGAGTATCCGTAATTCAATACGTCAATTAACAATTCGGCAACAAAAATGTGTACAGGCTGCAGGGTTCCATTTCGAAAATCTATTTTGAATTATTTTTATTTTGTTACCATTATTGTATCTTTTCCAGTTCTAATTTATGGGTTTATCATAACTATGTACATATTTTTAGTTTTTTTTTAAATTGTTCTTCGTTATTGTTAGTAGTTACTGTTTTTTGTTGTGCAGTGACTCAGTTTATCATTTCAATTAAAATGTATGAAATTTATAACATTTGTTTAAATTAATTACCTTATAATTTGATACTTCACTATGGTTGTTCTATTTTTGGTAAGATTTGATCGTTCACTAAAAATTTAATAAAAGTGCGACAACATTGTCGCATATGTCGTTTTCATTGGCTATTTATGTAGTTTGAAAATCACTTATTGCATTTTAAAAAAAATATATACAGGGTGTAATATTTAATACGAATCCCTAAATTAATTTTTCCAAAGCCAGTCCTGGAATTTTTTAGTTTAGCTAATACCAGTCGAATGCTTGATAGTAGTGTACTGTATCATGCAAAAATTAAAAAAATCAAATGAGCCGTATAAACACTACAGTAAAATGAAATAAATGGTCAATTACACAAATCACCCTGTTAGTTAATAAAGAAGAGGAGTTGACATTTTTTAGTGGCCACATGATATGCTCCCTGATGGACTCTACATATGGTAGAAGTATGTAAAGTTCCTCATGACTCACCCTGTATATATAGATGTAAGGGATGCATATTTATAATAATAACCACTGTATATATATATATATATATATATATATATATATATATATATATATATATATATATATATATATATGTATATATATGTATATGTATATATATGTATATATTTGTAATAAGTCAGAGTCGTTCTTTAGTGTATTGATTTTGTTTCCCTGGAAAACTGATGCCTACGTTACTGGAGAATAATGTAAAGGTAATAAAGCGGAAGCGTCTATACAGTCAGTACATTTAGGTTGTAATAACTTCAAAATATTTTTGAGTCTAACAGTATTTTAACAAAATGCTTTCACACGTCAATTTTTATTTTCAAATGCGCATCTTACGCTATAATTCCATATACTAATGACGTCACCACTTTCGTGTCAATGACGTCATCGTTTTTTTTTTTAATGGAACAACATATTTTTCTATTCATTTTTACACTTCACAACAATAGTCGATTACAAAAATGTATAATACTTATAGTCTGAATTAATTGGTTTGTGAATTACAGACAAATGTTACATCAGAAATTTTAAATCTAAAATTTTATTTAGGACTGGACTAATAAACATTGTGAGATTTTTTAAAGAGCTACGGTTTTTACTGATATCGTTTTTGATATTCGCGATAGCTAATTCCGACAGAGGGCGCTCAAGATTTCAAAGATGGACGATATCTTCGGGAAAATAAATAATTTTGATATTATTTGATCTCGAAGCTATAAAACGTTTAATATAAATCGTTTACACGTGTGGTTTGCCAAAGTAAAAGTTGGAGTACTTTCTTCAAAGTTTTATTGACTCCCAAACCTGAATAAAAATAAAATTAAATGTTTGTTTTTTTTACAGTAAGTCTGAAACGTCGAAGGTAAAATTTACATTGTCTCAATTATTTTTGTGGTTGCAAGGTCGACAGAGATATTTAGTTGAGGGTGAGGCAGTTTTTGGAGCTGGCTACGTTATATTTTATAAATTACGCCTTACGTTTTCTACTAATAACTTCATGAGACCTTTGGGACAATTTAGCTGATGGAACAGCAGCTTTCTTCAGTCTTCTCCATTTAGTTTCAGGTGTTACTATAAAGTAAATTAAATATAAATATATTAAAAGATAAATAATATTTTAATCAACATTTACTTGGAAAGTACTCGTTCTCAGTAAAATGTAAACTGCAGGCAGTCATGTACTTGGTTATAGGTTTGCCAATTCGCAAAATGCATTGCCAAACTTTTATGTATGGAATTTTTTTTGTAAATTATAATAGGATGAATATTGAGGAACACTGCAATAGTTTTTTTAAGTCGAAGTCATTGTTAATTACAATATAAACCGATCGCTAATATGTATACAAATTACTGACTATTTCAAGTTCAAGGTTTTCGCGAAGTGGATGCTTTTTAAATCTACCACCAGGCGTCGCCCACTTTGCAGTTCCTCGCGAATATCGATGGCTCATATGAAAAACATTTTAACTCACTTTTGCTTAGTTTAGAGGAGTGCGATTAAAAAAAAAATTTAACATTATATTTTTTTTTCTTAACTTACTCTTTAACTTTAAAAATTTTTGTAGTTTTTGTAATCCATATTTAATAACTTTTTCTCAGTTTTTCATTTTCACTTATCACATTGTTATTAAAATTACTGGTCCCGATTTAGGTCGAGTTACAATACCAAATTTTTGAAGAATTTTAGGTGAAGATCATTGTAAGTGGTTTATATAATGATATTTCAACAAAATATGTTTCTTTGATAAGATTCATATAAATAATAAAATATAAACTAATGAGTAAATATCAAGATAAAGAGAATATCATTAGTTTATTTTCATCATCATCATTATCATCATCATCATCATCATACAAATACACATTGAAAATATAAATTGAAATATGAAAGCATTTTGTTAAAATACTGTTAGACTCACAAATATTGAATTTATTCCAACTTTGTATATTCGTTGTCACAATTTTCTATTGTTTAACAAAAAGTATTTTATATTTTTAAAATAGAAGGAGAACAGTTAGTTTACACCCATTCATATCCTTAAAAACAGGCGGATCTTCTTTTAAACTTACCTGCTATTTGTTATTTCCTTCTAATTGGATTTAACTCTGTGTAGTAATTTTTTATACAAGAATGAAATATAATGAATGAAATAAATAATTTAGTGGCTTCTTGGTCTTGTGAAAATTTATGTATCGTGACGTTTTTTATGTATCTACATGGTGCTTTTTAGTCCGTCATGACTGATTTCTCCTTTCCTTCTTATAAAACGTAGTACCCGAGCCTTTCCCATAAAACCTGCTCGAGAGGGGAAGGGAAAAGAATTTGTACGTCGTTGAAAAAAATATTTTAAATAAAAAATCTGATTTTTTATTAGCTGACATAATTCTGAACAAAAATGCTTCATTAGCGCTTTTTCTATAGAATGAACCTTTTACCAAGAAAAAGATTTTTAATCTAAAGTAAGCACGCGAAATCAATTACAAAAAAAAATAAAATTTGACGGTATCAACTCGACGGTAAATATTCGATATCTTTTGATCAGAGTGCATTTTAAAGGTCAAAGTGCATTTTAAAGGAAAAATTGCAGCTTTCTTATAAATTGTTTTTATTTTACCGCAAATGAGGTCAGTTTCTTTAAATCTGTTAAATAAACTTTTTTCTGTTACTCAACTTTTGGCATTTTTTACGATCCTTTTAAGATCAATAAAATTTATCATTTTCATTGACCAATCGCTATGGTAATGAGCGATTACTTTGACGAAACTGTCCTCTGCTGTTCGTATAAGTTCTTCGAAACCTAGTTTTGTCCTTTGTCTAACGTTTTTAATCTTATAATATTATGAAATTCTTCTATTTTTATTGTAATCACTGGTGGATAGTACACCGCTTAGAGGTCTATAAAGAAATAGAGATAAGTATGGGACGATTGCACTGATTTTACCTGAGGAGTGGTCAACTGAGAGTACGATTACGCTGAACTAACTTAGATTGTCCCTAATCCCTGGGTATGATTGCGCTGCCTTTCGTTATTATCTTAATTTAACGTATTCCTTGTGTGACTGTCCGACAACCATAATTTATTAGTAGACGAAATAGGTTAGGTTATATAATTAAAAATGGAAATAAAATATAAGAATTTATTCCAAGGATATACACTTACATTTATGGGCTTATGTTTCTTCTTCTTGATGTGCCTATCCGTTACGAATGTTGGAGATCATCATGACAATCTTTATCTTATCTGCAGCAGCGCGGAAAAGCTGCACAGATGTTGTATTGAACCAGATTCTGGGGTTCTATAACCAAGATGTTCTTCTTCTTCCCAGACCTCGTTTTCCAAATATTTTTCCTTGCAGGATAGCTGGAATGGCTTATGTTTACTAAGTATAAAACATATTTTAATATTGTGTGATATATGTACACCTAATTAATTAAATTAAAAATATAACTAAGTACCTAATAATTATCGTGCTGTAAGGATTATCTTTGCTGCCAGCGCAATCGTGCCCATAACTTCAAGAACCTTTTATCGAGACCGGATTATAGCAGGTAATATCGACGCAATCGTATACTGCCCTTAGAGATTTCCAAGTTTCTTGTACAATACTTTCTGGTTCTGGGCTCGGGTTTTCTAGTTGCGAGTACAGATTTTCTCTGCATATTGCTTCTATCTAGCTAAGCTTGGCTGTACACCGTTCTTACATAACCGGTTGCGCAGGTATAATTCTTGTTTTTATATTTGTTTCTAGTGCCCTAGTTACATGGTCTTCTTATTGTAGACGGATGTGACTGATTGCTGTAATAATATCTTTTATAGCAGTATCATTCTGCTTATGTATATTCAGTAGCTCAAATTATATCTGCGTCTCCACGTTCAGTTTTCGCAAACTTCTCCAAAGATTTTCTTTCCCATATTTTATCCTTTTGATCCAACAAAGGCATTTGACCGGGTCAAATTAAATTAAATAAAATAAATAAAGGTAAATAGAATTAAATAAAATTTAATCAAGTTAAACAGAATAAGGTACGTAAAATTTAATAATAATTAAATCAAATTAAGTAAAATAAATAAAGCTATACCTGTAAAAAGGCTGCTACACTGTGTCATTCATAAGTTTCATTCTGATTATTTTTTGAGCGTTATGTGGTGGGGGTAGAATAGTTCGTCGAATCGTGACGTATGATACATTAGTGGAAGGAGGTAGCGAATACGTTGAGACAGAACACACAATGCGGTATTGCCAAAAGGGCATTATATCATATCTGCTTTGTTATTAGTCCGATTGAAGCGTGTGATACGTTAAATCAAAGGGAAGGATATAACGAATATATTAATAAATATATTGAAAATTTATTTAATTTATTTATTTATTTATTTTATTTTACTTGAAAGTTGTTAAACATAAATACAAGATAATACTGAAAATGTAAATGAAAAATATATTGTATATAATATTTAATAAATTTTAAAAATTTCCAAAATCATTAAACAAAATTTTTAAGGAAAAAAATATGATTTTTTAAATTTTAAAGAACTGAATGTCTGGTGTTATAATAAAAAATATGTACAATTCAGTACTTGGCAGCCGTAAAATTTCATTAACCCACACATTAATAATAGCCACTTTCCAATTGCCACGCGCCGTTTTTATTTTTTTAAAGTTAATGACTGTATGGCTTTTCTGTCGTTTCTGTGTTTCGATGTCCTGCCGCATGCGAAAGGCGAAATCACCAGTATTTTATATTTAACGGAAAGTCTGGTAGGTATATTCTTTCGAAATTATAAATCGAAATTATAAACCAAAAATTATGAATCGAAATATTTAAAGCAAGCCCAGATATATTACGTGTTATGTTATATAAAATATAAAATTTCATTCAAATTAAAAAATCATAATTTTTGCTTTTTTCTTGTTTATTTACATGTCCTTCCACGTTAATCAAAAAAATTTTATTATCAACTGATTTTTATTATAAACATTTTTTTTTATTTGCACAGTTGCCATGATGCCAACGACTTATAGGTCATGGTCATCTTTTTGGGGGTTTGCCGTTAGCCTAATAATGATGCCCAGAAATACAAAATACGCACTTTGTTGCATATATATCTTACATAAATATTATGTTTGCTTTCAATTACACCAACATTGTTAATTATTACAGTTGATTTAAATGATCAAGGTCAATAACCGCCTACCCGATGGATCCTAATAATGTGGATGGGTCTAACGTACGGAAAAAAAGTGTTCCGTCAAAGGTAAGAAGTTGATTTATTTATTTATTTAAATTATACAGTGTGTAAAAGCCAAATGGAATAAATTTATTATTTAGGTTACTGTACATATTTATAAAAAATCCCGAAACACGTGAAATTTAAATTATAACTTGACATTCTTTAACGTGAAAATGCAACCGCTACCTTCAACCCCCTTGACAGGTACAACCCCCAATTTTTAAAATAGGAAGTATAAGCTTGTGATATATCGTTTGAAAGATCTTTTTATTCTCCATTCAAAAATGTTGTCGCTTTCAAGTTTATTAAGATTAATTAAGATAAAATAAATTAAAATCATGTGGTTACCGAAATTCGCTACAATACAATCAAAAACTAAAATGTAATGCAAAACGTAATAAAATGTAGAACACGAAAAAGAACTATGAATGTTAATGAAGTAGATGTTCAAAATGTTCACCGCGAACGTCTTGGCAACATCCTAATCTCAAATAGAACTGTCTTCTAACATTATTTAACATAACAGGCGTGATCGACCTAATCGCAAGCGTTATTCGTTCTTTTAAGTCATTTAAATCAGAAAGTTTAGTTTTGTACACATGGCTCTTCACATATCCCCATAAAAAGAAATCTAATAATGTAAGATCATTTGATCGCGCTATCCACCGATTGGGAAATATTGTATCGAGGTACTGCCGGACATTAAGTTGGTAATGTGGTGGTGCTCCATCCTGCTGAAACCATATCGTATTCGCTGGAACTTGAGGGTTTCCTGGATCAGGATATAAATTTGCCAACGTTGGAATGACATCATTTTGAAGTAGTGCCAAATAATTGTTGCCATTCAAGTGGCCCTCAATGAAAAAGGGGCCAATGATATTGTTTCCTACAATCCCTGCCCAAACATTAATCTTTTGAGGGTGTTGAGTGTGTTCTTCTCTCATCCAGTGAGGATTTTACGTGGCCCAGTAGCGGCAATTTTGCGTTTAGCATGACCGTTAAGTGAAAAAGTACACTTATCAGAAAACATAACGTCTTCTGTCATATCCATCCAAAACATGTCCATCATTTGCTCACAAAAAAAGTTCTCCTATCAAAATCGTCTTCCATGAGCTCCTGAGTAGGTATCATCTTATAGGGATGCAATTTATTTTCTTCTAATATGTTTACTATCGATGTATGGCTAGCATTGAATGTAGTGGATGCCTGTCTACTCGATGTATGTGGATTTTTCTGAAACTCAAGCAACACATCTAATTTGAGTTCATCACTCAGTGTATTGGCAGCTGCTTTTTTATCTGCCTTACATGACCAAACTCGCGAAACTGCTTCTCTATTTTACTTATTGTTCCTTGGGATATAGGCGATAAATTAGGAAATTTCTCATGAAATAGGTGAGTTACTTCCTGTTGTGTTCGAGTGTTATCTCCATAACCAATCATTTGTAAAACTGTTATTTTATGCATTTTCGTTAATATAACCATTTTTCAGAATTGAATTGAACGAACTTTTTACTTAAATTAAAATACTGACAAGTTAAATAAAACAATTTACTAATGCGTGTTAAAATAACGTTGCCACGGAAATTCTTTTAAAGTTTTTTAATGGTTACCATCTAAAAACCATATTGCTATGGTTTTTGTTCACTTTCTCATTATCAAGACCTAAACGGGAATTAAGTTTTGAGTATATTTTAGCGAATTTCGGTAACCACATGATTTTAATTTATTTTATCTTAATTAATCTTAATAAACTTGAAAGCGACAACATTTTTGAATGGAGAATAAAAAGATCTTTCAAACGATATATCACAAGCCTATACTTCCTATTTTAAAAATTGGGGGTTGTACCTAAGGGGATTGAAGGTAGGGGTTGCATTTTCACGTTAAAGAATGTCAAGTTATAATTTAAATTTGACGTGTTTCGGGATTTTTTATAAATATGTACAGTAACCTAAATAATGAATTTATTCCATTTGGCTTTTACACACTGTATGATAAAACCCCATTAATAGACTAAATCACAATAAATGCTTAGTTTTAAAATAAGTATTATAAAATACAGTGTTTTCGAGCTTTTTATCGAAGACTTATAGCGAAGTTAGAAAGACGAAGTTTTATACCAAGAGGAATTTTTACGCAAAATTATGCTCTCAAATTTAACCCCCTACTACCCCGCATTAACCCCCAGTTTTTTTCAAAAGCAAATGTGGTCGAGTGATATATCACTTGAAAGGTAATTTTTTTTCTACACCACAGATTTGTTATTTTTTTTAATTTACGTAATAACTTTGAAAGTAATTTTGGATTAACCTAACTAATTTATTGATTGAATATTAGCTATAACAAGAAAAACATGAAATTTCAACAAACTAACTAATTACATGTTCTAAGTGATCTCCTGTGACCTCAATACAGTAATACAGTATATTTTCAAAGCCTCTTTGTACATTTGCATATACCTCCGGTGTCAATAATCGACATTCTGTTACAATTCCTTGTCGCAACTCTGCAAAATCTGCAGGCGGAGTGGCGTATATTTTTGATTTTAGGTATCCTCACAAAAAAAATCCAAAGGTGAAAGATCCGGTGATCTAGTCGACCACTCTATTGGATCACTTCTCCCAATCCAAGGCGCTGGAAAACATTAATTCCAAAATTATCTTACGCGTATATCATAATGTGGGGGTGCCCTGTCCTGTTGGAAAGTCAGTTCATCATCTAAAAGATTTTATAATTAGATTCCAATGGTTTAGTGATGAGCGGATCAATAACGTCTTCTAATAAATTTAAATAAGTTGTTCCATTGAGATTTCTTTCAATTAATAATGGTCCAATGTCGTGATTCTCTGAATTGCCAGCCCAACATTTAATTTATGAGGTATTTGTGTATGTGTCTTCATGAAAAACTTAGGATTACTGTTACTCCAATAACGACAATTATGTCTATTCACTTCACCATTTAACATAAAAGTAAACTCGTCGGAAAAATATGTATTGTACAATCAATGATGGTTGTTATGATTTCACTTAATTCGTCACAAAATTGAAGTCGACGATCAGGATTATGTTCGTTATATTGATGAAATAATTGTATTTTTTGTAAAATTTATTGTATTTTATAATTTGATTAACACTAGATGCTCCTGATGCAGTAGATGCACGAGAGAGTTGTCTGATAGACTGTCCATTCATTATTCATTTGTAAATGATTCAATACCGCCTCTTCAACTGCTTCATTCCGCGATCCATGGTCTACTCCGTGCTTTGTGTTGTTAACGTCACATGTAGCTTTAATCTTATCAGTTAAATATTTAACGTATTGGTGACTTACGTTTTTTTCTGGGATTTTCGTATTAAATATCCTTGCCGTAGCGTTAGCACACTGTGCTAATTAATCAGTCGTTGACAAATTTCAAATCAAAAGTAACCTGGTAAACAATAAAGAAGATTCATTAACTTTAAAAAAAATCATATGAAAAAGTGTTATTTTTCATCATCATCATCATTGGTGCTACAGCCCTATAAAAGAGCCTCGACCTTCCCAAGTCTATTACGCCAGTCAGTTCTATCTATTGCCAACTGTTGGAAGTGATAGTTTTACAAAAAGAAAAAAAATATCTTCAACACAGTGGCGTGTGGAAGTTGTGCATCGATTTGCAGGTTGATTAAATTATTGTATTGGAGGTCACTAAGAACATTTAGGATATACATTTTGCATAAAAATTCGTCCCTCTCCCAATACAAAGTGACGTGTTTCTTTACATTTTAAAAAATTTCTTGGTTTCTGAGTTTCTGTGGGGGTCAAATTTTTGTTGGAGCACACTTCATAACTAACTTAACTACAAATCATCATTATTTTAATTTTAAATTGAACAATAAGTAAAGTCTTAATATAGAACTAAAACAAAATGCTTCTCTTATATATATTTTTAACTTGGTTACCGAGACTGAATATTTATCCAAAGGATTGTTAATAACATAAATGGTTCTATGAACCATATGAACATGGAAACCAAATGCCACTATTTTTTAAGCAGTATTTGATGATTTACTTAATTAAATTCGTTCGAAAAATTTGTATATATGGCATCTATTTGTTCTCCTTATACCTGATAATATCTGACTGATAGGTAACCAGATTAGTAACTGTAGATTTGTTCTTACTAAAACCATGTTGTTGTTCCTGAAGAACATTCTTACATATCCATGATAATTCATTACTTACCAAGCAGCCAAATAACTTAGGTATGACTAATTTTATAGACATTTCGATAGTTCTTAATGTTCCCTTTGCCACCATTTTTGAAAACAGGTACAATAAAGCTCTCCTTCCAGGCGTCCAGAGAGATCGATGTTTTTAATGATCTATTAAAAAAGAAAAGGGCAAGACAGTTGAATATACACTCTTTAAAAAAATATTAGGCAGTTCATCTAGGTCCAATAATAACTTATTAGAAAGTTTAAGAATTTCATTAAATATTTCAGTTCTAGATATTTCATTGCAAGTGATATTTTCGCTGACATTTTCAACAATTTCAAAGTTATTAGTATCTAGATTGTCAACATAAACTGTCTGAAAAATTCCTGACAATGAATGGTCATCATGAGATAGTGAACTTGGTAGGTAATCTATGACTAGACCGTTTACGTAGGTAGTAAAGTATGACAAGTCATATGTCAAATAGTTTTAAAGTACTGGCAACAAATAGTCAGTCTGTGGTTATATTTGACCCTATATCATATTCTTCGTATATGGTATGTTATGCCCTTTCAATAAGTACTAAACATTGCAAAGGACATTGAATTTCGCAAAAATTTTGCATTGTTTTAGTTTTCTTTAATCATATATTACAAATATTTGCAAATCAGTCTCCTTTTACCAATAGAAAAAACCTAGGTGCTAAATACATTTCATACAGAATGCTTAGATGCTTACAGGTGAAACTAAATGCAATTCACTCGGTGCTGAATTGACATACCTCCTTGTATAAAAATTCCAACGAATTATGTGCCTTAAGTAGAATTTTCACATATCGGACACAATTCTTAAAATTAACTTAACCTTTTTTAAAAATATTCATAAGATTTGATTTTTTTTTATTAATTTTTGTTTTTCTTACTACTTATTATATTGTTGTATAATATACTTAAAATTGAGTTTTTCTTTTATTATATTTTTGTACCAGTTGTACAACTTTGTTTTTCATTAATACTTTTATATGTTTCAGACCAAGCAGACTCGAAATGTACCAACACAAAACGCGGTGGGAGAATATCCTAAAGGCCCAGTTGCAAATCTAGGTACTGACTATGAATGGAAACTCCATTGCCTATTTGCAGTAGCTGCATTCAAATATTTTGACAACTGGAGCTTGGCAAATGAATATATCGACGCTGGAAAATTCGATGATTTGGTATTTAAAGCTGATAATGAGTGCTTGTTACTACAGGCAAAATTTAAGGAAAACAAACAAGTCTCTGATCGAGACTTCTGGTCAACTAAGCCAAAATCGGATAATTTTAGTATTTATAAATATATTCTATCATATAATGATATAAAATGGAAGTTTGAAGAGCTCAGGACGAATGCTATAATATTATGTACCAATGCCAATTTACCAGATAGCATATTTAATTCCCAAAGGACTTCTGAAAATAATATAATAAATAAAATATTTGGAAATCAAGTAACAATAGGTACCATTAAAGAAGAATATCGCAAAAAATTTGACGAAGTTAAAACTTATCAACAAAATATTAGCGACGACGATAAAGACAAACTTGCATGGCGAAATATATCTTTAAATGATAATGATATTGAAGAGTTTATGTCCAAATTTCTAGTCATCAAAGTAAGTAAAGAACAAATTGATAAACGAGTTTCTGATCTCATTACGAGCATGGAGAAAAAAAACCCTTCGTTAAAAAATTTGTATATAATAAATGATATTCACTACTGGCGCAACTTGGGCTCTAAAAATTCCGTTTACATGACGAACAATTATATGAGATTTGTTTGGTATAGAGAGGAAAATGATAGATGTATTCAACAGTTTTTAAATTACGACATCTCTTTTTTAAATCCCTATCAGTTTTCACTATCCATTAATTTAATCAAAACTAAACACAATTTGGATTTATATTTATCCAAAATAGTTAACAGTATAAAATTGATTTATACAAAACAAGACAAACCCGATGAAATGTTCTTCAAAGAAGTACTATTTCTAGCATTACAGACAGATTTCAAAACGATTGAAAATGCTGTGGAATGGTTTGAAATAAAAAACGTTAAATATTTAGTTGTTTCCTTTTTGGAAATGGACGAGAATCAAAGTAAAGAAATATATAAAAAAATATCGAGAATATTAGACACTAGTAAACAAAAGAAGGTTATCATTGTGGCAGAAAATTTCGGATTTCAAGATAAAAATGTCGAAAACGATCAAATCCGCTTAAACCTATTCGATAAAGACACACGAGAAAGAGTTTGTAACAGGACTATTGAATTTCAAGGTGAATCTATAACATTAAAACATCTGTTAAATAATTGTAAGGTGTTAAATTTAATGAATGGTTGTAAGACCTTAGATATAACGGATAAGTCTTATATTTGTTCTTTGGTTAAATCTACAGGAGAACCATTTGATTTAAACGGAGATTCGTGCAAAGAACTAGTAGAATCTATAAAAAATAAGTTATCGTATGATGACTCAGACTTGGAAGGTCAAACAATTTTAGAATTCCAAGGTCGGCAGATTATACTAGATGATATAGTAAGAATTTGTAAGATAGAATATCTAATTGACGAATTATTTATTTTACAATTAATTAAAGAGGAACCTTTGTCTTTAGGAAAATCTTCAATACCGTCAATAACATCAGAGAAATATTATGTGCCTCGACTTTTAAGTAGGGATTTTCAGAATTTATTTTCTGAAGAACTCTTACTTGATCAACTAAAAATATCTAACAAAAAGGTAGCTGTACTTACTGGCCCACTAGGTGCTGGCAAAACTACTCTTTTAGAAAATATAATATTATCGAGAAAGTTGAAAGATAAGAATTGTTCCCGACTGACGTGGATAATAAATATAGAATTATCAAGAGCGGCAGAGTATCTAGGAAATAAAAGGTTTGATCACAGTCTTTTAGGTTTGTTAATCTATTGTGAAGATACTAGAGGTAATTTCGACATACAGACTTTAAAATCTATAGAGAAAATTATAGTAATCGATGGAATAGACGAAAATAATTCAGAGTACATTCATCAAGTGCAAGATTTGCTTGAAGATTACTTAATGTCGGAAAATCTGAATATCTTATTTGTTATAATGGCTTGCAGGAATTATGACTTTATCTTAAAGAAAATTAGAAATAGGCCTAACATGGAAACAATTGTGGTAGAGCCGTTTAATGAAAATGATCAAGAGATTTTTTTTGAAAAGTATGTAACATTTAAAAATGCAACTAGCATACAAAAAACAAAAGATGTGTTTCACCATTTAAAAGCACAAGCACCTGGAATTAACAAATTTTGTTCAACACCATTTGCGTTAAGATTATTAATCGACATATTGCTAAATAACGAGGACCATGTAGAACATATATCCAAAATATTTTCTAAATCGTTAAGTGTGTATGAATTTTATAATCTTTTTTTAGAAGAGAAGAAAAAAACGTTTATTCAACAACATAAAGATGACCGTTGTGGCAAAAATACTATTGTTGTAGCAGATGCATTTGATACATATTTAACAAAAACAAGGGAGTTTACTGCTAGTAAGAGCCTTCCACGAGAATTACAAGAATGTTTCAATACTGATATATCCCCCTCTATAACTACATCGATGCTTTCAATTGGGATATTTGAAGAAAATAATGGAGAATTTAAATTCATTCACAAAAGTTTCGAGGAATACTTCGTTGCCGAATATATTTGGAAATTTCTTAGTCATAAACGTACAAGCGATTCTATGCTCTTAACTCTACTTAACAAACTGTTTCTTAATATTCAGTATGCTGGTGTCTCTGGATTCTTTGAAGAAATTCTGAACACCAAAATATCAGTCGGAGATATATGTGTCAGTAAGATTAGTAAAGAGTTTGGTCGAGTACTTAGTGAACAAAGATGGGTAGAAAGTATATCACTTTTAGTATTTCAAGGCTATTTTAATATTGTCAAATTTGTATTTCACGAATACTATGATTTTTCCAAAGTTATTAATCATAGGGGTTCTTCTGGTGAAACTGCATTGCACCTATCTGCTCACTATCCACATTTTGTCAAGTACTTGGTAAAAAAAGGTGCTGAAATAAACAGCGTTGATGACAATGGACATGGCGTATTTCATTACATTATAATGATGTTCTGTGACTCAGACAAATACAAAATATATTTTAATATGATCTTTGAGAAAATGAAATATCGGGAGAATTCTAAAACAACTACGTTTTTTGAGGAGTACTTGAAACTTATACGGAGAGATCAGCAAAACGGTATTCGGCCTAAGGTACAATGTGATGTTATTCTGGATTTAATGGATTATTTAAAAGATCATGGATTGCATTTAAGCATTAAAGATAAAGATGAAGATACATTTGTTCATTGGGCTGCACTAGCAGGTTTTCTTACTTTACTTAAAACCCTTATAGAAAAATATAAACTAGAATATACGGCTGTTAACAGAAAAGGAAATTCACCGCTTCATTATGCTTGCGTGTGTGACTCTCTTGATATACTTGAATATTTCGAACAGAGCGAATTACTATGTGTGAATAGTTCCTCACTTGTGGCTTCGAATAAACCACCAAAAACAGTTAAAATATTAAATGATTTGGATCAACAGAATGAAAGCGTATTAGTGAAAAATAAATATTTGAATTTAAGTGCTGTAACTAAAGCCGGAGAAAGTCTTATACACATAGCTGCTGCAGAAAATGCTATGAATATATTAAATGGTCTAATTAATACATATAAACTAAATCCAAACCTAGTTGACAGTTACGGATATACACCTCTTCATGACGCAGCTTTCAATAATTCCTTGGAAGCTTTCAAATATTTATTAGAGACTACGCAATTAAACGTTAGTGACTGCGACATAAAAGGTAGCAATGTTCTACACAGAGCAGCATGTGGAAATGCTTTAAAAATAATCCAGTATCTATATTCACAAGATGACTACAAACATCACTTTAAACAAAAAAATAACCAAATAATCATCGACAGCGCAGCGTGGGGAAATGCTGCAGATTGCAAATGTAATTGCAAAAACATTATCCTGTGATGTTCCTAACAAATATAGTAATACTACTGCCCATGATGCAGTTGAAAACAATTCTCTTAATGCTTTAATAATTTCAGAAAACAACAGTGTAAACTTAAACGCTAAAAATAAAAGAGGTGTTAGTTTATTACACATATCAGCTTCTAACAATGCAATAGATGTAATCAAATATTTACCTACTAGACTTAATAGCAATTCTGCAATTCTAGTTCAGAAACAAAGCTAAATTTGGTTGATGATTATGGATATACACCTTTGCATTAAGCAGCTTCAAACGATGCATTAGAATCTTTCAAGTATTTGTTAATTCAGGTCAAACTTGATGTTAATCAACGCAACGAACGTGGTGAGTCGGTAGTTCATAAGGCTGCTTATGAAAATTCTATGGAAGTACTTCAGTTTCTTATAGATGACTATAAATTAAGTCTAAAGGTAGTAGATAAATTTGGCAATACACCTCTTCATCATGCGGCTTACAATGACACACTGGAAGCATTCAAGTATCTATTTCAGTCCGATAAAATAGATGTCAACGATTGCAACAATTCAGGCGATACCGTACTTAACATAGCAGAGCACGGAAATACCATAAAAATAATTGAATACTTACACTCAGAACCTGCATATGCACATTTATTTAATATTGCAAATAAACTTAAACATAAAGGTATTAAAATGACGAAGATGACAATGGCAATACTCCGCTTCACGAAACAGCTTGCAATGATTCATTAGAAAGTTTTAAATATTTATTACAATGGACAAAATTGGATATTAAGACATGTATCCTAAAAGGTGAAAGTGTTATACACATAGCTGTTTGTGAAAACTCTATGAAAGTGCTAAAGTATCTAATTGATGAGTGTAATATGAGTCCAAATCTAGTTGATATACAGGCAATACACCACTTCATGCTGCAGCTTTCAGCAATGCCCTTAAAGCTTTCACCTATTTGTTAAAGACTGAGAAATTAGATATTAACGAGTGCAATGATAGAGGTGATACCGTTCTACATAAAGCTGTACGTGGGAAAGCCATAGAAGTAATTGAAGTTATATTTACAAGTTTTGTGCAATGATCTTGATGAACCAAGGGAAATAATAAGCCACATATAAAGCAATATGACCATAATCAATTTGATAATCTATATTGTGAATTCATCGTACGTAACAAAGTGCTGTTGGCCTGCTCGCTAAACTTGAAAAATTTACTCGACAGAGCTTAATTGAATGACATTCTGGCGACATTACTTAGATAGGAGAGACAACGACGTCGTTTTTAGTGCGATCATGTAAAAAGAATGGCTAGAAATAGATTTGTACAAGTAAGTCTTAAAGGGATCAGGTGGAGAACATCAAAGACTGAATAGTAGAATGGACTAGAATAGTAGAATAGTAGAATGGAACGATCATATAAGCCGAATAACAACAATTAAAATAGTAAAAAGTAGAGGACGATTAGTAGGAAGACCACGAAAATGATGGAACGAGAACTTACTGGAAGCACATTGAAAAACAGTCAGCCATGTCTACATAAAAAAAGGAAGGAGAAGAAGAATTCTTGAAGACAAACTGACTAGCCATTGCCGTTAGAAAAACTTCCCAAAAACTTAAGAAATATGTTGCAATCTACTACGCACGAAAGAATAGGTACTCCGAAGAATGAACAGACCTTAGACTTAATGAAAATAGGGAAAACAGGGAAGACGATATTGTTAAATCAAGTATAAAAATATAAACAGTTGGCCAAAGTACTGAAACTACACTAGGTTAGAAGAACAAAAAAATAGCCTATTTGTTTAACTGAATCTTTCAGCGGATTCTATTTTTCTAGTCACTGCAATTATTTTTAATCTCTTTATTACCTGTCTTCTTTATGTCTATAATTAGTGTAGTATTTTCTCGTTTACATACTCCACGATATATTATACAAAGATTAATCTATTTCTGGTATCTTGATTGTGCGTATTGTGTATTGACAGTTTTGTGGGATTCGACCAGAGAGAATTATAAAAAATAGTCTCCTGCATCTGGAGCAAACAAAATTGCTACTGCAATGGAACTTGTTGGTTTTACATAAATTCATGTAATAATAACATTTAAAAATTTACGTAGCTCCTTTATACAAGAATAAGGAAAAAATGGGCAGAGCATGAAATCTGGGTGTTCTTCTGATAAAGTTTATACCCCTAAATTTAGATGGTTTAAAATACTGGATAGTTTTTGCAAACCTCGTGTAAAAATATGAGAAAACAAATAAAATGTTGGTATCTACTATGAATAGTTTAGAAGAGTCTCCAGTAGCTAAATATCAAAGTGTTATTTGCAATTTCAGTTTGGACGATGGAGCTTTTTCTCATATTAGTAGATTTTTTTAGAATTAGAATGAAGTTAGCTACAAAGAAACTTCACTAAACACAAATTTGCGTTTGCGGAATTGACATGTCCTTATTATGTATATTATGTTTTATGCCTCAAATATACACAGAGAAAGGTTAGAAACAGTACATTTTTATTATATTTTATTGTGGGATCTGGTCTTTTTTAATTTTTTAAATTTATATGAAATACGAATGAGTAAATATTTGTTTCTTTCGATATTAATTGCACTTAGTAATAAAAAAAATGTATTTGCTTTTTGATAGATTAGCGGATAAATTTGGCAATAGTGTCAGAACCTTTAAAACACTAGTTGGCAGATTACAACAGATGTCCAGCAGATACCAATTGTATAAACAGCAGAGCTGCAATCATTAAAATATACTTTTTTTTAAATTTACATTACAGAGATTAAGCTATCATTATTGGCAATTTAATCCATAAAATGTGAATTTGTAAATCTTAGTTTTATTTTCGTGGCAACATTCAGGTGGTTGAAAGGTTACACTGAATAATTTTGTGAAGGATTGTGGCTTATTTCCATATAGATAATAACAAAGTAAAAATATATATATTAAAATCTCTACAGCAGAATTTACTTTATTATTCACTTTCTAACTTTAGTATTTATAGTGAAATAAAATATGAACTATTTTTCTCGTTACTTTATCATTTTATTTTCATGTTTAATTAAATAAATATTATGTCACATGCTCTTTCGTGATTTATTATAAGGACATAGAAACTGCCAAATACAAAATTTCCTTAATTTGTAGCTACCTTCATTCGGAACGTTCTCTAGACTTTAGCCATATTTATAATTTTTTATTCACGAACTATTTAAACTTGTAAATTTAAATTATTAGTACTGACAGTGTCGGCCGATATGCGCTCGACCGTTTTGCGTCCTTACCTGAAAACGGCCGGTTTGCGCTCTAACACCAAAGCTAACACTTTCAATGGAGAGGTATAGCTAATTATTTTCTTATATCGACCGTTTTGCGCTCTCTTGTAATCGACGTTTATTCTACCATAACGATCAGGTAACGGTTAGGCTAGTAAAATTAGTTTTAAAAAATCATAAAACTATAAAAAAATAAAAATAAACCATCTTCCCTTCACACTTTCATTCAGGCTTAGGACTGTCATAGTTTATACATAATATAAACATTGGCGTGTTTAGAAAATGTTTTTTTTTTAATTTTTTTTTTCGTTTTTTTTTAATTTGTTAATATTTTTTGTTTTTTTTTTTTGTTTTTTTGTTTTTTTTTCGTTTTTTTTTTCAAACTTTTTGTACAGTAGAATACAAAAAATTCTTTGAAATAAAAAATTGTCTATTATTGCAGCTTTTGGATATATGCCAGTCCTTAAACACAACCTTAAGTCCCTTGTATCTTTATATTTCCGTAAAGTTTTGGATATTCTTTCATCAAGATTAATATATGTTTTCTTGTAGATTGAAACTAAATCGATCATAAAGGTGATCACAATATTCTGCTTCTTTAACCAGGCACTTCACTAATTGGAATACATTGGGATGTGGTCTTATTAATGTATTCAGACGAAGATTCCAACCTTCTAAAACGTTATTACTGCGATGTCTTTGATCATGGCAATTCCACATTTCCTTGGTAATGTGAGTATTTTCTAACCATTGTTTGACAAAGTAGTCATAAAACTGTTCCATTTTTTCAGAAATAGGAGAGGTTCCTTGAATGCATAATCAGATATCATCGATATCTTCTATGGGTAGATACGCTAACGCCACACATTCTTATGTGCAAACGTATCTCTTCGTTGTCAGTGTATTCAGAAACAAGTCCAATATTTTGAACATTTTTCTATATACATTGATTGAAATGAAAATTACAACCAGAAATTTTGGCTTCGGGAAAATAATTTTCTAAGGCACCAATCACTGCCTGTTCAAAATCCAGTTTTATAAGAGATTGTTTCCAATTTGGTAGTTTCTCTTTCATTGATGAAAATAACATATCGTATGTCTCTTTGGTTTTGTTAGGAAGTAACGCAAATATCAATGGAATTGTATTTGTCTCCTCTGCCGTACTACCAATATCGATATGAACGGTATATATTTGACTAAATTGCTTACTGCAGCTTTTGAATGTTCCATCCATAAATACAGTGTCCTTACTGTTAACCAAAATCTCCCTAGCTTTCTTGCTGGCAAACACCAAGATTCTGTATCCCGAGGGAGTGGTCTTGTCGATAAATAAAAATTTCGTTTTGTCGCTCATTGTAATAATTTCTTCTGGAAATACTATTTCGGATGCTGCCGCTGGATCTGTGAGCAGCCCACGCGCACGTTTTCTATAATCGTTTAAACCACTTTTCACTGAAGAGAATTTTGGGATGTCTGTCACGAAATCCAGTCCTTGACTATATAATCTTTGAAATTCATCTTGATATATTTTTGACATCGGCAAATACCTATTGTCTTCCCTCTTTTTCGTGCATTGAAGACACACTGCTTCAATTTTGTCGCTGCAACACTCGGCTTACACAGATGTTCGTCTTCCTTAATTATTGTGTTATCCATAATTATGTGGCCTCGACATTTTTCAGTTTTCTCTTTCAAAAAACTCCAAAAAACCGAACCATCTTTATTTGTTTGTTTCATACGAAAACTGTACCCTTTATACAATGCACATGGTTTTCCCTTCGAAGTTTCAATAATTTGCACATCCATTTTTAAATCACTAACTCACACTAACTCACACTGATTCACAATAATTATTGATCCTACTATCTCAAAGAACGCAATAGAAATTATTGACCATCAATATGGTCATTATCACGTAGAATTTTCAGGTAATTTTTCTGTTACCATACCCTTTGTTAATGACTTAAGTAGTTACCAGTTCGCATTATCAGGTAGAAAGGAAAGTTAGTTCCAGCGATCTCTCAGTTTGGGAATTCTAGTTACTAATTATATCTAAACAATTAACTTTCATGTAGAAGGATTATAAACAGAGGTATTAAAGATTAAAGAACACTCTGTTATTCGAGAGTATTAGAAAAATTTAATAATTTTGTTAGTTTTGATTTGACATTTTTTTTTCAAATCTAAAGGAAAAAGATGTTTCTGTTTATTTGCCATGTTAGTTTGTTCATTGCAGGTTCACCAGACTATTATTGTAAAATAAAATTAAAATTATATTGCAAGAGAGCGCAAATCGGCCGATTAAGAAAAATATAGTAGTTAGATATTTCTATTATCAAAATTGCAAAGCGTAAACCGGTCGATTTCAGGTAAGGGCGCAAAACGGTCAAGCGCAAACCGGCCGTATTCAGTACTGACTAGGAATTTGTGAAAATATGTTGAAAATAGACAATTTTAATCATAATGCTCAATTTTGTGTCATAAAAACAATTGTGATAAACTAAAGCATTTCTGTGGTTATAATAATTCTCATTTGTACATAATTTTATTTATATATTTATATATACATAATAATTATAAATTTTTACAATTAAAAAGTTTTGTTTCTATATTCTTGTTTTTTATTTGTACAAGTAATTGTTTGCAATTACAATATCCTATCTGCCATAATACTGGATTTGACACTGGCTTTTTTAGATGCTGTGACGAATTTATTAGATTGTTGCAAAAAAATTGTATAGGTACGTTTGATACGGAAATTTAATTGTTTTTATCAATTTCAAATCTTTTTTTATTTTGATTTAGCCAGAAAGATCGCCAATTTATGTCATTCTAAGGGCAGCTAGATGGTTGATGAAAAGCTTGTCGTGGGTTCGAAACTAGCTTTTGACATTGGTAGTTGTTTCAACAGAACGTACTACGAACAAAGGATGGGAAGTTGTCAAGCCATTACCAATATTAAAATATAGCAAATATATGGCTGGTATAGATAGGCAGGATCAGATGTTGTCGTATTACCCATGCTCCAGAAAAACACTACGCTGGTATAAGAAACTAGGGCTCCATTTTTTTCCAGGTAACGCTACTGAATGCCTTTTTGTTAAATAATAAATACTCTTTTAGATTTCAAACTGGAAGTAATTCGTAAATTACTAACTAACACAAATAAAGACGTATGACTCAATCTCACTACTGAACATATAGCTACCATCATTACTTTGAAATCTGAAAAAGGAGAAACAAAGAGAAAAAGATGCAGAGTATGTTTTTTGGCCAAAATTTTGAAAACACAATATATGAGTGTACTGATTATGAAGGGAAACCCGGTCTCTGCCTAGGTGATTGTTTTAGAGAATATCATCAATGTAATAGATAGTTGTTTCTCCAGTTAACTAAATCCAATTTAAAATGTATTTTGTTTTGTGATTTTTCTTATGTATGCATTATTTATGTGTTTTGTTTATTTTGTTTTAAACAATGTTTTGTCCCGCTTCTTGTATTTTTTTTAAATACTGTAACATCGTAAACCTTTTTTTAATGGTGCTAGAAAGGTCACCAATGGAGACACTGCGGACGGCAGCCAGATGGTTGGTGGAGAGCGAGTCGTGGGTTCGAAACTACCTTTTGGAACCGGCAATGGATCCAACGGACGAAATAAGTAAAGATATGACAGGATAAGACGTATTAGAAAAGATACCGAAATAAACAAAAAGATAGATGGGTAAAATTACCAAAGATAAGATAAGATAGGAACAGGGTCCCACTTAATTTTTTGGTGTTTACGGAGAAAATTAAGAAACCTTAGAAAAGAAAAAAGATAAGGAAAAATATTTTGGTTCTGAGACCAAATCCAAGGAAAGATACCAACAGTTAATTATTAAATAAATTTGGTCAACACACTATATAAACAAATAATAAATATATTAGGTGGACTCCGTCCACCTACTTACCTACGAAACTTAATCAGCCTGGTCTTTCTCCTGGTCAAAAGTATAGTAATAATTGAAGGTAAAAAGCAAATATTCAGAGTTATTATGTTATCAGGAAACGTGTTAGGAGTCGACAAATAAAATTTATACATACAACAAAAACAATATATTCAACAACACAATGATACAGGCGGTTGAATGTACCCTCAAGTAATAAAAATACACCATCAATAAATTATTAAATGGTGGTATACATATAAAAAATAAACAGTATTATGATTGATAAATACCTTTACAAATACAATATAATGGAATCATACACAAATTAAATTATCAGCGAAGAGAGTCTGATGCTATTTGAAAATATTCAACTAAAGTTGATTAAACGAAGTCTCTCTTTGCTGTTTAATGGGCATATCTCGAGATACTGGGTACAGTAATTAAAAAAAAGTAATAACAAATAACACAAAGTTAATTAAAGTTAAATTCAAAGAATACAAAAAGATTACAGAAATAAAAATTTAACCAACTCGCACTGGTTAAGTTTTTATCTGTTCGCACTGTTGTTTAATGATTATCTGAGAATTAAATGTTCGTAATTTAGAAGTTCTTAAAAACTATTAGAAAGTTCCTAAGAAAATATTAAATGTTCTTTAAATTGAATGCAAAAATCAGTAGTTACTCTTAACTACAAAAGAAATAATCGAACGCAAATTCGCCCATATAGTAGAAGATAATATGATAACCATATTATTCGCCCAGATAATTGAAGGTAATTGATTATGATAACTTACAGTAAATCTTTATGACTGCTACACTGCACTGAAGTTAATATACTTTACTATAATACTTTACTTGTATCAAGCACTGAAGTTAATTAAAATTATATAGTATTAGATTTAGAAACTCAAACTATATAAGTGTATACACACTAAAAAAAAGGCCCAAAGAAGGTAACACAAAGACGGTAATATGAGCGAGCGTCTGTCCTCAAAGACTGCCTTCTCAGAAGTGGTGTTCCTTCTCTAAAAATTTACGAAACTACCCAAGAAGGTGGGATATCTCCCACTCAAAAGTGATAGGACAGTATCCATTTCTGAGAAGGTAAAGTTCTAACGACTATCGGAAAGTTCGAGGTAAATCGGTACTAGTAACTTGGAACGTGACGAAAATAAAATGTCCGGAATTAGGTTTTTACAGAAAAATTACTATAGACGTGCTTACGACTATATTTAACAAATCTATCTAAAAGAAATTGCCTGAAACCGGAAAGAATTAACCGAGGATAATAAGTCGGACCTTCCGTCTTTTGAGATAGTCGGTAAATTCCAATAAAATTTCCTAATGGTCAATACGACCAACCGCGTATATATTATTTGCAAATACGGCCATTGGCGTCTCAGCAACAGGGTTAAAAAAAAGGATTAAAAATTATTTAATATTTTAATTATAAAAAAAATATAAGAAAAATACATTTTATTAAAATATATTTCTTATATTTTTTAAACATATTGTATTTAACTGATAGCCGAGTGCCTGCAGTAACATATATGACACATATTTTAATCCAACTTATACAGGTGGTATTCAACATTTGCTTATTTTTTTACTTTAAGTAAATGGTTATGTTAATACAATTTCATCCTAAGCATTCATACATACTATTTTGGGTATGTATTTTTTTTATTTGAAATTTGCATCTTGCGAAAGTTTTAATTTATTCATTATTGTAGTTTTATGGTTAAGAAAATTACTATGTTCAGCGGATTAAATTTTTCTAAATATTTCACATTATATTGTTACACGGTTTGAATGAAATGATTTGGTTGGTTAAATTATGCAGAATAATTAGAATATCTGTTCAAATATACATTTTAATATTATAAGTGCCTTGAATTTTACCTACCTCTAATTCTTCTAGCAATTACTAATCTTTAAATTAACATTTTTGGATATCTTCATGATTGCCAATGGTCGTCAATTTAAATCGTTCAATTCGTTATCAGTCCTTCAATCTACCTAAGCAGTTTGACCTGTCTTTACTTTCTAAATTCCAGTAAACTGCACAGGTAATAAAATTATTTGAAAATAACCTTTCTATCATCTTTATGAATCAGCAAAACTTTACCAAGATGTTGTTTTGATACTTTCAAAATTCACCCTTAGGTATGTTAATTCATTTTTTTTTTAATAATCTAGTAGCAACTCAGATCCGAATTACCTAGCACACCTAGTAAAAATATAACTAATGTGCTCACGACTCGCATCCAAGTCATTTTTTACAATGAATTAAATTGAATTATATAAATTATATTTAATATAACCCTTTATAATTTAAGAAATATTTCATTTCCGAATTAATATTTTCAAAAAATCAAAGAGACTCGAATACGGATACTAATATTATAAAAAACTAAGTAGATTTAGACTCATCTGAAGATGAGATGCTTCTTGAGGAAATTTTAGAATCGGATGGTTCAGCTGAAGATATAACCGTTACAGAAGATGTTGATTTTTGGTAACTATGGCAGATCAGATCAGAATAGCCATGATGATTGCCAACCTTCGTCGCGGAGATGGCACGTGAAGAAGATGGCAGGATAATGAACTGAGACTTAAAAGTTTTTTTACTATCTGGTTAAACAATAACTCATTTAAAGAATTGAACTACGAAGGACTACCAGCCAAGGGGCTGGAATGAAAAACAAATTAAACACTAACTTATATTTAATACTAAGATTAAATACCAATTTCTGATAGCTGTCCGAAAACACTGTGATATGGGATATTTCACTACACTTTTCACTGAGACTATTTTCACTACTATATATAATTACAAGTAGAATTGCTTAGCGGAATGTCGTTTCTATGTTCAAAGCGAACTTCTGGCAACACTGCTGGTTTGAATAAATAAAGTGTTTATATGAAAATTATAACTGCGGATTTAGGAAACCCTGATTACTACGAATGATTGGCTTGATAATATTTATGAAGAATAATGCGATGCGAACTACTTAGTTGTAAATATAATACATTAATAAGCAAAGCGAGTATTTTGCGAGTTAGCGATTTCAGCTTACGAGATTTGCGAACAAGTTCTGTGATGGCTTTTCTCCACTGAGTTTGATAATATCCAAAATATGTAGACAGGTACTGGCGGGTTTATTCCATTCCCTCTAAGAATTGCAATATCGGCATGAAAATTTGTATAGAGTGGAATGGAATTTCACCATTATCCACTTCAGGCTACTGTTTTGAAAAATATTATACATTACAAGACTATAACTAAAAAATTGATTGATACTTGTAAAGAATATATTATACACTAATCTGTAATAAAGTTTAAATTAAATTTAATTTTATCGTGCGTTTAAAACATGCTAATAAAATTTAAAAACAAATTGTAATATAAAAACATAAATTTTATTTGAACCAAATGAGAGTTTAATTAACACGTCATTCGATATTAAATTCAACTGTAGATTGTTTAAAATGTTTTATTCAGTGCTACCAAATTTAAATACTTAAGAATTAATGGAAAAAAAGCTAGAGCTATTTTACATAACGTTTTTAGAAATATTAGATTGATTAAACGGCCATGACAACCTCAGTGCACTTTCATGTGTCAAACAGTGCTACGTAGTTCAGTAAGCATGTAATAAATGCCAATGACTTGTACGTTACTTTACTTATCATTACGTTCGACCGCAAATGGTTAAGTTTTTGTAAATAGGAAGAGAAATAAGATACGTAAGAATATTTTAACGTAACTTGTCTGGATGGAAAGAGAAGAAAAAAATCCAGGTGCAAGTTAGTTTACCTTGCACACAACAGTGAGCTTTGGGACGTGGGTCTATTCGCTCCGTGCGTGACTGACGCGACACCTACCGCCTTCATCTGACAGTTTTGGACCTACGAATTTTCAGGTTAAACATATGACATATGTTTGACATTGTTAAATACAGGCGAAATTGACAATTATTAATAATTAACTTTTTAATTATATTTTTTCAGTTTATGTACAAAATAAATGTAGTATTAAAAACTGGGTTTCCCAAAATTCATCATAATATATCTTTTTAACCCCAAACGGAAAAGAAAGGGAAAAATCTAGTACTGTCTAATCAAGTTTTTTACGTAAAAGAGCATATAATTAAAAACAGTAATCGTAAAAATTATGATATAAAAGCTAAAGTCATCAGGCACTCTGCAGTTAGCTTGAAGCCTTATAAAATATCATTTAAGGTAAATTATTTAAATATTTCGTATTTTAATTGCATAAAAATGAGGTTATGTGATATTTACTTTTTCATATTAATAGCACGGATCCATCTTTTTCTTTTCTCTAATTTATATGTAATCTTTGGGAACCTATAAAAACTACACTTACTATTTTTGCTACTATTAGCATAATTAAATACGCAACATGTATTTGCACACATTTTTAATAAAATTTATGCGTAAAAAGATAGGTCCAATTGTGTCATATTTCGCCGCTACGCACGCTGGCATCGTTTCAAGGTACCCCTACCATGGTCACGCACGGAGCGAATAGATTTAGGAATGGGGTATATTTAAAAAAAATTTGGAAGAGTTGAAATGTACCAATGAAAATGAGGGAATTTGGTACTAAAAAAAAGTGGAAATAAAGGGCGCAACCTTGTCCTTTGTCGAGGGACGAGAAAAACTCGATACTTGACCTATGAGAAGATTGACTTAAGGAGGATAAAAACAAATTGGATAAACCTTTTAAAAACCAATATGCATACATAGTCAAAAAAAAACAAATAAACACTTACCTTATAATATCTCTCTACAGGGTGTCAAAAAAGTAGGTATTAAATCGCATATTCTAAGACCAACAATTGTTCAATTGAACCTAACTTACCTTAGTGTAAATATGCACATAAAAAAGTTACATCACTTTGTTACAAAATGAAAATCAATTTTTTCCAATATATAGAAAACTGTTTTATTTTATATTAAAAATGGACATGTGGCTTTCTTATGGCAGAATTATCTTAAAAAAAATAACAGTGAATACGTTTCAATTAAATTATTATTGTGGTACCATTAAACACAATGAAACAATGTTTTTAAAACTTTTTTGCCTCTTGGTATTTTTTCGATAAGCCAGTTTTTATCGAGATGTGGCTTCCTTTTAATATGTTTCTTCAAAATTTCTGAGTAAATAAACAAAATGTAAAATATAAATAAATTTTCATATTGTTACCAGGTCTCTATAATCTTACTTAATCATATACAAATATGTGGTGGATTTTACAAATGTTTAAAATGACCTCCATTTTATTGAATACACATACGAAACCATTTTAAACAGGAAAACAGAATTTTTTTGAAAATGATGTTCTTCCGATGAAATTGATTTGCAGCTTCCATGATTCTATTCTTTAGTTGTTGTTCGTTCATAATTGTCCAATATCAAATCTTCAGAATTCATATCCGAAATTGGACAGTATAATTTTATCACCCAGTAGACCGAATGAATCTATTTGTTATTAAATACACACACGTAGTTAATTAGGTTACATACACATTTGGTCAATTATCAATAATATAATTTGGACATCAGTCAAAAGTGCTGACAAAGTTAAACAATTTACATAAATTAAATACACATATCACGCTAGATCCGCGAATATATTGACCCAATTAAAACTTATATAAAACTAAGATCTAGATAAAACTAAGAACTAGAGAAGCATTCAATCAATATTCACTCAACAAACTTGATAGTCTTCAACGATCAACTTCATCAGTCTCTACTCAAAGTAATCCCGGGTCAACACCCATAGTGTACGTCTCAACAATAAACTCTGCTACTATTATTTGGTGTTTCCATTACAACTGAACGAACATCTTTACTGAGCCAACGAAGGGAATTTGTTCAATAATTAATACTTAATGCTTAAAATACATACCCTTTCTTAAAACTCTAGAAGCAAAAGTCAATTGGGTTAAGATCTGCACATCTGGCCAAGAAATAGGCGCATCAGTTCCCCTTACAATCCAACGTCCAGGATACTGATAGAAAAGATCAGCTTATTTCATTCTGGTAATGCGCTGGAGCGACATCCTGTAAAAATCACATATTTTTCCTGATTTCGAGATTGACCTCGTCCACGTACTCTGGTAACACATTTTGTAGAAAGTGTAAATAATTTTCACCATTTAAATTGTTTGGAAGAAATATTGGCCATATTAGGTTATTATCCACAATTCCTGCCCAAACATTGTCTTTAAAATTTCTTTGGTGACGAGAGACTTTTTTTGGGTTTTTTTCGGCCCAGATCTGCATGTTATGATGGTCTGTAATGGCATTTCTGAAATCACAAAACGTGAATAATCCATTCTTTTAGGATAATCTTCATCCAGTAATTCTTGAATGGGTGTTAAGTAATAAGGATGAATCTGTCGTTTCTTGAATCTCCTCCAAATCATCATGTGAGAAACATCTAATTGAGCCGCTACTACTCTTGTACTGCTTCTAGGGATTTTTTGAATTGCTTCCAAAATATTTTCATGGTTTTATCTACTTTTGGTCGACCATTATTACCAACAAGTTGCGGTCGCAATGTGCCTGTCTCCCGTAAACGCCGGCCAAGGAAAAGAAATAATCGTCTGCCTGGTGTATTTCGATTAAGATATTTTTCTGCATAACACCTTGTAGCTGCTGCATTAGTCCCTTGACATTCACCTGTAATTACCAAATTACCAATAATTATCTAAAACGTTAATTTAGCCTGCTCAAACTTACCCAGAATTAAATGCATATCTGCCATTTTTGAACACGTGTTTACCATTGTAATAGAAAATTTAGTTTTTCTTAATAATCTTAAATGCACAATAATTGGAATATTTATTTATTACTGACAAATATGTATTTAATACATAGTAACTATAGCAACAAGTGTTGTACAATCGACTAGAGACTTTTTAAAACAATAATAATAAAAGTATTAACATCTCAATATAAAACTGGCTTATCAAAAAAGTACTAGGAAACAAAAAAGTTTTAAAAAATTGTGTTTAACTAAAGGTACCACAATAATAATTGAATTGAAACGTATACAAACATTTTGGGGCTTTAAGGGAACAAAACCCCCATAAAATATTTATGGGGTGTACAAATTTCACTGTTAATTTTTTTATAGATATTCCTATCTTAAGAAAGCCACTGAAATGTCTATTTTCAATATAAAATCTCTAACAGTTTTCGATATACTGGAAACAATCGATTTTCATATTCTAACTTCAAAGGGCTGTAACTTTTTTTATATGCACATTTGTACTAAGGTAAGTTAGGTTCAATCGAACTATTTTTGGTCCCAGAATACGTGATTTAGTTTATGACCTTCCTTTTTGTTACACCCTGTATATTTCTATCAGATTTATCTTCTTATTAGTTATCAGAAGAAAGGAAGATTATAGGAGAGCTTTACACAATTAATGGCCACAAATTAACAATTTTTATTTCTCAAAAGTTCAGCCAGATAAACGTATGATGGAATGTTAACAAATTAGCGAAGTAAACATAAACAAAACAGATAGGTAAAAGACAAAATTACAAATTTAGATAAATTAAACATTAAATTAAATATTATACCCTATTCATTCTACAACTTCCCAATCGTCAATAGAACCACGTGTAAGCCAAACAGGGTCGTACTGATGTACGACCTATGTATTATATGATTTTTAAAAATATTTACTTTTGAAACTGTTAGTGTAAGAATTTCTTGAAATTTAATCATTATATCACAATTTAACTAAACTCTAAAAAATAACACGACCAGTAAATAACTTAACAATAACTATAACATAAATATAACACAATATATTAACTTAAATCAACACGATACAATTTGAATTTAAAATGCTCGCAAGTTGGGATCTGTAACATGAGAATCTGTCTCGCTTACGGTAATAAATTAAATTTAATAGGCTCTTGACGAATGAGACGGCGAATATCAACACGTGCTCATGTTTACTGATGGGAATTTAGTAAACGAATAAACTTTAGGTCCTTAGACGCTAAACCAAACAACACAACTGGTCAATATATTAAAGAAACGCAAGGTGGAATGCTTCGGTCGCATTATGAGACCCTGAAAAATATGATCTTTTACATCTGATCATTTAGGGAAAGATCCAAGGTAATCGTGGTCCTGGTAGAAGAAGAACATCATGGCTGAAAAATCTAAGGCAATGGTATGGAAAATCAACTACATCGTTATTTAGAGCTGCTGTCAAGAAAGTCACGATAGCGAATATGGTAGCCAACATGATATCCAACGATCGATAACGGTCATTGAACTAGAAGAAGAAGAAGATATTAAATAAATAGTTCTAAAATTAGGTGGAATAGCTTTATAACTGGGTAAAATTGCAAAATAAATTCAAATAGCAAAATTTAGAAAAATACTTTTGGTCATTACCTCAGTTATATCATACTATTATGATATTATAGGCATTATATCTTAATGTCTATAAAAAATTTTTACATATTAATTAGCTGAACAAGAGGGCACAATAATTCTCTTTGATCACCAGAGCACTGACTTGCAAACTGTTAGACTTTATTTACAAACAAAAATTATAACGGGGTACCAGAAACAATTAAAAGTGCATAATACCCTATACAACAATTTTGCACGGCACAGCAGAAGATATGGTGGCAAATAAAGTTAACATGTATATTTCTTCAGTTGACAAGAAAGAAGCCATTTAGCGATCATATCTCCAACATTCGGACAAGTTTTAAAATTAATTTCAACTTCACTTACACTGTAGACTTCACTTACTAATTTTTAACTGAATTTAATCTTATCACTTTATTTTATCTTGGTTTAACTGTTGTACTTTATTGTACTGCACTAAATTATCGATTACTTACATTGTAGACTTCACTTATTATATTATATTATTGTACTGCACTACATTATCGATTTTACATCTTTATCTACTAACGACCTGGCGATGGAGTCCTGGTTAGCCATGCCTAACCAGGACTCCATCGTACTCTCAAAGCTGTCAACATCGAAGTCCTCTATTGACAATAGAGGAGCCTCCACACACCTCCACAATGAGAGCGACCGTTCGAATGGCTGCTCCAGAAGTGAAGTCATCACTACAAAATCATTCTCTTGTCCACATAAGCAGGAAGGTTCTTATGTATTTCCTGCGCAATTATCCAGGCAGAACCAAGATAAAACGAAAGAGCAATTTGTTTATTATAAACAGACTCCAAAATGTTTAGATTATGAATCGCAGTGGTTAAAATGTTGTTGAATATTAACAAAAAATTAGGTGATTAAAACTAAAAATGTAAAATATACTGAAATTACAATTGTTAATTAAATGTTGCCAACAGACTTTATAATTAAATAACAAATAACTCTCAAATCGTTTAAATGTAATACTCAATCAGGAAAATTGTTACCAGTAGAATAAATAAATAACTCAGCTTAAAACAAAACCAATTGACTTCAACAAATAGTTTGAATGAAAATAAAAATAAAACAGGTAAATAAATTTATAGGTGGTAAAATACTAAAAAAAAAATGATTTTTTACAATTCCTCAACATACAAATACATGCAAAAGTAAATATTAGCTTATTTGGTCAGTAAAGATATGATTAACGTTAATTAAAAATAAAATAAAACAAAAAATCTATTCTTTACTGGATCGGGACTTAACTTGAGTTATGGGAAAATTTAAGCCTAATAAGAATTTAATTTAAATCTGATGCCAATATTTATGGATACGATTGCTGGAGAATAACTTGAAAATTAAAAATCTTTTATTGTAAACAAAAAGACAAAGTGTGTCTGTGGTTATCAAGATGCAATTACTCTGGTACCTATGTAAAGGTAATTCAACTGGCGCACAAAAATATAATCATGTCTTTGTCAAAGGTTCAGCAATTTTTAAGCTTTTCTGCGTCACTTATTATATGGTAATTTACAGTTGTTGATGGTCTGCCTCTTAAAAATTCAACACTAACTCTATAGGCCATTATTGATGTACTTAAGAAAGGAAGTACAACGTTAAATGGGTTTTATTGTTTCATATGGTCAATGTATCCTCAAAATGAAAAAACCGTGTAGTGCTACCATTTAAAGAGGTGAGTTTTTAAGAAAATGGTGAATTAGTCCCTATGTACTAGAGTTTTTAATGTCAAAAATATTTTTTTTGGCTAAAATATATAAAAAAAACAAGCACAAAAAAAACGAAGAATAACGATTTATTTTTGCCTTATAACTTTTTTTATGGGGGTATAGTTATAGGCAATCGTTCATATAAAAAAACTACAATCCTTCCTCTTCATAATGACGTTAAGTAAAAGTATCTGGAATTTACAGTATTCGAGATACGAATACGATTTTAGGTATACCTCATTGTACATATTTAAGGTAAATGTCCCAGTAATAGACACGTTAAGGTAACGTTTGAAAGTAAGCTTTCAATATATCAATATTGTTTTAATATTAATATAATCTATTAAGCTTCTCATGAGCTTCTCTAGGAAGTGTAGCATACGAAAATGCTTAAAGTATTTAGGTAAGAACTTGCTTATTTAATTAATTGCGAGAATATTGTTAAATATGTAAGTAATTAACTAATAAAATAACGGGTGTGGCAGTCTAGTGGGACTGCCTTTAGAAGTTACACTTCTATACACTTATTCGCCGTTACAAATTTATTTGGGAGTCAATCTGCACAATCATTACATATGTAATTCTATAGGTAAGACATATCAGAAAGAGAAACAGAATTAATAACAACTTACTAACATTAATAAACAACATTTGACCTGTAATAGGAGTATAGTAAATGAAGGATTGAATCAATATTTTGATGAAAATGTATATTTTTATTTTCATATATGTATGAAAGGAGTTGAATGCAAAAATTTTTTACACATACTCTGCAGTAAAATTCATTGTTAATTTTGTTATTAATATAAAAATACAATACAATACACTGCAACATAATTCAAGATAATAATACAATACAAATTAAAATGCAATATTCATAAGTGTTTAAAAATGACAATAATATACATAAAAAAAATACACTAGAATACAGTGCAACATAATTCAATATAATAATACAATACAAATTAAAATGCAATATTTATAAGTGTTTAAAAATGACAAGAATATACATAACTTTTCTACTTATGTATGTGTTTAATTAACGATGTAATAATATTAATAAAAAAGTCCTCCCCGACTGTGAATCGAACCCCGGTCTCCCGCGTGACAGGCTGGGATACTGACTACTATACTACCGAGGACATGACACAAAAGTATTTTAAAATTGACAGTTCTGGGCCATACAGTGATTTATTGAGATTATTATTTTGAAATACAAAAGACTAATAATAAGAGACTTGAGGCCCAAGTAAGCAATTTTAGTTCGCGGATAAGCCACAGTAAGATAACAGGATTATAGCGACAATGCGCTGTTCTGAATTTTGAATTCGGTTAGGAAACCATGTTGGAGTTCTATTGCCCAGGACTTCCACATGAAGAGCATTTGGCTGATAGTTGCGCCCCTATCGCGCATCAGAGTGCTATAAGGGGGAAAGGGATGGTCTGAAGCATTGGAGCGCGGTGGAGTGACTCCTGTTTTTACTCGAGTTAATACACTTCGTTCCAATGAATTGTTACACCCGAAAGTAATTCTTAGGGGTGAACATGTCTCACAGGCTGGGTTTAATTAAATTGCTTGCTTTTCGTCAGAAAAATATGATTTCAGCGCATTCGGTTTTCCTTATTAAAACGATACTGAATGTGTATTGAAGAAAATGGGGGTCATTTTGAACGTTTATTGTATTATCATATTTATAGAGGTCGTAGACATTTTTTGTACTTGTTAATTCACTTAAGCCATTTATTTAGTTGCACGTAATTTTTTAAAGGTTAATGAACAGGGTCGTAACTCAATAAAAACTGTTTTTTGAAAAAAGTGATAAGATGCAAAAAAGTTTTAAAAATAATGTGTTAAACTAATGATGCCACAAAATTCATTTGATTTGAACGTATTCAAAAGTTTGGGGGGGATTTAGGGCTGCACACCCCTCTTAAAATTTTTCTGTGCGCTTAGATTTTGTTGTTTCTTTTTTATGAAAAATGCTTTCAGAACAAGAAAGTAACGTGTCCATTTTTATTACAAAATGTCAAGTAATTTAGGAGATAATGCAAAAAAAAAAATTTTTATTTTGTAACTTCAAAGGGCTGTAACCTTTTTTGTGTACACTTTTGTACTAAGGTAAGTTGGATTCAATCAATTTCTTTTTGTCCCCGGAATGCGTGTTTTAATTTATGACATACCTTTTTAAAACACCCTGTATAGTATAAAAGTAGTACATGTATAGTATATAATAGTTTATATTGTATATAATATATATATATATATATATATATATATATATATATATATATATATATATATATAGCATACGTAGATGTTTTTGTGTAGAATTTTTATTTTTATATTTTTTTTTGTTGTAAATTCCACCGAAGTGTATAGTTTATCGTGTATATATAGAATATAGTAGGCACTATAGTTTAAACTATTATATTTATTTTACACTAGCCACAAAATAAAATATCAAAATACACAAGGACTCAGGTCACCATTTACATTTACAATAAATATTGAAACTACATTGAATTAAAGACAGCATCAAAAATGACACAAATGTTCTTTTTTTTTTGTTGTTTCTGCATTACTAACGAGTCAATAGTTTAAGAATATCTGGCAATTTTGCAAAGTTGGTATTTCTGAGAACTTAAGTTTTTTCTTGGTTAAGTAAAAACATGTATGTATGGTAGAACGCAAATTACAACTAAGAAATTTTTTTGAGTAATCAAAACTCAGGTAAGGTTTTACTTAGATTACGTTGGTGGAACCGGACGTGAACCACCTAAAACTATTTAACGGGACGCATATGGTGGTATGACAACTTATAGGCAATATAATATACGCGAAGATACTCAAAGGAAAATTTAAGGATGAAGATGTTTCTCACTCCAAGAACGTTTGTGGACTAAATATAGAAAGTTATTGTTTTCTTCATGGAACATAGTATGTTGACGTTTAGGCAAATCGTTTAATTTGTTTATTTTTACGTCTGGCAACACAACGAAAAGTATAGTATATCAACAGGCCCTCAATGAAAATAATCGGCACGAATGCAACCCATTCAATTAATGTTTTTTTTTTGTTATCACGGAGTTAGCTTTTATTTAATTTTTATTGAAATTAATTAATTTAATACTAATAAAAAAGCTAATAAAACGCAGCTAATAATAACACAAAATATTTAATTAATTCTAAGGTGGTATGAAGTTCGCTGGGTCAGCTAGTTATCGTATAATTTTAATGACATTTTTTGTATGTACAGTCAGAAGTTAAACTAAGTAAATCTTTTCTTATAGCTTCTCATATTTCTTCGTTTTATGTGTCAAAATAAATATTTTTTGTTAAATTTACTCCTTCAAATCAATAGAAGAGATGGATATATATGCGTGAACGTATTATTATTTTCGGAGTTTTCTTTGTATTTGTTTATCTTCTTCTTCTTTATCTTTCTTGTATGTAGACTGTAAAGCCTGTTTCTTTTTCGATATTAGCCTCCTAAATTGTTTAAATTATGGCACCATCTTTTTCTTGGTCTGCCAATACTTTTTCGTCCATTTGGTAACTTATCTCGTGCTATTCGTACTATCCTATCTTCTGCAATTCTACTAACATGTTCGTTTCACTCCTGTTTTCGTTTTGCCACCCATCCAACAGGCTTTTCCCTGATATAGATTGTGTCAGTTTTAGATGTGTCAGGTCTTGTCTCCGCCATGTAAATTAATATAGGTCTAATTGCTGCTTTATAAATTCTTGTTTGTGTCTTGTCTTAGATGCTTGTTCTTCCAGATTGTGTCATTAAGAGATCCCGCCGCTTTACTTGCTATTAAGCCTTGTTGTCGTAGTTCTTCAACCTGTCCGTAACTAGTTATATTCTTCTGTTTTTGTTTGTTTATCTGCTTTTTATATTTTTTTCTGTAATTCATTCTTCTTCTTCTTCTCGTAGCACTACAACCCGGGGTGGGTTTTGGCTGACTGCAGAACTTGCTTCCATCTTGAACGGTCGTCCATAAAAGTTGGGTTAGTGGGCAGCCCCATTGTTCTTAGATCTCACCATATATTGTCTCTCCATTGCATTCGTGGGCGTCCTAAGGGTCTTCTTCCTGTGGGGGCTTCCTCCCATATTAATTTGGCAAGGCGGTTATTAGGGAGTCTATGGACATGGCCAGCCCATCTTAAACGTTGGGATTTAATCTCTTGGACTATATCGCTCGCTCTATATCTGCTTGACCTCAGCATTTGTTCTCATTCGGTATTGGTTGCTATTAATGTCGTGATAAGGCCCAAAGATTTTTCTGAGGATTTTCCTCTCAAAACATCCAAGTTTCTTTCAGTTTCTTTGGTCAGGGTCCACGTCTCACACCCATACTTGAGCACCGGTCTAATCACCGTCTTATATATTCTAATCTTTGATGTTCGTGTTAGGTTTTTAGATTTAATAGTATTGTGGAGGCTGTACATACATCTGTTTGCTGCCTGAATTCTTCCTTTCATCTCTTCCGCGATATCGTTATCTGCAGTGATTGTTGCTCCGAGATATTTAAAACTATCCACTCTTTCAAAGTTATATGGGTTTATTGTCACATTTTGCCCTATTCCGTTTACCCTTAAACCAGTTTTCTTTGCATCTACCTCCAATTTATTAAAAGTCTCCTTCACATTGGTGACAGTGTTTCCCACAATGTCAATATCATTTGCGTATGCTAGTAGTAATTTGGGTCCATTTACTGTCAGTAATTTTGTTTTAAGGTGTGCTGCTCTTACTACTTTCTCCAGGATGATATTAAAGAGGAGAGGTGACAGCGCATCTCCTTGTTTCAGGCCATTGCTTATTTCGAAATTCTGAGAGTTTGCTACCTATCCGTACTCTGGATCTACAGCTATTCACACATAACTTTTAATTCTGTCGTACGCTTGCAGGAAATCTATGAAGAGATTATGGATAGTTCTATTGAATTCCCATCCTTTTTCAAGCAGCTGTCTTAGAGTAAAGATCTGATCTATGGTCGATCTATGTTTTCTAAAACCGGCTTGATATTCCCACATGAAATTTTCTACAAACGGTGTCAGCCTACTTAATAGGATGTTCGGTAAGATTTTATATGCCGTATTAAGTTGGGAGATGCCTCTATAATTAGAGCACTTGGTTTTGTCTCCCTTTTTATGGATGGGGATTATTACACTTTCGTGCCATTTTGTTGGTATTTTCTCTTCGTTCCATATAAGTGTTATTAGTTTGTGTATTTGTCTATGTAGAGTTTCTCCTCCGTACTTAAGGAATTCAGCCAGTATATTGCCAGAGCCTGGAGCTTTTCCGTTCTTCAATTTGTTAATTGCTTGCAATGTTTCATCTATTTTGGGTTTCTCTACCTATAGGTCCACCCCAATATATATGTATATATATATATATATATATATATATATATATATATATATATATATATATTTTCTCCATATTCTTCCTCTTGATGTATGTTTAGTAAAGTCTTGAAATATTCTTGCCATATTTGGAGCAGTTCTTTTTCATTTAATATTAATTCATCATTTTTCTGAGTACAGACACGCATCTAGGTCTGAAGCCTTTTTCTTCTTCTATCTTTTCTGTAATTCATTGCTTTATGGATATAAATACTTTTTAATTTTCATGTTTTTAATGTTTAACCCCTTATATGACATTTTCGTTAATGTTAAATTTAAAAGCTTCACATGTAATAAAAAAGTCAGTAAAACTCCATTGCTATTTTTCGTGGAACGTTTAACCATGTGGTAATTTACTACCGTTTGAAGTAACTTTATTACCCTAAATATACGACCTCTTTACCGTATAGCACCCCATAAATGATATTGTCTTTAAATTCGACATAATTGGATTGCCCGCTATTTTGTGGACGTAAAGTGATTGACGAAATTTTGTTAGCGAGGGTCCGGTCTAATATCCTTTGGCAAAATTGTTTCGAAAATTATAGGTTTCACCGAGAATCTAGCGGAAACACGCTTACCGGCATTGCTAAAAATGATACCAAATGAAGATCAGTACATACATTGAAACAGATTTTTAATAAATGATGATTTGAAATAAATATTTAAAAATATGGGATATACAAATAGGAAATTTTCAACATTTTTTTACAAAATTCTATATTACAATACTTACCGTGCACCGACTCTATATTTATAATCAAGCAAGTGCAAGACAAATCATTAGAGTACAACAAACCGGCATATCTATGTTTCGTGGACCTTGAAAAGCTATTTTGACCGGATCAAATTAAAGGACGTTATCCACTTATTATATGCAAGAGAGATACCTCGAAGAATAATCAAAACAATCGAAAATATCTACCAAAATAACACAATAGAAGTAAAACAGAGGAAATAACCGATCATATTAAAGTTGGCAATGGGATAAGACAAGGAGATTCACAGAGTCCTCTATTGTTCAACCTGATTATGGATGAAATAATAAAAAAAGTAAAAACGAAAAAAGGTTACTAAATGGAAGAAAAAAATCTTAAAATCATATGTTATGCAGACTACGCAATACTACTCTTCAAAATAAAGATGACCTACAACGTATGTTGTACCAGTTTAATATAACTGCCAAAAAATTGAACATGTTAATTTACCCAAAAAAGACAAAATGCATGATTACAACAGCAATTTTACTAAGATGTAAATTACAGCTGGAAGGTCAGATAATAGAATATGTGATAAAGTCTAAATATCTATGCATCACATCTAGCTACTAAAAGCTCGAAACAGAAGTTGAAGATCAAGTGAATAGAGCAAGCAGAGCCGGAAGTTGCCTGAATGAAACAATATGGAAAATAAAAATATCGAGAAATAAATGAAAGGCAGAATTTACAAAACAGTCATCGGACCAATAATGACGTACGCGGCAGAAGCACGACCTGACACAGAGGACAAAAAGGATGTTAGAAACAGCAGAGATGAAAACACGTAGATGCAAGGTGGAGAACATCAAGAAATAAGTAAGAAATGGAAGAGAAGAATGGAACGATCATATAAGCCGAATAACAACAGATAGAGTAGTAAAGACGGCCACAGACGGTTCTCCAAAAAAAGACAATCGGTAGGAAGGCCACGAAAACGATGAAAAGACAAATTCTTCTTCCCATGGCACCGTCTCATTTCGAAGGTTAGCGATCCAAATGGCAATTGTAGTTTTGGAAACTGCTGCGCGAAAGATTTCTGCGGATGAGCGGTCGAACCATCTCCTCAGGTCTTTCAACCACGAGTTCTGGTGTCTTCCTACTGATCTTTTGCCCTGTACTTTTCCTTCCAGTATAACTTGAAGTCATTCGTATCTTTCGTCTCTCAACACATGACCCAAGTATTGCATTTTCCTCTCTTTGATTATTCTTAGTAATTCTTTTTGTTTACATATGCGACGAAGTACCTCAACATTAGTAAGATAACTTACTGGGGGCATATTGAAAAATATACAGAGGCATGTCTACATAAAAAAAAGATAATACAGATAACCAACAAGTATCAAAAGTTAGAAAGCTTGATGTATACATGATGACGGAACAAGAAGATTATTCTTCAGCTATTTATCTGCTCTGTTAATACTTACGATTAAGCTATGACATTGGGCATTACGCTTTCTTTCAAAAAAAAACAATTTTTGTGCTCATCTAATAACCCCGTATCAACCCCGTATTGAAAAAGTATCAAGTTACAAATACTTGGGTACTTCAATAAATGAAACTGGAGACCAAAACAATGAAATAAATTGCCAGGGCTACTTTCATAAAGATGAGGAAATTCTTCTGCAACAGAGATATAAGCATCCCTCTTTGATTAAGAATGCTAAGGGGCTACGTATTTAACACGCTATTATACGGTGTAGAGGCCTGCACTCTCAAGCAGAACAATATAAAAAATATTGAAAGTTTCGAGATGTGGTACTACCGTCGAATGCTGAAGATAAGTTGGGTTGAAAGAGTTACAAATTTTGAAATAATGCGAAGGATAGGAAAAGACCCAGAAATTTGGTCAACGATCAAACGAAGAAAACTCGAATATCTGGGTCACTTCATGAGAGGACATAAATACGCATTACTTCAAAATATAAAGCAGGGAAAAATAAGGAAAACGGAATCCAGGCCGTAGAAGAATGTCATGGCTGCGTTATTTGAGAGAGTGGTTTGGCTGTACCACTAATGAACTCTTTAGGTCAGCTGTAAACAAGGTCAGGATAGCCTTGATGATCTTCAATCTCCGATAGGAGTGGCACAAGAAGAAGAAGAAGAATAACCCTGTACGATTAAGATACCTCACACTTTTTTTTTGAAAGCCGTATAATATTACAAACCTAACGCCTTCTTTTTTATGTAGGTACCTATCGCTGACGAATGTTGGCGATCATCACGACAATCTTTCTCTTGTCTGCAACAGCGCGGCAAAGCTGTACAGATGTTGTGTTAAACAAGATTCTTAGGTGCTTTACCACGATGTTCTTCTCCTCTTAATTCAATTTTCTTAAATTTAAAAATTTTAAGAAACTGTATTTTCATGGTAACCCTGTGTCTAGAGGTTTTATATATAGCTCTGAATACTTATAAGTATGGTATGTAATACTTGAAAGTTTTCCTTTTTTTAATAACGGATTGATTACGACTATCGCCGCTTCTCCGCCCCAATTTCCATCTTTTTCTATAATATGCAGTTGCCTCTTCTAAGTCTCTTGCCGCCATTGCTTCATCAATATCGTTGCGCCAACTTCTCCGTGGTCGTCCTCTCTTTCTTCTTTCAGGAGGGATCCGTTCCAGTACTCTTCTAGGCCATCTGTACTCTGGCATTCCTTTAACATGTTCGAACCAGATTAATTGTTTTCTTTCTATATCATCATTAATATTTCGCTTCATTTTCCTTTCGTTTCTTATTTGTTCGTTTCTAACTCTCTCCAGTTTCGATCTACCGCAGCTTTGTCTCAGATAATCCATTTCGGTCGTCATAAGTCATAAAATGAAAGTTTTTTTAAGTAATAAATTAGTTCTGGTATGTGAACTTCACTTTAAATAAAATCTCAGAGCTTAAAAAATAAATAGACTTATAAAAAAAGTTATAAAAGCAGGTAGTACGACTACACTTAGTTCAGTTCTTGGCTTGTCTCTGAAATGGATAGTAATGTCAATATTCAATTATTTAGTTAGGAAACTTGCAGTTTCTGCGATAAGACTAATCATTCCATAAAATTCTAATAAAAAGAAGTAGTTTTGTTCAATAGGGTCCTTATCAAAGAGTTGACAATGGCCGTCAACATTTTTTTGCAGTCTGTTCTGCCAAAGGAGCGACCTGACATAACGTAGAGTGGCGTTCTTCATGGGCGATAAGAAATAGAAAATACCTAATAGAAAAAGACAAAATATAAAGAAGAGAACCACTACAACGTAAAATACCGTTTTTTTTTTCTCAATATACCTGGGATAGGGCAAAATTGTCTATTTATGGCCGGCGCGAACTATCCCGTTGTTTGTCGATAAATGGACCCAGTTCAAAAGAAAATCGAAAGTTGATGCACGGCATGTCCAACCTTTCCGACGCGGGTAGGGGAGGTACGGTCAGTGCCGTGATAATTTTACTGTGGAATGGTCTAACGAAGTTGTGTTATCATTGTATAAATTACCCAACTTCTTAAATACTTACACCGCCAACACTGATGGCGTACAACAGACAACCCTCGATACTCACCATCGGAATGGTCCGACTACATTTTTGAGTGCATTAATCAAAAAGCAAATATTAACTAATTTCACAGTAACGTGGAGTGCCAACCGTTGTCTCTATTCTGATCGTTAATATCGATTGTCTGTTTCTTTTTGCCGACGTAAACCAGTGAATAGCGCCTTTCCACGAGCTGTGAGGTGTCGCCTTTAAAATGACAATATACCGTTACTCATCTACTTTGGGGTTTTTATGTTTAAGGACATATTTATATATTACGTCCTTTACCTAATTTAATAAAGTTTAAGATTTCATTTAATATATATTGAAAAGTAACACAATTTTTTGTTATTAAAAGAATGCCATTTGTCATTATTTTATGTATTATATTTTAGGCAGAAACTTAAAGCTTTCTTTAAGTCTTTTATGAGATTAGAGCTCAGAGTTCTTTCGTTTCCAATTTTTTGAGAAATTTTTGTTGGTCATTAAATTAACTTATGTTTAAATTATTTTTTTTTTAGTATTTTAAGAGTTGTAGTATATTTATTTATAAGATTATTGACGAAAATATGGCATAGGTTAATTTTTCATGAAGATTTTATAAATACATTTTTTTAGACTTACTATTTTATTTAAATAATTTTATCTTATAGACGATATAATTTTTTCGAAGTATTTTATTGAAGATGTAATTTTTCTTACAGCTTATGGATAAATATGTCGATTTTCGTAGTTGTGCATTGATAATTCTTTAATGTTTTCCGACATATTTTTAATGTCCGACATTTTTTAATTTTTGGAGTTTCTAGAATTCAGTACTTCTTGTCTCTTGTCGTCAAATTTATACAGTGTATATTTATACAGTCATTTATACAACCACTTATGGAATAAAATTGTTTGTGTCCTTATTATAGAAAATAATAAAAAACTCTGGGACACGTTAACTTTTCAATTTAAATGTGCGCTTTTTAAACATAAATTTAAATGTACAAGGTGAACCACGCAAGTCTGGCAAAGTCCATAATCCTTATTTTTAAAGAAACACCCTGTATATTTTTATGTTTTTAAAAGATTCTTAACAACCTGATTTCAAAGACCTATATCAGGTAGGGTCTATAATGAATAATACAAGGTGAAATTTTGAAATTAATAATTTATCACGTGTTATGGTATTATTTTAAATTAGCTAAATACAGACAATACACTTCTACTCTAAGTGTCAGTATATTGGGGAAAATTTCTGTTTAGTAACCGTGTTAACATTTTTTGTCATGAATATGTAAAAACTGTCTAGATAGTCTGCTAATTAAAACTAAATCGGTAAATATTGCGGATTGTTATCAATCAGTTGTTGGTATGTTGACATTTTACATTAAAATAATAAATTCCTAATTAAAAGCTAATTTCTTGCAGAAATAAAAATGAAATATTTAACTGAGACCCACCAAATTAGGATTGTAATAATAATCGATTATGGGGAGAATTGTAGAAGTCAAATTAAAGTAGCAAACTTATTTAATCAGAGGTATCCTCAGTTGCCTAATGTTGCACAAGGTACTGTGTCCAAAATTTATGCACAATTCAGAAAACTTGGACTTGTCAAACCGTTAAAAAAACCGAACTTCATTAAAGATGAGGTGAAAGTGGATATTTTGTTAAGTGTCGCGGAGAATCCAACGTCAAGTTCACGTCAAATTGCACGTCAAAATAATGTAAATCACACAACTGTCATAAGGTGTCTCCATGAAGAAAAACTTCATCCATATAAATTAACTTTTGTGCAGGAGCTAACAGAAGACGATCCAGATCGTAGAATTGATTTCTGCGAAAAAATGATGGATAAAATTAACACAAATGAAATTGCTCTTGGCACAATTCTTTTTTCTGATGAATCAACATTTACATTGAATGGAGAGATAAACCGACAAAACAGTAGATATTGGTCAGCAGAGAATCCTCATTGGACGCATATCAGTATCCACACACTCAGTATCCTCAAAAGTTAAATGTTTGGGCAGGTATTATAGGAGATCATATTATTGGGCCTATATTTGTAGATGGTAATTTGACAGCAGAAAATATTTAAGCATGCTAAAAGACGATGTTCTTTCTCAGTTGGCTAACTTATATCCCAATGAAATAGATCCGACCCTACCGCACGAAACTGTCTGGTTCCAGCAGGACGGTGCAACACCACATTACGCTTTAATGGTGAGAAATTACTTGAATGAAATCTTCTTCAATAAATGGATTGGACGAAGGGGTACTATTGAGTGGCCAGCTAGGTTGCCAGATCTTACGCCTTTGGATTTTTTTCTGTGGGGTTATCTTAAGAACAAAGTATATGCAACACAACCAACTAGCATTGAAGACCTCAAAGAAAGGATAACTACAAAAATGCGGAATATTTCACCACAAACTTTAAACAAAGTTCGGACGAGTTTTATAGGAGATTGTGTTATTGTCAACAACAAGGTGGAGAACATTTTGAGCATTTATTTTCATGTAATCCAATCAATTACCTCGGGTATTCTATAAATTAATTGTCTTGAAGAAAATTATACTAAATTTCAAAATTTCACCTTGTATTATTAATAATAGACCCTACATAAAATAGTTTGAGATCAGGTTGTTAGGGAGCTTTTAAAAACAGAAAAATATACAGGGTGTTTCATTTAAAATACAGATTATGGACTATCCCAGACTTGCGTGGATCACCCTGTACATTCAAATTTATATTTAAAAAGCGCACATTTAAATTTAAAAGTTAAGCTATCTCAACGTTTTTTTATTATTTTTAAAAATAAGGACACAAAAAATTTTATTCCATAAGTGATTTTCACACTATATTTCGTTATCTAATTGTTATCCACCTTTTATCTATCTGTTATATAACGTTTAAGATTTACCTGAAACTTTTTCAATCAATCATATCATTACCCACCCCAAATGAAGCCCTCCAATTTAGCAAAGAAACCTTCGTAAAGTCTTTGTAAACGATCAACTTGTTGCCACCTGGTCTTTTTCTTTTTAACCACCTAAGCTAATTATTATTACACTTAAATTGTGCCAGTAACGTGGGGCATGATGCTGGGGTATTTATCTTGACATACATTTTTGTGATTTTGCGAAATTACGTTGAGTGTATTAAGTATGAAACCGTTTTTGTTCAAGTACTTGCTATTAACACATTAAAGATCTAAATTTATTTAAGATTTATCTGCCACTTTTTCAGTCAATCGTATCCTTACCCACCTCCAATGAAGCTATTGAAAAGAGCAACGAGGCTTTTGTAAAGTTTTTGTGAACGATCAGCTTTTTACCAGCTGGTGTTCTTCTTTTTATTCACCTGAGCTGATTAGTGTTACACTTCTTCCTAGACCTCGCCTGTTAAATATTATTCTCTGCAAGATGGTTTGTAAAAGGTCTTAACTGGATTCATTTACCATAATGCGTCCGAAGTACTGTAGTAGCTTTCAAGATTTGATGAAGTTAACTAACTTTTGGTTCTTTTTCGTTCTTTTTGTGACGTCTTCGTTTATAGTTCAGTCACTCCACGGAAACTTCAGTATTCTCCAATACAACCGCAGGTCAAACGCTTAAAATATTTTCCACTTATCTTCATTCAAGGTATAGAGTTCATTTTTAACTGGATGGACTCTTTCAGTTTCAGTTCTTTTATTAATAACTTAAAATTATCCACTAACTATAAGCTCGTTAGTTTTGATGTAGTGTCTCTGTTCACTAATTTACCATTACACACAATATTGGTTAGCGTTGAGAAACACTGGGATGACATATCAATGCACACAACCCTTAACTTAGCTAATATTAAAAAACTCATTTCTTTTGTTTTTGACTCTAATGTGTTTATTTTTAATGACTGTTACTACAAACAAGTCTTTGGTACTCCAATGGGTTCCACTATTTCACCAATACTGTGCAATTATGTCTTAGATGACTTGATTGAAGATTGTTTGCAACAAATCAATTTTGAAATACCGTTCATAAAGAGATATGTGGATGACTTAATCTTGGCACTACCTGCAGACTCCATACATTCTACGTTAAATGTGTTTCTACCAACAAAACCCACACTTGCAATTTACGTGCGAGGAGGAGCGGGAGGGATCTTTGCCTTTCCTTGACATGAGATTGCATAGATGTGAGGATAATGTTGTGAAAACACAATGGTATAGAAAACCCATATGTAGCAATAGATTCATAAGCTACCACTCTCACGATCCTTCTAGGATGAAAACTAATTTAGTCCTAGCGATGAAAGAACGTGTCAAAAGGTTATCTCATTCGGATTATCTCCAACATGATCTCAACCTCTTACGTAATATTTTTGTTGAAAATTCATATCCTCTAAGACTGATTAATAAATTAATTTTTAATGTTCCCTTTGTTAATAGAAACAACAGACTTCCTATGTCACAATCAGTGCCCTCAGCACAAAATAATTCTGCTCCAACAAGTGTGTATTTTTATGCCCTTCCATATATTCCAAAACTAACCGTTGAACTCACTAAGATTTTTAAAGACTTTAAGAATATCAAAATAGCTAACAAGAACATCAAAACCATACGTCAGCTGTATAGCAAAATAAAACAACCCCTAACCACTCTAGAGACTACAGATGTTGTTTATTGCATTCAATGTACTGAATGTCCATCCACGTACATTGGTGAAACTGGAAGGAATCTGTCTAGCCGTATTATTTCTCATAAGAGTGATTGTAGATTAAACAAACCTACTTGTGCTTTGGCAGAGCATACTATCGATCTAGACCATAAGATAGATTTCAACAATGTAAAAATATTAGCCAGAGAGAAAAATAAATTTAAGAGAACTTTCTTAGAGATGGTACATATCAGCAAGAGTGATAATAACAATCTTAATAAGAGATCTGAGATCCAGAATCTTAGCAAAATTTACAATTTTATATTGACTTTTGACTGAGCTATTTTGCATCTCAGAGTTTTCTTTGTTTCTTTTCTTTTTTTAAAATTTCAGTATTATTTGAATACTTGTGATCAAACTTCAGTTACTAATTTAGTTTTGTTTTGTTTGAGTTATTATTTTTTCTAAACCTATTTACTAAATACTATTTTCTTTCGATTGCTTATGTTATAAATAACATTTTTAATTTCCCGCTTATTTTTAAGTTGGTAATACGGTTGGTAGTACTCAAAATTCATAAACAGTATTTTGTGAGACGTTATTTTCAAAGTTGTTTTTTTGTATTTTCTCCTAACTATTTAAACAATAATTATTGTCCACCCACTTTCTCTTTCTGCTCGTGAAATATGACTGAAATCAAGCCTGCAGCGACGACTGTTTTAACATGTCGTCGTTCATTTTGTTTTTAACTTTTAACGTATTTATTAATTTTTAAAGTGTTTTTTTAACAATAACTTTTTTAAGTTTAGTTGCAACTTCAGTATTATCATGTTATTTAACGTTATTGTTTATGCCACGAATCTTACATTCGGGTAAGTTTTTTATAGTTTTTTATAGCCTTTTTTTGGCACCATTCAAATTGTTACAACATAGTAATTTTCTTTGTAGACCTTAATAAAGGTAGCAAAAAAACCACCGAAAGCTTGGATTCAGAATAAATAGTACGCCTTAGCAAAGCTCTGTTTTTATTGACTACCACACCCAAAAAGAAAAAAGTATTTACATATATTTTTTCCAAACTAGTCAAAAAACTTTGGACTATATATATATATATATATATATATATATATATATATATATATATATATATATATATATATATATATATATATATATGTGCGTGTGTGTGTATATTCTTCTTCTTCTTTGAGTACCGTGCCCAAGTTTTAGGCGTGGGTAGCTTCCATGACGATTTGCCGATATCGTTCTTGATCTTGCGCGGCATGTAATAATTCATCTGCTGATAAGCCAGTTCATTGACGAAGGTTTCGAAGCCATGAGTATTTTTTCCTACCAATTTCTCTTTTTCCGTCGATCTTTCCGTTAAGTATCAACTGCATTATCCTGTATCTGCTTCCTCTCATTATATGCCCCAGATATTCGAGTTTTCTCTTTTTATCATCTTTATTAAGTCGCCTTCACCTTAACCTACTCTGTTCAAGACTTCTCTGTTTGAAATGTGTGGAACCCATGATATTCTGAGCATTCTACGATATAACTACATCTCGAAGGCTTCTAATTTGTTCATCATATGTGTATATTGTGTACTTACATTAATCGAATTATGTCAATTTTAAAGACGGTATAATTTATGAGTTGTTTACAATAAAGTGGTTGTATGTTTAGAGTAATAAAATTACGACCAACCGTTGTAAATAACCGCATGACTGAAATTCCAACGAAAAAATTGCTGCGGTCTTTTAATGACTTTTTTACTACATGTAATGAACGTTTCAAATTCTAAAGTTCAACAGCAAACATTTGAATGAAAGCTCTTCGTGGCAATTAGTAGGCTGGACGTAAAATCGTGGACAGAAAATTACAAATTTAAAACCGAGTAGCTCAAAGGATAAAATAAAGTTAATGTTTGTAGAAAAAACACAAGATACATTTACAAACTTAGTTATTGGTACAATAAATATATTGTACACATATTGTAAGACAAGTTATAAACATACACGGATAATTTTAATTATACTTTTATTTAAAAATTATGTTTGATTCTTTTAAACCTATTAATGAATAATTTCATTACTTTGTTGTATATTTATTTTTTCATGTTTGTTTGTATATATGATATATGATATACAGCGTGTTTTAAGATGTTTTTAAAAGCCCTTAATTCAAACAGTAATGAATATTTTTTATAATAGCGCAAATGAGTATTAAACTAAAAAGATTGGAGCAGAAAAGAAGAGCAAATCAGATAGACGTCAGTCATTTATGTAACCTGGAGGTGAAGGAGAAACTCCAAAAATGTATTAATAATAATTTGAAAATACTTCATGAAAAAGAAACATCTCAGCCAACGAACAACATAGATAAAAAATGGCAAAACGTAAAAATGGCGATAACAGGTCCTGCGAAGAAAATTCTGACTAAATAAAAACCAAAAATAAAGCAAAGGTGGATTACTGATAAGATCCTTCTTTTCATGGACAATCGGAGAATAATGAAAGGAAAAAACGAACAAAGGTATAAACAAATACAGAAAGAAATCAAAATAGAAATCGGAATAGCAAAAGAAGATTTTTATAAAAGAAAATGTGAAGAAATAGAGCAATTGCAGGCAAAACATAATATTTTTAATGTACATAAAAAAGTGAAAGAACTTGCAGGTACACAAAAACGTAAGCAGCCAAATACCCTGTATAATGTCAACGGAAACATAATAACAGAACTAGAAGAACAGTTGAAGACATGAAAAAACTATATTAAAGAACTCTTTGCAGATGATAGACAACAATCTGAGCTAAGTAACATACAAGGAGACGAAGGTCCAGAAATAACGGAAGAGGAAGTAATGTACGCACTAAAAAGAATGAAAAATGGTAAAGCCCCAGGTCCAGATGAAATACCAACGGAAATCCTTAAACTAATAGAAAAATACTCGATTCACATTTTAGTTGAACTTTTCAATAGCATTTATACATCAGGAAAAATACCACAAGAATGGCTTTTATCCACCTTTGTTATTATACCACAAAAGATAAATGCCAAACAATGTAGTGATTACCGTACAATCAGTCTGATGAGCCATGTACTGAAAATATTCCTGAAAATTATACACTCTAGAGTACACAGAAAACTGGAAATGGACATCAATAATACCCAGTTTGGATTCCGAAATGGACTTGGAACAAGAGAGGCGTTGTTTGCACTGACGTTATGTCTCAAAGATGTCTTGACATAAATCAAGATGTATTCATGTGTTTCATAGATTACAACAAGGCCTTTGATAAAGTGCGGCATGATCACCTAATCAGACTCCTGACAGAAAAGAATTTAGATAAACGAGACATCCGACTAATAGCAAATATGTACTACAATCAGAAACCAGTAGTGAGAGTAGAGAATAATACCACTGAAGAAATTGAAATAAAGCCAGGTGTGAGACAAGGGTGTATACTGTCACCAACCCTGTTTAATCTCTATTCCGAAGAAGTAATGAATAGAACACTCTCTAAGCAATCCGTAGGTATTAAAATAAATGGTGTTAGATTAAACAATCTGAGATTTGCCGACGACACCTTTCTGATCGCAGAAACACTTGAAGAGCTACAGACATTGGTGAATAAGATAGCAGACTGCAGCGAAGAATATGGACTATCTTTGAACATAAAGAAAACTAACTTTATGGTAATATCGAAATCAACACAAAATGTCCAAAATTTATATTTACACAATGAAATTATCGATCGAGTTAGCAAATACAAATATTTAGGCACTTTTATAAATGAAGACAACGATGGCTCAGCAGAAATCAAAATAAGAATAGAAAAAGCCAGATCCATATTCACTAAAATGAAGAGAGTGTTCTGCGGAAGAGATTTGAGCCTTGAAATGAAACTTCGCCTGATGAGATGTTACGTACTTTCTGTGCTGTTCTACGGAATGGAGTCATGGACGTTGAAAAAGATTGATACCAAAAAATTAAAGGCATTTGAAATGTGGATGTATTGCAGAATCCTGAGAATATCATGGACCGAGAGAGTCACAAATGTCGAGGTCTTGAGAAGAATGAATAAAGAAAAGGAAGTCATATTTACGATCAAAAAACGAAAACTGCAATACTTGGGACACATTACAAGAGGCGAAAGATATGAACTGGTTCGAATAATTATGCAAGGGAAAATAGCAGGAAAAAGGTCCATAGGAAGAAGACGAAACCCCTGGCTAAAGAATCTACGGGAATGGTATAGCTGTAGCAACAACGAATTGTTTCGGTCAGCAGTTTCGAAAATACGTATAGCCCTGATGATCGCCAACCTTCGGAACGAAGATGGCACTTGAAGAAGAAGAACAACTGAACTTAAAATACAAGACAATTAATGTATACATAAGGATATCTTGAAATGCCGTGTATATAAAAATTTTCTGATTTTACCGAATGTTCATTGTAATTTATAATATGATTTAATTCTCTTAAATTTAATTGATACTAGTTTTTTATTCTTTAGAAACACCCAATCCACATCAACCGTGCAGGGTTATTGGTAGTATAACGTATAAAGTACACAAGAGCTCTATTGATTTACGTTAAATAGATGTAGATAAACATAAATCTTTTAAATACGTTAATACATGTTTGGTGCCTATTGTTATGGTGGTTTTTAATGCCATCTGGTGTAGTACTGGCAATCAATCAGAATATGCTTCACCTTCAATAGGAGAGAACAGTTTCTGCAGGTTGGGAACGATTCTTTTCTGATTTTGTATTAACCCCTTAGCGAAAGGAGATTGTTTAACGATGTATTAAGACTATATATTTTTGGAAAATAAAAAAAATATATATATATATATGATAGGAACACACTTTATTGACAAAAATTGGACTGTTACCATATGGTAACGCTAGCCTAATATGTAATACAAAATTATTTGGTATGGAATATTTTATTATATTCTATAAATAGCCCAACGTCACATTTGAAACATTTTGTAGTATTTTGTATTAGATGAACACCCTTCCCCGGCACATCTTCTTCTTTTCGTATTTTCATTAGACACAAGTAAATGTCTACGACCATCATATCGTAGATCATATGACACTCTGTTAAATGTCACACCGGAACGTGATTTTGCTGGTTTTCCAACGGCTTCTGGGTAAGTCCCATATTTGGTAAGATATACATGTACAACTTTTCTCCTAAAATCTAGTTGAGATATAGGTTTCGTCTTCCTGTAAACATTCCATTTATTTACCATAGAAACATCTATCAACCATGTGAAGATTGCCCACCACTTATTACGTCTAATACTTATCCTATACCTTAAAATATTATCATCTAACAAATCAGTACCTCCCATAAATTATATTCAGTTATAATTGATGGACGACTAATTTGAATAATTTTCTTCTCTGTTCTTGAAAATCTTTTTTCACTACTAACTGGATTTATTCCATGGCATGTAGACGCCGCAGCAACTGCATTGTTATCTACCCATTTAACGATAATTATTCCATCATCCTTGTTTAGTATTGAACTATAGCCACCTCTCATTGATTGTTTCAAAAGATCTTTCTTTTGGAGTAATGGGCTAGATTTGGGTATGCGGTTTTCCCAAATTGTTCCTGTTCTATCCTATCCCAGTTATTTTAAATAAAATATAATATTAAAACCCGTAAATATCTTTAACTTTTCTTAAATTTGTGGAATGGTATTGTGGACTAGATAACTTAATTTCTCTGTCATTAAGACTAAACACAACACCTCTTTTCATTCATCTGTCATCTGTCAATGTCGGGATACCTATTTTTTAATCCATGTTAAATTTTGAAAGTGTAAGCATGAAATTTAATTATATAATGTAATGTTTATAAAATAAAGTTAATAAAGTGCTTATTGAAAATGGCAAATTCATCTAAAAATGGCCTAAACGTTTAAGCAATAATTAAATAATTTTATTTACAACGGACCGACAAACAGTAAACTAAAGAAGTTTTTATTTAAATATGCACGGTCAGGAAATTATAGATATATATATATATATATATATATATATATATATATATATATATATACTTATACTTCTCTACTATATACTTCATTAATTTCATCTAATATACTTCATCTAATTTACTTACCGTTGCACGTCATCCGCGTCATAGCTCGTGAGGTCACATGATACCAACACGAAATATTTAGGTGCTAGGTGTGTTCTTTTTTAGAATCACTTTTCCGAGTACACTGGCATTAGAGCCACTAGACATATTTTATTATATACGCGTAGAAATAATATTTAAAAATTACTATTAATGTAATATGTTTCATATAATTTGTATAAATGCATTGTAAAGCGTTTTTATGATGAACATTTGTTCGGAACACACTGTAACTGTAATCGAACAAAGGTGATATCTTGGCATAAATTGGTAACACTTATTTGACAGTTCCGGTGTTGACACGGTGTTGAAAAAATTTTTGTTTTTGTTTAAGTATTCCATTTTACATCTTTATACGCTCAAATTGTTTTTAACAAGATTATTTTTTAACTCTTGTTTTGTTTCTATTTATTTACATTAAATATTAATTTGTTTTGTTGTATAATCCACTTTTGCAATAATTATGTAATCTATTTGATTTAAAATGAATTCAGGATTTTTTTATACTTTGGCAACTATGTCAACTTCGATCTCTCTCAATGATAATGACGTGCAACGGTAAGTAGATTAGATGGACTGTATATATATATATATATATATATATATATATATATATATATATATATATATATATATATATATATATATATATATATATATATTGTATCGAGATTAAATAAAACGAGCGGTTCGAATTTATATACATATATTTATTTATAACTTTACAGTTCGGTAGTATCTTAACAACTAAAAACCTTAATCATCGTTACTTGTATATATACTACAGTTACTAGGTTCGAGAATATTCTGGCGTTGTCCCACCTCTAATTGTCTCTTCGAAAGAACCATCGAATACGGGCGGTATTGACATGCCGATTCTTACGTTTTCTAGATTCGTCCTTCTAAGAATTATGACGTATCGGAGATGGGCTATTTCGTTACACTGCTCCCCTCTTAAATCTGATCGTCCCGATCAGCAATTCTATATGTAGGCACAGGATGGCGGAATCTACAGGACTCTCCAGCTCTGCATGAACCCTTTAGAAAGAAATAACAGTCTACTGACTTTGAAGGATACGATCTCATCGGGTTAATGCAACACACAGTAATTCGTACGCCGGTTTCTCGGAAGATCACTTCAAGCATGCTTCTGACAATCTTCCAGTCCAGATTATCTAGTGCATGGCCTATCTTGGGTAAGGCCAAATTCTTAATGTCGTAATTGCACACAATTTTCTTCAAATTAGTTAGAGCACGCCATATATCCTCGTAGCTTGCCCTGTCTGTATACGACTTCCTGGTCACCATATATAGCAAATATCGAGAACCATCTTCTAATCTCAGTACTCTTCCAACTTTAGGTTGCTGTTTTTTTAACTCGTCCAAACGACCGAATTTCTTATAAAATACGGATGAGATTCCTTTAGTCATCTCAAGATCTTGGGCAACACAGTGGGCTAGAGAGACGTTATGCGGAACACTAAAAAGATCCTCCTGAACTTCTGTGGTCACGCCGAATCTAGCACTCTTTCTCTCTGCGTAATTTGACATGAATTCATTAAAGCTTGGTCGCCGGTCATCTTTGATCTCATGTTGAAGGGTTCGTGCTTCTTCTGTTTCATTTGAGCCAGCATATGGTGCAAGACGATTTATGTGAACTACTTTTGGTTTACCTTTCGGTAACTTCTTAATTCGGTATATTAAGTCATTTATTTTCTTTTTAATTTCATATGGACCTTCCCATTGTCTTTGCAGTTTGGGAGACAAGCCTCGACGACGTTGTGGATTATAAAGCCAAACAAGATCACCTACTTCATAGCTTTCACTCTTGCATCGAGAATCATATTGATCTTTCATTCTGTCACTGGCTATCTGGATGTGTTGTCGGGCAAGTTCATGAATGTTGTTCATTCTTAACTTCAGGCGGTCGACATAATCTTCGCTGGCAACATGTTCTTCGGAAGGTCTGCAGCCAAACTCTAGGTCGCAGGGTAAACGAACTTCACGACCTAACATCAGGCAGGTTGGAGTCTGGCCTGTAGTTTCATTTACGGCCGAGCGGTAGGCCATTAGGAATGAATGAATATGCTGGTCCCAATCTCTTTGATGTTCTGATACAACCTTGGATAGGTGTTTACCCATTGTTCGGTTCATTCTCTCGACCATTCCATCTGATTGAGGATGCAGGGGTGTCGTTCTGGTCTTATTGACACCAATCAATTTACAAACGTTTTGGAAAAGAGTTGACTCGAAGTTTCGCCCTTGGTCGGAGTGGATCTCCAAGGGAACACCAAATCGGCTAAAGAATTCTTTAACAAGTACCTCTGCAACGGTAGTAGCTTCTTGATTTGGTATCGCATAAGCCTTAGTCCATTTCGTAAAATAATCAATGGCTACCAGGATATATTTATTTCCATCATTTGTCTCTGGAAGTGGACCTGCAATGTCGATTGCTACTCTTTCCATAGGACTACCAACATTGTACTGTCTCATGGGTGCCCTCTTTTTACCAGCTGGACCATTACTGCTTGCACACAGTTCACATTTCCGGCACCATCTCCTTACATCTTCTTTACAGTTCACCCAATAGAACCGTTCTCGAACCTTTTGCAGAGTCTTCGTGATACCAAAGTGTCCACCTGATGCACTGACGCAATACTTCTGACACTTTACTTTTAGGTACAATTAACTGAAGCTTAGTTTCTGTACCATCATCGTTCTCAAAGGTTCTATACAGAAGATCATCTTTCAGCACTAGGCAATTCCATTGGCTCCAGTAACACTTGACTTCTGGACTACATGCACTAATGTCATGCCAAGAAGGTCTTTCACTTCGACGCATCCAATCCAATGCTCTTTTTATACATGGATCATCTGCTTGAGCGTCTTGTAGCTGTTGAGGCTGCCATTGCTCATTAATGACGGTGGTTCGTCTCACGGGGCAAAGTCGTTCTTCTAATTTAAGACAGTGATTACAATTTGCACTGTACGGCCGTCTCGAAAGGGCATCAGCATTTGAATGAACTCTGCCAGCCCTGTGTTCGATCTCGTAATCATATTCTTGTAATCGTTCTAACCATCTTGCCATCTGGCCCTCTGGATTACGAAATTGTAGGAGCCATTTTAGAGCAGCGTGATCTGTGCGAAGAAGAAACTTTCTGCCATACAAGTATTTATGGAAATGCTCACAAGCCTTCACTACGCCTAGCAATTCTCTCCTGGTAACGCAATAGTTTCTTTCTGGTTTTGACAAGACTTTGCTAAAGTAAGCAATGACTTTCCCCTGCCCATCTTGGATTTGGGAAAGAACAGCTCCTATTGCACTGTTGCTTGCATCTGTGTCCAACACAAATTTTCCTGCCTGTATAGGGTAGCTTAAAATCGGTGCGCTGATCAGAGCCATTTGTAAGTGTTCGAAAGCTCTTTGACACTCTTCGCTCCATGTATATTCTTTGCCTTCTTCTGTCAACTTTGTTAATGGCTTGGAGATGTTGGCAAATCCTTTGACAAAACGTCGGTAATATGTACATAGGCCAAGAAAACTTCTAATTTCGTGTTTATCTCTTGGTACTGGCCAATCCTTAATTGCTGCAAGTTTTTCAGGATCAGCTGTTACACCATTACTTGCTACAATATGTCCCAAGTACTTAACTTCTCGTCGAAACAAGTGACATTTCTTCGGACTCAACTTCAGATTAGCTGCCCGCAATCGTTGAAAGACTTCTGTTAGGTTATTGGAATGTTCATCGAAGGATCTTCCAACTACAATTACATCATCCAAATAAACCAGGCATGTTTTCCATGTTAGACCTCTTAAAACTGCATCCATTAATCTTTCAAATGTGGCCGGGGCATTACATAAACCAAAGGGCCTAACTGTGAACTGCCAAAGCCCTGATCCTATCGAGAATGCGGTTTTTTCACGATCGGCTGGCTCCATGTCTACTTGCCAATATCCACTTTTCAGATCGAGTGTGGAGAACCAACGAGAACCAGAAAGTGTATCCAAAGTATCGTCTATTCTGGGCAAAGGATAATTATCTTTTTTAGTTACTACATTGAGCTGTCGGTAGCCAATACAAAAACGTGTTGAACCATCTTTCTTCTTTACTAGGACTACTGGTGATGTCCATGGACTGTTTGATGGTTCAATTACCCCTTGTTTGTTCATATCTTTGATGATGTCTTCGGCTTCATCTCTTTTCGCAAATGGAAGTCGTCTAGGTTGTTGTCTGATTGGCTGAGCGTCTCCGGTATTAATTTTATGCTTTACTATGCTTGTTTTGCCATTATCCTTCTTATCCATGGCAAAAACATCTTAAAATTCTATCAGCATAGACTTCACTTTTTTAGTTCGTTCATCATCAAGATCTTGGCACGTTTTAATCATCGTCTCAACAAGCTCCTTTGGATACTTAGATTTCGACGGTTTCTCATTAGTATTCATGGAACAAATCGAAGCCACGGGAACACACTGTCCGATCAAAGTTCTTTTACTTAACTTAATAGCAGTTCCCTTTAAATTCATAACTCTTACAGGAACGACATCTCCAATTCTCACCAAAGCTTTTGCTGTTAGGAACTCGGCATTATTCACATCTTCGACCATCCTTAAACTTCCCTCTCGGCAGTAACCATCAGGTCTGGTCATCAAAATTTTCTCACTATTACCGGGTATTGTTACGTCACAAGTAGTTATTAAGCTGATAACATCTTCTTTGTCTTCATGAAACGGCAACTCTTCACCACTGATCTCGAGAACTCCATATTTGACATTCAATACAGCCCCAACTTTCCTTAGTAAATCCATCCCCAATATGAACTCATCGGAGATCTCTGCAATTAATACTGTATGTTTCACTGTGGTCTGGCCAATGGATACTGACATATTAGCCTCGCCATATGTATTAATTATCTCACCAGTTGCTGTTCTAAGCTTTACTGTTGCAGGCAATAATTTAAGATGGCCTCGTACTACTTCTGGCCGTGCAATAGTTCTCGTTGCACCTGTATCTACCAAAAACGATCTACATTTATTATTGATACGACCCTCTATGTACAAGCTATGAATTCCACCTGAGGACGTAATGTTCACAGTTACTATGGGGGCTGTGTTTCTCGAGGTCGGCAGTTGCCCCTTGTTGTCGACCCGTTCTAGTTTTCCGACTGTTGTATCATTTTCTTGCAATTACGGCGAATATGACCTACGTCACCGCAATTCCAACATCTGGGCTCGCGTCTCTTCGGCATCGTGTTACGAACTACTTTTCGTACCATTTCTTCCAGACGTTCATCGTTTGGTTCGTCGCCTTCTTCAATGGTTCTTACTCGATGACTCCGTGAAGTTTGACTAGCTGTTTCATGTTCCAAGGCAATAGCGAGCGCTTCATCTAGAACTTTCGGTCTTGCTAGTGGTAAAGCTTTCTGTAATTCACTTTCTTTTAACCCATTGACGAAGGTATCTACAGCAATTTCTTCTAAAATGTTGTCTGGTACCTCCGGATAAGCCAACCGCACTATACGAGCAACATCTGCTTCAAACTCTTGCAAATTTTCACTTGCTCGTTGAATTCTACTTCTTAGTTGCGCCTTGTAGACTTGTTGTAGATGGGCATCTCCGTAACGTTTGTCTAGTCGAGTGAACAAGGTCTGGTAACATTTTTCTTGACCCTTAGGAATCGATCTTAGGATATCTGCAGCATCACCTCGTAAAGCAGCAGTCAAGGAAACAGCTTTTTCTTGTTCTGTCCAATGATTGGCTGTCGCAATAGCTTCAAATTGTCTAAGGTATATGGACCAAGAAGACTTTCCATCAAATGGTGGCAATTTGAATCTCATGTTATGTGTCGTTTCGTCTCTGGGTAATTCTTCTTTCACTACCGGATCTAAGGCTATTGTATTAACTGGTGGTAGTACTTTTGTGTTAGTTATCATGGTCTCTAATTGCTTGATCTTCTCTTCTACGTCTTCTATCTTGTCGTTTACATTTTTCTGTATTTTATCAAATGTTTTAGAAACTTCTTCAAATTTTTCATTGTTCTTTTTAGAAGTTTCTTCCATCATTTGAGAAACATTTTCAAATTTCTCGTCGAATCTTCGAGATACATTTTCGAATTTCTCATCGAATTTTTTGGAAACGTTCTCTAATTTATCATCATTTTTTTAGAAGTTTCTTCAATTTTTTTAGAAGTTTCTTCTATCATTTGAGACGTTTCATCGAATCTTTTGGAAACAGTCTCGAATTTATCATCAGTTTTTTTAGAAGTTTCTTCTATCATTTGCGACGTTTCATCGAATCTTTTGGAAACATTCTCGAATTTTCCATCAATTATTTTAGTTAAAACGGCTTCGTCTGCTGACTGGAACTGGAATGTCTCTGGGTCTTCTCCATTCTTGTTGAGAACAGTCTTCAGTCGTTTTTGGAGTGTCTTCTTGGACCCACTGCAGTCTTCATCGCGTTCTTCTAGCTGCTCACGCAACTGTTTTACTGAAAGTTCTACTAGCAACATCTTTGGTCAGGCACACACGTACTTTTTAAATGTTCTTTTATATAAAGATCACTACGCGGATGTTCCCGACGAATAATACTTTTTTTTCAAAAGTCTTTTTCAAAAGTCACTGTTGAATTTATTTTTTCTTTACTCACACCGTAACACCACTGTAGCGAGATTAAATAAAACGAGCGGTTCGAATTTATATACATATATTTATTTATAACTTTACAGTTCGGTAGTATCTTAACAACTAAAAACCTTAATCATCGTTACTTGTATATATACTACAGTTACTAGGTTCGAGAATATTCTGGCGTTGTCCCACCTCTAATTGTCTCTTCGAAAGAACCATCGAATACGGGCGGTATTGACATGCCGATTCTTACGTTTTCTAGATTCGTCCTTCTAAGAATTATGATGTATCGGAGATGGGCTATTTCGTTACATTATATATATATATATATATATATATATATATATATATATATATATATATATATATATATATATTATATAAGATTAGTATTTCTTGGGTATAAGTTCAATAAATTATATTAAAATTGGAACTATATTTTATTTTTCATAGAAATCAACGTTTCGGTAGGAAAAGAAAAGATTCTACAATGTACAAGATTAAGAACAAGCAGTTATTGTAAAATATATAAAACTTTATATATATATATATATATATATATATATATATATATATATAAATGTTTTGGATGGGTTGGAGTCAATAAAAGGGGCTATTGGTTAACTATTTATTATCTCGAGCTTTCAATTGTGTTTACAATTATTATCAAGAACTGCTAAATATATATATATATATATATATATATACAATCCACACAATACTCACACACAAATCCAACAGTGAAAGGGGTCCTCTTTCTGCTACCAAAACATCCTCATCACCGGGACCCCTGACCGCATGCAGCCTCCGTTACCTTACAAGGAGTCTGTGGGCGGCCGGGGAAAATCTAAGTGATTAGACGGATTCTGTAACATCGAAATGGTAGCGTCCGTCACTGTTGGACTTACACACACACATTCACACTGAGCGAAATGCGGCAGGTCGACTCTCGAAAGCCGAGGCGCCTCCACTCACGAGCACGCTCGTTCACAAAATTTCAGTGCAATATGGTTTTGGGGCCGAGTTAACCTCGATACTGCACAGGACCAATGGTCACTAGAGACCCGCCCTTGTCGCATCTAGCTCTAAAACACACACAATCGACAATCAAACTGGAAAGAACATCCATCCAGTCAATCTTTCACCCCTGGCTCACTGGCTCGATAGTGACTCCAACACAACCCCCAGGAGAAGACAACGAAATGCTAACGCACCGGCGGTTTTTCGGGCCTGTTTTTGCTTGTACGCCATCACTCACAATTCAACGCCAGCCTGAAGAGGGTCAACCGACCCTAAACGGGTACAAAACATATTCTCATCCTTTTCGTAATAAAAAAATTACCCTTACCTATCCTATGAGAAGAACATTGCTTGATTGTATATATATATATATATATATATATATATATATATATATATATATACATATGTATATGTATATATATATATATATATATATATATATATATATATACATCTATAGTTTACACATCATAAGTATAACAAAAAACGCAGCATATTTCTACCATAATTCAAGTATTACCAGTATCTAGTGTTTCATTATAATTATAATGATAGCGAATACGTATACGGCATCCCAACATCCATTAGAGCCCACATCGATATTACGGAAGCAATAATTGGCATCCACAATTGAAGGGCCACGGGAAAGAACGATCAGAGTCCATTTTTATTCGAAATTTAGATATTGACGCCATATTTAAGCTTTTTGTGGAAAGAACCCAAGCATGGTTTCGTTTGTACAATAAAGATCACCGTACAGAAGATAATAAAGGGAAAGGATATAAGCTAACGGAGAATAACGATCAGGTTCCTCGCGCTGACCGCTAATAACGATCAAGTTCCGACGACCTTCTAACTAAACGTAGATTGTCGTTGGCGTCTGTTTATACCATCAGTTCTATTCTGTTATCGCTAAGCGAACCGCTGTTTTTTCGCAGTTTTCACTAATTTGTTTTTGAGTAAATTTACAATGTCAAGTGATCTTTGTGAAAGTGATACATCTAAAGGAAATAACGAGCCACGTGGGGTTAAAAAAAATTACATGCTACCACTCACGAGGTGGGGAAAGACTGCAAGTGCATTCGTTATAACTGTTTTCAAGTCATCCCTTTGAACGAAAGACAATATTTAATTGCTCATTTTAAGGAGTTAGGGGAATACAATGTTCAAATCAAATATTTAACAGGTCTTGTCACAGTTGTACCTATTGGTACACCACTAGAAGCAAGCCGAAGCAATGGCTAACTGCACCGATGAAGAAAACAAAAAATCATTGACAACAACACTGCAGACATTAGTGCGTGAGAAGAATCACGAAAAAACGACACAATGGAAGACATAACGATAGATTATCAAAAAAACCTCTCTACTCCCAAGATCCCAACATCTGATGCTGACTATCGCCGCCAACTCAACTTCATATCATTTAATATTCATGTTTTGTCAAATACAACTTCAGTGTTTTATATGTACGACAAAAGTGTTGCCCGAAAGGGTGCCGATGATGTCAGTTCGATGTTGGAACACTTTATTTTGCAAATTTTTGACTCAAACATACGCTACTACTAATTTTTTGTGATTCGTGCGGCAATCAAACCAAAAATTTTACCGTAATTCGCTTTCTCCACTACGTAATGCACAAGATTATCTGATTCGGCCTAGTGGAGATGATCTTTCCTATCCGTGGACACTCTTACCTAAAATGCGATAAGGACATGCGAATTATCGCACAAAATAGATCAGAGTCCAACTCCTTAATTAAAAATTTAGAGATCTCAAGCACATATATAATTAGCAAACTATTTTTTTTTTCATTTGCGTATTAAAAAGTCTTATAGTAATAAACTGATAATTAAAAATGTTCTATTTAATTTTCCTAATCCAAAATAAACGACTATAAACTTTAAAATTTGATTTGTACAAAATGAACAAAATGTGACTATGATCGTTCTTTCCCGTGGCCCTTCAATTGCTAGCAATATAACCCTTCTGTAATTATTAAAATTAGTTTCTGGTTTAGGTGGCAACCTTTCGTTAATTGTGTCACAACAAAATGAGAAAATCTATTTATTATTAAACCTATGCCCTAGTTAGCAAAATCCAATATTTGTCTATAATTTTACAATTGAATCACTCGTCTCAAATATATTTCACATTTCAAACATGTCACTAAAACTCAATTTTACTGGAGAGGCATGAAATTAAAGAAAGAAAATTAAAAAACTGATTACCTAGACTATTTTAAACTGATATAAAAACATGCTTTTAATATAAAATTTTAAAATTAAATGTTAAAATTGTTAAAATTTAGTTCATGTCAAATACCTGCCACATGCAGGTTCACACTGGTGAACTGTATGCTATTTACCAAGCCTTCAAACTCTGTACAGCACCCAATCAACATATTGCCATCTGTACAGACTCCCTTGCCTCTATCCAGTCCATCAATAATCTATTTACTAATCACCCTCTTGTAGAAAAAATCCATGACACTTACCAAAATCTTATCATCCACGACATCCATATCACTATCATATGGATTCCCTCCCACATCGGTATTATGGGTAACGACAACGCCGATCGCTTTGCCAAAGAAGCTGCTGTCTTCAATTATTGTACACCACATAATATACAAATTGCCAGTGACCTAAAAACTAGTATAAAGAAACTCGTACGAAATTACTGGCAGAATCATTGGAAACAATCCACTACATTTTTACACCAAATAGATCAGACGATTGAGCGGTTCATTATCCCTGGTATAACTAGAAATGAGATGGTTGTTGCTAGAAGATTGCGTATCGATCACACCAGATTTACACATGGTCACCTAATGAATTCTACACCTATGCCAATCTGTCACTATTGCCAATCTCCACTGAGCGTTGTACACATTCTTGTGGATTGCCGTCATTACAATAAACGACGCCAAGAACTGGGCATGAAGGGCGGGACGTGTACGAACTCATCACTATATAGCCCCCCATAAAATTATTAGACCCTCGGAGATATAGTAAACTGATCACCGGCATCCTTTGGAGATTGGTAAACTCATCACCGCAGATAGGTAAACTCATCACCGGGATTTTTGCCTGGTTTCTAATGCGAAAGATTGCCTCTTACCTGTTATACTTCTCGTTTATGTGATAATTTAATAAATTCAGAAATTATTTTAAGCAAGTTGCTTTAAAATTTAACTGAGATATTAATATGTCTCACGGTGTGGCCTATTAGACGTATCTGCCAATCTAAATGGTTTGAGATCTAAAAATTTAGTTGCATAGGATTTCGATAGTGAACTTTAAAATGAAAATATTTGTCAAAATGTGCTATTTTTGTTTATATCGGAGGTAGTCCCCAAATTCGTTATTTGATTTTCTTTGCATTTTTATATTTCTTATTGAATTCTCGAGATAATTTGTTAAGCATACATTCGGTCTAAATCTTACCGTTTTGGCGTTATTTGACTATCTTAAAAATAATAACGATTTTGGACAGTTAGTAAATATAAAATATCTAAAAAATAGGAAAAGCTGAAAACTTGAGTGTGCTGTTAGTGCATAGAAGTCGAAGTAAAATTTAATTTTTGATACGTGCAAAGCTTTACATTTTATGGCATCATTGGCGGAAACTTTTAAATTTAAAGTAATTAGCAATGCATTTATTGTGACAGAATGCATCAAAATACAGTTTGCTGTACTTTATGTTTAAATAACTTGTACAAAGATCCCACAACTACAGTGCTTGTAAAAGCAATTTTTTTTACATTTTTTGGTTAGTTTTCGCCATTATTTGTAAGAGTCAGATGAGTTGTTCAATTCATTTTATAAACATCATGACAACTAACCTCAATTAGTATAAGATACAAAATAATTTTTATTATGTAATTTGTACTAATTTTGTTTATTGTAGAACCCTGATGATGCAAATAAAGATTTGCGAAAGCTTGGCAGATTAAAAAGAGTACTTCTTTGTCCTATCTTCGGCTGCACACCCAAATAGTCGTGTTTTGTAGTCTAACTGATCAGCGTTGACTACAGGCGTTTATCGCTTTTTCAGTATATATATATATATATATATATATATATATATATATATATATATATATATATATATATATATATATAAATATTGAGTCCAATTAAGTCGGTACCATATGGAAAATTTTTTTATTTTTCGTGTTATGAAAAAAACAATTTAATCTCTAGTTCTGAATGATCTAGAACTTCAATCATCAGAATCAGATATTACTATTCTTCAGTCATTTAGGCGGTTCGGTAAACAACATGAATTTTATTAAAACTTACCAAAAAATAATTTATAAATACGTCAAATTATCGGGTAAAGTGGTCTGTAATAAAAATCTTTCTTTTTTCTTAATTACTTAATATTTCGCCATTTATTTAACAGCTTCTTTAGTTTACTCCTGAAGAAGCTGTTAAATAAATGGCGAAATATTGAGTAATTAAGAAAAAAGAAAGATTTTTATTACAGACCACTTTACCCGATAATTTGACGTATTTATATATACATATATATATACATATATATATATATATATATATATATATATATATATATATATATGTATATACATATATATACATATATATATATATATATATATATATATATATAATATATACATATATATATATATATATAATATATACATATATATATATATATATATATATATATATATATATATATATAAATGTTGTTTTAACAATTTAATCAGAAATCTCAACATGTAGTAAATATCAGAAAAGGCAATTTACAGCAACAAAGTATTATTATGCCTTACCTACAAGAAACATCTTCTACAGTTAACTTAAAGAACTTAATTACGCTGATTTTTTTCTGTTTGATCAGGATGATTCGCGAAAACCAGTGCGAAACAACTAAACAAAAACGGTATAAAATTTCTACTCACCAGTTGTATGACATTTAGCCTTACACCCTTTCGTCGCACAAGTCCACAAAAGGCAATTCGATTTTTTTAGAGTCTTTCGCAATTGAAATTTGAAATTAGTCATAACCATCATTCTTTATCCGCGTTCGCTCAGAACGTAATCAGTTAACAGTTCACTATCCATGTTGAAGAAACAATTGCAAATGAAGAGAAATTTTTCTTTTCGCATGATTTTAGGTAGCTATTAATAGAATTTTGTGGACTCATAAAATAAAAACTAATAAATTGCAGTTGCATTTAAGACATCTGGATTTGGATTATTCTGTGAAATTACCAGAAACTAGCCGTTTGCAAAGATTTTATGGTCTATACCTGATCCGGGGTGCAGGTACGCCAGTGATCAGTTTACCGATCTCTTAGGGTCTATTTTGAAAACCCTACTTTTATGGCGGTGATGAGTTTGTACTATGTACGAGGGTATTTATGGTAATTGGTGATGAGTTTACGTGTACCCGAAGGGCGATATCACAGATATATTATCGAACCAGAGCCAGGTCATCACAGCTATCCAGTTCCTAAAGCTAGAAAACTTACTAAATAATATATAACTATAGTATATTATAATATGTAATTGTACCTTATATATAATTGTATCCACGGTGCTTTGTGCTAATGGCCGAAGCTGTCACAAGCACGTTAAATTAAATTAAATTAAAAAAAAAATATAAATAATATGCATAATCGTTTTTTTGCCAAAGGTGTTTAAAAAAAAAAAAAAAATTGGGACCGTGACTTATACAGTTTATGTAATAAATAAAAGTAACCAGTAACACTTTCTTACAAATTAGGTACAACAGACACCGATAAATTAAACACAATCAATAGAAAGTAAAAAAAATAATATTAAAGTTATTATAATGTTGACATTACACTATGGAACTTACTCATATTCATTTTGATGTTCTATATTTATCTTCCATAATACATATATGTGTTGTTGGCCATTGCCAGATTTCTTGTTAAAATGGTTTATACCATTTTCTATTTTCTTTGGGCTTATTGAAACACAGTTATTTGGATATTTCGGCGCAAATGGTTGTTTTTGTTCCTTATGCGATGATCCAAAATAAACGCCGTAAATAGAGTGGTTGCACGCTGCGTTTAGTGAACAATAAGAGATACATCCCTTATTTATTATATAAAGCATACGGACGCGGTGTATGGCGTAAGAACCCTGTTATATGAGTTAAATTAACTCTATATACATACCCTTTAAAAATTCATATACCTAATATGAATGTTTCAAAGAAGAACAACGAAATCTAATTTAATTTTCTGCTTCCGAAGAACACTCGATGTCACTATCGTCACTTCTTAAATTTATTATAATGGTATTAATATCTTCTTGACGGTCTATTTGGACTTCGGATGTTAAATAACTGTCTTCTATTTTAATTGCATGATGACATCGTTTTCTCCACTCATCTGGGGTTATTTCGGAAACTCGTTTTTCCAACAGGTGTCTCACATCTTCCAATTTGAAAGTTATGTTATTTTGTGCGATATTATTTTTAATCTCAGCCCATATTATAATTGGTTTCAAATGAGTGTAGAGTAATAAATCATGAAGTATCATAAAATTTGCCTGAATTTCGGTGTCGTCATGGGCGTAGGCAAATGGACGGATGTCAACTTCGTCGTCAAAAATTGATGTACCTCAAAATATCATATTTTGGATATTTTGTGATAACCAATTTTATTTAATTTTTCGATTAACTTATTCTTCAAACTCGTATTCCATTATATGGTCATTAAAGCTAATTACATTTTTATTTATAAAAACAAATTCACTTCCTTACTGAACGAATAAAAGCATTAGAAGAAACTGATAAGGGTATGACGCACCTCCTAATATTACTAAGAACTAAAATAAATCAACATGAAGACTAATAACGCGTAATGAGGTTTTACTTACACTTTCATTATAATCCCTCTTTTATTTTATTATTATCATTCGACATTCGACATTCGAGTTAGTAATTATTGTTGCTACACCAATTAAACGTACAGTAATATTGTGATATAGAAATAGTGAAAAAGTTATAAAATGGCGACATTTACTCCAAAGAAAAGAGGTGTAAAAAATTCTCCGCTATCTGTTAGTGAAAAAGTTATAATTTTAAATGTATATGATTGCATAAAACACGATCACCCTAGTTTGTCTGTGCAAGAAAGTGTTGAGCGATGTGCCCGAATGACTGGAATTGGACAGTCCACGATTTTTAAATTATTGCGAGAAAGAAAGATATCAGGCCAGTTAAGTCCATGCAAGAGAAAATCAGGAAGACCAATAAAAATCTTAGGTGAAGACACCAAACGTGACATTCGAAGAAAAGTTCATTCGTTTTATTTTAAAAAGGAAATACCCACCCTTGACAAAATACTAATGGAGATAAGCCAAGATAACGATATTCCTTTGATATCCAGAAAACTTTTATGGAAAACTTTAAAAAGTATGAATTTTTCCTGGGAAAAGCACAATCGAAAGGCACTATTACTGGAAAGTGATGAAATCATTTGCTGGAGACGAAAATATTTGAGAACTATAAAACAGTACCGCAGAGAGCACAAGAAAATTTTTTATCTTGATGAGACGTGGATAAACGAAGGTTATATAGTCCAAAAAATGTGGCAAGATAAAAATGTAACAAGTGCTCGCCAAGCTTTCATAGAAGGCCTTTCGACGGGTATTAAAGTGCCTTCGGGAAAAGGGAAGAGGCTTATAATTGCTCAGATTGGAAGCGAAGAAGGATTTTTAAAAGAAGGTTTGTTAAGCTTTGAGTTGTGTCGGACGGGAGATTATCATGAGGACATGAATTCGGATGTCTTCGAAGACTACTTCGGGGAAATGTTAAAATTTCTTCCAGCTGATTCGGTCGTGGTTATGGATAATGCAAGCTACCATTCAAGGCGCATAGAGAAGGTACCAACTTCAGCTTGGAGAAAGCAAGAAATTATTAACTGGCTGTCAAATAAAGGTATTCAGTTTGAGACGAATTCAATAAAGAAGGAACTACTAGCCGTAGTAAAACAACATAAATCTCGCTTCATAAAATATGCCGTAGAAGATGTAGCAGAAAAGTATAAAGTAACTGTGCTACGCCTACCGCCATATCATTGCGAATTAAATCCCATAGAACTTATATGGGCACAAGTTAAAGGATATGTTGCAAGGCACAATACCACATTTAAAATGAAAGATGTCAAGGTATTGTTTGATCAAGCCATTATGGAAATCACATCAGAAAACTGGCAAAAAGCAATCCAGCATGTTTTAAAAGAGGAAGATAAAATGTGGGAACTGGACAACTTGGTCGATCAGGTGGTTGACCCTATAACTATAACACCAGGGGATGATGACAGTTCTTCGGATGAAGACTATAGTGATGTAGAATTGTAATAACGTATCCAGTAAAGTTTTTGTAGTTTTTGTGAATAAATTGATTTAAACTCCCCACAAGTGTTTCAATATGTAAAGTTCATTCGTGTGTGTTTGTGAGTATTTCCCGATTTCGGTTCGTATATATTTTATTGTTACATTTTATATTTTTTTAATAACACTGTTCTGCTGTATTACATTTTTATTTCCTTTAATATGATTTTTAAGAATGCATATTCTTTTGTCAATTAACCCACTAGCGCGCCTCTGGCTCAGTGTTTATCTGTCGTCAACAATGAACTAATCCCTTCAAACAGGGTGATACCTACCTGCTCTTTATGAAACGACAGAATTTTGCAATGCGGACGGAATTTATTGACGGATTATTGACGGATTACCCTGTAGCGCTTTTGAATACTTCATGAGATTTTATTACTCTACACTCATTAGAAATAGATTATAGCTCTATCGGATTTAAATCCGGATTTAAATAATTAAAGGTCTCTTTAACTTTGTTTTTATTATCTAGAGACCGTTTGCTCTGTTGTAGTATTCTGGATACGGTCCGTACAGAAATGCCTTTAACGACGTAAATATAATCAGCGTATAAGTAAAATGAAAGATGCAGTAAGAAAAGATCTGGAGAAAATGGAAGTGAGACAATGGGAAATAGTGGCACAAGACCGACAAACATGGAAGACAATAGTAAACGCGGCAAATACTCACGAAGAGTTGTAACGCTATTGATAATGATGATGATGACGTAAATATTAATTCAAAATGATTGGTATGTTGCAGGAATTATTCTTCAAATTTTAAACAGACAACATAAAGAAACAAAAAAGTACATTGAGAAGTAACTCAAAGCGATGGTAGAAATTTAAAAAATAAATAAATAAGAGCTTTCTACGAAAACAAGAGCATATGAACTCTTTCTCCACATATGAAAAATGATGACGATCTATTACTAAATGAACTAGCTAGGGGAATATTGACAATTTGGCAAAATGATTTTACAGTAAATGTGGTTATTATTTTACAAAAAATTATGGTAAATAAAAATGAAGTAGTAATGGAAATACACCATGGAATTGTAGATGATCACGTAGTAGTAGAACTACCTACAGACCAAGAAGTAGTAAACAAAATAACCAAGTAAACGTAATAATAGCTAAAAATAACGACTGTAACGAAAGTGCAGAGAATATGATATTTAGGACACATCGAAGGAATGAAAAAAGAAATATGTCGAAAATGGTAATCTCGAAACACCCAATACAAAAGAGAAGCGAAGGTAGGCAAAATAGGGTAAAAGAGCAGAGTATAAAAGACTGACAAATAAGTAACATTGAGAACTAAAAGTAAAAAGTGTTGGAACATTGAATTTGAATATCAAAAATTAATACTAAATGCATTGAAACTCCTTACCTGTTGCTTCAGCAGTCTTATTTTTTACCATTAGCAGAGTGTCCATTTCACTTTTCACATTTTTAAAATAATTATACACATTAAATATTATTTGATGACCCTGCTCTTTAATACCGCTACGTTTTTTTCCGTCCAATGAAATGATTTACTGCTAAGGCGTGGCTTAGGTAGAAATTTCAAATTTTGACCTCTGCCCAGTGCGATAATATGCAAATTAGATGTCTTCCGAAATGACGGGACCTCTACATTATTATAAATTGCAATTAAAATATATTACAATTACGATAAAAATAATATGGTAAATTTTATAAATTTAGTATTCCCAATTAGATTTAAACATTTTTTAACGCTCTCAGTAGATTTTAAAATTTAAGTTTATTTAGAATTCTTTCATTAAATTCATAATTATTAAAATGTATTGAATTAATGCACAAATTTATATTTTTAATTTTATTGCAGAGAAAATATTGAACAATTTTAAAATTATTTGAATTCTAATCATTCATAATTCTATCAAAAATAAAAATATTTTACTCTCGAGTAAAAATGACATTTTGTAAAACACTTCATATACCTACTATATATAACTAATAAAGTTGATATCTGATGGTATATGGTATATGTATATCAGTATATTATAACTGTGTGTATGGGAATATAAAACTGCTTTTAATATTTTCCTTACAATTTCATCATACTTTCTTGAGTTTATTAGAAAAAAAAAGGTAGACAGGACGTTTGTTAAACGTCACTTTAAGCTATGGTTTGTTAGAACAGTGAGCCACGCATAACTCACAGTCAGTCGAACGCCGCGCACGTTCGTCAAAATCAAAGAAATAGTTCTCTATCAGAACGGTTTGTTAGGTTCTGCTGAGATGCGCGCACTGCACCGATAGCCGTGTACGTCGACGGTGTGCGCTGGAATCAACTGCGATTTCAGACGCAAACGTTCAGCTGAGCTCACAGCGTATTTTTATCTATACCGAAATTATAATTGTATTATTATTATTAATTGATTAATTAAGTGATGTCTACTAAATTTTCTCCCGAGGAAGATGACAGACTAGTGGATCTAATACAAATCCCTGGAAAGTCTAAAATATTCTCAAAAATTTTCCTCGTTTTGAAACAATCTTTCTTCGACTGTTAATTAAAAAGCACCTTCTGTATTAAAACATAAAAAAATTTCGTTTACATTTTTATTTATTTTATTTAAATTTAACATTATCAACTCTTCTTCTTCCTCCATTTAAATGAACTGTAGTAGAGGTAGAGTCTTAATAAGACATTTTGTATAAGGGTATATTGTAACTGTTGGGAAAATAAAACCGTTGTTTCTACTATTTTTTTCATAATTTATCATATTTTCTCACTTATTAGACCTTCCTAGGACTTATAACCTTGGTCCAAATAATTATTTTAAAACCAAAATAAGGCAAATCGATTTAGTCGTTCGCGATTTATAATAAAAAAAGTTATAAAAACATAAAATGACGTTTATTAAACGTTATTTATCGTTTAAGGTTTGTATATATAGTAAGGGACAAGATCTATGTGAAATTTTAAAGACCAACCTGCTGATAATCCGCTATTGAAAGCTATTTTAACACAGACCCCTAGAGAGACATTACAGAGTTGTACTAACCTTTATCCAATATTCAAATAAAATTACCGGAGCAGTGTTGAATTTTGAATTATTAGTTTGTTTAAATATTTTTACAAATTGATCGGAACAATGGTTTTTAGCAGTAAACAATCTCGGAATATACTATTAAAAAAATACTTGCGTTCATCTTTTTTTCTAAACTTAGGACTGGCAAAATAAAATATTTTTCAGTTACGAAATAAGTAGATATTTTGTTTTGTGGGTTCGTCAATGAACAATAATTATTGATATACACAAAAAGAAATAAAACTTATTCCAAATCATCGTCATTAAATATTTTTGTGAAATGTTATCAAAAATATGATGTCTTTGTTTATAACATTTAAAAATAATTAAGAGAAATTCCTGCAGTTAACCTAAATACAAATTTACAAACAATTTTATATTTCCGGTAGTGGCTAAGTACTTAATAAGTACATTTTCGTAGAATATTTAAATGGGGCGGGATTTGTCACAATATTTAAATAACGGAATTAGTCATTCTTAAGCAGTATCTTTTGTGGTTCTTTCAGCCAGAGTTTGTCGAAAAAAAGTGTTGTGATATATTTAGTATTTATCAAAGAAAAATATGTGGCGGCCATGGGAAAGTGATGTGCGTTTACCTGACGAAAATGAACCTACGGATAATTTAGAAGATGAAGATGAAAGTGCGTAGTACCAAGTACTCAGCAAAGGAAGAATTTGTGTGTAGCTGAGCAAAATATGGTGTTAGATGTATTTGATGGACTTTCTAAAAAAAAATGACCAAATATGAAAGGCGGTTTTAACAAAAATTTCTTGTGCAACAACAGTGTACCGTTTAATAAAGACAGATTCGAAAAGTAGAACAACAAGAAAGGATTTGGGAAGCTCTAAAAAAATTCAACCTCACCTCTTGGAACCTATTAGTAAGACAATATATAATATGTATGCAGCTAATATTATGCCTAACCTAAAAAATATCATGGCAAAATTAAAAGAAAAACTTATTGTTGATGATTGTTTCACAAAGACTTTGGGAAGATTTTTGACCAAAAATGGTTTTAAATATAAAACTGTCAATAAGAGACAAACCATATTGGAAAGTAGCCGCCTAATAAAATGGAGGAATGAATATATCGAAAAAACGTCACAATACCGCAGTGAGTGTTGAGAAATTTATTATCTGGACGAGACTTGGTTTGATTCTCACGAAACGATAGATAAAACCTGGACAAACGGTACAAGAATATGCCAAATGGATGTACCCCATTCTAGAGGCAAGCGAATTTGCATATTACATTGCGGAGGACAACATGGATGGGTGAACGATGTGTTATTGTTGAGTTCCAAAAGTATTAAAGACAGTTCTCTAGACTACCACCAAGACATCGATGGGACGCTTTTTGAATCGTGGTTTGAGAATACATTACTCCCAAATTTAAAAGAAAGTAGCATGATTGTTATTGACAATGCATCATATCACTCCAGATGCATTAAAAAAATTTCAACCAAACAGAGTAGGAAGGATGAAATTCAAGAATTTTTAATAGCCGAAGACCTATATTGTGAGGATCATTACACCAAAGATCAACTAATCCAGGTTCTTCATACAAAAGTCGAAACTAAAAAACATATTGTAGATAAATTAGCAACAATTATTGTCATATGGTTTTAAGATTACCTTCATATTACTGTGTGTTGAATCCCATAAAATTGCTATGTGCTCAGTTAAAAAACCATCTCCGGAGGAACAACACATCTCCAAAAGATGCCCAAAGTGTTGTCGAACTAATAAAAACAAAAATATCAGTGCACAAAACTGGAAAATTATTATTAATTTGACTGAGAGTGATGAAGAGAACGATAATGACGATGAGTTGAAATAACTGTTAAAGATTCAACAGGAAGATTCTTAACTGGAAGATCCCAAATAAATCTGAATTTTCGAAGGGACTAGTATACCATTTAATTTATAATAGTAAAAAACCAATGGGTAACTTTTTGTGGCATCACATGTGACATGTAAGTAAATAAAAACTGTTTTTGAAGTTATACTTCTTTAGGCGCGAATGGGAAAAATTGATGAGAGTGAAGTGAGTTTTTTATAAAATTCACAGTACGAAGTACGCGCATATTCACAGCATGAAATGAGTTGCTACATATAAATCTTTTAAGTTAGGTATTAATGCAAATAAAGTGTGAAAAAAAAATATATTGGTGTTTTTGTTAATTCGATTATATTAGGACGATGATAGATATTTAGTGATGATTTGTATATTGTATATGTATATTGTTGTGTGTAAAAATCGACCTGGTTAAGTAGTTTTCATCTACTTTATAATTACGTAGAAATTACTTTATCCGTTACTTTACGACCTCACTGTATATTAATATTAAGTGTTCATTGACGAACTTAGCACGGTTAATAAAAAAACTTGTAAATCCACCAAAAGAAAATTTTTATTTTCGTAAAGGATAAAATATTTTATTTTGCCAGTCTTAATTTTGAAAAAAGGTGAAAGTAAATTTTTCTAAATACTATATTATGAGATAGTTTACTTGAAAAATAATCAATATTTTGATCAATTGGTAAAAACATTTAAGTACACAAATTAATAATTCGAAATTCAACACTTTTTCCGATAATTTTATTTAAATGTTGGATACAGATTAGTACAACTCTGTAATGTCTCTCTAGGGGTCTGTGTTACAATAGGTATCAATAGCCGATTATCAGCAGGTTGGTCTTTAAAATTGCGCATAGATCTTGTCCCTCACTATATCTATATATAATTCGTACCCCGATGACTGAGATACTCAGTTGTAGCGAACTTTTCGTCAGCAGCGAATGGTAACAGTGGACAGTGGGGGAAAACGCAGCTTAATAGTACAAAGAAAACATAAACTACTCATGCAAATACCATAAAGAAATTTGCTCCTTATTAGTATTTATTCAGTTACACGAATAACGGTTATCTAATTATCAAAAAGGGGCGTTGTAAATTATCAAATTAATTTTTTAGTATTCAGACAAGGACAAGCAACATCTAAACTCATAATTTTACGATAGAGCCACCATATGTGGATAATTATTATTTGAGCTTTAATTTGACGGTTCCATTGTTTCTGGCACCAGTTACGTCACCAGTAACATACTCTAATGGATTTTGCATGTTAAAACATTTTTGGTATTTAAAATTTTTATTTTTTAAGCAAAATGTTTTAAAACGATTTTAAAAATTTAATCACGCTAATTTTAAAATTGTCCGTCTCTCCTAAATCATATAAACGAATTTAAGGCTTTGGAAATGAATCTAGACGGTTAAGTCCATTTAAAAAAACAAAACCATGTTGTAAATTGTGTTAAACATCTGGTGAAAAGTGTGTAAATTAAGAAGATTTACAATTAAACGTCGAGAATTGTATAACAACTCTTCACAAATGGTCTATAAAAATACAAAACAGATTTATTTCGGAATTATTTATAGTCAATGCTTTTCTAATTATAGACCTTGGCGTACGCATTCATATTTGTTTGTACGGTAGTATATATTTTAATGATTGAAAACATCAACTGGTTTTTGGACTTTAATTACAGTGTTATTCCAAACAGCATAAATATTTTTTTGTATTAATTTGCGATGCTGTATATTATTGTTGAAATATAATAATTGTTAATATATAAAGGAGAGTAAGTAAATGTTTGCGGCCCGAGGCAAAACCCGAGGTTTGCGATCTTGCAAAACAAGCAAAAAGTAAATGAAAACCTTTAGCTACTCTCAAGCTATCAAGATGACTCCAAATTGAACAAAACATGGGACGACATTAAACATGCCACAGTAACAGTAGGAGAAGAAAATTTATTGGCTGAGACACAACTGAACAGAATTAGATGACAAACGAAATCTTAAACTTAATGGACGAGAAGAGATTAAATAAACAAGATTCAATTAAATACAAGGAAATAAAGTGTGTCAAGGAAGACTGGATTCGCAGAAAATATGAAGAGATTTGAAGAATACGAACTGAAGTATAAAAGCTTCAACCTTCAGAAAAGGGTCAACAGCTTACAGCAAACAATTGTAGTCAAAGACGGGAATGGTTTACTTATTTCAAGCGTCAAGCGACAGCTAATCCGCTGGCCTGAATACATAAAAGAGCTTTTCCATGATGATGGCTCCTTTAACTCGCAGATAAAGATAGCATTCTTCTTCTTGTAGTTCCTTCTCCTATCATCTATCAGCTATCAGTACCTTATTGGCGGCTGCTCTGAAAAGATGAGCGGCAACTATACCACTCTCTTAGGTTTCTTAGCCAGGAAATTCTTCGTCTTCCTATGGATCTTTTACTCTTGATTTTACCTTGTATTATGGGTCCATGGTGTTTTCAAAATCCTTCTATAGCATCACATCTCAAATGATTCGAACTTCTTTATATTATCCACTTTTAGTGCCAGCTTTCCATTCCATACAACAAAGTCGAGAACAAGTAGCATCTTAAAGCTCCTATTCCCAGCTCCAGAGGCAGGTCTCGATTAGCAAACAGTATTTTCATTTTTATAAATGCTTGTCTTGCAATTTCAATGCGTGCCTTTATTTCTCTACCTTGGTCATTGTTTTCATTTACCCAGGTTCCCAGATATTTGTAGTTGCTCAATCTTTCTACTTGTTTTCACTCGATATCTAGCATTTCTACTGTATGTTGCTTAGAAATAATCATGCACTTGGTTTTCTTAACAATCATTTGTAGTACATATTTTATACTGACTTGATGTAATCTATTTAGTAAGCGTTGCAGTGCTTCTAGACTTTCTGCAAAAACAGTGGTGTCGTCTACGAATCTTATGTTGTTCAAGATTTTTCGTTTATTGATATACCCTGTTGCTCCTCTGATATTGCTTCCTTAAAAATAGCTTCGCTGTACAGCTTGAATAACAATGGGTAACTTTTGATTTCTATAGTTTCTGTATCGACATTTTCGATTCTAACCTTTGCTTTTTGATTCCAGTACAGATTGACAATAACCCATATATCTCGACTATCCACATTCTTTTCTTTTAACAGGTTTACGAGTTTCTGATGTCGTACTCTATCAAAAGCCTTTTGATAATTTGATAATCTTTAAAGCAGGCATAGAGATCCTGTTTCATATCTAGTCGTCTTTGCGTGAGGACGTTAAAAGCTAATAGAGCCTCTCTCGTTCCTAGTCCTCCTCTGAATCCAAACTGGGTGTCATCTATATCTTTTTTCATTTTTTTGTATAGTTTTCCATGTATTATTTTGAGAATTGATTTAATATCTTAAGTGTGTGGCTTATTAAGGAAATTGTTCTGTACTGGGAGCATTCTGTCGCATGTACTGACTTGGTAGTGTTACAAACGTGGACAGCAACCAATTTTCGGGTATAACTCCTGTTGTATATACTTTATTGAACAGATCTTAAAGTATATGCAGTGTTTCTTCGTCAATGCATTTAATTAGCTTAGTGGGTATCTGAATTGGGCTTACTGATTTTGCGGTCTTTGCATTTCTAATTGCCTGTTTCAATTCGCACATTATTATTTTCGGTCCTGTTTCTTCCTGTGGTTCTTCTTGTATCATTCTATCATCGTCGAATAGTTTCATGATATATTCATGCCAAAATCTTAGTTTATCTTTGATGTCTACAATGAGTTTACCATTATCGTCTTTGAGTATCCCATAGTGTGCTCGCTTTTTGGTATTTGTTAGTTCTCTTATTTTTTTATGCATATTACAGCTGTCGTATTCTCTGTCATACTTTTCTATTTCTATGCATTGATCTGTTAACCACTTATCCTTGGCCTTTTTTTATCCCTACTTTAATTCTACTTTGTACTTCTTGATATTTTTGCTCATTTCCCCCTTTGGCTTTTCTCCTCTCTTGCAATAATGCTAGAATCTCTGAAGTCATCCATTTTTGTTTTTTACTTGTTTTTTCAGGCTTTAAATTTTCTTCTGCTGCATTTAGTAATGTCTTCTGAATATTGCACCACTTTTTATTGACATCTTCTGATGTTAAGATTTCTTCTGTTACTGTTAGATTTAAGTTGACCTATTGGATCACTTTTTGATGTATTTCTCTTTTTCTTAATTTTGTATAATCAAACGTTGGTTTATTTTTAGGATTACAATCTTTTTGAGTTTCACGTGCAATCTAGCTACCATTGGTTATGATCTGAGTTGACATCTGCGCAGGGATATGCTTTTACTGCATTAATTGAATTTTGTATCTATTTTTGACTAACATATAGACTATTTGATTTCTGACTACGTGGTCTTTGTTGTCTGCAGGAGATCTCCAAGTGTATAATCTTCTGTCGGGTAGTTGGAACATAGTGTTCATTATTGCAAATTTTTCATTTTGACAAAAATCCACAAGTCTATTCACTCTTTCGTTTTTGTCACGTAGTCCAAATTCCCCAACACATTCGTCAACTTTTTTTTTTCCCGACTTTAGCATTAAAGTCCCCTATTACTATTGTAATGTCTTCTTTTTAAATAGATCTTAAAATTGTGTCTAACTCCTTGTAAAAATGTTCTATCTCCTCTTCATGCTTATCCGCTGTTGGTGCGTGTACTTGAATTAAGTTAACTTGTATGTTTGTCTTCAGCTGAACCATTATCACTCTCTCTCTCTGAGTAAGGAGTGGAGCTTATAATTGATTTATTAGTTTCTGTGTCTAACAAGATTGCGACTCCATAGCGATGAGCCGGATCGTTGTTTCCAGCATAATACATCATGCCGTTTTTGGTTATAAGTTTGCTGGTATCTGGCCATTGTACGTCACTTATTCAAAGTATATTTATTTCCATTTTGGTCATTTCTTGTATTAAATTGTCTAATTTTCCCCGTCGGATCGTGGATTCCGGGTTCCATGATCAGTAACGGTTTGACTTTTTTGCGTATTTGCCATAATGAATGACTAGGGATGTTCTATTAAACCTTTAATGCAGTGGTTTCCCCTTTCTTCTGCCTTCTTCTGCTGTTAACCAATTTATTGGTTCTTCCGCCTTTGAAGTCGATTTCTCAGCTCCACGACAGAAGGTTGCGCTACTACCTACCGACTCATCCGCCCGAAACCGTTGGTCAGTAAGCAGGGGATTGCTTATACCGGCAATCACTTGGTTCGTATCTGCGTTAGCCATCAACATTGATGTTTTCCACCTTCTACTAAGTGGAGGTGCAGATTCGGATTTTTCGTTCATCGAAATTAAGACCTTTCGGCATTTCCTAATCTTTCCAGAGCTTTAGAAAGCAAAACCATAAAAGATGGCATAAGATAACATTAAAATTTTAGTGTTTCAACTTAATTAATTTAACAGGAACGATTCCAAATGACCTACTCGGTAGATTTCAAAGAACTCTTCGATAAAGTCAGACTAGTCACATGTAAATTCAACCAGAAATCTTGGTCTAGCAAAGGTCTCAGGCGCCAACGTGGGGCATTTGTAACTTAGATTTAATGAGAACTTCCCCACCCAGTGCGTGAAGTAGTGGCGAACTCAGTCTCATAGTCTCAGACCGGCACTGCTCTTAAAGGGTGGTTGAAACGAACTATTTTCCATATTAAAACTATACCCTTTGTTAGAATTTGATTTTCATTAGCCATTGTTTATTTATATTTGTTAAATTTAATAAAAATAATTTTGAATATTTTTTAACAATAGTTCCAACACATAAATATTTAGTTAGTTTGTTAAACAATCGGATATCCAATATTTGCATGCAAATAATACACAATAAAAATTTTATTACGTTAAAACTATAAATTCCGAAATACTACACATCTCATAAAATTTATATAATGCCCTGTAGCGCACATCTGGTATCTAATAAAATCAAAACTGGTTCTGTTGACATATAAATCAATTCGCTAAAATAGAATTATACTAATGCAGGACAATATTGTTAAATAATATCCATTGATTAACCAAATACTTAATGAGTTTATATTAATTGATTAACTAAATGCTAAATGAGGAGTTAATGTTAAAACATATAATATTTTCAACTAAGACACAATTACTAAAAAACATGAATAAATCTTTAATGAGTTTTTAATTTCTTTCTAAAATGTATTAAATCTTTGAATAAAGTTGCTAATGAGGTCTGGAACCCATTATTCTTGCCCTATCAGTTTCATCCTTCACCTTCTTATTTCTTAAACCCTTGCCAGGGCGTGGTGATACTAAATATTATTAGCTTGCTGTCTTCAGTAGGGATGGACGGCTTTATCTAGGGATTTTCCCACCGGAGTCTTAATTTGGTCTGCCCATCGTATTAGAGATCTTCCTCTTGGTCTTCGGCCTTCCACCTTTCCTTCTACCACCAATAGTTTCATGGTCCCCGTTTTTCTAGCTATGTCGCTAAAGTAAATTAGATATGCTTGGTTTACTTTTTTTAATAGCCTGTTTTTTATATAAAGCTCTTCCAGAATTGACAGGTTGGTTCTATGTTGTGACCAGGAGACGTGTAGAATTTTTTCATAGACCCACATTTTAAAGTCTTCGATCTCACTCCTATCGATTTTTTTAAAAGATAATGATTCAGCTGCGTATATAGCAATGGAAAAAATAAGGTCATTTACCAACCTGAGCTTAGTATTACTTGTGATTGTTCGGTCTTTCCATATTTCATTCAATTTAGCTGTTGCGGTTCGGGCCATTGCTAGTCTACGCTGGATTTTTGTGGAGCAATCGCTATTGTTGGTTACCAGGGAGCCCAAATCTGTCTACCACCTCGAAATTCGCCACTTGGTGTATGTGCGGTAGATTCTTATTTGCCTGTCTGCCATCTTTTTTAGTCGATTATCTCAGCCTTGCTTGCGGTAATCCAGTAATCAGTATCGGACAACCTCACACGTAGATTCTAACCTAATTTTGTTTTTTTATGTTTGAATAATATTTTTTTGTTTTTCTAATTACAATAATAAAAATGTTGGACTGTTATGAAGAAGTTAAATATATATATATATATATATATATATATATATATATATATATATATATATATATATATATATATATATATATATATATATATATATAAATATTTAAATATCGAATTATTTAATATTTATTTATTTATATTTGTTAAATAAATACGGGCCACACTGCTGGACAAAAAGACCAACGTTGGAATACTACAATACAACATTGGAAACCTTACGAAAGTAAACGACCAAGGGGAAGACCACAGATGACATGGGTTGATGATTTTAAAAGAATAGCCGGAAGAAATTGGAAATATGTTGCTCAGGATAGAGACCGATAGAAGGAGTTGGGAGAGGCCTATGTCCAAACATGGACGACAGAAGGCTAAGAAGAAGAAGAAGAAAATAAATATACATATATATATATATATATATATATATATATATATATATATATATGTATATATATATATATATGTATATATATACATATATATATATATATATATATATATATATATATATATATATATATATATATATATATATATATATATATATATATATTAAAAGGAGTTCGACCGTCTAAATTTAAATACACAATGTGAGTGAGATTAAAATCTCACTGTAAGTGAGGATATCGGTCAAGGAGAAAAAACTATGAAAAAACTATTTCAATCTTTTAATAGAAAACGTTTCGTGTAGTAATTTCTGCACTTCTTCAGTTCTAATGATTGTAAAGTCATATAAAGATATCAAACAATGTCAAATGCATAGGTTTAGGTGTTAAAAAATATATTTAGTAACTACAATAAAATTACAGTAAGAAACACATTAAATTTTTTTTTTAGATTTTGTATAAACTTAAAAAAGTGCCAAAAATGTCAGAGTATGTTACAGGAAAACAATATAATATAATACAATACTTGTATTCTATCGCTGATGTACAATATATCGAAACATGTAGCCAGGAGAAAAAGTATCTTGTTTTAATTAGAGCTTAGTAAACAATTTAAAAAAACTAAACATTTTTTATAAAAAAGGGAAGGTTAACTTTATTGTTGGAGACACCAAAGCAATTAAAAAAAGCAACTATTTTTGACAGAAAGGGCTCAACTATTACGAAGAGAAAAACAAAAAATAATATGGCTTTATTTATATCTATGGAAATCAGACATCAGTACGAAAAATCAACTGATAACAAAAATACTCGTTTAGGCAGGACAGACGAGAAAAGTCAAAATTTTTTTTTTTAATATAAATCTGATTAAAAAGGAAGGTTGAAAATATAAGGTACCGATGACCATTGACACTAAATTGTGTTGGGGAACCATGAGGTTCCCTTTGGAAAAGATTTTACATCGGATGCGAAGTGTGAAAATTTCTGAAGTTCTCGTTGAAAATAACAGCTTCCGGAATAGGAGAATAAATAGTAAAAGGACTAAGAAAAAAATCCAATATTAAACAAATGCATATTATGAATAATTATTACTATTATTTAAAGATACAAAACATATTCCGCCAATTAATTATTTAAAACCTAATTTTTTTGTTTATAAAATTTCATAATTATATTAATATATTCACAATTATTGTGAATATAATAATTTAAACACTTTAATAATAAACTCTTCAATATTTGAAATAAATATAAAATGGTTAAAATAAATTAGATAATCATCTTAATATATTTATTTAATTTAGATGGTACCATAATAATCGAATGTACGTCAAAATAGAATCAGACCGTTTCAATTCCATTATGTTAAACTAAGTCAAACTGAGGTCGGATGGGTATATTCATTTAATAAATAAAGTAAATGTTATTAAACTATGTAAATTACTATTCTACCGGCGACGTATATTGGAATCCCGCGTTATATGCATAAATGTGCGTTTTCAGAACATTTACTGGCAATCTGAAATGGATAGAATTGTTCAACTACTGTAATTCGGAGAAACGGCAAGCGATCGGCACGATATCAGGGCACTTGTCTTCTTAAAAAAAAGTCAAGTCGCCGATGTACTTTGTTAAGCATCGCGTCTTTGGAAATACTAGATAATGGATATCTTTGATTAAATAGCAAAAGCGAGGCTTGTCACATGCACACATTCGTATTTGGTTAGTCGAAACAATAAAACCACAAAAAATAGTCATATATGCTGCGATTCCTGATCCAGAAACCGATCTTGATTTGCTTGATGTTGTAATTAATATCATGATTCACGGACTATGTGGCGTCATCAACTCAACTCCAAATCACCATGCATGACCGAAGGCAAGTATTATCCACAAAAATTATCCGCGGAGACGATCACTAGCAACGATGGTTATTCACTTTATGTGCGCCTTTTTCCGAAGATGCACTTTTGTTCAAAACATTCAAGGAAAATTGCCACGTAGAATTCTGCAAAAATTCCATTAAATATATCTGCAAATATGTAAAAAAACGCACAGATATGGTGGATTTTGGTTTTTAAAATACCAATACCAATTCCAATAATAAAATCATGAACTACCTGCTGGAGTGAAGCCATTTGACGTATATCCTCATTCCAGATTCCTGAACATTATTCAACTAAACATTTGGTAGTGTACCTGGAAAACTATAAATGAGTTTATTTTGCTCCATCAAATTTTGCTCAATCAAACGTGCCGAAACACCTCTAGTGACAACATTGACCAGAGTCTTTTCCATTTGCTAAATTAATCCATTTGCAACAACGTTGCTCTACTCTGAAATGCCTAGCTATTACACTTACGCCTAGCAATATATGTTTCACTGATGCTCTTAGTCGTATTTGCACAGTTCATTCGAGGAGACAAATGCTTCTACTTGCGGTTATTGCTGGTAAATGCTCGTAGTTTGGTATTATTTAAATCACTTCTGAGTTCGATTTGAAATTCTTTAATTGTATAATTTGCCAACTATTAATATTTGCCTTCAGACTTCAATATAGATGATTTATTACTCGTATGTCCCGATTATGTTTCATAATAATGTTACCTAAAGTCAATATTAAACTAAATTAATATTCTATTGTTGAAAGGTTGATCTGGTGATCTTGATAGTTTCTCGGCGAATACTAGGTTTTTAAATATAAGTTTTTTACATACTTTTTTTTTAATTACATGTATGATAACCACATGTCTCTTTTGCTGTTCTAAGTCTGTGTTCAATTGTAAACTATACTTAGTTTTAATTAGTTGTTTCTACAACTTAACGATTAAATGGTTCAATGTCTCAAGCTTTTCTATAGAGTTAAGGTCGGCTGAGCAAGCAGGCCACTACAGAATAGTGATATCTTCTGCTTCAAAGAAGTCTGTAGTGACTCTACTGGTATATGGCGGTGCATTATCATACATGCAAATTAAATTTTTTTTTCAGAGTCTAACTACGGGTTCTAGAACCAAATCAACACACCTGCGAGCTATTAAAGTTAGTTAAATGGAAATTAAACGAGTTTTTTCACCGACCGTATTACTTCCTCAAAACATAACACTTCTTCCTTTATGTCTGTGAACATTTCTGACTGTTTCAGTTCCTGCTTGTCTTTCTCGCCCTCTAAGTACACGAATTCATTGGTTATATTATTTTACACAAATCCTGGTCTCGTCTGAAGCACATTTTGCCGATATCCAATGTTCCAGTTTTGGTATCGAAGACACCAATTTAGGCGATCAATCTTGTGCTGCCTGGTTAACTCGGGAACCCGCAACTGTCTTTGCTGTATAATCTTTGGCCACGAGGTCTTCTTATCATTTCAACTAAAAAGACTTACACCTGTACCTTTCAGAAGCTACTTTTGGAATTGCAGACCAGAAAGTGTTGGGTCTCTTTTAGCTACTTGGATAATAAATCGACCGTGACAAGCTGTTCTTTCTTTTTGGCGACTTTAGTTATCTATTCTTAAACGTTCCTAATTCCTGATACATAGCACATGATGTTGCAGTTATAGCACAGCGTTGGATGTGCTTGATGTCGTCTAACTACCTTGTTGGAGGACGTCCTCGATTACGATGAGTATCGTGTCTAGGTCTCCATTCTAAAATTTTCTTGGTCCATGTTGCATTTCTGACTCTGTCAACATCTCCTGTCCAGTTCCATTTTAGCATTTTAATTCTTTTAACTGCGTCCGTAACACCAGTTTTTATCCTATTTGATTTGCAACTCTTTCTCTGAGGGATGTATTCAACATTGGCAATATTTGATCTAAAGACTTCTCTCAGTTTCTGTAAGCTGCGCACGTTAATCTTCAGTTCACTTTATTCTCCAGTTCAACTCTTTTGTTTGATTGGTCTGTTCCTAATTAAATTTCATGGTCCAGATATTTATAGGTAAAAACTTGTTAAATTTGCGTGCCATTAGTTTATCATCTCTGTAATAAAGCGGTTAATAGTTTAGGAGAGATGGTGTCTCCTTGCCTAATACCCTTATCCAAGGGAAATGTGATTATGTCTCCATGATACATTCTCAATGCAGCTGTTGTGCTATTATATATATATATATATATATATATATATATATATATATATATATATATATATATATATATATATATTTCGATGAAAAGTTGTGTACCTATGATCAATACTGCACTCTGTAAGAGCTCCCAACATTGAACTATGCTCGACTTAGTCAAATGCTTTTTCAAAGTCTAAAAATATTAATATCAATGGCTTGTTGTATTCTATATCTTTCTCTATTAAGGATTTTATTACTTTTAGGTGGTATGTGTTCCAGAGACACTCCTAAATCCAGCTTGCTCTAGTGGTTGGTAAAAATCTAGCTAAGGTCCCAGTCTGTTAGTTATTATTCTCATAAAGAGCTTATATAAATTAAAAAACAAGGTTATAGGTCTGTTATTTTTGTTACATCGTCTTTTTTATGCAATATTATGATAATACCACTATTCCATTTCTCTGCTGTAATTCCTTCAAAGAGGAATACCTTCCTAGTATTATAAAGAGTTGCTAAATGTTTTATAACGTATTTGCCTTCTAGTTTTATTATTTCACTTAACAATGCCATCTTCTCCAGGTGTTTTGATGTTCTTCATACCTGTTAACGGTTGTTTAATTCCCTCTTTTGTTATATCTGGAAGTTTCTCTGATCTTTGATTTTGTATTACTGGGATTTCTACCTCTGGAATGGATCTTGACTATATATCTAATGTTCTGTTGTACTCTTCGATGATTTTCAGGATTTCTTCTTTTTTAAAAATGGCATGTCCGTATCTATTTTTTAACTTATAAATATTTCTCTTTCCTGTATTCAATTTTCGTTTTAGAACTTTTAGTCTTTTGTTTTGTTTTATGGTACTAGCTGTTTCATTAGTATTGAGGTTCCTTATGTCTTTCCTAATGGCTTTTGAAATGAGTTTATTTAAATTCCTAAGCTCTGCAACGTTTATTGTGTGCTTAACTTTCATTTACCTTCTTTTTTGCATTATGTTTCTTGTGTCTTCTGTGAGTTTTTCATGTTTCCTTGTTTGCTTGGCTTGGCACACAGGTTACTCTCTATTTCTTCCCGGTGGACTCTTGTGCTTTTAATTGTGAGTATATTCTTTGTATGTTTTTTATTTACCATAAATCCGACGCCACCATTAGAAGACTCTTCTCTATAAAGCAATAGTTTTTCCGATAAAAGTGCCATTTGTTTTTTACCTTTTTGCAGTACTTCGAATAATCCCACTATATCCCATTTTATATGCTTTACCTTGTTTTCAAGTTCTACAAGTTTTTCGTCCTCCATCAATGTTCTGATATTTTATGTTGCAATAAACCATGAAATGAAGACATCTATTACCACAATTTCGCATGAATATCTAAAATCAAAAAGAAAAAAGAAGCAAGAATGGATAACAAATAAAATATTGCAGATGATGGAAGAGCGAAGAAAATTGAAAGGTAGAAATGACAACCAATACAAAAAGTTGCACAAGACTATACCAAAGAAGATAAAAGGAGCAAAAGAAGCGTGGTTGACAGAGAAATGTACGGAAATTGAAACACTACAACGCAAACATGAAGATTTCCATTTGCACAAAACATTAAAAGGTAACATTGAAGATAAATTACGAAAATGGACAGAATATATGCAAGAATTATTCGAAGATGCAGCACGAAGTCCGACTGAAATAAACAATCGCTACGGCCCAGAAATAACAAACGAAGAAGTAACTATGGCCATTAAACGGATTAAAGATGTGAAATCACCAGAACCTGATGAGGTGCATGGTGCACTCTATTCTCCCAGTCACCTTCTCCGAGGTCTCTATCTATCATAGCATTTTCGACGTATGTTTTCCATCTTGTAGCAGGTCTTCCTCTCCGTCTTCTTCCCGGCGGGTCCCAGTTTAATATTCTTTTCGGCCACCTATGCTCTGGCATTCTTTGTACATGCCCGTACCACTGCAGGGCTCTGTTTTCCAACTTTTTTGTAATTGAGCATTTTACTTCCATTCTGTTCCATATTTCATTTTACTTCCATTCTATTCAAAAACGGATCGAAATCTGATGTATCCAATTACAGACCGGTATCTTTGTTATCCAATTTTTCAAAGGTTTTCGAAGTAACTCTATATAATCGTATTTACCCTTCTGTTAGGGGATGGATATCACCTTATCAACATGGCTTTATGGATAAACGTTCTACTGTATCAAACTTAGCTGTAATAACTCAATATATTTCAGATGTTTTGGATGTACAAGGTCAAGTAGATGTGATATATACTGATTTTTCTAAAGCGTTTGATAAGGTTGATCACAAATACATTCTCTTTAAATTATCAAATTTGGGATTTGCTGGAAACATTTTAAAGTTACTTGAAAGCTATTTAATAGGTAGGAACCAATTTGTATCCTATAATGGTTTCATATCAGAATTAATCTTAATCTTTACTACATCCGGTGTTCCACAGGGATCAAATTTAGGTCGATTGTTGTTCCTATTATATATCAATGATTTTTTTCTAGATATCAATAACAGAAAATTGTGTTTTGCGGATGATCTTAAAATATACTGTGAAATTAAATTAATTGCTAACTGTATAGATTTACAGAACGATCTAAATAATATAGATACTTGGTGTGTAAAAAACAAACTTTTTTTTAATGTCAATAAGTGTAAAGTAGTAAGTTACTCTAGAAGGGAAAATAAGGTTGATTTTAATTATGTAATTCAGTGGTCAGATCTTGAAAAATGTAATAGCATTAAAGATTTAGGAGTTATATTTGATTCAAAATTAACCTTTAACAACCATATTGAGCAGAAAGTATCCGATGCTATGAAAATGTACGGTTTTGTCATCAGAAACTGTAGAAATTTTTGCGATATAAGACCGATTAAACTGCTGTATCTATCGCTGGTGCGAACAAAACTAGAATATTGTAGCTTAATTTGGTATCCTATTTATAAATGTTATATGCAACAGATTGAAAAGGTACAACGGAAACTTTTAAAATATTTAGCTTTCAAGGTTGATGCAGTATATCCTGTCCATGGTTATGATTACGATTTGTTATGTAACAAGTTTAATATTGTAAGTTTAGAGTTAAGAAGAATTATATTTTCGGTTTCATTTTTATATAAGTTGTTACACAACTGTATTGACTGCAGTGATATATTAGGTCAAATTAGATTTAATGTGCCAAGAATTACTTCCAGGTCGACTATCGTGTTTACTTGTCCACGTGCGAGAACAAATATGTTACTGAAGTCACCCATTTATATTATGTGCAATAATTATAACAAAATATGCAACCATTGTGATATTTTCTCATGCTCAATTAATCATCTGGTTGATACCGCACTGGTTTATGGAGTACATTAGATTGTTAATTTTTTTTGTGTATTTTTTTTTATTTCTTATATACGTAGTGATTTGTTTAATTATATTGTTCTCACTCTTTATTTTGTTTTCACCTACTTATTTTTTGCACTTATTTTTTTTACTTAATATTTTTGTATCACCTACTAATGATTGTATACTAATTAAAATGTATCTTAAATTTTTACCCTAGAAATGGGAAACTGTTGGGTAATAAAGCTATTATTTATTTATTTATTTATATTTCCTTCGTTCTTATTCTATCCGCTCTTGTGATTTGTAGACATCTTCTCATAAAGTCTAGTTCAACTGTTCTTATTTCATTTCGTATTGTTGTTGTCATTGGCCATACTTCCGCTCCATATAGGGTAATATTTATCACTATGCTTTGAAAGATCCTCTTTTTGTTTTCTTTGGTTAGAGTGTTGTTCCATATCCCTCCATGAAGTGCTCTTGTGGCTTGTTTTCCCCGTGCTATTTTCATTTCTATATCTTTCATACAAGTACCATCTCGGCTAATCATTGACCCTAAATACTTAAAAGCCTCACAACTCTTAATAGTCTCTTCTTCTAAACTTAAGTTCAAATCTGCAACCTCGGGTCCAATACATAAGTATTCGGTCTTGCACATATTTATCTTGAGTCCTCAAAGTTCATATTCTTCCCTTAATTTCCTTACCATATATTTCATATCCTCCCTGAATTGTGCAAAAATGACTTGATCATCTGCGAAAAGTAGTGAATGTAATATATTCTCTTGTACTGGTATGCCCATTGTTCCGCATTTTATATACCATCTTTTCAAAGCCAAAGTTCTTTGGTGAAATTTTAAAGCTATTATATTAAAATAGCTAACGCTATAAAATGTGAGGAACGTAGATTAATTAATTTGATGAGCCATGTACTTAAAGTACTCCTTACTATCATTCACCCGCCCATATACACCAAATTAAAAGAACACCTAAGTGAAGTTCAATTTGGATTTAGAGGAACGAGGGAAGCACTTTTCAGTGTGCAATTTATAATACAGAGAACCAGCGATGTCAACTGGGATCAGGACTTAATGGTAAAACTGATCTAAAACTTATATCTCCAACAAAAAGCAGCAGTGCGATTAGAAGATGAACTGTCCGATATCTTCACAGTCGAAAAAGGACTTAGATAGGGTTGCATATTGTCACTGGCATTATTTAACATATACTTTGAAAACATCTTTAGAGAGGCCTTGGACGAGTCAGAAGATGGGATTGCTGTAAATTGCTAACTTATAAACAATATTAGATATGCAGTAGATACAGTGTTGCTGGCAGATAGTGCGCAGGGGCTCCAAAGGATGATGGATAACGTTGTAGAAACATGCAACAAATATGGCCTAAAACTAAATTACAAGAAAATAAAAATAATGATCATTAGTAAGAGCACCAACATAAACGCCCAAATTACAATAGGGGATACAGCGTTAGAAAGAGTGGAAAAATATGCTATTTGGACTGCAATATTAAGAATACTTGGGATAAAAACTCGTATCGAAAAAGCCAGATCTTTCAACAGCCTTATTCTGTGCAACTTATCTTTAAGTATCAATAACGCATAAGAATTATTCTTAGATGTTACGTCTTTAGTGTCCTCTTCTAAGTTGCCATAAAACGATTAGAGGCATTTGAAATGTTGTCTCATATATACACCACACAAGTAACATAACTGTTCTGTAGAGGATAAGAAAAGATCAAGAAATTGTTAACACCGTAAAGAATAGAAAATTTGCTTACTTCGGCCACATCATCCGTAATAATAAATACCAACTTCTACAGTTGATTCAACAAGGCAAGATTGAGGGTAAGAGAGGCCCTTGACGTAGACGTATATCCTGGCTGGCCAATCTTAGGAAGTGGACTGGTCTAACGTTAACTGATTTATTTCGAGCTGCTATAAATAGAATAAGATGGGTCAATGTGGTCGCCAACATCTCTAGAAGATAGGCACATTTAGAAGAAGAATAAACCATATATTTTGATGTTGTCATTTAAAAATGTAGCCTGGTCGACTCCGGGAATTCTTAGCACCTGCTGTCGCTCTACCTAAGAGATTACTACCATAGCCTGGTTTTAAGGAACTGCCGGAGACTAAGGGTCTTGCAATTTCTTCGTTTCCTATTTTACGAGGATTCCTGGGCGTTTCTCGACTATTCTGACCTGTGCGAGTTGGTAGAAGCATGCTGGGATAGTATTGTTCTGAAGCTATTTTCTTGTGGCATCTTAAACTAATTAACAGTGTATTACAAAAATTAGCGAGAGATACAACAGAGATTCTAACATTATGTTCCCACTTATTATACAGAGGTCAAAATCATATTTCCTCATAGTCCTATATTTACACCTGTATCTACATAAGGAAAATGCCTAAAACTGGACCCCCATTTTGTTTTTCGATTCATGCGTATGAAAAATAGCAAAAACAATATTATAAAAGTACATACTATTTACTTTATAATGTTATAATTCATTTATACTCAACTTTCATTAATAATAATTAAAAATTAATATAAAAAATATGTATTTTCCAAAATCCAGCCTTTGGTGAATTCGGAAAATAGTTGCTAAAAGTGGACCCCCTTAAAAATTATTAATAAAGTTGTACCAATAATTTTTAATTTTTAAAAAATATTTAGCACAATTATTAATTTATCTGCAAAAATCGCATATGTAGGCATCCTTATCAGCCCCAGCACAATCCACATGAGCCCACAACGAACACATAATGCACAAGACCCAAAGTTCGTCTTAACAATCTTCCGAATATTTTCTGTCACAAAGCGTCATCCTCTTTAGATGGTGACATTCCTGGAATAATATCCAATTCAGATATTCCAGAAGAGACACGGATTTCATCTTCGGTATCTGATTCTTGTTTCTCAAAATTTAGACATCTTTTTACTATCTCCTTCCCTTTTCTAGAAGGCCCTGCTGTCGAACAACCTTTTATGCCGCGGTTGCCTTTGAAACTTTGATCACGTTCTTGCCGTTCAGTTTTCATGGCTTCTTTAGCTTCCTTATCTTTTTTAGATTCCATCAACTTGAATTTATAAGGAGAAACTGTGATGATTGTTGAACTGCAGGCTGTTCGTCACCTATTAGTGGTCCTTTTTTTGATTTTTGGAATAGGAGTAATTTCAAACGGGCTTATCATAGACGATTTTGAACTATGAGGATTGTCAGATGTAGATGGTAACACAGGATTACCTTGATTCGGGTCAAACTCTGCATTAACTTGTGATTCATTCATCGTTATAACACATTTTTCACTGATCGCTGTAGAGCTTTCATTACCTGACGTTTTTTGCTTTGACATGAATTCGTAGAAAGATGAATCTCGCATTTTGTTTGCTTCTTCAATATATTCGGCATCAGAAAACAGCTCCTTGTTGAGCGGCTAGTTTTGAGATGACCCATGAAACTTTTGTCCAAAGGTTGAAGTTTGTGTGAGGAGTGAGGTGGTATGGACACAATGGTAACATGGTGTGTTCTTGGCAAATCGATCACTTCAATATTTTGAGTGTGACCATAATGGCCATCTAAGAGTAACAGCACAGGTTTCTCCTTTGTAGGATAGACAAAGTCGATAAAGTCCTTCAACCATTGAGTGAAGGAGTTGATTTGAATCCAACCTGAAGGATGCACTGCAAAAATTGTTCCTGATGGCGCTCCTTTTTTCAATTGTTCACTCATATTTTTTCTCGGAAAAATCACTAAAGGAAGTACGAATGAGCCAGTGGCATTCATACAAGCAACAATCGTTATAAGGGCTCCTCGTTCTCCTGATGTCAGGGCAGCAATCTGCCTTTTACCTTTAAGGGTTATAACTATGGATATTTTAGACTGCACCACACTAATTCCGCTCTCGTCTACGTTATAGATTCTATCCGGAGTAAATTCATTTTTAACGTACAAATCCTTCAGTAGTTGATAAAATTTCTTCGCATTTTCCTTATTGAACCCAAGAGCCCTGCTATAAGATGTTCCAGTGGGCTTGCTTTCTGACAGTTTTGTTTTGTGTCGTTTAAAAAATAGATGGGCCCACTTTTTACCAGCTATTTCTTCTTTGAATGGATGATTAATGCTATTTCTCTGGGCCATTATTCTTAAATCACTTCTAGTGAGTCCAAAAAACGATGCTTCCTTTGCACAACAATATTGGACTAGCTCGTCTTCCAGATTTTTGCCCAATATTGTAGGTCTGTTCGACCTTCCCCGTTTAATTGATTTTTAATCTGTAACAAAATTGCAAATCATAGAAGTGCGAAGTTGCATAACATAGAAGTTTTAAATCTAAAAAATAAGGGGTCCGATTTAGGCAACTACGGGGGGTCCGGATAAAGCGACTATAGCATACATTTTAATAATGTCATAATTTTTTAACCACACCATTATATGAACTATATTAGTGAGAAACAATGACCTCAAACCCTACTATTTAAAATAATATAGGTATAGAATGAATAGCTTACCTGCTAATATCTCGAAGAAATAATGAAAAATATAACACAACGTAAAAACTTTCCACCCAACTAACACACGTGCAAGACGACTGGCAAGCAATAAGTCACGTAGCCGGCTTCTGCACTTCAGCACTGAGTCATGGAACTCTACCATTTGCACTCATTGTTGCCACGAGTCAAATTAAAATGTACCAAGAAAAACTAGGGGTCCGCTTTAGGAGGATGGTCCACATTTGGGCACTTTCCTCTTATACATAAATTTTTTAATTGTTTTAACTCTCAATATTTAGAAAAAGTAAACGATTTTACGCACGAATAAAAGGTTAATTTTTTTGATTTATTGGGGATTACCATGATCATATCATTGAATTAATGGTCAGTTCTAGAATATAAAGTGCATAGATAAATATTCCGAATGATGGAGTAATAAATCAATGACTGAAACATTGTTTTTTTATAAAAGTGCATCTGTTTTTTACAATTAAATGCGTCCAATATATATTTACTCTATATTATATCCAAACATATTGCACCGACTACCTAGATTGAAGTGAAATTCTAACAAATCATCGAAGAGATTATCTTTGTGATTTTGCCGATTTCGTTATTACAATCCGGTTCGCAGGGATGATTTAAATTATTGACATGGATATATATCAGATTTCCTATGAGCTGTCAGTACAGCAATATAAATGAATTATAACGCGAATAACGGGATTGTCACAAACAGGTTTTTGAAAAAAAAATGTTACAGGAGAAAGGATATAGAATCAATATTAAATCCATAACTAATCGTAATGTGTATGTATGTACAGTGGTGTTAAAAAGTCCTGCATCACCTTACCAAATACATTTATAGATACAGTGTGAATACCAAGTTTTTGTAATTCTTGTTCAATTATTTCGTTCGGGATTGTAGGATGTTACTTCGACTTGACATCCATTTATTTCGATATATTTATAAGAATAAAGCAGAGCATCAACGGTGTTTTTTGAAGAGAGGTATGCATATCCTATTGTTAGCAAGTATGGACGCAAAAAGTACAGTAATTGGAACCACTAGTGATCCAACAGCTACGACGTAATCATGGATTTTTGTACCTTCAATGCTGGAAATGACTATTGCTTGTTGTTTTGTTGGATGTTTAAAATAATTTACGACATCTGAGTAACTGTGTTTAACGGAGTTGTGTGTAGTATTATTGTTGTATGAAGTCATTTTATTCATTTTCTTGATCAGAAGTTGAGCCGGTCCTGTGGCTGGTCCAAAAAACTGGTCAAGACCCAACTGGAATTTTTGTTATCTCTTTACGTAGGTATTATTTAAAGGTTATTATGTTATTGTTACAAAAATAATACGAAAAGAAGTGCTACTCACTTGAGGTAATATTGTCAGCACTAACTAACTACTAATTTATTAAATTATTTCATATGGTATTTTCAGGTTGTTCAAGTAAATATACTTGTTAATTGAACAATTTTTAACATGAAGAAAGTAGTTTTTTTTGTTCTACGTGAATAATTGTAGTATATGGATCTAAATTTAGAAAGGTACTTTCCTTCACACTTTTTACAGGCTTAGAACTGTCAGCAAAAAACTGGCGTGTTTAAAAGTTTTTGCTCTTCCTAATCGAACATCGTTAAAAATGTACATTAATAATAGTTCAATTTACAGTATATACATACAAACGAATACATAATGTACAAAAAATAGATGAATTGAAAAAAATATATAGAAAAATGTATACAAGTTAATATTTACAAAAAAAAATACCCAAGATAACCAAAATATATTTATGAATTCCTAAATACCTAATTCTGTTTCGCTGTCGCTATCCTCTTCAAGATTAATAACAATTGGTTTAATTATGTGATTCAAATTAACATATGAATTTTCTATGTTCATTACATGGGCTGAATTTTTTCAACTTTCTGGGGAGATATCATCGACACATTTCCTTATTAATTCGACTACACTACCACTTAAACTCGGAGAAACATTTTGTGACCTAACATTTGACTTTAGTTGGTGCCACATATGCTGTATGGGATTAAATAAACAATAGTAGGGCGGAAGCCGTAACACTGTAGGTCCCATGTCCTCGGCCAATGCGTCACAAACATATACTTTTTTAATAGAAAATGATTTTAACACTTCTAACAGTTCATTTTTTAACCCTTAACTACTGACGTAGATGTTTCAGGACGTAGACTCTGACATGCGGTATGTCATACCGTTGCCTATTCTTCTTTGTTTTTAATATAAATTTATCTTATATCACTGTATTTGTTTTTTATATCAACTACGGAATGATTCTTCACATTGCTGTAGCATAATATACTGCTACAAGTAAAATAAACTTTACTTTTTCAAGAATATTATGAATGCATGCATAATATTTAAAAAAATGGTGGACGTTACTACAAAATCGTTTATAAACTAAATTACAAGAAAAATTGATTACTTGTGACTAACAAATGGTAAAATAATGTTAAGAAACAGACTAATGATTTAAATTTAACGAGAAACTAAAATACAAAATTCTGACAATAACCAAAAATTACAATAAAATAACTAGTTATTTTGCGCGCAAGGTCCGCAATTTTTCTTTGTACACTGTAAGCACACTGGTTTTCCACAAGAAAAGCACACATAAAAAGTCTTTCGCTTTAATGCACTTGGGCATAAGTAACACGTCTTCTTTTTCTCTAGCCTTTCTTCAAAATCTGCTTCTTTTTGGCGTTTTTGTCCTAGTATTCGTTCAATACCACATAATAATTCTCTCGGGATTCTGGGATTTTCGAGTCTTCTTTGTAGATGAGGTAAAACTAATTGTTTCGCCAACTCCTTTGTGTAGTTTAGCCTTTCCATATTATCTTCTTGTAGTGATTGGTACACAACATGCGAATTAACAGCAGCTATATCAATGATGCGGTAAAAAATAGTAAGTGGTCATCGGCGAGAACGACGTTTTACAGAATATTTGGCACACTTGGCATCTAAAGTATCGACACCTCCTTTCGTACGATTATAATGAGCTATAATTTCTGGTTTTCCAGTAATCTGATCCGTGCCTATTGAATGGTGCATTGAAGAAATAAGTAAAACAGCCCTCGATTTTTTTGGCACATGAGAAATTAGGGATAAACTTTTCGTAAATCCGTAAGTAGTTGAATTTACTTGCCTACATCGGTGTGGCTGGAATTCCGGAGGGATTTCCCGTTTATTTTTCTTGAGAGTTCCCACATACGTTAACTTCTTTACTTCTAACTGCTTTACTAATTCTATAGAACTAAACCAATTATCAGCTGTGATATTACGGTTAGTTCCATAAATAGGTTTAGGAAGCCGAAGAACAGATTGAGTTGGTTTATTCATCTTCTTTTCTTCCTCAGATAACCCAGTTCCGTCAGTGTCCTTGCCTCTATATATATATATATATATATATATATATATATATATATATATATATATATATATATATAGGCATTATATAAGTAACTTGTTCGTGCATCAGTCAGGCACATTATTAATGCCATATTTCACAGGCTTATTAGGCATATACATTTTAAACCTACACCTTCCCCTAAAGCCGACCAACATTTCATCAATACAAACACATGTGCCTACGGAATACCGTTTTTGACAATTTGATATAATTAAATATGTTACTAATGGCTGCTGTTGGATCTATCTTTTTTCTTTCTTCTCTATCCAGAGGGTTATCAAAACGTAAACATTTTAGAAATATTGCAAATCTTTCTTTTGACATAACACATCTGAATATATCTCTACCAGTGCCATCTGTAGCAAATATAGAATTTATATCTTCGTCATTGGATTTGAAAGCTGATGAGTATAAAAGCAATCCCAAAAAGGCTTTTAGTTCTATTTCATCAATTTCATTTAGTTCTGGTCTATTCATTCTTTTATAGTTTTCACGAATTGCACGTAATTTATTATTTGTCCATTTACGTATTTCTTGTATTATATCCTCAGAAATAAGAAAATTAAAAAAATATGATGAAGTTTCGTTTCCTACATCTCTGCATTTTTGCCATAAAAATATGACTTACCATTATCATTTAAATGATATTCGTCGTCAGAACTTTCCGACTGCTCACTTCCGGTGTCGTGTGAACTTTCAATACATACTTCTTCGCTTGCATCGTCAACATCACTATGACTAAAATATTCTAAATCACTAGGTACTTCGTCAGCCCATTGAGATAAAACAGCCTCAAAATCATCATCTGAAAGCTTTACAGTTTTGGGGCTAAATTTAGAACAACTGAATGAACTTGCTGCCATACTAACAGCAAAAGAATACACTACACTGCTTTTAACTATAGAAACGTAAATACTGACATGCGGTACTTGATACCGCAAGAAAACTTTATGTCAACGTAGCTCAAAGACTAAACGTGTACTAAAACTGCAGCAGTTGAGAGCAGGTACAATTAAACCCCACTTGAAGGTACACAGATGGTGTTCTAAGAATCTTTTATAAAACACGTTTTACAACAAAATATATTTTCGGCTCGGTATGGCATACCGCATGTCAGTGGTTAAGGGTTAAATAACTTTCTTCAAAATATATATCGTTTTCTAACAGGTAGTTTTTGAATTTCAATTTTCGTGTTATTTGCACTTGGAGACTTATGTAATTGACGACTGTGGTAACTTGCATTGTCCATTACTATCACACTATTTTGAGGAAGGTTGGGTATAAGACAATTCTTAAACCATTGCTCAAAAAGCTCTGCCGTTTTATCCTCGTGGTAGTCCACGCAGGAGTCTTTAATGTTCTTTGCAGAAAGCCATAAGGCATTTGTTATTCAACCATTTTCTGATCCTGCATGTAAAATTGTTATTCTTTTCCCTTTGTTTAATGGAGCTTTTGTTTGACACCTGTTGGAAGAATCGGACCATCCTTTGGATGGTGTTTCATGAGTGTCAAACCATGTCTCTTCCAGATAAATTATTGGTCGATCTTCTGTACGGTACTTTCTTATGGAAGTTATATATTCAGTACGCCACTTTTGTAAACGATGGGACTACATAAGCACTTGCCTTTTGTCAATTGTACGATATCTGAAGCCCATTTTAGACAAAATCCTCCAAAGACTAATGCGGCTACAGTTTAATGGTGTATCATCATTAGTAAGCCGTTGTTTTAAAGCATCTAATGTAGGTATCCGTTGCTCTTCGTACATTGTGTAAATTTTTCGTCTTATTAAGTCCTTATCACTTTCGTCAATACATTTGGTAGAACCGGCTTCCTTACGCTTCCTTCTTGACTTAATGGGATTTGATGTAATTCTTTTCACTTTGGTTAGAGGTATTTTCGTTAAATCAGATATTTCACTGGCAGCAGTATTAGCAGTAGGTCCTCTTGTAAGTAAAGAACTATATATTGTTTTTACGATTTCTCTAGCGTCAGTAGATAAATGCTTTTTCTTTGCTGGAACACTGGAAGTAGCACCATCAATGTTTTTCCACGGACGCCACATAATGCTGTTTTATAGGTATAAATAGGTATAACACTGGTAACACTTGTAACATTTTTAACTAAATGAAACAAAATGTATGAATATTTAAAAATTTATTGTGGTCATTAAAAGATCAACCATTGACAGTGAAACTCACTGTTAAAATGTTTACAACTTTATGAAATAAAATATATTCTAATCGTTTTTATAATTTTATACAATTTTTTAATCGTTTTTATTTTACCAGGAATTAATTATACAAACAAGATAACGACACTCCACAGTAGCTTCAATTTTACCTGAATACTTACCTGCTCAACTAATGTTGACTAAGCTGGGGTACTTGCGGTCGGGTTTTATTGCAATCATTAAGCACTTAACCATTTTTCGTGAAATAAACTATATACAATATTAAATTATGATTTGTTTTTACCATTTAAAATGACTATATTTCGGGACAGCTGATAACATTGTAGATTTGATCGCTATCAGGGCCGAACTCCTTTATTTAATTTGTTCGTTTTAAATTTAGTTAATCACTTAGTTGACAATGTACCGTTTAATTTCTCAATAAACTAGTAAGAGAAATTATCGATTTTATTATTTTTTTATATGCATTAAATGATCAGCTATTGTCTTCATTTACCCATTTTATTTTATAGGGGAGTTAAATTGGAAAAAAATTGCAGTCTTCATTTACCCCGTACATTGGGGCAAATGAGGACATTTGACTTAAGATTTAAAAAAAATTATAGAATACTTCCTTTACACAAATATATGTTGAAAGTCATAATTTCTTGAAGGATTATCTCCCTCTCGATCACATAAAAGTATACGAAAAGTTTAATCACACTAATTGTTCCCAAAATATCTTAATATATTTGAAATTGGAGTTAAATTGGGAAAAAATTGCAGTTTTCATTTACCCCGTACATTGGGCCAAATGAGGACATTTGACTTAAGATTTAAAAAAAATTATAGAATACTTGCTTTACACAAATATATGTTGAAAGTCATAATTTCTTGAAGGATTATCTCCCCTCGATCACATAAAAGTATACGAAAAATTTAATCACACTAATTGTTCCCAAAATATCTTAATATATTTGAAATTGAGGTAAGTGTCCCCCATTACCCCTACTGACATTAGTTTTATAATCAAAACCATAAATAATTTATAAAAGCGAAAAATATCTGTAATAGAATCAGTCGAAATATAAACTTTAAAGCACATTTTTAGTTTTATGTAATTAGGGTTCTTTAGTGAAAACAGAAGAGCCTATGTATACAATTTTCCAGCTTCCTAGGACTCCCTAGGATTTTTCCTTCACGATTTATCGCAGAAATAGACAACAACATGATTTAAAAAAGGTCTGTCTATCCCTTAATAATTTAATAGATGTATGTGACTAATATACAAAATATATAAAAAAATTGAAATTATATGGTATTAAATCCTTTGAAGATTTTTTACTTAAATCAAAACAACAATATTGACTAATCTATATGCTGACGTCACACAAAATCTTCGCGACAAATCGATATACCCGTCTACCCTTAACTATTTACAATGCGGTATTCATGTTTTTGACCTGCAAATCCAAATTCTTGTGGAGCTTCGTTCAGATTTGTTTTTCATTATTACTACATAACCCTTTCGAGTCATTCTTTTCTTACACTATTTATATCGTGTAGTCCGTGACCGTTGCCGAAATATCGATAAAATTATGTTGCCTTCATCGTATATTATTTAGGTACCACTCAATTCTCTTTGGATCCACAGGACCGGAATAAGTGTGTTAAGGAAACATTAATTTTATGTAATTTTGATTTATATTTTTGGAGAAAAATACGAAATGTTTAATCAAAGGAAGAGCTTGTTGATCTCTTTTTTTTTCTTCTTTCTAGTCAGTAGCTTGTTTTTATCAAGCATCGTGATTTCGTGGTGAAATCTCTTGTATTCTCAGTTTCCATTTGTGTTGATCTTCTGATATTTTTAATGATTGCGTTAGAGTCTTGCCTGTGAGTTTTGTAATACGATCTGCATATCTGGTTGACGATCTTTCTCTACTACTATTCCCGTGGGCCCTGCCCACACTGTAATTCTTTCCAATATCTAGTAACATGGCCGCTTCTATCATACCTAAAATACAAAGTAAATGTTTGATCGGATATAATACACGTTGACAGTTATTTCAGTAAAATATTGACTATTTCAATGTCACCGAAAGTTCAAAGCATTGTCATAATTATCCTGGTGCTATATTTTTTGAAGATCTTCGATTTTCTCTAATTTACTATACACTATGTTTTATTGTGTTCTTGTGTTTTTCAGTTGGTAATACCAACATCTTCAGTGATTTATCCATAGATGAAGCTTTTTCTGTTAAGTTTTCTTTTTCACAAATTGTAGATAACTAAGATTCATCAGATATGGATATGATCGAGGTATCTGATCCTTATGTAAAAACAGGGACTACCAGTGTATTTAATAATTTTAACTTGTTTATCAACTTTATTGTTGTATTCCCTGATTAGGTAAAAATTGTCGTAATTAACACGAATCGAGTTATTTTTGGTACGTTTTTTTTAAGCTTTGTATCATAACGAAACAATTTTGTCATTAACAATGCATTTCATTTTCGTTAACAAAAGGTTTAATAACATCTTGACTTTAGCAAATATCTATATTCAAGCAGACGGTCTCATTGGACCATAATCCATTAGTTAGCCAGTTAGAACGCTAAGACTAAGAGTAGGATAAAAGTAACCAAATTAATAGTAAACCGAAAAAAACTGGATTATGACAATCTGAAAGACATCAGAAGAAATTGAGAAAAAATATGACTTTTTTAAACACGCTTAAAAGAATTAGAGAATTGACAGGAATGAGAACAGATATAAACCAAAAAATGCAGAGATGGATACAATATATAGCACAACTTTTTAAAGACAAAGAGAGAACAGAAGCACCAAAAGAATTTAAGGATGATACTGGGCCTGACATTATACGAGAAGAAATTGAATATGCAATAAAACAAGCTAAAGATGGTAAATCTCTCGGGCCTGATGAAGTTCCTATAGAATTACTCAAAATTGTGAATACTGTAATAAAATAGGATTGGCACTGTAATAAATCTAAGATTGAGAGCTAAGGGATGCTTAGCACTGTCACCACTGAAATATCCCCTGTGTTTAAAGGAGATTTAGCTGTCCCATCGAATTCGAGGCATACTGGTCCACTAGTAGAATCTACAAGAGGGTAGGAAGACAAACAGGATAGGGGCTGAAGGGTATTCCGATGCAAGCCCTGTAAAGAGTCAGAGGCTATGGGCTTGCGTTAGAAGCCAGGAAGATGTACAAAGCAAAAATGTGTTCCCTTCTTGTCTCTATCTAACGGTAAAATAAAACAAGCCACTTTCAACTTACTGTATAATTAACAAATCGTAATTTTACAACTACTACACAAACGTACAATGAGCTATTAGTGGTTATTATTGTTTGCGAAGGGAGACGAGAAGAGATTTTACTAAGGGAATTTAAAAGGCGGACAACCTACTATTAATTGTTCCCAAAATGGTTAGTAAACATTATTTGTTACCTTAGCGTACTTAGGCCCTAGCTAATGAATACGCCTTGTAGTCCAAACTGGAACTCTGGAATAGCCTGGATGAACGCTGGAATTCACTGTACGTTATGGCGGTACTGAGCGAGACGAAAAATTCGAGTTTTTGAATCTCTACCTTCCGTCGGACCAGAATATCATGATAATTGAGCTAACGCTTGCCGCGCTGACTGCCGACTGCCGAAGTACCACTGGCACCGGATGCGCCCGGATACCCTCTGGCTCGGTTGCCAGAACGCTACTGCCCGTTTGACCAACTTCTGTTTGTTTTTATCTATTGCCAACTCGTACCTTAGATTCTTTTGTCACGTCCGAAGTGGAGATTTGTTTCTACGTTTTCGCTGATTATGCCATCTATTCCATGTGTTAAACTGGATCACGCCATGTAAAACTTCTTAGTCAGCTCAATTCTTATCACTTGTTTAACAATTCGTACCTTGTATTATTTTCCAACAAGGTCTAAAGTGTCGTAATTTTTTAAACATTCAGGCTTGTGTTAAACTAGGTCAATCGTTATTCTTCGTTTTTTAATTTGAAATGTATACGTTAAACTGTGTCGAATTTATTGTTATTAATTTGGATATTGGAATGTTATTAAATTAATTTTAATTATTCTTTTCTAGGCTAACTACCCCTTATTTTGTTTCTTTTATTTACTTGCTATGTTGACTTGTACATACCGGCTAACTGATTAACGATTGCGTTTGGGGGTGGGGTTGTTTCCCTTGGGTATGTGGCTGATACATTACAATACTAAATCTATTGATCTTCTTTTGGATCTATTCAATACCATATATAGAACAGGTATAATACCTAAAGAACGGATCCAATTAACATTCATACTGCTACCCAAAAAAGCCAATTCGAAGCAGTGCAATGAACATCGCACCATAACCTTAATGAGTCATTTCTTGAAATTACTTTTAAAAGTAATTCACAATAGAATACATAAGAAATTAGATGAAGGCATAAGTAATACACAAATTAGATTTAGAATTGGACTGGGGACACGAGATGCACTGTTTGCAGTAAGTGTTCTTTCGCAGAGATGCTTAGATATAAATCAGGAAGTATATGTCTGTTTCATTGATGTTGAGAAGGCATTTGACAGAGTGTGACAGACAGTAGATATTAGAATCATATGTAACCTCTATTGGAACCAAACAGCAAAAGTCAAAGTTGAAAATGAATTGACCGAGGATATCCATATTCGCCGTGGGGTCCACCAAGGGTATATTTTATCACCCTTGTTATTCAATTTATACAGTGAAGCCATCTCAGAATTAGCGCTTGCCAAGGTTAATGAGGGCCTTATAATAAACGGTAAGCCACCTAATAACATAAGATATGCTAACGACACCGTCCTTCTGACAGGAATACTAGAAGAACTGCAACACCTTGCTGAACAACTAAATATATATTGCAACGATTATGGACTAAAAATAAATTTGAAGAAAACCAAGTTCATGGTATTTTCAAAAGCACAAAACGTCAAAGTTAAGCTAGTACTAGATAATACAGAAATTGAACAAATATCTTCGTACAAATACCTTGGAGCATGGATCACAGAAGATACTAATCGGACAAAAGAAATAATCATAATAAATACCGCATTGAAATTGCACGGTCAACTTTAAATAGAATGAGAAAACTTTTTTGTAATGAACGCACATCCCTCTTTCTGTCACGCTCGCTCCGCTGACCTATACATATACAACGAATATGGTATTCATATAGGTTAGGTATACAAATCTTACGTATTTCGATAATTATTATCTACCAATGATGAAAGTGTTACCATTAGAAGCTGCATCGAATATTGCCGAATATCACCGAAAAAATTGGCGAAACAGTTATAAATTTTGATTTTAATATGAATATACTAACTTTTCTTCATTAATCAACCATTCTTTAATGCATTCTTTTTAAAATACAACAGTCAATGTTTCGCATCCGCCAGACATCGGCGACGGCTCATTTATTTTTTGTCTCTGTTTAGTATTTTTTATGCGCTGCGTCAGTTTTTTTATGAAAAACTCTTTATCAAAATATTTCAGGGATAATAGCCAGATGGATAAAATGGATTTTAAATATTATTATTATTATTACATTATTATTCAAAATACGAAATATTTCATTTAAACAAACTTCTTTTAAATAGCCTATTTTGATATTTTTTTATTGTTACATTGCATGTTTACAATCTACTCTATAAACAGAGTAATAAGTAAATACTCTGTAAGTAAATTAACGTGAGTTAGGTACCGTCCATTGACGGTTGTCTATTACGGTAGATCTTCTGGCGATACCCTCTTCAATCTTCTTTCGGCAAGTGGTTGGGTGAATAAGTTATTTATCAGTTCGTTGTTGTGATCAGTGGTGCGATTTTTATATTTTATTGAGTGTTTCTTTATTATGTTCTTAAGTAATGGGATGTCCAGATCATTGTGAAGTGTTTGGTTAGATACATACCATGGAGCTTTACTTATCATACGGAGTATTTTGGATTGGAATGTTTGAAGTATCTTCGTATTTGAAGGTTTAACTACAGCCCCATAGTTCTATTCCATATAGCCAAACTGGTATATATAAGTATAGCTTTGTACAAAAGCAGTTTATTTTCAAGAGATAACTGAGACCTTTTGTTAAATAGCCAGTTCATATTTTTTTAGTTGTCATAGGAATTGGATGCAAGAGGCACAAGATCGAAATAGATGGAAAATTATGAGGGAGATCTATGTCCAGCAGTGGATAAGCGAAGATTGAATGATGATTTTTTTAGTTTAAGTCTACTAAGTAGTTTAGTTTTAGTTTATTTAGTCAATCCCAAGGATTTGACAACTGGTTTTATAGGAATGGGAGTATTATTAATATAAACTTGTGGATATGTGGATTTTTTTGTTGTAAAAGTAACTTGTACTGATTTGCTAGCACTAACACTGATCTTCCATTGCTTAAGCCAATTTTGTAATTGATCTAAATGATTTTGTACTTTTTGTGATGCTACATTAGGGTCGATATTCACTGCCAAGAATCCCGTGTCATCGGCAAATGTAGCTAAGAAGGTATAATTGCTGATTGGAACGTCTGCTGTAAATATCAGATACAGAAATGGGCCCAAAACGCTACCCTAAGGTACGCCAGATTATATGATGTGGTAATTTGAGTAGCTGTCGTCTTTAATTCTGACTTGGAAGTAACGGTCAGTAAGATATGATTTTAGTATGAAGTATAGTTGGTCTGTTAGGTTTAATTTCAATTTTTAGAGGAGACCTTCATGCCAAACTATCAAATGCCTGTTGTATATCTAGAAACGCTCCAGTGCAAAACTTTTTCTCTTGGAGAGTTGTTTTAATTACATTTACTATTCTGTGGCATTATTGGATGGTTGAGTGTTCACGTCTAAATCCGAATTGGTGTTGTGGTATAATTTCGTTTATGGGAACAACTTGCTCGATTTTATGTAATAGCAGCATTTCTAATAATTTTGACATTATTTGGAGTAGGCTTATAGGGCGATATGAATGTGCTTGCATTACGGGATAACCAGGTTTTGGAATCATAGTAACTTGAGCAAATTTCCATTGTATTGGAAAGTATCGTAGACGTAGTATGTATATAGACGTAGACGATGTAGACGTTGTTGTATATTATTGTTAATAGCACCACTGCTTTTCTCGGTAGTTTTTGAAGTAATTTCCCTGTTATCAAATCATAGCCAGGAGCTATTTTAGGATTTAGCATTTTTATTTGTTGTCGAACCTCTGTCGGAGTAAATGTTGTCAGAGGAAGAGATAGTTGACATGAAGTTTCGAGGTACATTCTTATATCATCATCTTCATCTTTATTAGTATCTGGTGCTGCGAATACAGTTGCAAGATGCTCTGCTGTTGTTTTTTCTCCGTTTGTGCGGGCCCAGGTTATATCTGTTTTTCTTAAAGGTGAATTTGTTATTGTCGGTCGTTTAAACTTTTTTGTAGCTTTCCATATAGAGTGGTCTTCATGTGAAAGGTTCGAAACATAAAACTGGAAAGAGTCTTTTTTTTCTTCATGTTATGCTCTATTTAATCTATGACTTATCCTGTTAAGGTACGTTTTATTTAGTGGATTTCTCGTTTGTTGCCATATACGTCGAGCTCTTCTTTTTTCTGTTACCAGTTCTCTTATATGAAGGGGGATATAATGGTTTTCTTGCACACTTCTTTGGCGCTGTGGTGTTGCTTCCCATCCTGATGTTTGTAAAATTGTTATTAAATAGTCTACTGCTTTCTCTACATCTTCGTTTTTTTTATCCTAATATCTAGTCTAATTTTTGTAATTACAGAATTTTGAAAAACATTCCAGTTTATTTCTTTAGTTGTGAGTTTGGGTGGTGGCATTCTCCATATTGTGCCCATGTGGTGTGTTTAGCATTCCAGTCTCCTGCTACTATGAATTTGGATACAAGAGTTTGTATGAAATCATGATATTCTTCGCTTGAAACTGAATGTCTAGGTAGGCTGTAGACTGATGATACACTGAGGGAGCTGTTTGTTTCGATTTTAATTATTGCTGCTTGATTTTTTTCCGTAATATAAGGTTGGACTGCATTGTGTTTAATTTTTGATTTAATAATAACGGCAGAACCTGCATGTGCTCCTCCGTCTGGATGGTTTGCATAATACACAGTATAGTAAGGTATCTTAATAACCTTTCTTTGTGTGGCGTGGCTTTCAGATATTAATAAAACGTCTATATGATACATTTTATATCTCTAATATATGGTTTGAAATGCCATTAGCATTCCACGACGCAATTCGTAGTGACTTGAAAGTTATTTTTGAATTCGTTTAGGAAATTTGATAGTTTATCTGCTAATTCATTGTTGTTATTTTTGTTATCTTCATTTATGTTTCCAATGGTATCATCTCTATAACTGATTCTGTTGAAATTATGAGCATGGTGTTGGGTAGGTATATTTACATTGGAATTGTTGACAGGATTTTGAGTGGTGATTTGTTTTGATTTGTTATGGTATCTGACATTTAGTAGTTCAGGATAAACAGAACATCTCCTGTAATTAGTAGGATGGTGTCCATTGGAGTTAGTACAAGGTGCTGGCGTGTTTTTTGGTTTCTTGCTGTCCTTTGTGTTGTGTGATCCAGCGCATTTTACGCAATTATGTGGTTTTGCACAGTACGTTTTAGTGTGACCATATTCTGGACATCGTCTACATTGTGGTATATTTCTTTTAATTCTCGGTGGTTCAACCCTTATATTACAATGTTGTATATACTGTAGTTCAAACATTTCTTTGTTGTTCGTTTGAGGCTCGAGGTCCACAAAAAATAATGATAATGGTTCACGGCTCAATCTGTGTCTGACATTTGTAACGTTCCTTACCTTATGACCCTTTTCTGGATTTCCGCTTTTATTTCATCTATCGGAAAAGAGTGATGTACATCTCGAATAACTGCTCTGTATGCTCTGTCTTCCTTAGGTTGGTATGTATGGTGGACGATATTTTCCTCTTGTACGTGATATATTAGGTTTCTGTAGGATTCAGGTGTCTTTGGTAAAATTTTTATTGTGTTGTTTGTTAAGGCTTTAGTAAAGTAAGTTTCTACTTCTACTGCTTAAGCTAAATTATCTATCATTTTACTATAGTCATTCACTCCATATATAAAAATTAGAGGGGGTTTTGAGATTGGTGAATTTTAATTCATATCATTTACGGAGTTGTCCTGTGGAAGGGGCTGAAACCTATTTGAGAGTGTAATTGGAGCTTCTTGTCTTGAATTTTGACGTTTAAGCCTGTTTCTTTTTGATCTTATTGTTTGCCATGAGTGTTAACTATTTTGAGAGTCTTCATGTTCTTCATATGACATCGAATCATATTTATTCTGTGTTTCTGGATTGTTTTTTTAAGTTTAAGTTAGCTTGAGAGTTTGATGTAGAATGAGAAAAGTTGGTTTGCTGGGCAACTACTGGCTGTAACTGATATTGTTGTTGATAATTATTAAAAGGTATCATTTGGTTGACTGTTGATTGATTTGACCACAATGGTGGATCTTGAGAATTTATTTGACTTACTTGGTAATACGGATGTATTAGATTTGTAGGCTCGTTCTGCATTACAGTTGGAAACTGCACTGTAGGGTACTAAACATCATTTGATCCTGGCCCTTTCCCTGTTGGAAACATTTTCTCTTCACTTCCCACTTTTATTTCACATTGACTCTTCTTCTCATTGCGCCGTATTCTTTCGAAGGTTGGCGATCCAAATGGCAATTGTAGTTTTGGAAACTTATGCGCGAAAGATCTCTGAGGATGAGCGGTCGAACCATCTTCTCAGGTCTTTCAGCCACGAGTTCTGGCGTTTTCTCACTGATCTTTTACCCTGTACTTTTCCTTCCAGTATAACTTGAAGTAATTTTATATCTTTCGCCTCTCAACACATGACCCAAGTATTGCATTTTCCTCTCTTTGATTATTCTTAGTAATTCTTTTTGTTTACACATGCGACGATGTACCTCAACATTAGTAACTCTTTGTACCCATGGAATCCTTAACATTCGTCTGTATATATACATCTCAAAGACATCTATTTTTTTTTCTATTTCAGAGTCCATTGTCCAACTTTCACAGCCATACAGTAAGACAGAAAAAACGTAAAGTCTGATCATTCGGATTCTAAGCTGTAGACTAAGGTCTGATCTTGTGAAAAATGTTTTCATGCTCATGAATGTCTTCCTTGCTTGTTCGATTCTTGATAGCATTTTATTTTTTTGGATTACACTGACTACTGATGTTTGTTTCCAAATATTTTATGGAATTTACCTGTTCTATTATTTGACCCTTGGCATACACCTGTACGTTTATTGTTGTCTTTGAAAATACTAAAGTTTTAGTTTTGGAAACGTTTAGATGTAAACCGAACATTTCGCTGTGATGAAGTACCGCATTTATTATATTTTGTAGTTCTTGTGCGTTGCTTGCTATTAAGACGGTATCATCAGCATATCTGATATTGTCTGTGCTGATTCTGTTAATCTTAATTCCGCCTTGGACCTCGTCTAATGCTTCTCTGAATATAGACTTCGAATACAAATTAAAGAGTAGCGGTGATAAGACGCAACCCTGTCTCACTCCTCGTCGGATTTGTATGTCTTCGGGTGTTCTGTGCTATATTTCAATTGTTGCCGTTTGGTGCCAGTATAGTTCTCAGATAATTCGCAAATCTTGTTCGTCAACTCCAGTTGTTCTCAGAATTTCGATTATCTTTTGATGGTTAACGCAGTAAATGCTTTTCGATAGTCAATAAAACATGCATATACATCTACAAGCTTAATATTCGATAATCATCGCATTGTGAAGAATTCAATTTTTTTGGTAATGCTACGAATGTTGATTTTAGCCAGTCTGTTGGTATTTTACCTGTGTCATATATCTTATTGAATAGCGCTGTTATTTAATCTAGGCTGTTACTTTCGTTATCTGCAATTAGTTTAAGTATTTCGACATTGATATTGTCTTGACCGGTGGCTTTTCCATCTTTCTGAGATTTTACTGCATGGATCACTTTTTCTTTGGTTATTTCTGGGCCTTTTTCATTTATTCGATTATCTGTGGATGGTGTAGAACAAGGTCTGTCGTCATCAAAAAGAGTTTGTATGTATTCTTTCCATCTCTCTAGTTTGTCTTCTGTACCCATAATTATTTCGTTATTATCATTTTTTAATATTGTTGCTTGTCTCTTTTTGTGTCTACCTGTCATTCCTTAAATTTTTTTATGAATATTAAAGGTGTCGTATTTTTCCTGAAGTTGTTCGATTTCTAGGCATAATGATTTTGTTGATTCGCTTGTATTCTATTGGGCTTGTTTTATGTTTTCGTCTTACGTCCATGAGGTCCATGATCTCTTGCGTTATCCATTCTTGTTTTTTGTTGTGTTTTATGAACCCGATGTCTTCTTCTTGTATCTTTGTTATTTTTGTTTTTAGAGCAGTCCATGTTACTTCAATGTCTGTCTGTACCAAGTTTTCGATCGTTTTTATTTCTTCCTCAAGCTTGATACTTATTTCTTTTTTCTGTTCAGGGTACTTCAGTTGTGAGATGTCTATTTTTCTTGTCACTGTTTTCTTTTTGACTTTGAGAAATCTTTTTAATCTAAAATCCATTATAACTGGATTGTGATCGCTATGTATATCAGCTTCAGGGTATGTTTTCGTAGATTGTATGTACTTCTTAAAGATGTTATTGAGCAAAATGAAGTCAATTTGATTTCTAACAATTCTGTTTTTTCTGTCTGCAGGTGATTTCCATGTTTATAGCCTTCTAGGATGTTGTTTGAAGAAAGTATTGGCTATTAACAGATTGTTTTCTACAGAATTGTACAAGTCACATGGACTGGATAAATAAAAATTTATTTATTTACCAATACCCAATTTAAATATACCAAATTTCGAAAAGATTAATAATTATTTAGCATAATTACAATTATCTTCAGAACACCGCCAAAAATTAATATTTTTCGGGGAGAATCCCAAAATTCACATTAAGTTTGACAGTTATTTTGACAATTCATTTTATTAGATATAAAATTATTGGAAGCAGTGTTTCGTGAATATCCCTATAAATATCAAGTGTGGCCAGCTGGTACTTAGATATATTTATAGCTATAGGTTGAAAGATTTTCGTAGCACGGCGTCCGACACTGTGTATGTCATCACCTTGTGATTGGGTCGCCAATAATGTGGGAAACCGTTAATTATCGGATTGCCGTCAAAGTTGTTCGAAGCGGCAAGCAGCAGAGCATCGGTAATCTCAACGTTGACGCCCGGTCGCCATAATTACCTATGCATTTGTAAATTCCTGAGGGTAAACATCGGTTTTATTTGTTTGCTGAACTAATGGCACTTTGACATAGAGTTTATAGATGTATATGAATATTGTTAGATTAACAAAATGTCACTTCCCTTTAGTAAAGAAAGGAGTGTCAGTTATTAGGCACTGATTAATATTATACACAATATTTAAGTGGCGATTAATACTGTTTCAGAAAAAATATAACTCAAAACCAAAGTAGAATAATAACCAAAATAGTAAAGTAAGAGTAATATATTCATTTGGTATTGTTCAGTTTACTAAAATGGACATAAAAGATCGTCAGCGAAAATTTATCAGAAAGAACAACATTTCGTCATATCCCAGCGAGAAGTCACTAACTAACATTTTAATGTTATGGAGATATTTGAAATTAAAGATAAAATCTTCACTATAAATCAGGTTTTTAAAATTTTTTATAACAAACTTTTTTAAGGTGTATTTACTGCTCTTAGATTTATTAATCTGAAGTTACTAATACTTTGAGGATACTTTAATATGTATTTTGTGCAATAGTATCAGTTAGTGATTTTTTGCATAAACAACAATAATGAGTTTTAGTAATAATTATTTATTACGTATAATATAATTATTATTATAATTATAAGTTATAATAAAAAAGAATATTAAAAAAGTTCCTCTTCTTCGTCATTCTCAACGGCTGGCTCGGTTATTGTATCTGGTATATTATTGGCTGTTGGTAGAGATGCATACCATCCATGCAGTTCTTCTGGTATAATTTCTTTTTTACATAACTTCATTAAATCCACCTTTTTTTTGTTACTAATAGGCAGTAGTTGATTATAAGCTCTTTTTATTTCATTCGCACAATTTTTCCGACCTCTTCCGCGTAGGTTCAGTTCAATATAGGGCTCTGTGTAACTGTACCGAATTTTTATTATGTCTGGATTTGATTTTTCATATCGTAAAGATTTGATTTCAAGCCATCTGACCGTGTTACCATTCTCATCTGTCAGACGATTTTTAATTGTGCGTTTTGAGAGATCTTTAATATCCAACATATCGGAAAAATGCAGCTGTTTGACATGGTAGGGATTAGCGGAGCTTCTGTTTCTGTTTGATCTAGCTCTTTTTATTATGTTCATCAACTCCGTAACAGAATTAACAGACACATGCCTTTTTTCCCTTTCAATGGCACTATGCATGCTGTCAACTTCCATGAAAGAATGTCCAGATTCTAGGTATTTCTGCTCTATGATTTCAATAGGAGTAGTTTGGGTCAAATAGAGCAGAAACACAGAGATGTGCTAATTGCGATTTTGACCCCCACAAGTGTCTGAAAACAATGAAATCTCTAATATTCTTTGGAAGTCCATTAACCCACTGCATTAAAGCTGTACCAATTTCATTGCTGCCTCTTCTACCATTCACCTCAGACCACAGCATGCAATATGCTTCATTTGGAAACCGTGACTCGTAAACAGTGAAATTATAAAGGCAAAGTTTACGACAGTAATATAACAGAGACTCTTCACCAGCCAGTATTTGAAGAACACTCTGTAGGTCAAGCGTTGCAGACATAAATATGGGGTCATTTTCAGATTTGATCTTATCTTCTTCTTTAGCAATTGTAATTCGTTTTGCATCCCTAATTTTATTACAGAGGGTGCATTGATCCTTTTTTGGCACGAAAAATGATAAATTGTAACACTCGCAAAAATTTTTTCTGTACTTTAAATGACTCACCGGAACTCGATTATTCTCGTTACAATGGACGGTATACAAGGAAAACATTTTTCTAGTAGACAATTTTTCATCTAAGTAACATCTGTGAGTATTTTTCATACAATAATGGGACTCTATTGTAGGAAACATCTCGATGCGTTGTTTCACAAAAGCCACATCTTCTGGTTTAATTTTATTATGAGAAGATTTTTTACCTCGTCTATCTTCTGCCGTAAAAACACCATAGTTAGAACCCTTAAAGGCTTTATTAATAGGACCGTTACTAATATTAAGAGTTTTGTAAAAGAAATTCTGACATACTCGATATTTCTTGTCATTACTTACAAGAAAGTATGCTCTGCTGCACTTTCTCTTTTTATTAATTGAAACATTTGCCAAAGGTCTCGCCGGTTTTTTTGTTTAAACCATTTTTAAAATAAAATCTTTCTGTCTTTTATAATTAGAAAGAGACCAGTACTTTTTACAAATGCTGATCCTATCCACTTCCGAAAAAATTTGACCACATTTAAATTTACAAGATTGGCAGTTTACTGGTTGTGGAATCTTTGCTGGCTTTATACCTTTTTTTGTTTTATAGGGCAAACTTATTTTTCTTCTCAATATTTTTTGACCATTTAGAGGGATCAGATTGTCTACATCGAGAAGAAACTTTCTTTAGAGGTGTATTCTCATCATTATTCCCAACAGAATTATTTATGTCGCTTGTTTCTTTTATATTAGTTAATTCTTCATACTGCATAGAGTCATTACTACCTTCTGAGATATCAGTTTGAACCCAGTCCTTATCTTTAACGGAGTCGTCTTCTGATTCATCCTACAAATAAGTATTTATTACTTATTGTTTTTGAAACTAAATTAACAGCAGAAATGATATTTCAAATAATAGATTTCACGTAAGTCAGTGAAAACATTAAAAACCCAGTAGATGAACATGAAATACGGCGATACCGTGGAATAATCAGCTATATTTTTGCTAAGAATATTTTTTTTCGATAATATGCTTACTTTTTGATTTACTTGCGAAAAACTGCCTGAAAACGAGTTTTTTTTTGTTGAAAAATAAACATTTTCACTCACAAATAACTCGAAAAATGATTGACAGTTAAAAAACTCTATAGAGCAAAAGTTACTTAGAATTAGTCAATTTATCCACGACAATTTTAAACGTATATTTTTCACCCCCGAGAAGGGGTGACTTTTACCTTCTAAGTAAAAGCAACCAACGGCATACGTCCAATAATGAAATAGAGCGTAAGAGAAAACATAATCCAAATTTTCACGCAAATCCGTCGTGACGCTGAAAATTACACTCCAAAACGGTCATTTACCGGGCTATAATAGTTCAAATTTACCAAACGCAATTTAAGGCAAGTTCTACCAGTTTTCAAGATCGAGAACTCATATTTTTAACTATTAAACTACAACAATCAGTTGGTATAACAATATCTAACAAGAAAAGTCACCAAGTAATATTTTTTTAGCGAAATAATACGTGTTCACTCACTAACTGCATATCAATACCTAAGAAATAGAAGTGTAAAATCAAACACAGCAGTGATTTATTATTCTGGAAAAAGTCACTAAGTGCCATTAATGAGTTTTAACGCATATCTCTACAATTTGTTCGTATGTAAAAGTTACTAAGTCACTTAGGTATTTTTGGCTGCTTAATATTTTCTGTATTAACGGGTTAGTGATTTTTTAACACACAAAAATAGCCATTTAGAACCACATTTAGCAAGTAGTGACTTTTATAATAGAAAGATATGATGAATTTCATGTGATCGGCGAAGTTAATAAGTTTTTTCACAAAATGTCAGTTAGTGACTTTTCGCCGGGATATGACGATTTATCAAGCTATCTAAGAGGAAGAGGACTTGAACATTAGCACATTAAATTAAAAATTTAGCAGAAACATAAAAATAGATTTACGTATTTAATAAAATTTATGATGTGTAGGCAAAAATTAAATGCAGTAGTAATAATTTTAAGAGCGTAGGCGCAAAATTTCGGGCCAATGCTTTTTAAATGCATTCATTTTTTTCAAATCCTGAGAAAATTAATAAATATTTTGGAAAAAATTAGACGCAGAACGAAAGATTACATTATTACCGTGGAATACCGAAAGTCCCTTAGAATAAACAAAAAGTTTCTTTTGAGTGAGATATTTAAAATTAAAAATCACACTTAATTTTCACCCCTGTAACTTTCAGGGACTTTCGGTTCTCGGTAATAATGTAATCTTTCATTCTGCGTTTAAATTTTTCAAAAATATTTGTTAGTTTTCTCAAGATTCGAAAAAAATGAATGCATTTAAAAAGCATTGGCCCGAGAGCCAGAGTTACACGGAACTTAACTATCAATGACCACAACTTCGAAGTAGTAAAGGAGTTTAAATTTCTTGGGGCCGTAATCACAGATGACAACCACATTGGAAAAAGAGGTATCAGCAAGGATAGCTGCTGATCTAAAAAGAAAATCTAAATTAAGACTGTAGATGTCAATTATGTGCCCAGTTGTTACATATGGAAGTCAAACATGGACTCTACATCAGCGGGAAATAGATCCTCAAAGAGATAAATTGACATGAGAGTGGAGAAGGCTCCGCAATGCTAAATTGGTGAACCTGTATGGCACTGAAAACATCGCCAGACATAAATGTAACCGTATAAGATGGGCAGGTCATGTGGTAAAACCATAGGAAGACAGTTTTTTGAGAGACCAGATGGTAGAAGATCAGTAGGGCGTCCCAGAAAAAGATTAAAGGATGATATTGAAGCCGATTTATCTAGGATTGGAGTACAATAATGGGAAATGGAAGCGCAAGATCGTAGAAGATGGCGGACTATAGTGGAAGAAAAATGTTCTCAAGAAAGTAAAAAGATATATTTTGGAAGCTAATTATGCCAATGGTTATTTTAAAATTACTCTGAAATTTACTTAATCAATTTAATAATTGTTGAACTTTAAGAACACGTAAAAAAAACTTAGTAATCACTGTCCTTGTTTGTTTAAAACGTTAATCAATAATGGTATGAAAAATATTGTAACTCACTTTTGCATAGTTTAGAAGAGAGCGATTTAAAAAAATTTCCACAACATTTTATTTGTTACTTCGTCAGTTTTAATATTTTTTGTAGTTTTCCTAATCCATATTTTATAACTTTTCCTCAGCTTTTCACTTTCACATACCGCGTTGTTGTTAAAATTGCCGGTCCTTATCTACGTCGAGTTACAATACCAAGTTTTTCAAGAATTTTAAGTGAAGATCATTGTAAGTGGTTTATACAATGATATTTCAACAAAGTATGTTTCTTTGATTAGGTACATATAAATGGTAACTAATGAGTATATATCTAAATAAAGAGATTATTATTAGTTTTTTTGTTGATTTTACCTTAACGTGATTTTTTTTTTCTTAAACAAGTATCTAAGAATTCAAATAACACATACTAAGAAGAAGTAAATAAAATAATATCTGTTATATTTATTTATTACAAAATGAGCATTTACAAATTATAAATTAGTATAATATTTGCATAACAATAACTTTCCGTAGATCCAATATCAAAGATAGTAAAATTATACACTTTAAACTTCCTTTGATTGGGGTGTAGTTATTATTTTTTGCAAATTAAAGCAGGCAGTTACAACTGTTTCTGGTTTCTTAGAAACTTCTTTATCACAATTTTTGGCTTCAAGTGAAACACATTTGTTTGGAATATGTCTCTCTTTTATCCTGACCCCCTGAAGGGAGCGTAGTGGTCATCGTGATGTTGTGTACTGTCCGTTTCCAAAGATCTCTGTCTCTGGTTATTTCTTCTTCCTCGTGGCCTTCTACCTTTCCTTGGATAATAGGTCTTTCTATATTTTCTGTGTCTGCTCTCATAACATGTGCAAAGTATTTTAATTGGTGGAGATGAACTTTGCTGGATATTACCATAAACACCTCGTCGGGTTGGTTCAAAACTATCCAAAGTCCATTTTTTCCAAAAAAAAGTTGACATGTAAATCTTTAAAATTGGACGTATATTTTTGTTTTAAAACTATCCGAAGTCCATTATAAGGATGATTAGAGTTTCAACGGTAGAAAATGCAAAATATCCTAACTTTATCGTTAACTTTTTCTATTAATGTAAACTATCTTATGTCCAAATCCAACTTAGGATAGTTTGGACAACCATGAGAATATTGTTGGATATTAATAAAAACTATCCTATGTCCAAATAGTAAAAGAAATACATGTAAAATCGTAAAATTTTCATTATTTTTACCTTTATAAAAATCCTCAGTTAACTTATTAAAATCTTCAATATGTTTAGGTTTATGAGTAATTACGGGAATGTAGTCTACATCACGAATGTATGGATCCATACTATAACAACAAAAAATTCTAGCACTTACTGCTTTGCTGCCGAGTATTAACTCTTTCTTTGGTACCTGAAGTAGAGTTGTATCTTGATTTTGGCTTTTTTCCTTCTTCGTGTCTATCTTCGTTTTTGTTCTTCTCCACTCCTCTTAGTACTTCTTTATGGTCTACAATATTTTTCTTTTCCGAACTCTTTTTTTCTGATTTACTTTTATCAGTATCTGATTCCTTCGTCAGTTTTTCAGTCAGTGTAGATATCAGGTTAAGGTTTTGTTGTTGGGTAGCCTCTTCTTTCTGTGATGAATTCTTGGGCGAAGCTAAGGTAAATTGTGAGATGCTGTTTTCAAAAAATGTTTTAGAATTTGGTGTTGGTGTTTCTGGTCACTGTGTGGTTTCGGTTTTTCTGATTGAACATCATCTTCATTTTCATCCTTTTCCATATTTCTCAAGTCTTTGGCAGAGTATTTTTTATTATTTATGACTAAGTATTTGCCACGAATTTTAGCATAAATTTTCTTTTCTCTTGCTAGTTTAAGATATGTAGAGAGAAGATTTTGATCTTGTCTATCCTCGTAGCATAGATCGTGATTTATATAAATATTGGTATTACGCAATTTACTACAGTATTTTAGTATTATATTTTTCTTAAGATAAGATCAATAATTCAACTTTAACTGCGTTTTTAGTTCCTATTTTTATTTGATAAATATTGTTTATTTTGCAAACTGACATTTCGACTTTAAGCACCTCGTGGAACAAGTTAAGTACTTCTGCAATTTTATCTCCGTTTTCAGGTTTTTCTATTCCATATATCAGTATATTACTTTTCTCATTTGCCTGTCTAACTGTATACATCTTTCAAGCACTGTATTATGTTTTTCTTCAAGATACTTTACTGTTTTATTTATTTTGTTGGCCAGTGTTTGTGTTTCATCTTTGAATTCTTGTAATATAGATTTTTTTAGGTCTGCAAATTGTTTACTGATTTCTGCTCTGAGTTTATCAAACAAGACTGTGTTTGCGATGTCACTGTCGAAGTTACTCATTATCCACCAAATAGTTTAAGAAATACAGTTACAAATACTAATATTTATTTGTTTTTTTTTAATTACTGTCAGTTTTTGTAACTTTAGTTTATTTTATTAGCAATATTCCCAAAAGTGTTTATAATAAAAACAGACTTACATATTAGATTATTAATAGTTTCACTTTCTGCATCCTATATTCAGCATTCACAAAAATAATATTCACTAATTAGTTTTTAAAGTATTTATTCTCGTTATAGAAATTGCTTATCTACTCGGAGCTCACTAATGACAACCTAACAGGAGTACGGCAGCTAATCGAATGTTCAATGAAATCATCCAGCTATGAAGCTTTCCAGAAGTTAAAGAATAGAATCACACAAGTGAGTCAGAGATATGGACTTTCACTGAACATTAAGAAAAAAAAAATATCAGTCTGAATGGTAAACCAATAGAAAGAATAAAACATACACCTACCTTGGTACGAACTTCAATGAAAATTGGGACCATTCCCTAGAAATAAATCCCCCTAAAATCTAGGATAGAGAAAGCAAGATCTGTATTTCAAAAATGGCCAAGTTATTTAAATGCCACGATTTATCAGTACCTATAAAAATCAGGTTACTACGATGTTTCATCTTTCCTATACTGTCGTACGGAGTGGAGTCGTGGACTCTCACAGACGCTACCTGCAAGAAAATTGAGTCTTTCGAAATGTGGCTTTATAGTAGAATCCTGAAGATATCCCATACCGACCACGTTACTAACCAGGAGGTTTTATTAAGAATGCAAAAAAAAGAGTTGTTAACCACAATAAAAACAGCCAAAATTGAATACCCTCGGTCACATCATGAGGAACAGCGAAAGATATGGGTTGCTGAAATGAATTCTTCAAGAAGAAGAAGAAGGAAAACTTGGACCAGGAAGGCGAAGAATTTCCTGGCTGAAAAATCTACGTACGTGGTTCAACACAACAACCATAAATCTTTTTAGAGCCGCAATGTGCAAAATACAGATTGACATGATGGTCGCCAATATCCGAAACCAATAAGCACTACAAGAAGAACGTCCACGACTCAACTTCGTACAACAGCATATAAATACAGTCTGTAAAAGCCAAATGGAATAAATTCATTATTTAGGTTACTGTACATATTTATAAAAAATCCCGAAACACGTCAAATTTAAATTATAACTTGACATTCTTTAACGTGAAAATGCAACCCCTACCTTCAACCCCCTTTGAATGACAGGTACAACCCCCAATTTTTAAAATAGGAAGTATAGGCTTATGATATATCGTTTGAAAGGTATTTTCATTCTCCATTCAAAAATGTTGTCGGTTTCAAGTTTATTAAGATTAGTTAAGATAAAATAAATTAAAATAATGTGGTTACCGAAATTCGCTAAAATATACTCAAAACTTATTTCCCGTTTAGGTCTTGATAATGAGAAAGTGAACAAAAACCATAGCAATGTGGTTTTTAGATGGTATCCATTAAAAAACTTTAAAGAATTTCCGTGGCACCGTTATTTTAACACGCATTAGTAAATTGTTTTATTTATGTTGTCAGTATTTTAATTTAAGTAAAAACTTCGTTCAATTCAATTCTGAAAAATGGTTAGATTAACGGAAATGTATAAAATAACAGTTTTACAAATGACTGGTTACGAAAATAACACCCGAACACAACAGGAAGTAACTCGCCTATTTTATGAGAAATTTCCTAATTTACCGCCTATATCCCAAGGAACAATAAGTAAAATAGAGAAGCAGTTTCGCCAGTTTGGTCATGTAAGGCAGATAAAAAAAGCAGCTGCCAATGCACTGAGTGATGAACTCAAATTAGATGTGTTGCTTGAGTTTCAGGAAAATCCACATACATCGAGTAGACAGGCATCCACTACATTCAATGCTAGCCATACATCGATAGTAAACATATTAAAAGAAAATAAATTGCATCCCTATAAGATGATACCTACTCAGAAGCTCATGGAAGACGATTTTGATAGGAGAACTTTTTTTTGTGAAAAAATGATGGACATGTTGGATAACAATATTATCCAATTAGAAGACGTTATATTTTCTGATGAGTGTACTTTTTCACTTAACGGTCATGCTAATCGGCAAAATTTCCGCTACTGGGCCACGGAAAATCCTCACTGGATGAGAGAAGAACACACTCAATACCCTTAAAAGGTTAATGTTTGGGCAGTGATTGTAGGAAACAATATCATTGGTCCCTTTTTCATTGAGGGCAACTTGAATGGCAACAATTATTTGGCACTACTTCAAAATGATGTCATTCCAACGTTGGCAAATTTATATCCTGATCTAGGAAACCCTCAAGTTCCAGCTAATACGATATGGTTTCAGCAGGATGAAGCACCACCACATTACCAACTTAATGTTGCAGTACCTCGATGCAATATTTACCAATCGGTGGAAAGGGAGGGGAGGATCGATTGAATGGCCAGCGCGATCACCTGATCTTACATTATTAGATTTCTTTTTATGGGGATATGTGAAGAGCCATGTGTACAAAACTAAACCTTTTGATTTAAATGACTTAAAAGAACGAATAACGCTTGCGATTAGGTCGATCACGCCTGTTATGTTAAATAATGTTAGAAGACAGTTTTGTTTGAGATTAGGATGTTGCCAAGACGTTCGCGGTGAACATTTTGAACATCTACTTCATTAACATTCATAGTTCTTTTTCGTGTTCTACATTTTATTACGTTTTGCATTACATTTTAGTTTTTGATTGTATTGTAGCGAATTTTGGTAACCACATGATTTTAATTTATTGTATCTTAATTAATCTTAATAAACTTGAAAGCGACAACATTTTTGAATGGAGAATAAAAAGACCTTTCAAACAATATATCACAAGCCTATACTTCCTATTTTAAAAATTGGGGGGTTGTACCTGTCACTCTAAGGGGGTTGAAGGTAGGGGTTGCATTTTCACGTTAAAGAATGTCAAGTTATAATTTAAATTTGACGTGTTTCGGAATTTTTTATAAATATGTACAGTAACCTAAAAAATGAATTTATTCCATTTGGCTTTTACACACTGTATATATATATATATATATATATATATATATATATATATATATATATATATATATATATATATACATATATATATATATATATACATAATACAACATATACATAAAACAGTCAAAGGACAATATCTACGATTTCCAATAAGGAGAATAAAACTTGCGTTTTGAACTTTATTAAGATTCATCGTCGTTTAGCTAATCAAACATTTTCATATTTTTTTATTCCAATATTTTTTGTTATTTATTTCAGTTACTAATAAATACACAAAAAAACATTAACTAACATCTTCACAAACCACTTATATCCTAAAGAACGTGTACTTAACCGTGAAATAGTTCATATATATTTATGTAATAAATGAAATATCCTGATTAATGTGTAAATAAATAACGTATAAAAAATATAATAGCATCTGAGTTATATCCGATAAGTGTTACGACTGGGATGTTAAAAATACCTTCGCAGGCACGTGAGAACGTCCTATTTTAATAATCGCATTGAAACAAAAAATGTTACATTTTCAAAGCTGCTGAAAAAAATAGATGACCTATTTGTCACTGCGATGATACGCGATGTCAAACATTTCAACACGTTGACTGACAGTGGCTTTTGTTATTGCTTTAGGAGTAGCTTGTTTTATATCAATCATAAATGTAAATTGTGTTATTGTATTGTGATGTTGGTGTTTTGGTGGTGTTATTTTTTATTTTATTTAGATATGCAACATTTGTATGTAAACGGTTACTTATCAAACATTTGTTATAAGCTTATGAAGATAGAATACATGTTTTAATTAAACTAGTTATAACTACAACAATAAAAAACTGCAACCACCGCTTCACAACATTGTTTAGCGTAGTGTATGATGTCTTTTAATGAATTTTAAGATATATTAATATCGTTGTAGGCACGACAAATTGAGGAGCGCCAAACCAAAGGTCATTCACTATAATGCTCAATCGTTACGTAACTCTTTTCTAGATTTTGAAGTTCTGCTCAATGATATTTCAGCTGACTGTTTGTGTCTTAATGAGCACTGGCTTTTACCTGATGAGCTACATACTGTCAATATTAAAGGCTATCATATGGTTTCTGCATTTTGCAGGACGGTCAAGTCTCATGGAGGTGTATGTATATATATTAGGAAAAACGTAAGTTTCAATCAATTGAATCTTGAAAATCTCTCTTCCGAACAGCATTGTGAAATTACAGGTATTTTATTAAATAAATCTAATGTGCAGCTTAGTACTGTCTACCGTACTCCAGATAGTGATTTGCAACCACAGGGGTGTTTCCTTTCAGATAGCTTACTCATCCACAAATTCTGCAACCAGAGTTTGTTATAGACCTATCACAGATGAAGGACTCTTCAATTTGAGCCAAATTTTGCTAAATTGCAACTTTAATTTTGTATCCAATGATAATTTGGACATTAATTTAAAATTTAAAATGCTAATTGATGTGTTATTAAATTCCATAAAAATTTCTTTTCCAGAAAAATCGAAATTGCTAAATAAAAATAGTCCAGGTAAAAAAGTAAACTGGTTCAATGACACTTTGAGAAAAATGCGTGGGAGACTTCAATTTATTATAGCAATAAATAGAAACGATCCCCTTGCTGCACCTAGAAGTACCCTTATCAAACTTAGAAAAGAATACAGGGAAGCCATCAGGCTTGCAAAAATTAATGCAAATGATAAAAAAAAATTCTGGCAACTCTCAACAACCTATGTGGAAACTTATTAATGGTAACAAACATAAAAATGTTTTAATAGCCACTTCTGCTCAACTACTGAGACAGTAATAAATCAACTTGAGGTTCCTTAGCTAACTCTTGATGACTATTTAAAGTGTATACCACAGGAAAATATCCCGTGTTTTAGTTTTCAGCCAGTGAACTTTAGTGAAGTTGACTTAGCTATTTCAGAAATAAAAAATAGTAACAGCAAAGATCCTGATGCATTTAACACAAAAATTATTAAAACAATTAAAAATATAATTGTTCAACCTCTGACAACTTTAATAAACCAATCAATATCGTGTAATACTTATCCTCAAGTTTTCAAAACTGCAAGGACTCTGTTTAAGAATAAAGGCTCTATTGATGATTACAACAATTATCGACCCATTTCTTTGTTACCCATCTTATCGAAAGTTTATAAACGAATTTTAAAAAATCAAATTAATCTACATTTTGAATCTAATAAACTATTTGCCATAAACCAGTACGGATTCCGAAAAAATAAAACAACAACTTTAGCTATTGATCATTTCACTAGTAATATTTTGGAAGGGTTTGAAAAATATCTTGATACTCTTGCATCGTTTTTAGATCTTACTAAGGCTTTCGATTGTGTCACACATAGTATTCTGCTTAGAAAACTTCCTTATTATAATTTTCATAGTGATGCTAATCAACTAATTGATTCATATCTATCTAATTGTGATCAATATGTTCACTTCAACCAGTATGATTCTCGAAAACAATCTCTGTTGTTTGGGGTCCCTCAAGTCTCGGTTTTGTGTCCAGTATTATTTCTTATCTATATTAATGATCTAGTGTACTCTCAAAATGAAACAGTTAACAATGTTTTATTTGCTAATGACACTACTTGGTATGTAAGCTATCACCATTCTGAATTAGACACCCTTGATTACCAAACATCTAAAAAAAACTTATTCAATTGGTTTTTAACTAACCGCCTCTCTTTGAACAACTCTTAATCACAAAGTGTTAATTTTACTTTAAGAAAGAACACTTGTGTTGAAAACGTTGCTCTATCACAATGTGTATCCGGAGCGAAGTTTCTGGGAAAATATTTGAATGCAGGATTAACCTGGAAACAACATATAGTTAATCTGTAGAAAAAGCTTTCCCGACAACTTTTCCTCTTCAGGAACCTTGTACAAGTAACTTCCAGGGAAATAATTTTAACAGCTTATCATAGTAATTTCCATGCTGATCTGACATATGCTATTGTCTCCTGGGGCCACTCTTGTCATATTGATAAAGTGTTTGCACAACAAGGAAAGTGTGTTCGTATTATCTCTGGGCTTTTTTATAGAGCAGACTGTAGAAACTTCTTTAGAACTTTTAAAATTTTAACTTTACCTTGTGTATACATTATGCAGTGTCTATTGCACATTAAACAAAATCTTAGCCAATAGAATGCGCATGTAGATTTTCACAATTATCCCACCAGATTTAACAATATTTTTATACCAGAATTTGGGCGGCTTGAGAGATCCAGAAATGGTTCAAGATATTTAGCCATAAAATTCTACAACTTAGTATCAGCTAAAATAAAATCTCTTAATTTTCATCAGTTTAAGGCAAAAATTAAGAGTTACCTTATAGTGAATGCCTTTTTTACACATGATGAGTATTTTACTTCCAGTTTTAAATTGTTGTAATTGTCAACAGTATAAGTTATAACACTGTATCTATGTTTGATGTTGTATATTTATATTTAGTTGTATATTAACTATATTGACATATATTTTTTTGATCTCTGACTTGTAAAAAATACTTTTGTATTCTATTCTTACCAATAAACCATCTATCTATCTATCTACCTATCTATTTTGTTAGAACTACATAGCGTAATATATTCTAAGATACTCTACATCTGTCTATAACTTTTTTATCATCATCATTACCATCACTGATTTGACAACCCTTTTTTTGGTATTGGCCTGTTCTATAGTTTATTTTTATGAACGAGAGAGTAATTAGCATAATTTTAACTGGTAGCTCCGACCACTCCATGGGCGTGCTCAACATTAATTGAAAAATTACTTTGAATAATTGTAAAAAATAAATGAATTATTTCAGTGTTATAAAGTGTTATGTGTATGTAAACAAAAGTGACCTCTTTTATCACACACTATATTAGAACTGACTGGCCTACATTAAAAAGGGTTTTAAAAAATTTACATTTTTTTTAATTTTTAAAAATTACAAAAGAGAAAAAGAGTTTTTGAAACCGTCTAAGGTATGTTAAATAGATGAATAAAAATATCAATATAAAACTTACACCTACTTGTTACAAATCCAAATCAGATTCAGAAGATGAACTTTCAGAACCAAGATTTATAATAACTGGCTCGATCATTTTATCAGTAATATTGTCCAGCTTCCACATTTTTTCCTCTTCTTTAATAATGTGATTTACTGCCTTTTCCCAGCTTTCAGGTTTTACATTATTTACGGCCTCCAAAAACAACTGTTTAACATCATGAATTTTAAAAGTGGTATTTTTTCTTGAAACTTCACTCTTTATCTGTGCCCATACCAGTTCAATCGGGTTTAATTCACAATGATATGGTGGGGATCTAAGTACTGTCATTCCACGATTTTTGGCAATTTCATCAATTTCGTATTTTTAAAATTTTTCTTTATGAAGGGCACACAACGAATAAAGTTCCTTTCTTATAGATCCGGGATGGTACGTAATATTTTTTGAACTCAGCCAATTCTGCAAGTCTTTTTTTAACCACTTGGTTGTGGGCAGTCCTTCTATAAGTCTGGAGTGATAACTTGCATTATCCATTACTATTACACAGTTCTTAGGAAGAAGATCTATCATTTGTTCGAACCATTCTTGAAAGACATCAGCGTTCATGTCTTCATGGTAGTCACCGGTACGAGTTGATTCAAAAGTTAATAAACCACGCCAATGTGTACTATTATCAGCCTGCGTCCCTTTCCTGATGGTGGGTTTAAACCAGTAGATAAGTTATTTACAAAAGCGTGCCTTTGACTTGTAACAGTTTCATCCTGCCAAAATTTATTTGGTGTATGACGCTCGTTGATCCATGTTTCATCAAGATAAAATATTTTTCTTTTTTGGTTTCTCATTTCCTTTATGGTTCTTAGAAAATGTCTTCTCCATATGACAATATCGCTTCTTTCTAATAAAATAGACTTTCTGGGATTCTTTTTCCAGCGGAAGCCTATTTCTTTTAAAAGTTTCCATAACGTACTTCGACTAATTTCTGGGTAATCCTTATCATCTCGAACTGAGACAAGAACTTTATCCAATGTTGGAAATTCTTGTCTAAAGAAGAATTCATGCACTTTCCGTCGAAGTCCTTCTTTAAAATGATATTCTATTTGAAATTTTGGTTTCCCTGGAGCATTACGTGGCATTTGAAAACTACCACATTTCTCTTCTTTAATAACTCTGTAAACCGTAGATTTCCCAACACCAAGTGTACTGCTAACTAACTCAACGGTCTCATCAACACTTTCACATAAACGTTTGTCTGTAAATGATTTAAAACAATTAAATATTAATGTTTTTTCATTAACTGTTAGAGGACCAATTTTTCGGCGTTTACACGGCACTTCCAAATTTTCCATAACACTAGTATACACAATAAACTGCACCTTGCAACTGAAGTACCTACTTTTAGTGAACTGTTAAGAATTTTGAATACGCCACTTGGACCTTCCTATATACAAAATGGAAAAACCCACTATCACATTTTCTGTGGAATAAGTTTAGAAGGTAATTATCTAGTCAATTACTGTCGTAGAATCCTGGAATTAAAGAATTAAATGTTTGATTGTTGAAACCCTTACTTCGTGGAATGCACTCATTTCAGATAAAATAAAACGTTTTATTTTATCTAAAGAATTAAACTTTATTTTGCAAATAGGCAAAGAAATAAACTTTATTTTGCAAATAGATAAAATAAAACGTTTTATTTTATCTAAAGAATTAAACTTTATTTTGGAAATAGATAAAATAAAACGTTTTATTTTATCTAAAGAATTAAACTTTATTTTGCAAATAGGTAGGTACTTATTAAACTTTTATTGGTTATATATAACCAATAAAATAAACATCTTACATTTCTTGCAAATTCATTAATACCTGTTAACCTCCATCACTCCGATACTGGCAACCTTATTTAGGGATTAGTAAGTCTCACAACTATTGTATTCTATTCTGCTCCAACCTTTATACCTGGTGGTCATACTCAATTTAAAATTGTTTTCCTATATACTTCTGTAAACTTGTTGACAAACATCTGTTTTTCATTGAGTCACCCGTATCAACAGTTTAGGGATTTGCATACATAATTTATTGTTTTATTACTCTCTCATACATAAAAATACACTATAGGATCCTTCTCCATTCTAATCAGTTTCGTGGTTTTTCCCTCAATTTTTTTTATTTTTAAGGTTTTATATCATTTTTTTTTATTTGTTCTGTGTATTTTAGCTTTGGTCTTTCTCTTATTATTTTTCCTACTGGCACTTGTTTGCTTATTTTGTTTAGTAATTTGCCATCTTCCATTTCTTCCACATATCCTATCCAACGCAGCCTCCTATTTTAGTCAAAGTTACTATATCCGGATCCTGTAAATTTTGTATAGTTTTAAGTTTTATTATTTCGTCAAATTCCATTTTCTTTTGTGCCTTTGTACATGCATCACAAGGTATTTGCTCACTTTTAAAAGAGAATATTCAGGTTTTTGAACCATATGAGTACTGGTCTTAATAGGGTTTTGTATATTTAGCATTTTCTTTATAGCTATAACTTTTTTATAGCTAATTTAAAATGTGCCTTTCTCTTTCTCTTAAAGTTTGGCCTAATTTCTAGTACACTGCTTGGACACCCTTGTAATAATTCGTTTTAAATATTATCGGCGCCACTGCAAAGTGATCAAAGAAAACAAATGGCACAAAAACACTCTCAAATCACTTGCCAAAATTTTTGCTTGAATGTGCCTTCAAAATTTAATTAAAACGATTTTAAAATTATCGCCAATAGGTGTATGCAGTCAGGCTGTAACAGTAACTTATAACAGTATAAATTAGTGTGGGCTTTAATAGCTAGACTAGTTAGCGTAGTTATGCACTCGCTTTACAGAATGTCGCGAAGCGACGTTACTTCGTCGATAGGTTCTATGTAGGAATTATTTATTGGTGCACAAGGCAAATATAGCTCAGGTATACTGGGTTAATATTTTACATTCATTTTATAGACCAAGCATTAATAAGACTATGCTCATAATAGTCAAAATAAAAGGAGAAACTATTTTGCTGATAAGAAAGATTGACATATTTTGCCTATTACTGTTACGTATTACCACATTAAATATAATTAAAACAGAAATGTTATTGGTATTTAAATTACAATAGTGTGCAAAATGTAAAATAATTTATAAAATATGTTTAACAAAATAGACAAAGAAAATGAATAAAAAATATAGATACGTCACGCATCACAACTTAAATCACAAGAATATCTATATCAGAAAATGCCTAACAATTTTTTTAATAGTGCTAGTGTTAGTCACAACATGAGTACTATATCAAACATAAAAGTAAATTTTCACAGTTGTGAAGTATTACATTGTACCATACTGTTGGAAAGCAAAGTTTCTTGCGATATTTTGATAGTCTCTACGGTCATTGTTTCTTTAGACAACAAAGTTTCTAACGAGATTTCTTCCCTGGAAAGCAAATTTTCTGCTAACATCTCTTTGGAAACCCTAAAATCTCTTCATTAGAAAACAAAGTTGCTCCTGATCTCGAATTTTTAAGAAAAGATAACAGATGTTAAAAATACTTCCCCTTTTGAACAGAAACTAAAAGACGTCGAAAAGAAGATGGAAGAGATAGGGACAGTAGACATAAGAATTCGATCAATTAGAGTGAAGCAATTTAATTTGCCTATCACATTGGGTGTCACTTGTAACAATATAAATTGCTTATGCGGCGTTGAAAAGGGGAACTGAACAATTACTGGGCCGGAGATGGGGTAAGCAAATAAACTGAAACATTTGCGAACGGCTACTCTTGTTTTGGTTGGTGAGCTGGGTCGTGAATAAGGTTTCTTTATTTGAGGAACTGGGAAACTAACAGCCCCAAAAAAGAAATAAAAGAAATACAGAGATTCCTTGAACAACAAACAGAAGAAGATACTTAAACATTTTAAATTGGACGCCGTTTAAAAAAATCCTATTACTGGATAAAAAGAAAGGCTCTTCTTTCCTAAAAAATTTTTAAGTGTGAAAATCTTTTTAAAGGAAATAATTTTAAACTCCTGGTTTAAGAAGAAACATTATATATTTATTATTATTTCACATTAACAGTTATTACAAATAAATTTATCAACAAACCTTACATTGGCGCTGTTTGTAGCAATTTAAACAATTATTATAAATTAAAACAATATTCTAATTTTAATCAACATTATTTACATTTAGTTTAACCTTTAAATAAAACAGAATTTAAAATTTTGGTTATGTACCAAATGACAGAAAAGGATAATACTGACTGTCAAATGTCGAAATGAAATATTAAACTTTTCTGAACTAATAATAAGTATAAAGGTTAACTTTATTTAAAAGAAAACTGAAATATGACAATTAGCTAATCCATAAAACTTATAATTTTATTTATTTAAAATTTTTTAATTTGTCATAAAAGCAGATCTTTGTATATTAATAAAAAAATGTTTATTTTACTTAGACAAAATTTTAACAAAATTACCTTGTTTCACTGGCTTTGTGTTTCCTTGAAAGGAAGAAAGTTTATTACCTTGAGATGGTATACAAATCAAACACACTGTCCCACACAAGCTCTAAATGATCTGGATGGACCCATGAAGACACAAAATGGACAAATCTTGGGGAGGTCAAACATTGAATTGGGCTTCAGGTTTATCCTGGATGATAACAAAATGTATTCTTCAAAATTCGACTGCTTAATTCTTACTTAAAACCATGTGGACTTCTTAAAACGTTGGAAACGCTGTTTTTCCTCTCCTTATGGACTACTGCATACAACAAGACGATGAATAACTAACTCAATGAACAAAGACTGCCAAATAGCATTTTGAGTTTAAACTCAGCTCTTAACTCGTGAGATTAGGCAAAAAAATTGCCAGCTTTGAAGAAACTACATGCCGAGATCTTATCTGTTCGGAACCCAAACTGCTTCTACTTTAACTGCTACTACACTACACATAACTGAATTCCCGATGACAAATAACGAATAACAATAAATTAATTTTTAGAAAATCCGGACTAAATAATGAAACCAACTGCTTTGGCAGTCGATCGTAGAGTGATATCATTCTTCCAAATTATTCTCTTCCCCGCATCACTTTCCCCCTTAACCTAAGTGGAAGATTCATATTTAGTTCCTGCGTAATATCTAATAGGCGGAATATAGATCAAAAGAAATACCAATCTGTGTTATTTATAAACAGACTAAAAATGTTTATATTATCAATATCAGCGACACAAAAATATTGAGAATATTTTTCGGTGTTTTAACATATACGAGGTAAATTGAAATGCTACAACAGCAGAGAGAGAAGACAACAAGACGAAATGTAAGTTGGAGCCACAGTCAATATTTGAAAGAAGTGAAGGTTCTGTTTGGCTCTAAATAGAAAAGGCTGTAAACCTGATTCTAAAAAATAACTAACAAGAAAAATTCTTCTAAGAGATACCTTGGATGTGCTTCAAATCATAACCGTAGAGAAGACAGATAATTTCTAATAACCTTAAAAGAGACTAAACAAGCGATATAGACACGAAGACTTGTAGCATGCCTACCAGTCATAGTCATAGCGATGTACTTATTCAACAGTTCATAAAGACATTATGGAAAAGTTGGTTGTTCAAACATATATTGATGGACTTTGATCATGAAATGCAGAAAACACTTCAATTAGCTCGTCGCAAGATGCTGGTCCATATCTTGTCCGCTGGCCCTGAATATGAATAGGCTACGCAGGTCTCTGGCGGGTACAATAAAGTTAGGACTCTAAAAGAGAAAAAAAATGAAGACAAATTTGAGCAGCTTGTTGATCTGATGAAAGGCGTTATATACAAGAAATAAAAGACCATAAAGTGCCGGAATTGTACTGAAATGGGACACGTACGAAGTTTACGTAAGCACCCTAGGTACAACTTACACCGAGAAATACTTCAGCAGTCGAATAATCTAGAGGGTAGGATAGCCAGAAGTATAAAACGACTCCAAAAATATGATTTTAAGATTGAGCATTGGGCCGGAGTTATCCACAGGAACCCTGATTTTCTCTCCAAAAGACCATGCCCACCAGAGTGTTCCAACTGCAACAAAAGAGAATACACGGAAGCAGCCGTTCTAAGAACAACAGTGGTCAACGAGAAGTGGATGTCTACTAAAATCAGAGAAGAGCAAGAGGAAGATCCAGTGTTACAATCCAGCAAATTCAAAAATTGAAAGAAAAAACCATCGACTGTATTATCAAGGAGTATCAAACCTATGCTCAGTAGTTAAAACGTATTTTGCCTTGTGGAACTCCTTTATTATAGAAGATGGCTTGCTTAAACAGAAAATGGTGAAGGTTTCGAGAAGAGAACACAGTTGGCGACTCCAAAGAGCAGAATAACCTAAGTACTTTGTCAGTTATACGACAGTTCATCAAAGGGGCATTTCGGTGTTAAGAGAGCCCTTTAGATAATTCAGGAATATTTGTATTAGATGCTGTAAAAGACTGTGTAAAAAATGTACTATTTAGGCCACGAATAACAGACTTTACTAAAAAAAAGGATCTCATAAGACAATAAAGTATTGGAAGTCCATTTAAAAGAGTAGTTTTGAATATTTACGGGTCATTTTAAGCAAGGAAGGAACTTCGAGAGCGACCTACATCATGGAATCTGCGATAGACTGGATATAAAAAAAAACAAAAACCATAGTCTATCATCCGCAATCACATAGAATGGTAGAGCGAACGAGTAAGACAGTTCGCAAGTATTTGGCAAACATTTTGTCACATCATCAGCTATATTGGGACCAGCAACTTTCATTCTTCGCAATTGCCTCCAGATCCGCTGTTAATGAATCAACAGACTAAACACTAGCAAAAGGAAGCCAGATTTGATTACCTTGTAATCTAAAGTTTGAATGTCGACCTCTAGAAGATGTAGCTGATAAAGATTATGTAAACAGATTATGAAGAAGACTTGACGCTATACATGAGTTGGTCCGTTCTCATCTTCAGATTGCTAGCGACCGAATAAAGAAACGGTACGGTACCCAATCCGAAAAGGGATATTTTAAGAAGAATGACAAAGTCTGACGCTATAATCCAAAGAAGCGAAAGGGTGCACCTCTCCCAAGATGCAGCAGTTCTGCGAAGGACCTTATTAGGAAGAAGATTTACGATTTCATCTACAGAATAAGCAAGACTGCGAGGGAAAAACCGATGATAGTACACCATAACTGGCTGGTACCAATAACAAAGTATACCTAAACGATATTTGCCTTGTCCGCCAATAAATAATTTCGATGAAGTAGCGCTGATAAGCGTTTCGGCTTATTCAGGGCAAAAATAGTAGAAAAAATGTGTTAGAATGTGTTAGAATATAAAAGTAAGTCCTAATACAATTTGGGTAAAGATGGCCAGTGTCATTAGAGGTACTGCTATTGACTTACTTAGAGAAACATTAGAAAAGAAGTTTGAGAAAATAGACCTGGGAAAAAAGAGTTTTATTAACAAACCATCACGCTGATTTTGATAGTACAGAGATTTTAGTCACTGAAAATAATTATTTCAAAAGAACTTTCCTTGCCTTCAACTATAATATGGGCGTAATGATATTGACCATCTCAGTGAAATTTGTCATTCACTCATTTTGCACAAGTAGAGGTCGGGGTTTTACCTTTTTTCCCTCTTTTTCCTCTGGTTTCTGGGAAATTGCTTTGTGAATTGATTGCCCCCTTTTTCGTTCCACTTCTACTTGTTTCATAATTATTAGGGTAAAGAACACTTGAGGTCGCCTGCCTTTAGCGTCCAGGTTGGTTTTCTGTATCTCAAGTGTCAATTGTCTTGAGACAGTCACCAAATATTACCTAGCTTTGTTTGAAAACATATTACCATTATTTTCTTATAAGAATCTGAGACTGAGACTAATCTCATTTCTCTAAGCCGACAGCATAAACTAACTTTTTGTTATTGTTTGGATGTGTACAGTACCTAAATTGACGAATTGTTTTACACTTTATGTAGGTGTGTCACCGTCTTATAGCAGGCAAACGCAGTCCAGGGCGAAGAAGAACGTCATGGTTGAAGAACTTGTGAGATTGGTATGGTGTTGATACAAGCATGCTCTTTAGGGTGGCAGTGAATAAAATTAAGATAGTTATGACGGTAACCAACGTTCTGAAAGGACATCGTACATGAAGAAGAAGTCACCGTCTTTAACTTGTAAACATTCTAGTGATTTTACATAATCACTAGTTAGTAAGTAAATTACTTTATATAAAATTCCATTTAAAAAAATATATTCATTATTACTATTTTCATTGGATGATGGACGGAGTGGTGTTTCCAATGCCATTGCATTTTCTATCACGAATACCCTAGCTTCTTTCTTGTTGTGTAACATTTTTATTTTTAGTCAGATAATATAACATCTGAAATAGAACGACACGAAGAGACAGAAAAGGACAAAATGTGACGGTCAACTCCTTCAATTTTGAAAGAGTACAACGTTTTAAGTATCTGGGGGCAGTAATCACAGCTGACAACGATGTTACTGAAGAAATAAAAGACAGAATCCAATCTGCAAACCGCTGTCTATTCGCACTGGATAAGCTCATAAAATCAAAAAATCTTACAAGAAGTTCAAAGATCAAAATCTATAAATCCATCGTCAGACCTGTAATAACATACAGATGCGAAACGTGGACCATGACCAAAGCAAACGAAGAAAAGCTCAGACGCTTTGAACGAAAAATACTTGGAAACATTTTCGGACCTCGCCATGACATCACCACAAACCAGTATAAGATCAGAACCAATATCGAATTAAAGGCACTCTACAATGACGCCGATATTGTCCAAGAAATTAAATCACAGCGACTAAGATGGGCAGGCCACGTGCAGAGACTGCATAACGATAGACTTGTAAAACTGGTATGGGAAGAGATTCCCACAGGCAAAAAACCACTCGGACGTCCCAGAATGCGATAGAGAAATAACATCCAAGCAGATCTCCGGAAAATGAACATTCCATTTGACCCTAGGTTGATGGAAGACCGAACAAATTGGAAAAAAGTTGTACAGTCAGCCAAGACCCACCCAGGGTTGTAGCGCTACGTGATGATGATGAATATAACATCTCCTTTTATCTGCTATTCAAATATTATTAATTTGTTAATGCAAAATCACGCTTATAGAAGTTTTAAAATTTTAATCGTATACCTACATCCAATTTATAGGACAGTATACAATAGTAATTTTAAATTTTCGCGGTATTTGTCATCTCTCCTCACTTGTTGAGTTTTTGGTTTCCATTTTGCGCCGGTTTCTCTACATAAAGCTTGTTGAAATGCTACAAGGGCGACCGAACTGGCACTTAATATCATACGTAATATTTGGCCGGTATGCATTTTTAAGTGCTTTCTACTACTAACCAAGTAATTATTAATTGTTTTTTTTTAATCATGTGATAATTTTACCAATAAATGTTTTGTGTTTTTAACTACATTGATTTTCAATTTAACTTTAAAATTGACAGGTGCTTCGTGTGTCGGTCTCATTACTTTAGCAATTAAGGCGCATTTTGTAAATCAACTATACTTGTTTAAATCTGTTATACATAGATTAAGTAAGTTATTGTAATCCTACCAATACGATTACACTATGAGATTTTTTTTATTTTTTGACCAATTCTTTGTAACACTGGTAGCTGTAACATTACTGGGAATAAAGTCTACATGGGACAAGAAACTGCAAACTGCAGACCGTGTTTTCAGCTGAAGAACATTCGAGACTGAACAGGCTCAAATATTTTATTGAAAACGAATAGAGACAATATTGTTTAAATTATCAAGAAACCGAAAGTTACTTAATAAGCGGAAATTTTACTGCGATAAAGATCGAAAATATTCCTTTTACATTTATTTTCTCATTTTCAACTCATCTCTTAATTAATTAACTTACATTTTTTAAATGCTTCATAAAATTTTAAAGATAATGAATAAAGCTAAAGCTTTTTCGACGAATAAACGTGAAATGTGTAATACCTAATAATATAAGAGATTTGTACCTTTATAGGAATAAAATCTTTAATAATTCTTAAATATTTCACGTTTTATTTAAGTGAACAAAATTTATTCTGCCATTTAATTAGTTGAACTTATTAACTCATATATATGTTCCTACAATATTATTATTTTATAATAATCATATATATATATATATATATATATATATATATATATATATATATATTAATAGAAGAATCTACAGCTGTATAATAATTTTATAGTATAGTAAAATATAAGCAAAATTTTAGATGAACAAAAAGACAACAAAGCAACTAGAAATAATAATTAGAGGATAATAATTAATAAAAAATGAAAATAAACAATTAGAGGAAATATTATCATAACATCTAATCTAATACAAGACTGGATGAATAGATGAAAAATCAAAGTTAACCCCGCCAACTCTAATCAAATTACATTCATGAACAGAAACGCCATATGCCCGAAAATCACACTGATGATACTTGACCAAAATCTCACTTGCAAAGCACACATCTTGGCAAAAAACCCATATCAACATGAAAATACGTCAAATGAATTGGCTAATTGGCCGAAAATCGTAGCTATTTATAGATTATAAACTTCTTGTATATAAGTGCATAATACAGCCCCAATGTGCATATGGAGTGCAACTATGGGACTGTGCCAAGCCTTCTTATTAAAAAACCTTTCAGAGAATCCAATCAGAATGATTTTTAACGCACAATGGTACGTTAGTAACAAAACATTACATGACGACTCTGGTATACCGTTCGTTACAGAAGAAATCAGCAGACTAAAAAGAAACTATCTACTGCTAGCCCATATCAACGAGGACGCAAGGCAACTACGCCTCTAACCAGAAGTCAGACGAAGATTGAAGAGACACGGGCCAACAGACTTCATTCTTTAATTTTTGCTTTAATTTTAGTTTTTATATTACTTTTAAATTTAATCCAACATTAATTTAATTTGTTAGTGTTAGTATTGGGAGTATTATCAGTATATAATTTCTCCTCTTATGTAGTTACAATATTCAAATTTACTAATAGCTTTTAATAGCAGATTCTAAACTTGCAAATTTATTAAAAAAAAAATATTGGGTATGACGCATCAGTGTCTGGTGCGTCATACCTATGGCAGATATCCCTGCACCATTAATGTCGCTTGCGACTTGGTCGTTATATTATTTTGTTGAAAAGTATCCATTTAAAACACATCAAGCCAACTGTGGATACCTAGTGAAAAGATAAAAATTCGTTAATTCTGTTGAAGTCTTCATCATTATTATCTTTGGCTCGACAATCCTTTGTGGATCCTGGCCATTTCTAAGATTATTCGCCATTCTGGTCGGTTTCTGGCAACGTGTTGCCATCTTCTGATCTCTAGTCTCTATGATTCCTAAGTCCGTCTTAATTTTATCTAACCATCTAATTCGCGCTCGGCTCTGCTTTTATTAATTATCTTCTCAGGCATTCGTATTTTGTGTCCGGATCATATAAGTCGCTGTGTTTTAATAAAAGTTACGACATCTGGTTCATTAAAGAGTTGGTATGATTCGAAATTAAATCTTTTGCGCCACTGCCCTTGATCACTGGCCTTTGCAGTGTTTTGTATCTAATAATTTTAGTTTTTTTTTGGATATTTCTTGAGTGGATGCCCTATTTGTAAGATTTATTCGTCTTTTAATTTCTTTGCTTTTTTATTGGTAGTAGTCACTAGCTAGCCAAGATATGTGAAGCTGTCAACATGTTCAAACATATGATTTTCAAATACTGCTTGCCGTTCCTCATTTGCTATAGGATCCTTGGTAACCAACATGTACTTGTTTTTGTCTTCGTTGATGACTAGACCGACCAGTTTCGCCGTCGTTACTAATTCTAGAAAATATTGCTCAATATCTCGCTTGCTACGCCCTGATATGTCAATGTCATCAGCGTATGCTAAAATTTGTATCGATCAATTGTTAATATAGTACCGCCGTCTCTAATTCGTGTTTCTCGGACTGCCTTTTTCAAGGCAATATTAAATAGGGGGCAATACAGGAAATCCCCATGTCTGAGTTCATTATTTATCTCAAATAATCGAGAATTTTCTCCCTGTATCCTAACGCTGGCTTTTAAATTAGACATTGTCATTCTCGTTAATTGGATAATATATTGATTGGTATAGTACTGTTCTCTTGACACTGTCGTATGCAGCCTTGAAGTTACCGAATAGGTGATGGGCTTCAATGTTAAATTCTTATGATTTCTCGAGGATCTGTCTTACTAAATGAATCTGGTCAATTGTGATTTTTCTGAAGTAAATCCGGCCTCGTTTTTTCCAATTTTGGCAACTGTGTAAACTTATAACCTTTCGTAGACAATATTTGCTAGTATTTTGTAAGCAGTTATTAACAGGGTTATACCCCGGTAGTTGTGACACTGGAGCTGATCGCCTTTTTTATGTAAAGGGCATCTCACGCCTTGAAACTATTCACATGGAATGGTCTCATTTTGCCAGACAAGAAGTAAAAGTTTATGCAGTGCTTTAGCAGGGCGTCGCCACTATTCTTGTAGAGCTCACTACAAATTTGATCAGTTCCCGGTGCTTTATCATTTTTAAGCTTTTTAACGGCTTCGGCAAACTCTTCAGTGGTATGTGGTCTTTTTTTTGGTTGAATAGATTCCAATCATTTCGATCTGCTATGGTGTTATCTGCTATTTCGATATAATGGCTGTTAAATTTTACGTCAAAAAATTCAACCCATCGGTTTAAGATTGAAACCGTATTACTTAGGATATTTTCTTCTCCACCCGTACAGCTCCTTATTCTTGGCTTAAACTGCTTTTTAGCAGCATTTAGTCAGCATTTTCCATATCTACTGACGAGTTAGACGAGTCGTCAAATTTTATTTTTCTCTTAGTCATTTTTCCTTTGCCTTTATTGAGAGTGAATTTCCTATTTTTTTGCTGAAAAATAAAGTCTGCTTCTATTTTGTTTTTCAATTTTCTTCTGTTCTTTTATATCCCTTTTCCTCTCTTTTGCTAATTTTGCAGCTTCCTTTTCTTCTAAAATCTTTACTATTGGTGTACTAGAAACAACGAGAGATGGTAATTTCTTTCTGGGTCGTTTTGCTCTCACTTCAGCAACAGGTAATTTAGGTAGACCATTATTCAATATATGATTTGATACATGAGGGGGTGTCTGGCCAGCTATTCCTGATGTAGATGGACGTGGCATATTTGGAATAGAAATATCTGAAATTTCGTCAGATATTTGAACAGATTCTTGATGTACTGTTTCTTTTAAAACAGATATCGGTGACATTCCTTGAATATCTGGCATTTCCTCTTCGACCTCTACATTTTACAAAGCAGAGGTAGTTTGAACTTCCGTTGAAATTGGTTTATCTTTATTTGTTGTTAAAGATGCCTCAAAATCAAGTATATCAAACACCTGGCTATCAACAGGATATATGCCAGTGGCTCTAAAACCACTAAGAGCATTTAAAACAGTTGCTGCTTTTAAGTACGCTTTCCCAAATAGGGTTTCAATGTCATACAATGTTATAAGACGACCCGGATTACTAATCAAAAAATCTTCGCAAGCTCGTGAGTATGCTGTTTTCAGAGGTCCATATATTGACACATCCAATGGTTGCATACGATTACTGGTATGCGGTGGGAAACCAAGTAATGTGATTTTTCCGGCATAGCTTAATGACTTCCAAAGAAACGTGACTGGTGTGATTATCCATTAACACTAACACAGGTTTGTTTTCTCTTGGACAAGCGTGTTGGATAAAATGTTTCAAATATTTAACAAAATTTTCAGAAGTCATCCATCCAGAAGGATAAGCTACTGCCATGGTCCCTTCGGGCGCTCCATTTTTAAGAGCTGGTTGCATTTTTACTCTTGGAAATATTAGGAACAGTGGTATAAAATTTCCAACGGCATTCATGCCACAAACAGCAGTCACGTTAACTCCTCTTTCTGCAGAAGAAATTTTCACAACTCGACGGTTGCCTCTTGGGGTTAATATTTTAGGATCCTTGGTAGGTACTGAAGAAAAACCGGTTTCATCAATATTGTAAATTTGATTAGCAGAATATGAATATTTTTGATGCAATTCTTTGTATACCTTAAAGAAAATTTCCACATTTACTTTATTAAAAGCCATTAATCTAGCAGCGGAAGTTGCTTCTGGTTTACGGAGTGATAGATTAAATTTCTTCATAAAGGATTGTATAAAGTCTTTACCAACCATTTTCTTTGTAGTGTTAAATCTATCAGCAACACCACAATGAACGGCAAAGTCGAAAGCAATTTTTCTAAACTGATCCGTGGTTAATCCAAATGCCCGTTTATCTATATCTATCACATATTTTTTAAGTTGATTTAGTTGTTCTTCATTAAATGTTGGTTTAAAGCGGCCAGCATTTTCAGGAAAATTCTGAAATATAAAAGTTGACTTTTAAAAATGAAAATAACTAGGATACACAAGTTACCTCATTAGGATATTTTTTAACATATCTTCTCAGAGTAGGTTCTGGAATATTATATGCTTTTGAGGCTGCATTGATACTTAACTGTTGAGCAGTTATTTCAGCCATTGTTTTTTTTATACTTTCTTTCGACCAAGATTGTCCGTCTGTCTTTCTTTTGTATATTTTGTCCATATTTAAATCTGAAATTGAAAATAAGTATGACTTACTGTTAATTTTAGTTAATTCGGGTAAGATGACGAATAACTCGTCATCTTACCCACAAGCGTCATCTTTTTTTCTATATATATATATACAAGGATTTCCACAGTTTTCACTGTATTCCTTCACTCAACCGTTTTCTCCAATTTTTCCTGTTTAGCCAGTCCCCTTCCTGTAGGTTTCTTCTACTCATTGCTTCGTCCACCTCATCTCTGAAAGATCTTCGGGGTCTGCCTCTCTTTCTTCTTCCTATCGGGCTCCACTCTGTTATTCTATTTATTCACCGATTTTGGTCTGCTCTTCTGACATGTCCGTACCAGGTTAACCTCTTCTGTTCGATGTAGTCTATTATGTCGGAGTTCATGCCCATTCTCCTCTTAATCTCCATGTTATTTATCCTATCTCTTCTTGTTACTCTGCAGCTTCTCCTTAGAAATTCCATCTCTGTTGCTCTTATTTTGTTTTTGGTTTTCTTATTTATTGTCCAATTTTCACACCCATAAGTGAGAATACTTCTTGTCATGGTATTATATATTTTTTTCTTTGTTTTCATGCTGATGTTCTTATCCCATAGTACCGGGTTCAATTTTCGTATGCAGTCTCTTGTTTGTCCTAGTCTATTTTTTATATCTTCCTCCGTTGTTCCTTTGTTTGATATTATGAAACCTAAATACTTATATTTGTCTGTTCCTTTGATTTGTTTACCTTCGTCTATTTCCAGCTGTTTTATTTCTGTATTCTCCGTTGTTAGGTATTCAGTTTTCTTTAGGTTTATTTCCATCCCATTCTTTGTATATTCCTGCTCCAGTTTTCTCATCTTTTTTTCTAAAAATCGTAAAGTCAAATTTATTATTCATAATGAATATTTTCTGTAAGTAATTTATTCGTAAAAGATATTAGTTTCGAACAAAAAATACAACAGTTATCCAATACTTACTAAAAACCTTTAACACCTTATTTTCGAAAACAATAATATTGTTAGCACTAACAGAATATCGGTACCAACACTTGCATCATACTAAACTCTGGCCGCTAACGTATTTGTAGTCAAAGGCGAGAAACCTTGGAACATCTGTTCGGTCCTGACTGAAGACAATGTTGCCAGAGTTGTATGTTGGAAAACTATCGGGAATTCGTCATCTTACCTGATTCGTCATCTTACCCCCGTTACCCTATGTAATCTGTTTTTTTTTTCTTTTTAGGGTCTGGTATTCCTCATTTGATTTTATTGTGCATCTAGCTTGATTTGTCATTAGGTATGCTCTATTTTTGTTGTTGAAGTCATTCAAAAGTAACAAATATTTTCTATAAAAAGAAATTAAATAGACATTTGTAAACAGTCAAGTTAATACAAAACTACTACTAAACCCAATTTGATCTATATAATTAAAATAACTGAGATTTGTTTAGCAAGCCTTGATTTGTAACAATGCAATTGCAATGAAATCCTTTTGGTAAATTCCGCGAAAGTCATTGAATAAATTCCTCGAGTTAAAGTTTTCGCGTTTTCCCAGTTGCAATCACTGAGTGTAACAGAAATTACAAAGTTTCTGTTTGAAACTCGCGTTTACCCAGTTTAGAGATAATATTTTTAGAATGTAACCCAATTTGTTAAAAAGTAAACGCTTTAACCGGTCTGGACAAGTTAAAAGAGTATGTACAGTTAGAAATTTAAAATAAAATGGTTTTCTAGATATATCTAGAGTTAAATTAAAGTCAACTAAAGCTTAATTAGCTATATTTTAATGAAATAAATAACTGGTACCCTAATTTTTTTTAAGTAATGCTGTATCCCAATAAGATCTCGGTGCTAATGTAGATCAGGTTTAAAAATAAAAATTAATGGGAAAAACTTATACAGAAGTAAAAAACTTTAAATTTGCATCTTGGTATGAAAACATTTAATTTAAATTTTAAGTTAAAAGTGTCGTCCAAAATTTACAGGTGCATAACGCAATGTTGTCGATCTAGCTCAGATCATCCTCAGTGCCTTATTTTGGTACTTGAAGCTTACACTAAAATTATAGCGGAGACATTAATATATGGTTTTACATCCGTATCTGTAGAGTAGGGAGGGCGAGTTAAGTTTCACAGCACTTAGGCCACAATTGACCCATTGTGCATCATCCCAGGGGGCTGTCACCCTTAGCTCATTGTCCATCCTGCCAATTCTAGGAAGGTGGACAAGTCACCAGGAGACATCTCTCTTATGTGGGCAGGTGTGGGCCAGGACTCGCCGAACGCGTACTCTCGTATTAACGATAACTCTGGGCATTCACATAGGACATGCTCTACAGTTTCGTCTTCTCGTTCACACTTCCTACATAGAGGTGTGTCTGCTAGCCCCAGTGTATGGAGGTGTTTGCTTAGTTGACAATGACCAGTTAAAAAACCAACTGCCAAACGTAGGTTTTTCCTGGTCATTCCCAAGTACTTCTTAGATGTTGACTCTTCAAGGTTACTTAGTGTTACCCTGGTAAGTTTACATCCTTTCCCTTTTTCCCATCTTTTTACGGTTTGCGCATGGGAGTGACATTTGACAATTTCCGCGATTGTTGTAGTTGACCAACCAAAAAGATCCCCAGGTCCTAAGATTCTTAGTCCTGCCGCCTTCTTAGCTAATTGGTCAGCAATGCGGTTGCCTTTATTCCTATTGTGTCCTTTAACCCACCTCAGGATGATGGTATTACCATCCGAAGCTTGAGTTAGTGACTTGTGACACTCAATTACTAAACCTGATGTGACACGTGGTCTATTCAAGGTTAGTAGCGCTTGTCTGCTATCTGTGCAGATGATTATAGTTTTACCTGCTATACCTTTTTGGGTTATCTTTTTTGCGGCTATGGAGATACCAGTCAGTTCTGTCTGAACTACGCTGGCATTTTTGCCCATACCCCACTTTTTTCTTAGGTTCAGTGATCTGGAGTATATCCCGCATCCTGAGCCTTCTTTCAGTTTGGAGCCCTCGGTGTATATGCAATAGGCATTTGCCACGTTTGTCTCCATATACTGTCCTGATTCAATTTTGTAGGGTTTGTTAAAGACAAACTTTGGTTCAATTGAGTCGCAGCCTGCCTGTAGAAGTGGTAACGCATTCAACTCTTCTCGCCAGAAACGAGTTCTCAATTGTCCCATTCCTACATCAAGGTTTGCACCAGCTGAGCGCAGTCGCATCATTGTCACTAGCGCCACCTCTTTCACATATCGATACCTTTTTGCCATAACATCGTAAGTCTCGTTTAGTAAATTTTACAGTACGGCAGTTTTTTCAATAAACGTGTTTAGAAATGTCCAATTGAAGTGAAAATTGGCATCCGGACGTATTATGATGAGTGTTTGAAGTAAAGTAATGATTTTTCTTCAAAATAGTTTCAGTTTTTTTGTAGTTGGACTTACGTTACTTTGGAAGCATTAAAAATAATTTTGCTACTGTAGTTTTATACAAGTCCAACACTTACGATAGTTTTGGTAAATTCAGAAATAATTTCACATTATGATTGTTATCGTAAGCTCAGCACTTACGATAAAAAGTATGTTTAGACACAGCCTCATAAAGTAACATAAATATATATAAAAAAATACCAAAAATCATTTATTTAAGGTAATTTATTTGTGAAAAGTAAAAAGTACAATAGGCATTTAACTGAACAACAAATCGCTTTAGTCATAAACTTACAAATAGTCATAATATCTAATGTTATTTCATGTGGTATATTAAATGTGAATTATAGCTAGTCAGCAGAAATCTAATCTTGGGGCCCTTCATCGCTTTCGTCTTCCTCATCGGATTCTGCTAGCTTATCTGGCGTAGCTGACGTTTTCATTAGCCTATATTCTTTATTCTTTTGAAACCTGAGAGGAATTATATTGTAGTCGCAGAGATCAATTAAGTCTTTTTTCTTTGCAACGGAAATAGACAATTTTTGAGACTAAAGCCGTTTTGGTTTTTTTTCCTTTTAATTCCATCGTGAAATTGATGCAAGTTCTGGCCATTATTTAAATATTCAACCTCTATAATAATATCTGGGTTACCTTTCTCAAATTTTACATTTTTAATTTCACTGATTTTTATAGGTTTTCCGTTCTTACATTTGAATTTACTCGGTTTTAGTACATCATCAGATTTTTTTTTTTCCATTCTAAGAAGTCGCTGAAATCAATTTTTATTGTTTCAAATGGTTTAGGTTTGATACGAGAGTTGGATATCAATGTACACCATTCTGATGGAGTCCATACTACGCGTTTTTTGATAAACCGCTCAATTGTTGCGGAACTGAGTCGACAGGCATATAAGTATGGCCTGGTAGTAAGTATCGCACACTGATTGATATTATATTAACAGAATCTCTAAGAAAAGTCGGGATCATTAGATGCAACTTCTTGCAAATATTTGTAGATTATGGTAGATATTTCGTTACTGCCACGTCCTCCGTCACATTCTCCCCACAAATAACAAAACCCATTTTGGGTTCCACTTTCGTAAACTATAAGATTATAATAAGCGTACTTTCTGGTGTAGTACAAGAGCAAATTGTCTCCATGTGGTGTGTTTAATACCTTCTTTAAGTAGAAACTAGCACCACAACAATTTTGAATCTAAGATAGTTTTTTTTTGATCAGCTAGAAATGAGTCTTTGCATTTTTCTTTGTTTTTCAAATGTTTTTCATACAATTGCTTTGTTTCTTCTGTTTCCTCAAAATCTTTATCTTTTCTCACTTTACATACTTTGCACTTATCTTTTTTCGGCAAGTGAAATCCGATATTAAATCCTGCCTTAAAAATCTTTCAGAACACTTACAGGGAAACGATATCGTTCTTAGTTATGCCATTTTCTAACTGTTTCTTCTTAAAAAGTGCGTATAAGAATGATACATTACGAAATTCAGTGGGTAAGTGTCTTCTCGATGTTTTATTTCTGCAATAATGAGGTGGAACAGCGGGTAGCAACGTGATAAAATCTAAAACATTCTGCTTCTGCTCTTTCCCAGTCTTGTTATGTGGAACATGCTTACCTCTCGGATCTATTTTAGAAAATAAGGCTGACGTAGAGTTTTCTTTCGTATATCTCAAAGTCATTTGTGAAATATCCGAGGTTTTCAATAAAAATTGTTGGCACACCTCGTGTTCCACATCATTCCACCTAATTATATACTTGTACGAACATTGTCTTCTGCTTCTTCCAGCCTCTTGTTTTCGACGTTTCATTATCTTTTATGCCTAAAGCAAAAGTAAATACCATAAATAATTACCGAAAAAATTATTTTGTGGTACTTACGTTCTGATTCTGCGGCTATACACAGTGCACTAATAGATCGTAACGCACTTCGCTGCATCGTAAGTAGCAATTTTTGTACCACGTGACTTGCACCTTACGATGTTTCGCTGACCATGCGATGTTTTCACAACTACAAAATAGATTTGTTCACATTTTTATGTGACTTACGTTACAGCAAATTCGGTTTTTTCTCCAAGACTATGCTATTATACCTTACGATAATTTTGCTGGGAGGTGCCTGGCGGCTTGATAGATACGATTCTTCAATAAAACTGTTTTCCCTAATTTTGTCACTTACGATGTTATGGCAAAAAGGTATCGATATATATCTAGAAGCGTGATGCCAATGATCAACTCCATTGCAGCAGTTGGTGTTGTTTTCATGGCACCTGTTATATTTATGCAAGCCATCCGCTGAATATGGTTTAGTTTGTTAATCGCTGTTGCCTGTAGCACTTTTGGTACCCAAGCAATAGCTCCGTAAGTTAGCATTGGCCTAATGACAGCGGTGTAGACCCAGGCGATCACCCTGGGCGTGAGGCCCCAGGTGCTTCCGACCGTTCGTCGACACTGCTCATAGGGTTTTACATATTTAGATTTAAATTCTAATGCGACCTTAAGTCGATGACAATGGATAAAGATTTTAATACTTAAAGAGCAACATGTTTCTTTGCTCGACTTGAACACGTGGTTCTTGTTAGTTAAAACAACACATACCAACTGGCTGAGGTGATAGGAAGTGTAATTGAGGAAGACAGCATTAACATGACGAGGTATGGGTATGATCAGAAACTAATTTTTTTACTTTTTTACAAAAAAAAATTTATATTTATAAAAACTTACATTGGTTTCCGATCATACCCATACCTCTTCATGTCAATGCTGTCTTTCTGAATTATACTTTCTGACACCTCCGCTAGTTGGTCTATGTCGTTTGAACTGACGAGAATCACGTGTTCAAGTCGAGCAAAGAAACATGTTGCTCTTTAAGTATTAAAAGCTTTATCCATTAATGCAACTTAAGGTCGCATTAGAATTTAAATCTAAATATGTAAAACCATATATTGATGTCTCCGCTACAATTTTAGTGTTAGCTTCAAGTGCCAAAAAGAGGCACTGAGGATGATTTGAGCTAGATCGAAAACGTTGCGTTATGCACCTGTAAATTTTGAACGACACTTTTAACAAGTTTTGAGCAGCAGCAGTTTTTGCAGCCATGCAAAATGTGACCGATTGTTCCATGTTATATGCTCATTATATGCCTGTCTCTTTTGACTGGAATGAGTCCCCATAAGAGGATTCTCAGAATACCTATAGCCTAGGATCCCTATAGTTCTAGGAGTCCCTATAAGAGGATTCTCAGAATCCCTATAGCCACCTTACTATCTGTGCATATATTGATCCGGTTAAATTCGAATGCCGTCATGTTAATTTCTCTTGAACAATCCAGAATTGCGTAAATAATAATTGCCTGGATGGACTACAAATATTTACATTCCCACTACTGCTGCATATTCCTGCACCCGACCTTTTCGCAGTTTTAGACCAGTTTGTATTCGGGGTATAAACTTGCTGCCTAGGTTGTATGTTTTCTTTGATTCTCTTTCGATTTCTTCTCCTTTGATCTCTCAAATGGGCAAATGTCCACTTGGAAAGATAGTATAATGGTTTTTTATTGTTATTTTATTATTATATTATATTATATATATATATATATATATATATATATATATATATATATATATTTTCCCCGTATTTTCTATAGAGTATTGAGTGCTGTCCTGATGTTTAATCGTCGGTAAGGGGCTGGCGTAAGCGTACTTAAGGCTTGTATCTTATCAAATCATCGTAGGTCATCCTCCATAATCCTTATTTTATTTCTAACATAGTATCTCATTGTAGCCTCCCTCTAATAACTATAAACTATAAGCAGAAAAGGAAGGTCCAATAGATCCTCCATATCTGCTATTGGTGCGCACCTCACAGATACTGTAATTCTAACTCAACAAAATCTTTGCACCTTGCTTGATTTTATAATGTCATTTTTTACTGCACTAATGGTTACCATACCACTACCAAGTTATAATTTCAATATAACATGTCTGGTTCAATACCATACATTTTTCAGTTAGTCCATTTCGCTACCAACAATGTCTACGCTTTATTTGTTATTTCTTCTGGCTGCTGATGTTAGTAAATTTCCAGTCTAATATTACCAGAAAGTAATTTATTTCACTCATCAGATTTAAATTTGTACCATTTAGGTTTAGACAACCTAATCCTTTTAAATTTCTTCTAGTAAATTACACGATTTTCGACTCTTGGGAGCTTATGTTAATTCCTACATTTTGAATTGTTAGGGGAATGCCCCTGTTGGGTTCTATTTATAACTGTACCAGTCAATTTATCACAGGCTAAGGTCACCAGGTCAGTCGCATATCATTTTGTTGCCGAGTTTAGTTCTCAGCCCATCCACGACCAGATTTCACAAGAGAGGAGATAAGATTTCCCCAGTGGATATCGTTTAGTTACCTGTACTGACGCTGTATTTCTCAGGAACGCTGCTTAAATCACACGGTCCATCAGCATGTAGTCTATCCACCTGGAGTTTGTTTCGTTTATTTATTTCAGACGAATTTCACTCGTGATTATTTTGTAGATATTGTTTGTTTAACTATAAAAAAATTAATAAAACACAAAAAATGTTACAATACTCTGTACTGCAGACTAGTGCGAAGCTCCATGTTATGTTTTCTATATTTTTTAAATTGAAATATTATTTAATGTTGTTACTTATTATTTATTTAATAATTTTCGCTGCCTTAAGCAAGACCATTCTTCTGTGTTCTCCATCTACTATTCTTATCATTAAGAGATACGAACAACATAACGATAACATAAATGAATTTGTTGTTTTTGAAGAAGTCTTCTGTGATTTGAGAATCATACCAGCTACTGGCGAAGTTGATAAAGAAAACACCAATGTAAAAAATGAAAAACGCAATAGGAGAATATTCTTCTAAATTTAGGAGGGGAAGGGGAGTCCTCGACCAATTTTTAATATAAAAGATATTCAACATGAAATTCCAGAAAGAAACGGATATAGCATTGATATAAGAGAAGTTTGAAGTATAATAATTAGAAAAAAACAAATTAGATAAAACACTAAAGTACCCAGAAGTATCAATAAGCATAACAATAAGTCAAAATGGTAATAAATAGAACAGAAAACAAAATCAACCAACTGAAACATATAAGAAAAATTAGATGTAAAAATTAGATTGAGATAGGGTGGTTCAATTGAGGCGTATATTTTAGAAACAACATAAGTCCAAAATTTTGATTTTATAGAAAATGAAGAAAACGCTCTCTCGAGTTTATTACCATATTTCGAAAAACTTTTAAATTGTACAGTGACGAATATAAGTTAAATAAAGGGTTTCTGACAATTACTTTTTAGACATGATATTAAAAAAAAAACAAAAATCTTATGTTGTTTTTAAAAGAAAGAAAAAATAAAATAAAAGTAATGTTATAAACTTAAGTTTTTATTGAATTTTTAGTTACAAAAAATAATTAGGATTCATCACAACCACTATTGTTGTCATCTTCATCGATTTCTAAGGCATCATTGCTCTGCAGATTTTGTCGGGTAAAAATGCCTTCATAAAAGCTTCGATTTTTTCCATTTCCTAAATACGGTAAGAGATTTCTTAAATTTTTCAGTTTAGCAGATGAAATTGGCACAGCTTGCAAATAACTTGGTGTGAGTTTTATTAAACTAGTTGTTGCTACTTTACTTCTGACAATAAAGGATCTCCATGGACCATTCTAGGTATCCTTCAACTTCACTACAGCAGTCTCTGCAGTAATTTCGAACATGCGCACTAGTTTTAGAGAAATTGGCGGTTTAGCTGTTTTCAGAAAATGTTGATCGGTGGCTAGCTTTATGTCAAAAAACATTGAGGGGTACATTTTGACTAAGGAAAATTTGGAGGGTTTACTTCGTGCTGACAATATCACTTTGTCCCACTCTTTAGGTGTCTCTATTCTTTCCAAATGGCGTCTTTTTTTTTCGATCAGTGCGAAGTCCTGGTCGTTTGGGAGATATGAATGGCCTCAAACCGGAAACAGGTACCTAATTGTGTCAAAAAGTTTAAGTACATGGACAAGAATAAATAAAAAGTGCAACATAACTAATTTTTTGCTTTGCCCAGGACATCCATCACTTATTAGTACAAGATTCCTGGTTGTAAAGTTATTATTGTTAATAAAATGTAACAATATGGAACATACATCGTTTGCACCTTTTTTCACTTGTCCTTCAATGTAGGTATAAATAAATGCCTCATCTGTACCAAGATTGTGTATACCGAATACGTAGTACCACAACTGATGTGAATAAAAAAACTGGATTTGATGGAATATAGGGAAAAGGTAGATTCTGGATGAAATCAAAGCTAATGCAATCGATTTCTCCTGCCATAGCCTGTGTCTTGTATCGTATTTTCCTTGTAAAAAATGCATCAGCCTTTCTTAAATGAATCTCTTTTTTCATTGTTATTTGGACTTTTTCTGCATCGTTGATTCCTTTGAAAGTAAGTTTTTGTTGGAACGAATCACACTGAGCACATGTATCGGATCTTTATATTAAACTGAACTTTATATTAAAGTTGGATGTGAATATTTTACAGTAGATTTTATAAAGGATATTGATCAGATATTTAGATCGAAACATGGAATGCATGTCTTTTGGAAAACGAAGTGGGTTTTTGCGTCGTGAGTAATGGGATTGCCTTGGTTTAAAAGACTTAATATGTTTCTTTATTAAATGAATTACGGTATCTGAATAATCATTTGACCTTTTCTTATCTTGTCCTCTTAAATCTTTTGGCGCCATACCTCGTGTGACCAAATGGTTTTGTATGCGTCTAAGTCTACCAACAGTTATACCATGAATGCCCAAAAATGCCTCTTTACAGACTTCTATTTCCTCTCCTTCATATCTTATTTTCAATGCATATCCTGCAGCATGTGGTTTTTTAGTACCCACATTTCTATTTCTCAGGCGGCGTCTATTTACTGGTTTTATAGTTATTACACCAGACAAATGATAGTCTTGCTGATTTTTATTGTTCGTATTATAAAACTGTTGATAAAACCACTTTTATGTCCCTACTAATATGTTCATCACATTTGAGCCGTTTACATCTATAACAAAAAATAGATTGTAAGAAAAATATTCAATATTTACGTTAAACCTATTATTTACCTGTAGTTTCTTCCAAGAGTGCGGTTTTCTACCAGTCTTTCTTTATGATTAATATGCTTCTCGCCTTTTACTTTGGTTATTTTTATTAAACTGACTTATGTGATGTTTTTGGGAGAAACGAATCTTTGGGGTGATAGAGTTCAGTGTCTTTTACATGATGACGCCACAATCGCGTTTTCGTAAATTTTGGACTTATGTTGTTTCTAAAATAAACGCCTCAATTGTATTACTGTTTTTTAATTGTGTGGTAAAAAATATTAAAGGATAATAAAGGAGGCTAAACTAAAAGGTGTATGGCTTTAGCTGACGATATAGTCATTTTAAGTAGAAATAAAAAATAATTGCAACAGACGGTACAAACAATGGAGAAAGATGCAAAAATAATGGTTTTAGAACTAAATAAACGAGAGATCAAATACATGGCAGTAATAGATAAAAATATCACAAAAGTCAATACCCTAAATTTAGCAAAAAAGAAGTGGAAATATGTACAAATGCTGCTCTTTAGTTACAAATTCAATTAAATAATTTCCTCGTTTGTCACGGTTACCTAGCCCCAAAGTTTTAAGACTGAAATTCTACTTGGTCCATTTCCAACTTAACCTAATCCTTTTGAGAATATCAGTGCTGATATTATCCTTTTCCTCTATCTTTTCTCCTTCGTAAGAATGTAGTGGCGTCATGTAATTTGCTTCTTCTTTTGCTTTGAGTACCATGTCCAAATTGGGCGTGGGTACCTTCCTTGACTATTTGCCGATATTGTCGTCGATCTTGCGCTGCATGTAACAATTTATTTGCTGATAATCCAGTCCATTGACGAAGGTTTTAAAACCATGAATATTTCTTTCTACCAATTCCTCATTTTCTTTTCCCATAATATATTGAGCACTCTACGATATGACCACATCTCCAAGGCTTCTAATTTGTTCCTCATTCGCTATTCGCAATTCGCTAGTTATGTCCAATTATCTCTCTCCTAGATAGGAAATTAAACGTAGACATCAGTAACACCCAGATGGGATTCAGAAAAGGGCTGGGTACAAGGGAGGCTCTGTTTGCAATGAACGTTCTCTCACAGAGATGCTTAGACATGAACCAAGAAATTTACACCTGCTTTATTGATTTCGAAAAGGCCTTTGACAAAGTACAACATGAACCACTAAGACAAATTCCAATAAAGAAAAATATAGACAGCCGAGATATTCGAATTATATGCAACCTATATTGGAATCAAACAGCAAATGTGAAGGTTGAGGGTAGGCTAACAGAAGAAATTCAAATCCGTCGAGGAGTCCGGCAGGGATGCATCTTGTCGCCACTTTTATTTAATCTGTATAGTGAAGCTATTTGTGAACAAGCACTCGAGGAAGAAGATCTTGGTCTGATAATAAATGGTGAGACGATCAACAATATAAGGTACGCTGACGATACGGTTCTCCTAACGGGAACGCTAGTAGACCTACAACATCTCGTTCAAAGTCTCAATATATACTGTAACAGTTACGGCTTGAAAATTAATTTGAAAAAAACTAAATTTATGGTAATCACGAAATCAAAGAACATCAGAGCTAATCTTGTAATAGACAATACAACGATTGAGCGTGTGTCCTGTTATAAATATCTAGGTGCTTGGATAACAGACGATACTGATCAAACAAAAGAGATTAGATGTAGAATAGAAATCGCTAGATCAGTCTTTAATAGAATGCGCAAACTCTTTTGCAATCGTGATATCAATATAAAGTTACGAATACGAATGCTGCGGTGTTATGTCTTTTCTACCCTGTTGTATGGAGTAGAGGCTTGGACACTAAAACAGTTGACCACAAAAAACATCGAAGCTTTCGAGATGTGGTGCTATAGGCGCATTCTCAGAATATCATGGATGGACCGCGTCACTAACACGCAAGTACTCCAAACTTTAGACAAAAGATGCGAAATTCTAAATGAGATAAAAACTAGATAGATGGAATACTTGGGGCACATTGTGAGAGGTGAAAAGTACGAACTTTTAAGAAATATCATGCAGGGCAAAATTAAGGGCAAAAGAAGTGTGGGAAGAAGAAAAATATCGTGGCTTCGTAATCTACGTGAATGGTTCGGGTGTAGTTCGATTGAACTTTTTAGGCGCGCTGCTAACAAAGTCGCAGTGGCCATGATGATTTCCAATCTCCGCTAGGAGTGGCACGAGAAGAAGAAGAATCTCTCTCCTGCGCATATTATTTTGCTTCGGAGAATGTGTAGTAAATGTTCTTTATTTGGTCCTATGGACTATTAGGCTAGAGATCTCTGGATCTTTTGTCTGTTACGTTGCCTTCAACTATTATTCGTTCCATGCTGTCGGTAAAAAATGTCTCAATAATTTCTTTGGTGGCGTTGAATATATGTTCGTTTTAAGATTACCTTACGCCGGCTCCACACATGGGGGGCAACGTTGGCCCCAACGGCGTTCGTCCAATGTGTGTACCGACAAAACTGTGTTGGAGTCAATGTTGGTGCCAACGTTTTATGACTTGCTCCAACGTTGGGACTGTTGGGAGTAGATTTTAATAAAACTGAGATTTACATATTGTATAACGTCTCGCCCCCTAACGTCAATGAACGCTTCCAAATCTTTATGGTGACGGCTATTTTATAAAAAGCCATATTATTTAAAATGTGCTGCTTTAGAAATCTTCCAAAGTAGAGATATAAAATTTCAACATAAAATACTTTTCTAATAATTGTTTTTGTCGCACTTTAATACTAGATTCGAACTAATAATAAGTGTAAAAATCCACGTTTTATTTATATGAAATTATTTTAAAACGGGAAGTTCATAAAAACAAATGATTTAATATGGTTATTAATTCGACGATATTTATGACTTTTACATTTTGACGTAATTTAAAACATTTCAAATCGTTACGAATCGCATTCTATATTCTTTTAGTTTTTTACTTTTCATTTAATTTCTGTATTTTTGTTAATTATTTTTTATGCAGTTTTTAATTTAAACCTGTTTGGAATAAATATATGATGACTAAAAACGAATCGATGGAGAGTTAATCGATGTAAAGACCGTTATTTCGTGATGCTACTCGTGACGTTGTCTCGTGACGCTTCTTCCGTGACGCTCGCCTCAGCATTTTACTATACAGAAAAAGTAATACAACGCCAGTATAGAAGCTTCGCTTTAAAATATTTTTAAAAAAAATTCTGTGTATTGTCAGCAGGTTATAACCTGTTCAATATTTATATAAAAACTATACAGTATTGTGCGAATTAATGTGAACAGAGATCGAAATTCAGTTTCCATAAGTTGTCACACCTGCTGTGCCTATTCAGTCAACTGTTTTGTCAAAAAAACAACATAACCTCAAAACCTTATTAGTATATTGTTCAAAACACGTGCTTTGTGTTTTATATCATTATTATATTTTGTTGTATCTCAGGTAATGTGCAAGTTGGTGTTATTTTCATTGATTTAACTGTGCAATCAGGTTTAACTTTTTAGTATGGATATCACTCCTAGCAAAACAGAGAGGATCATAACAATTAGTGAGCATAGTCCAATGACTCAGAGGGACATTGCAAAGGAGTGTGGTGTAAGTTTGAGTGCAGTAAACAAAATAATTAAACAAAAAAAGGAAACAGGGTCAGTTAAAGTGCAGCTGAAAGGAAAATGTGGAAGAAAACGGAAGACTACTCGTCGAGATGAAGCCTTTCTTTTGTGCGATAGCAAACATCCCAGAAAAACAAGTTATGACCTCCAGCACGATTTAGAGAAGGCTGGAATAAAAACTCACGACTCAATGGTACGCAGGCGTCTCTTAAAAGGAGGGAGAAGAGCCGTGATACCGCAGAAGAAACAACTTCTGACAGCGCCTATGATGAAAGAAAGACTAAATTGGGCAAAAAAATACGCTCATTGGAGTGCAGAAGATTGGAGAAAAGTGTTATTTTCTGATAAGAACCACTTCCTAGTAAAGGGCCAGCAATCAAAATTCGTACGAAATGCATCCAATGAGTCACTTTCAGCTAGCCATATTAACCAAACAGTTACCAAACATCCCACCAAAAAAATGTTCTGGGGCTGTTTTTCATTCTCAGGAACTGGCACTCTTATTCCTATTGAAGGTATGATGAACAGTGAAAAGTACAAAGCCATGCTAGGGCAACGCTTAGCTATAGAGCTTGACAAAGTACAGGCCGAAGGGACTGCAATTTTTCAACAAGATTCAGCTTCGTGCTATGTACCGAAGGTTATGATGAAATACTTCAAGGATAATAATATTACCCTTCTTGATTGGCCTGGGAATTCACCTGACCTTAATCCTATTGAAAATTTGTGGCAATATGTAAGGCTAAACTGCAAAAATTTGACTGTACGACAAAATCAAAAATGGTGGAGGCAGTGATTAAGGTGTGGTTTTGAGATGAAGCAATCACAAACAACTGCAAAAAACTTGTGGATTCCATGCCTAGAAGACTCCAGCAAGTCAGAAAAGTAAAAGGGCGACATATTAAATACTAATTAATGAAAAAATGTCATGTAAGCGTACCTAAATTTACCTTTGGCCTAAATAAATCATATTTACAAATTAATTCTGTTTGTTTACATTAATTTGATCAATACTGTATACAAACATAAAAAATTATATTAAATTTTCCCCTACTTTAAAACTAAAATTTTTTCGTTTTGTTGTTTTAGGTAAGCGTTAAGAACAGATCTTCTTATCATTATCTGTAAGTACGTATATCGTTGAATATTTTTATTTATTTATTGTAATAATCAGTGAACAATGCTCAAGTGCTATGCTTAATGGATAATTTTTAACGTTTTTGCCATTTTATAAATCTACACACCAAGTCCCAATTTTAAAATGTTTAATAACGTAATTATTCTGTAGGTGATACTCTTATTGCTTATATTATTAATCAGATTTGTACAGCTTTAGTCGCGCCACACATCAAAGAAACGTAAAACGTGAAACATGAAACGTGAAATGTGAAATATGAAACATAAAACAAGAAACTGTTTCGGCGATACACAAATCAAAAATAAAATTAGTTTCAGTTTCAGTTTAGCAGTTAGCAATGGACACTGATGATAGTTTGGATGACTCAATAGTTGCTGTTGTTATCGCAATTATTATTATCAAAACATAATAAAAAACCAAAAGAACGACGTTATTGGATGCATCCGTATAACAAAATAAATCTTAAAAATGGTTCCTATGTAGTATCACGAGAATTACGTGATCATCCGGAAAAATTTCTATCATTTTATAGAATGTCTTTACAGACATTTACTAGATAAGATTAGTTTCTGGTCTCGGCCCTTACTTACTTAAAAAGGATACTAACTTCAGACTGGCTTTAGGAATTGAAGAAGAGTTGTTAATTACATTGAGGTAAGTAAAAAATAAAATTAATATAAACCTATATTTAAATTTAATAAGGTTACAAAACTGAAAATTGTGTTTTATTGAAAAACAGTGGCATTGACAAGATCCGCATATTGTTTTCCATTATCAGCTGAATATTGTATGTTGCTCTCATAAGAAGATACTGATACTGCAGAAGAATATGGGGATTAAAGAGGAATCTGTACAGTACTACGTGTAGAGTCTTCATTGAGAATGTCATCATAAAGACCAGAAATTCGTTTTTTAAACTGTCTCTTTTGAGCATCATTCAATTTTTTTAAATAAGGGAGTAAGCTTTACGGGAAAAGTAAGTACGTCTTCTTCGTTGGATAATTCTTTCTTTTGTGTATTTGCATTGTATTTATTACACAAGACATTTGGCGGAATTGTTTTTGGTAAAAAACTGTACTTACTTCAGTGTGAAGTGCCCAATTCATTTAGTTCTTCTTCATTATTATTTGGTTGAATATTTGAAATATTTACAGTTTCTTTTTCATTGCCAAAGGTTTGACTGTCCTCCCTTTGCGAATAATTATCACATATCTCGTCTTCGTCAGACTTCGCAGTTCCAGTTTGATGTCGGCTTTTCGTATATGGTATTCAATACTTCATTGCATCTTCGAAATAGAACAGTTTTTTCTTTTTCCAGAACTGCCACTTGGTTTCTTGATTTCTCTTAGATATCTTAAGAGACTAATTCGTAAGATTCTCTACTTCTTTTTACATTCCTCATCTGAAACCAAACAAATAAAATAATGTATTCATGATATTAATAAACTACCACAGGATATGTAGTGAACGAAACAACTAAAGCAATTTGGAAATACCTCCAAAAAGAATATATACCTTTACCTTTAGAAAATATGTGGCTGGAAATTGCTAAGAGATATGGAGATCTATGGAATATGCCCAATTGTCTAGGTAGTATAGATGATAAATATATACGAATTCAAGCTCCATGTGTGGCTCTGCTTTTTTTAATTATAAATCTTATAATTCGATCATCTTAATGGCAAACTCTGATGCCGATGCCGATGCCGATTCTCTTTTTACTGCAATATCAGTTGGGGATTTTGGAAGAAACAGTGATGGTGCAGTATTTAAAAATTTCCAGATTGGTAGGCTACTTAATGAAAATAAATTGAATATTCCACCGCCAAGATCACTTCCTGGAGATAATAGTGGTCCTTTTCCAATGTTTTTCGTTGCAGATGAAGCATTTGCGTTGAGACAAAAAATAATGAAACCATACCCTCAAAGAACCTTAAATAATGAGAGAAGAATTTTTAACTATCGACTCTCTAGAGCGAGAAAAATTGTTGAGTGTTTCATACACCAATAACATGCAATGTTGACCAAACTGAAAATATTGTAAAAGCTGCATGTGTTCTACACAATTTTATTAGAAAACACGATGGAGTATTTATATCATCAGAAACTTTTACGCAATTACCCCAAAACCTTATAAACATCCCATCACAATTATGTTGTGGTCGACCAACAACCGCAGCAGTTCAATTAAGGGATAGATTATGTCAATATTTTGTAAAACCAGAAGTTATAGTATGTGTTTCATTTAAAATGTTCAGTCAAAATGTGTTCGCACTAAATAACTAATAAAATATTTTTCTTGGTTATAACACTCACCTGTATATTTTACTGCAATTGACACCTTCTGCAATGCTAATTCCTTGGCGTTTCTATTAGAATATTTTTCTAACTTGTAATTATAAAGAAATTCATACTTTTCATCCACTTGTAAACAGCACATTAAATTCTTCGTCGTCTGTTATGGTGTGTTCAAATATGTTTGTTTAAATTATAAAATAATGCGCAATAACCCCAAAAATAACTCAAAACACGAAACAAAATATAGAACAGAACCTATTTCCTGTCTTCTGTCTTCTTTTGTTAGTCCAAGGCAGTCCTTATGTAAGTAACACAAACAAACGCTGCATAATCTCATATCGGCTACTTTATCCTCGTTACACGTCTTCTAAAACCAGTTTTCGTTGGTACTCGAAGAACCTTTCTTTGATACTGTAGGTAAATTTTGTTTCTTACGGGTGCATTGGTTATTGGTTTTATCGGTGTCGAATAGATCTTTTGTCACAACTTGCGCTCTACTATTGACAGCGGCTTTTCTTTTTGCTCGTGTAGATTTTTGTGCCATATCTGGAGTGGTTAGCATATCTGAAAATGAAGTGTCATGTTTTTCTTTATCTGATGTTTCCATCTCACTTAACTCTATATCATCAGAATCGCTATTACTTGTCGATGACTCTACGACAGAGCGCTTTTTAATTTTTCCAACCTTCGATGTACTTGAAGAAGGAGACTGCTCTTAAGAAGAATGTGGTCGAAGTAGATAATTTTCGAATAATGGTTTATCAGGTTCAATAGGGTTTTCAGTTACTGTACTGGAATCAAACGCCTCTATTGCTATTACATCTGGATTCAGAGGATAGATGCCTGTTGCCGAAAATCCCGATTTGATGTTAGCTAGTTTCATGGACTTATACTATGAAGAAAATAGTCCGAAACGTTGCTTCGTTATTGAACGATCTCTGTTTTGAGTCCAGTATTTTAAAACCACATAGTCTCAGAAGTGTTCGAAGGATCTAAAAACAGCCTTATCCATGGGCTGGGGCTCATGTGTTGCATTGCTGGGCAAGCAATATAGGCTAATATCAAGCTTATCTGCTCCTTGAACAATAGAATAATCGAGATGAGACGAAGCACCAACAAAAATTAATAGACAGTTGCCAGCTGATTTGTACTTCGCAAAATGGCGCAACCAGTCTCAATTGTCATGTTGCCTTTTGGTGTCATCATTACAATTCTACCAGGAGGTAATGAATCTGACCATTCAAGTTTAAGTCGTATGCCTTTAAATAAAATTTCAGGAGGAATAGCGGCACCCATAGCATTACCACAGGATACTATTGTAACATTCTGTTCATGTTGGACTCATTGGACACTTTTCTTTATCAAAACTGTTTATTGATTATGTAACGTTAATCGACATATTTTCTCGTAGATATCCATATTATATATGAATTGGAGCTTATGAAACAAACATTTATCAGTTAGTATTCTCCTTTTGTTGTAAATTTGTTTAATTTATGTTCTGTTCTTTACGATTTTTAACTGCTTGGTTTTGTTTTAGAAATCCTTTGAGCCAATAACGACCTGTCGTACTTTTATTGAGTGAAACAGAATTATTGGTAGTATTTAAGTCACAAAAATTGAATACGCACCTTCGTAACACTTTACTTGTTAACGGATATTCGATCTCTGCTAAACGAACTATCCTTCTACTCAGATCTTCTTCTTGCTCGGTACATTTGGTTATGGTATTACGTTTTAAGTAATCTCTAAGTGGTCTACGAGGAACTACATAGTGATCGCATGCCTTGTTAACAGACCAGCTATATTTAATGGCATTTCGCATATCCTCTTTCTTCCATTCTCCTCTTATTTCTTGATTTTGGAATTTAAGCATATTTAAACTGCTAAAATAAAAGGCTAATTATTACCGGAACGCGTTATTACGCGGCACTGTTTGGAATTTGGTTTCCAAAGATAAGCAAAACTATCTTAAAAATCTGATTGCATCATTTTATTCCTTCGAAAACAAAGTAGAAATCACAGATCAAAAAATAAATATTACTCACCAATAACACCGTGAAACACCCAAGATGTAAAATTATAAACGGTACTCCATCTACACCAAACATTGATACTAAACTGTCCTAAACACCGCTCTGGCGAATCTAAGTTCCCGCGTATGATCACGTGATTTATAATACTATGAGGAAAATATCCATGTTACGATTTATTATTTGAGTAGTCCACTTTCAAACACCGCTATGTGTATGAACAATTAATTTGAGTAAAGTAAAAAATGCATTTAACTCTTAATTCAAATAGAAAATAAATATTTTGCTTTGTGCTAATTTTGAAGAGATTAATATAGAATCGGTACGAGTCAGATAAAAAAATATGTGACAATAATAGTTTTTTTTTTAATTTCAAAATTGAACATAGACAGTTTTACATGAGTAATTTTAACTTAAGTAGTTTTGCAGGAGCATTTAATCAACTTAGACAGTTATAAAACAACTAATTGCTAATCAATATAATAAACATGTCATGTGCTATTGTACACAAAGAGAATATGAAATGTTTTTAATCTTAACATTAAACTTTTAAATCTACGTCGTCTTGCATTACAGTATCTTCATTCTCAGTTTCTTCAGGAGCACTATCACTTTGGTCCCCTTGGAGGAAACGGTAATATTTGAGGTTATCAAAAGTAATCCAATCTTCACCAAAATGCTTAATGAGAAGGCCTTTTACGTCTTGTAATTTTTGTTGGTTACCATCATAGCTATCTTAGTTTTATTTACTGCCACCCTAAATAGCATGCTTGTATCAACACCATACCAATCTCGTAAGTTCTTCAACCATGAGGTTTTTCTTCGTCCTGGACTGCTTTTGCCTGCTATTTTTCCTTGCATGATATTTTGTAGCAACCTATATTTGGGATCTCTCATTACATGTCCGAAATACTCCAGCTTTCTCTGCTTGATGCTTGTTATGATCTCAGTAGTCTTGCTGAGACGTTCTAGTATTGTGAAGTTTCGAATCTTCTCCACCCAGGAAACTTTTAAAATTCTTCTATAGCACGACATTTCGAAAGCCTCAAGGCGATTTAGATCGATTTTATTCACAGTCTAGGACTTGACACCATAAAATAAGACCGAGAACACGTAGCAGCGAAGTAGGCGGATCCTCAATGCCAATTTTAGATCTCTGTTACATAACACCTTGGACATCCTTCTAAAAGCCGCTCTAGCCTGCTCTATCCTAGATCTAATTTCGTCGTGACTTTCTGCGTTACAATTTAATTGCTGTCCAAGGTAAACGATTTTATCAACTTGCTCAAGTTTGGTATTATTTACATATATAGACGGTTTTATATATCTCAGATTTGATAAAACAAATACCTTCACCACGTCTAATACTTGGAGATTTTAATACACATAATTACATATGGGAATAAAAAACATTACTCCATTAGGTCGTATAATCGAAATAATGTTGGACTATTTTTCCGTTAAACCTACTAAATGATGGAAGAAATACTCATTCTGACATTTCAACTGACAAATCCTCTGGTTAGACCTTTCGATATGTGATCCAGTACTGTTAGCTATCTTATCTTGGGATGTACTTTCTGATTTAAATGATAGTAATCACTTTGTGATTGTAATAAAAAATATTCTTACAGCATCCAATACTCTTGTAATGTTGTAAAATGAAATATGAAAAACTCAAATTGACAAAACTATTATAATCTAGTTTTGAATCTAGGCCATCAGATAGTCAAATTCAAGAGTTTTCCAATGTATTATTAAATACAACCAAAAAAGCAGTTGGTACAATGAATTACAAACAATTAAATTCATCAGTAACTTGGTGGAATTGTTAATGTCAATAAGCCATTAAACATTTAAAAACAACATTAAATCGATTTATAAAATATAATACACTTGAAATTAAATTAGAAGTCAAACGACTAAAAAATGGAAAAGAAAAAAAGTCATGGAAAAAGTTTATTTCAGAATTAAATTTATTTACACCAATAAATAAAGTGTGGCCAAATCTTATGAAAGATATCCGGAAAACTATTCCAAACCACAATAACTTAAAAAGAAAAACCAGTTTTGAAAGATTCTCGAGCGATGATATTCTTTCTAAAGATTTCCTGACCAAAAAATAAAGGATTGAATTCAAAGATAAATAATTATACCGCCAGATGACCTTTTTCCTTTAAATTATCCTATAACTATAGATGAATTAAAATACTCTCTCAATAATACGAAAAACTCTCTTCTCCCAGTAATGATAACATCCCTGTCTTTAAAAACTTTCTTCGTCTGCAAAGAAACACTTGCTAGATATCCACAATAATACATGAAGACATATCAAGTTTCCAAAAATCTGAAGTTCATTTTTATCGTCATCCCTATTTATAAACAAAGTCCTTGAGAAAACCATCTCTAACAGATTAATGAGATTTTTAGAAAATAAAAAATTACTTGTCCCGGAATAAAGCGGAAAAATCGTTCAACACTGAATAATCTTATTAGTTTAGAGTCTGAGATTTATGAAGAAATGGCATATGGACAAAAATGTATGGCAATATTTGAAAGTATAAGGTGAATACAGGATATGTAAACAAAGTATACAGAAAACTAACCTCCCCCAATCCTCTTAAGGTGCCTTCTCCATTACTGAAGGTTGGCTATAATTACAGCAAATTGCTCTCTATCTTGAGCTGTTCTTAGTATCGAATGTGTGTCCATGCCTGTCCAGTCTCTTACATTCTTCAATCAGGAGCATTTTCTTCTTCCTGGACCTCTTCTTCCTTCCACTTTCCCTTCCATTATAAGTCGTAGGAAGTTGTATTTTTCTCCTCTGTAAATATGTCCTAGATAACTCGTTTTTCTGTTTTTTACAATATTTAGGAGTTCTCTCTCAGTACCCATTCTTCTTAGCACCTCGTTGTTGGTCACGTGGTCTGTCCAAGAAATCTTCAGCATCCTTCGAAAAACCCACATCTCAAACCTAACCTAACCTAACCTTACCTCCCCCAATATATATTTAAATTATCACTCAAATAATAACATGAATATTAAAAAGGAAATTGTCAAATAATTACATGGTTGACACCAAAAGTCCTGCTCCAAACAAAATGTATCATCATCATCTTTGGCTCGACAATCCTCTGTGGACCCTGGCAGGCTCTAAGATTAGTCGCCATTCTGTTCGGTTTCTGACAACGTGTTGTGATCTTCTGATCTCTAGTATCCCTAAGTCGGTTTCAACTTCATCATCATCATCATCATCAGTAGCATTACAGCTCGTTATGAGCCAAAACCTTCTTCAGAACAATCTTCCATTCGCCCCTGTCTCTGGCAACTCTTCTCCATGCTTTAATTCCGATGTATTTTAGATCATCCCTTATGTTATCTTAATACCTAAGTTTTGGTCTTCCTTTGGCTCGTCTTCCCACTGTCCTCTTCGATCGAAAAATTTTCTGATCGTTGAATTTTCATCTCGCCTAATTACATGTCCTATCCATTGAAGGCGTGCTAATTTAATACATTTTACAACGTCGGGTTCCCCAAAACTTCTGTATAACTCAAAGTTGTAGCGCCTACGCCACAAACCCTCTTCTTGGACTCCTCCATATATTTTCCTTAGAATGATTCTCTCGAAACGTTTAAGCAATTCTTCGTCATTCTGTGTAAGTTACCACGTTTCTGACCCGTATGTTCACATTGGCCTTATTAGTGTTTTATATATGGTAACTTAAATTTTCCTGGGTAGTTTTGGGGCCATCTGTTTTCTCAAGCCATAATAGCACTTATTGACAAGCACTATTCTTCTTTTAATTTCTTCGCTGACATTGTTGTCTTTGGTCAGCAGCGAGCCCAGGTAGACGAAGATGTCTACACCTACCAGTTTCAGATCATCAATTAATAGTCTAGGTATCTGGTTGCCTGATCTAGTACAATACATATACTTGGTTTTCTGTGCGTTTATTTTTACTCCCATTCTCAGTGCAGACACCCTTAATGATCGAAATGCTTCGATCAGAGATTCTGTGGACCTAGCAATAATGTCTATGTCATCTGCATATCCGACCACTTGTATAGATTTATTAAATATGATGCTATTTGTATTAATATAACACTTTCGAATTACTTTTTCTAGTGCAAGGTTAAATAAGTGACACGACAGTCCATCTCCCTGTCTCAGTCCATTTTTACAATGGAAGGGTCTTGAAAAGTCCTTTTGTATTCTGACTACACTCTCTTCGCCTGTGAGTGTAAGTTCCGTTAGTTGAACAAGATGAAGCGGCATTTGAAGATCCACCATAGCCTGTAGACGTTTTTGTCTGTTGACTGAGTCGTATGCGGCTTTGAAATCCACGAATATGTGGTGGGTGTCGACTCCGAACTCAAGCGTGTTCTCAAGAATCTGCCTGACTGTGACGATTTGATCCGTTGTTAATTTATTGGGTCGGAAACCGCACTGGTAGTTCCCAACTATTTGTTCAGCATAGGGGATCAATCTTCTGTAGAATACGTTGGACAATACTTTATATGCCAGTAAGTAGAGTAATGCCTCTATAATTATCACACACCATCATATCTCCCTTTTTGTGAAGAGGGTGCATTACACCTAATTTCCAGTCTAGGCGTTTCCTTCCGTTGCCAGATTTCGGTTACTAATTTATGCATATGTTTAAAAAGGGTGTCACCACCATTTTTTAAGAGTTCGGCAGGAAGATTGTGCAAACCGGTGGCTTTGTTATTTTTCAGTTTTGAAATGACTTCTCTTATTTCTTCTTCGGTGGGGGACGGCTCTTGAGCGTTTTTATCCATTTCAACCAAAATAATTTCTATTTGGTCTTCTTCACGACTGTGGCTCAGCAGTTCTTCAAAATTATTCGCCCACCTTTGTCACTAATTATGGAACCATCTCTGTCTTTACATGCTGTTATTCTGGGTTTGAATTCTTTTCTGCAGCTGTTTATCTTCTGGTAGAATTTTCGCGAGTATTTTCTTCAACTTCATCAAACTACCTAATTCGTGGTCGGCCTCTGTTTCTTCCTATAGGTGTTCCTGTCGTTAGCTTTTTAGCAATCATATTATTAGGCATTTGTATTATATGCCAAGCCCATTTAAGTCGGTGTGTTTTAATGAACGTTAGGATATCTGGTTCATTAAAGAGTTGGCATAATTTGAAATTATATCTTTTGCGCCACTACTCTTGATCGTTTATAGCTCCAAGTATTTTGCGGAGTATCTTACGCTCGAATATTTACGTTAATTTTAATTTAATTTTTAATTTAATTTTAATTTATTTTTTAATTAATGATTTAAGTTATTAAATCTACATTAGAGTTCATGTTTCCGCTCCATATGTGAGGACCGGCGCGGCGTTGGCAGTGTTTTGTATATAATAATTTCAATTTTTCTTTGGATATTTAAGTGGAATAAAAATTCTTACAAGGCATAATGACGGTATTAGACTTTTGTTTTGATACAGGGCAGCGACAACCGCTTATACGTATTTCGACCTCTTTAGGTCTCGTCAGAACGGTATAGCCACTACTCTGAACCAAAACAAAAGTCTCTCCCGTCCTAGACAATAGTTATCAAAATAACTATATACGGACGTAACTACGCCATCTAAAAACAAAAAGAGAAAGAAGAAAAAATTCACAGAGAACGGTAAGAGAAGCAAGCGGTCTAACTCAAAGACTGCCCTGCCAGAAGTGAGTTTCTTCCTCTCAAAATTTACCAAGCTTCCCAAAAAAGGTGGGATATCCCCCACTTAAAAATGACAGGCCAGGCTGTTTCCATTTCTGGGAAGATAGAAAGGTTCTAACGAACATAAAGTAACATGACTTTTGTCGTTGGAAACGGGAGAAGAGATAAAACCTTTTAAATTAGGTTCTTACAGAAAAATACTATAAAGTACTTTTACGACTATGTTTACCAAAGTATCAAATAGAACTCGCCTGGAACCGACAAGGATTAACCAAGACCTACCATAAAGACCTACCATAAGACCTACTTCTGCGTCTTTTGATAAGTATGACCTATCCATACGTTGAGAACTCCGTGATAGTTCGGTAGATTCCAATAAAAATGCTGATGGTAAACAAGACATATATTTGCAGATACGGCCATGAGTGTATCAGCAACAGGGGTAAAAGGATTAAAAATTGTTTGCTATTTTAATTATAAGAAAAATGTTACAATCTTACTATTGAAACAGGTTCTTTTAAAGCCAAATGAAGCTTAAAGTAAATCATAGAGGAGCAAAGTAATCCGACGAAATTATGATGATGGTGTTTGTGACCTGGGTAAATGGCGAAGATCTACTAATGCCAGTATCAACCAGCTCTATGTAAAACATATGTAGCTCATTTTTGAAGATTATTCTACAAAAAGAGTAGACCACAAAAAATAGCAGAAAGTTACATACTAAAATAATTGAAACAGTTGAAAAGGCCCAGCCTTTGCCAGGACCGTAGCGTAATTGGGCACGTCTAATCGTTAAAAACATAAAAAATAGAATCTGCAGGTAAATTAAACCTTTTTATTCTTAATCCAAATAGAGTTAAGCTTTAACTTTAGAGTCACATTTTGGACCAAAGAGCTTAATTTGTAGATATATTATATCAAAGTCACAGATGTGATGTGTACCAAAATTTAGGTATCTAATTATTATCGTCACAGTAGTTTAATTAAATTATCATAGCGTACATTCAAGGCAACCTGAATCTCAAATGTGCTTCAGAAACCGCTGCACTGTGTCATCGTTACCAAACATGGAACAAATTTCAAGAATCGAGTGACGTTATCCAAGTAAATCAGTTGCCACAAATTTGTAGTTAACTACGGAAGTTACGTACAACACCTCATGTTTCGTTGGAACATTATTTGCAGCATTCGGGACTGCATTTGGCCACTAAACAACAAAATTATATTTGAAATCGTGTACACAAAGAGATTGAGTTTCAAATAACATAGCATCCAAGCTGTTAAATAAAGCTATCACATAATTTCCTTGAAAATATTATGCATTTTGCAAATTTGTTATTAATAATTAAAATACATAAATTAAAATATAAAATTTTAGTAAATATAATAAATACGGTTTTATTTAAAGTTATAATATTCATCATATAATACTTTGTGTAATTTTTATGTAAATTATATGTTTTTACTCGATTATTTAATAATATCAGAAAACAACTTTTTTACATATACTTATTATATTTTCATTTATTTATATTAGAAGTGGCCAACCTTTCATGGTAATGTGCCACTATCTGTTTATGGGGGTGTGGTGGGTGGATACTTCTCTCCGATACCGGCAGGGGATAGATCTACTTCAGGAATAGCACACATAGCACGCGAGCTCATGGATTTCCCCAGCCTCCCATCCCTGGGGAAACCATGTCCAAACCCAAAGCATTCCCATCTTCACCCTTTCCTCCCCCTACTTCCAAACCAACTCGCCAACACGCACTAGCCAAGCATGGCGTTTTAATGGCTTAAAACCTCAAAAAATATTTTTCATAAAAGACGATACTACTAAATGGACCTCAGTCTCTGGTGGCTCCAACACCTCCAACCAAGGTAGCGGTTGAAACAGGTTTGGAGCAGAGGGTGCTAAGAATCCCCGGAAAAAATCAGGCCACTACAAAGAACGACAAATGCATATTACTTCATACAATGTTAGAACTCTTATATCAGACCAGAAGATGATGAAACTGAAGGAAGAGCTGAAAACATAAAATGGGACATCGTCGGCCTCAGTGAAATAAGACAAAAAGGATAAGCCCAAATTACTTTTAAATCAGGACACGTATTTCATTTTAGAGGTGAAGAAGACACTTCAAATTTTGGAGTAGGATTCTTTATACACAGAAAGCATACACAAAATATAGTTGAAATTATCAGCATAAGCTCCAGGATCGTTTATCTCATCTTTAAACGAAATGCAAAATATAACCTTAAGGTAATCCAGACATATGCTCCAACGACTATCCACTCGGATGAAGAAATTGAAAAATTTTATGAGGACCTAGAAACAGCGTTATATGCCACACCAGCAGATTACACAATAACTATTGGCCACTTTAATGCGAAAATGGGGTTTAAACAAGATGATGCAGAAGTAGCAATGGGTAAGTATGGCTATGGCGAAAGAAATGTACGAGGGCAAAGATTGCTGAACTTCTTACACCAGGAAAATTTTTTCATGATGATCTGTTTTTTCGATAAAAATCCTCAGCGTAAATGGACATGGATCAGCTCAAATGGTAGTGTCAAAAATGAAATATATTATATCATAACAAACAGAAAAGAAATAATCAAAGACATCGAAGTACTCAAAAAATTTTCAATAGAAAGCGACCAGAAATTAATCCGAGCTAAAATACTATTAAATGTCAACTTGGAAAGAACAAAGATGATCCTAAAAACAAAAAAAAATGGATTCCCAAGAAAATAACGACCTGTATGAAAATACACTAACCAGACATACAAGATTTGCAAGACGAAATATAAGATGTAGATCAAGCAAATGATGAAGTAATAAAGGCTCTAAAAAAAATAGAAAGGGAGTGCTGCCCGACCGTTCTGACCCATAAAGAAAAACTAAGCCAAAATACCAAAGAGCTAATAGGTAAAAAAGGACAAAGAAGACAGCTGACGGAAAAATACGGCTCCAACTACACAACAATGAAGAAATTAAATAAATATATCCACCGGTCAATCCAAAAAGACGTAAGAGAAAACAGTACAAGAGAAATAACTAAAATAATTCAAGAAAACAAAAGTTTAAAAGTTTTGAGGCGAAATACGAACAACATAGGCAACAAAAATATGTACAAAATTAAAACAAAGATGAAAATATTACTACTGATAGAACCAAAATACTTGAGGTTGTCGAATCCTTTTATCGCGAAATGTATGAGAGCACCGACGAAAGGTAAGATCAGACCCTGCCCAAAATCACAAACCAGGGATCAAAATTAATGCCATAAATAACTTCATACGAAATCAAAACGGTACTTTTAGAAATGAAAAATATCAAATATCCTGGCTATGATGGAGTAGTGATCGAAGCGATCAAACAAGGTGAAAATAAAATTATCCAGGCTTTGGCCAAGCTTTTCACCTAATGCATCTACCAAGGAAAAACTCCTTTTCAATGGAATAATGCAGTCATAACTTTATTACACAAGCAAGGAGACATAACAGATTTAAAAACTACCGTCTTATCAGTTTGCTTTCACACATATATAAACTTTTCACAAAAATTATCAAAAAAAGACTGGACGCTAAATTAGACTTCTATCAACCTAGAGTACAAGCTGGATTTAGATCGGGATACAGCACTAATGACCACTTACTAGTGATAAAGAACCTGATAGAGAAGTCTGCAGAATAAAACAAACCATTGGCACTGATATTTGTCGACTAAACCATCAGAAAATGTTAAAAGCATTGACAGAATGCCGAATAGACCACAGACCACAAAATGCCACAGCTAGCGTAAGACTATCTGAACAAGAAACAAATAAATTCTGTATACAGCAAGGAGTACGGCAAAGGGACACAGTCTCTCCAAAGGTATTCTCGAACCTTTTAGAACATACTTGTAAGAAGGCACATCTTAACGAGCATGGTATCAACATAAATGGAGAGAAGCTCAGTCATTTGAAATTTGTACGGATATACATACGATCGTATGGATAATACAATAATAATGTTTGAATAATTATATCACGCTTCCTTGGAGGTGGGAGCAAAGATTAATATGAGCAAGACGCAAATAATGACTAATCTGCTGCTAAATCGAAATATTGCTGTTGATGGTGTCGTACGGCCGTAGCGTCCTCCTGGTTTTCGGGGGTTTCTGGACGATCTACAACCGCCGCTCTCGAAGAGGATCTCAAGTTTCGAGAGTCCATCTTCGTATTTAAGGAGTTTATTGAGATACCGGCCGAGCCTTTGTGGTAGGTGAGGGGACACCGGCAATCAGAATTCTCTAACAGTTCGAGCTTTCTTACAGACAAAATATTCTTACACTGACTTATATGTATTAGAATTCTGATGCGTGGTGTATATCTCAAGTTCCACAAAGATGTCGGCCTTCTCGCTTCGTGTAGCCGCGTTCCCTCTCCTCGAGAGAGGTACAAGAATGCCGGCAATGTCGACCCTTCCTGCTGCCAGTCGCTTCGTATAGCTACCTTTTTGTTAACAGTAATTCCTATAGTTACTATTTACATAAGGTTTCGGAGACGAAGTGTTATTGCAGCTCAACCTGATCGGAAAAGCAATTACAAGTCCCCTTCGGGGCTTTTATTTTTATTCGCTCTTTACCGTGACAGGCCCAAATAACGCTGTGGTCAGTTCGACACGATTTGAAATAGTTATAAGACCAATGTCTTTTCTATCTCAGAAAGTCGTGTTCTACTGTCAGGAAGCGTTTTGTAGTCGACACGCCGGTTCTCGTACACTTGATGATTTAACTTCTAAATTGGATAACCATTATTAGGTATTATTCTTCAATTTTTGGATGCCTTCGACGATAGCAGGATATTGGTTAATTAATAAAACTCAAAGGTAGCTTAGTAGCGCACCGAACCAACAAGGTCTTACGGGGCTAGTAGGGCATGACGACTGGATCCCGTTCGGAAGATGTGCTGCTCTTTTATACACATCGTGTTTGAGAATTTTCAGCACACTTCCGCCGAGAGGCCAATGACAGCGCAGTTAATAACGAGCGCTGTGGTTGGCCGGCCAAAGTAACAATCTTTGTCGTGATTGGTTACCTTGGCGACAATGGAAGGGATATTGTGCAGACTACATCGTATAAGTACTTAGGACATGAAATTCGGTTGGACAGAGATAATCAAACATGTTAGCTCCCACGTCGCATAGGATTAGCCTGGGCAGCGTTTGGTAAATTAAACTATGTATTTAAATCGGATCTATCCATAGCCTCAAAAGGAAAATCTTTTACCAATGTGTGTTACCTGTACTTACTTATGGAACAGAAACATTAACACTCACAAAAAAGGTAGTTAATAAGATTCGCAAGAAGTAAAAGGTGCAATGGAAGATAGGGGTCTACAAGTAGATGACTGGAACGATCGCAAGCGTTGGAAGCTAGGTTGCGAGAAACGGCGGCAGCTGTAATAAACTCGTTATATATATAATAAGATTCGCGTGACTCAGATGGCTATGGAGCGCCAGATGTTGGGTGTCTCTCTGAGAGACCGAATCTCAAACGAATAAGTACGTCGTAGAACAAAAACAGCAGACCCTATCGAAAAAATCGCGTCGTTAAAATGGAATTGGGTAGGTTGGGTAGGACACGTCGCCAGATTATCAGACAACCGATGGACAATTTTAGAGTGCAGACCAAGGCAAGAAGCAATACGGAGCAGAGGACGCCCACCAACTAAATGGACTGACGACCTGAAACCTGTTAGTAATAACTGGATGCAAGCTGCACAAGACAGAGACAGATAAAAAGAGCTGAGGGAGATCTATGTGCAGCAGTGGACGCGTACAGGTTGATGATGATCTGTTTATGAAAAGTTGTTCTTGCCTGCTTCTTCTTCTTGCAGTATCTGTCCGTAACAGATGTTGACTACCAATATGGCTATTCTAACTTTATTGACTTTTGCTCTAAAATGTTATTCTCTCTCCTACTGCCATCCAAAATGTAGCTTCTAAATTTTTAAAACTGTTTGTCCTTTGTCTTGTGTTAGTTTTATGTAAATGTATTAATCAATATATAGAACATTTGCTCTGAGAGCGAAAGTACACGGGCAATATTTAATAAAAAACTGTGCTCGATATATGCCTTTTATTTGGTTAAAGTACTAAAATGTCCTGTATTTCATTCAATCACGGACATTGCGCATCCATGGTATCCTACGGCCTCCTGGGCCCCCCTTGGGGAAGATATTGTTACTGAAACGGAACAAGTTAATGTGAATGAGATAGAATTAAATGTCCTCATGCGAAGTGATGTTATGGTTAAAAGTATAAATATTGAAAAATTTATCATAATCATCAAAAGATGATTGAAATTTTGAGAACAACTGAACATGAACAAGACTTGCGAATTATATCAAAACTATATTGGCACCAAACGGCAACAATTGAAATAGAGCACACAATATCCGAAGATATACGAATCCGACGAGGAGTATGACAAGGCTGTGTCTTATCACCGCGATTATGCAATCTGTATTCGGAATCTATATTCAGAAAGCATTAGACGAGGTTTAAGGTGGAATTAAGATTAACGAAACCAGCATAAACAACATCGTGTACGCTGACGATACCGTCCTAATAGCAAGCAATGCACAAGAACTACAAAACATAATAAATGCGGTAGTTCGTTATAGCAAAATGATCGGTTTACATCGAAATGTTTCCAAAACTAAAATTCCAGTCTTTTTGATGATACCAATAAACATACATTTGATATAAGGTTGAATGCTCGAATAAATAAACTTTGAAAAATTAAAGGCAAATTTCGCACAATTTTAATAATCAAATCTTGCCCAAGTACTTTTGGTTTCTACAGCACCATCAGGGGCATTTCATCAAATTTGGGCTATCCAGCAAACGCAGAATGTAATAAACATGAAATTAAACATAAATTGTACATAACACTACACTAAAACAAGGAAAGGAAACTTAATTGTTTTAGTGTAGTGTTATGTACAATTTATATTTAATTTCATATTTATTATATTCTGCGCTTGCTGGATAGCCCAAATTTGACGAAATGCCCCTGATGGTGCTGTAGAAACCAAAAGTACTTGGGCAAGATTTGATTATTAAAATTGTGCTCGATATTTGCCTTTAATTTTTCAAAAAACATACATTTGTATGCCAAGGGACAAATAATGGAACAGGTAACTTCCATAAAATATTTAGGAACAAATATCAACAGCCAGTGTAATCAAAAAAAAAAAAAAATACCATTGAGAATCGAACAAGCGAGGAGGAAAAACATTTTTTACAAGATCAGACCTTAGTCTAGAGCTCAGAATTCGAATGATCAGATGTTACGTTTTCTCTATTTTGTTGTACGGCTGTGAAAGTTGCATAATGGAGTCTGAAACAGAAAAAAGAATAGATGTCTTTGAAATGTACATATACAGACGTATGCTGAGAATTCCATAGGAACAAAAAGTTACCAATGGTGAGGTACTTCGGCGCATGAGTAAACAAAAATAATTACTCAGTATAATCAAAGAGAGAAAAATACAATACTTGGATCATGTGTTGAGAGGTGAAAGATATGAATTACTCCAAATCATATTGGAAGGTAAAGTTCAGGGCAAGAGATCAGTTGGAAGACGTCAGAACTCATGGCTGAAAGACATGAGAAGACCGCTCATCCACAGAAATCTTTTGTGCAGTAGTTTCGAAAGCTACAATTGCCATTTGGATCGCCAACCTTCGAAAGAAGACGGTGCAGTAAGAAGAAGATACCTTTTATCAGTAAAAGAATGTTTGTTTATTTACAACTATAAATAACCTCACTTTCATTTTTTAAGCATAACTGCTCCTAGAATTTTGTAATCGCGTGGTAGGTGAAATACACGACGTATATACGTTGCTGTCTAATTGGTGGTCCCAGCATGCAACTTTTCGGGCAGTAGAAAAAATTTTTTTGTAGTTGGTTCCACTGTGGACCTACTAAGCGGCAAAGGGTTAGTCTTTTTTAAATTAATAATTAATTATTTGTACAAAATAATATCGGACCCCTCTTGTTTTTCATAATTTTTAACATACTGAATTACATATCAAACAATTTTTAGTCATTAAACAGAGAAGTGAAGGTCTATCTTAAATCGAATCTTAGAATATTTATATAATTTTGAAACTCTCTTTGTACTTATTATATTGCCACTTCCCGTAATTTTGTGGAAACGAAACTTCTGTCAAAATAGAAGTTAGTCATAATCACTAGAACACACTTACTACATTTCGAGCTATACATCCTTTAAACTTAGCGTAAACTTATTGTTGTCTGTTCAACTACAACGTATATTTTCAATGCACTCCATGTCGACTCTGAACTGGAGCGAAAGCGTGCTCTCGCCATATTCTTTTTCCAAGTTGCAAGAGACGCTAGATAGTCGCCTGCATAACTACAAACTAGATAATAGGGTACAAACCATAAAGTTTCTGGCACTGCTGACAGAAATGACTTTGTTTGTAGGGCAAGAAGATATGGAAATAGTTCACCACGTAAATTCAATTTAAGTTTAATATAAATTATTTATAAGAAAAAATATTACCTAAAAATAACTAACTTTTTTTAAATTGAAATGAAATGAAATTTTACTGATATTACACCACATATTTTATATAAAGTTGGTAGGTACAGTGTAAATTCAGATGCACATCATTATCAACGTCAGAAATTCAAATTGACATTTTTGCTAAATTGCAAAAAAATTCCTGAATTCATTTTAAATTAAAAATATTACATAAATACTGGAATCACTGTCATCGTTTATATTGTGACATGTTAATTTCTCTTGAATTTAAAACGTTTGATACTATGAGATACATTGATATCTAAAAATTTTTACGAGAACTTCATTAAATTTCCGGCAAATCGAGCATTGTGTACTGTGAGATCCACAAGCAGACTAACGTATTATACGGTATGGTAACGGGTAGCGGGTGTGGAAATCCATTATTTGTCAGTGTGTTTTTAGCAGTGTAGTGATACGGTCGACAAAATGGAGACGGTACTTTGTATAAAGTACCAACAACTTGTTTACACTTGTTTGTATCTTTCAAGATACAACGCCCATAAAAATGTACGGGAAATCCAAATCTTATCCAGCTTTTTTTTCAGCTTCCTACGGTTCCATGTGGCAGTTTTTATAGAAAAAACAGAGGTCCTCAAATTGTAGTACTACCTCCTGAAGATGCGTACGTTTCAGATGTTGGATCATCTAGTGATGAGGAGATGGACGACAGTGATCTGGACCCTAATTTTGAACCAGAAAGTTTACTTCCACACCTACCTACCGAAACAATCGAGCAACATCAAAATGAAGATGATGAATATGACACGGATGATGAGATACCATTATCCATTAGAATTTCAAATGTGAAGGAAAGTAACCAAAAAAATAGAAAAAAAGTTGGGAGCAACTACAATTGGGTGAAAGAAAACTTTTAACGCAACAAAATCCCCATTGAAAGTGAGTATGAAGCTCCACCTAATGTACTTACACCTTTGCAACATTTTCAAATGTTTTGGGATGATTCTATTATGCAACATATTGCAGAACAAACGATTCTCTACCATACTTTTACAACCGGGACATCAATCAATACTTCTCCATCTGAAATTAAAACATTTATAGGAATAGAAATTTTAATGGGTATAATAAGAATGCCATCATTCGAAGACTACTGGTCAATCAACACACGCTATAGTATTATATCAGATGTGATGCCCATAAAAAGATTTAAAAAACTATGTAGACTAATACAATTCCAAGATAACAGTGTAGATGCCAACTAAGATCGTTTATTCAAAAACAGGTACCTTTTGGAAAGAATTCGATCAAACTGGAATAAAATTGAAGGAGAAAATCAGTATTCTATTGATGAAATGATGATTAGTTACAAAGGAGCCAAAGCGGGAAATCTTCGCCAATACTTGCCGAAAAAACCTAGAAATTGGGGTTTCAAAATGTTTGTAAGGGAAGGAGTTTCTGGAATAGTTTACCACTTTTTTATTTACACGGGATCCTCTACATTCGATCATATGGTTTTTTCTGAAAAAGAATCTAACCTGGGTTCAGGCGGCAAAGTAGTTGTTCAACTGTGTAAAACAATTCCTCATCCTTTGGAAAGTATTGTATATTTTGATAACTGGTTCTGTTCATTAGAACTGATCACGCTGTTGAAAAATAAACGTGGAATAGACAGTCTGGGAACCATAAGAAGTAACCGATTACGTAATTGCACTTTGGAGTCCGATAAAATTCTGTTGAAAAAAGGTAGAGGATCCATTGACTACAAAGTTGATAATAATGCAGGAATAGCTGTAGTAAAATGGGCAGACACCAAATGCGTCACCTTGGCTAGTTCATATATATCTCATAGCCCTATTGTCCAAATAAAGAGATACTGTAAAAATGAGAAAAAAAAAGTTGACGTTAGTTGTTCTCAAATAATAAAACAATACAATAAACATATGGGAGGCGTTGATTTAGCTGATATGCTGATCGCTTTATACAAAACACCTTTCAAATCGCGCAGGTGGTATTTAGGAGTATTTACCCAGCTAATAGACATATCTGTAAACAACGCTTGGCTGATTTATAGAAGAGATATGCAGGCTACTGAAAATGGAAAACATGATAAATGGAAAACGTTTCAATTACATTTAGCTTCATCGCTTCTAAAATGTGACAATATCACTAAACCTAGGAAATTTGATTTTGCAGATGTGCAAGTGTCTAAAAAAATTAGAGTACCAATAACAGCCAGACCTACAGACGACGTCAGATATGACCAAATCGGACATTTTCCAACTTTTGTTGAGAAGGGGAGATGTAAACTTTATGTAAGTGGGCAAACAACGGTTTTCTGTCAAAAATGTGGCTTACGTTTGTGCATTGTAAGTGGTAATAATTCTAGAAATTGTTTTACAATTTACCATACAAAGAACAACTAGATAAGTAATTTTTTTATTTTTTTGTAATTTTTACGTTTACTTTTAGTCGAACAAAGTTATTTGTTTTGCAATTGATAAATGCTTTCTTAGTTTTTTAACATAATTATTAATTAGTTTGCAATTTTCAACCCTCTAAAAAGAATCTCCCTCACCTATCCCTCTGAACAAAATCATCTCTATAAGCATTTTTAGTGTGTACCACAAATGGGCAATGTACTCCACAAGATACATACTGGTTTTTTTGCAAACGTGTATAAAAATTAATAAAAAAAATTTTCTGTATTGCTTAATGTATATTTAATAAACAGAATGTAAAATTTTTAATATTTCACTTTAAATAAAATTTTGCCCGTTTAAGGGTTAACTCTGCCTAGAGAATAATATTTTTTATCACTCTGAATACGTTTAAGTGTGTGTACTTAAAAGTTTCCTTTTCGTAATTAATTATGTTTGTGGTTAGAGTATTCATATTTTCCCATAAACATGAATGTTTTCTTTCATAAACTACTTCATTCAAATATTAATCTCATATAAACTCTCAAAATAATATTGATTTTGGTCTATACTTTAGTTAATGCGTTAACATTTTTACAAGGGGACAAATATTTTGAATATAATACACTTTCCATTTCCAAAAATTAATCAACTTAGGGCTAACTTATAAAAAAGCCAAAATCTGATCTTCGTTCTGTTTTTTTTTTGTCTTCAATCAATATGCATTCAGTTCATATTTTTGTTGTTTACTCAGAAGTTTTATTTACTCACATATAATGTGGTAAGTTGATCGTCTGGTAAGTCAATGTCGACGCCAACAACTTTTATCAATATTTTTGCCGAAGAAGGCAAAGATACCTTTTTTCTTTTATCGCCTACATCTGGAGAGCTCACCTGCTTTAAGGGCTGTTTAGTACAAAAGAGAACCTCTAGAGGCTGTCTGTAGCTAATCTGGTTCCATATATGTCTTATAATTTTGTAGGGTTTCCTAAACTATATTTATGCTTAAATGTGTATGCAACAAAACCAGCAACATACTTTAAAGAGTCCCGATGAATATTGTCTTTCACCTCATAATTGTGTGCGACTTTTAAAATGTCATCGTTAGTTGTATGAATCTCCTCCAAGTAGTGAGCTTCTATAAATGTATTTTGTTCTCTTCATACTGAGATTCTTTCGAACCTTCAGTTTTTTCTATCAAATTAGACACCTGTTTGTGTCAAGCAAATATCCACTGACGCCGAAATATCGCTTGGTAATTAAGGACTTTCTATTGAGCTGTTACTTACGCCAGATTCACTAGTTTAAGTCGTTTAAGTTTAGATAATGTCAGGTCTCTTCGACAAATTTTGCCATGGCAAACGGCGGAGGTATGAGCAGGTGCGTTGTCATGGTGGAAGAGCACTTTTTTTCTTCGCTTTTTTGTGCCGCTTTGCACACCATCGCTGACATAATATTAATATTTAGCGACCCCAAAACCCCCTGAATAATTAATTTGCACTGATTTTGTATCAAATTTTTATAAAACTCCAGGAACAGAGGCCATCCTATGCACCAGGTGCCTCGCACACCATTGCCGACATAATATTAGTGTTCAGTATCCACAAAAATGCTGTGTAACGAGTTTGTACTAATTTTGTATCGAATTTCCACAAAACTCTAAAAACCGAGGCCTACCTGGGCACCATCGCACATCGTCGCCGAGATGATATTAGTGTTCAGTATTCCCAAAAATCCCGAGTAACGAGTTTGCACTGATTTTGTATCGAATTTCCAGAACACTCCAGAAAACGAGACGCGTCCTGGGCACCAGGGGCGTCAGAGACCATCACCGTCATGATATTTGTGATCAGCTTGATAACGAATTTGCACTGATTTTGTATCCAATTTCCACAAAATTCCAGCAGACGAAACCTAAGTGCACCAGATATCTCGGATACCATCGCCGTCATGATATTCGTGTTCAGTAACTCCAAAAACTCCCGAGTAGTAATGCTTAACTCGTTTTATATACATATTTAATAAGACTTAGATCTAGGGATTGTATTCACCATGCCAATACATCAATACCCTCACTAGTCAACTGTTTTTCATAATTCGTGGACATGCAGACAAGCTTTATCATACATAAGGTGAAAGTTTTCGTCGACACCACCTGCAAATAATCAAATAATAGGTTGATCAATAGTACCTAGTTATTACCGAGCTGTGAGGAACTGAACTGAAGACAACGAGGTCGATTCTACCGCCTGATACTATTATTCTACCTCTCTTTATATTTAGACTTCCTAAACATGTTTTAAATCTGCTACACTTCCCGATCGTTTCCTTATTTTCTTTTCAATTAAGTACTTCTTGCCGCTCGGTATGATATTTTTGCATGGGCGTGAAATAATATTAACCGTGACGCGAAAAATTGAGATGCGTACATTAATTTTGCGGTATACAGTAATATACCTAATATAGATGCATATACACTTAACTTGATGACTTTTAACAAACATTTTATTTTTTTTTTAATTTTGTAACGAGTCCGTCACCTTAATAATTCTTTTATCACTTTTATATAAAATCTTTGAATCAATATGCATTAGATAGTAACTTTTAATTTCTAAGTTGGTATTAAGCAGCGACTCCAACCGGCAGTTTTGGAAAATGATACACATGTTTCTGCGACTCGTGGTCTCCGCAAGAATGATTTAAATGGTCAGAAAATATGATGAAATTTTAAGGACAATAGCAAAAACAACAATTTTATTTTCACATACAATTTATATATATTCTCCTTTAGAGTGACGTCAATAAAACAGTGGCTATCTTCACGCCTATTTGCTTTTTTAATTTTGATGCGAATGGGGAAAAATGAGTTAGCTTTCCCACCAAGGAGACATTTTTTTAACTTTTTTTTTTTTAAAACAAAGATAGAAATTGTTTCGTAGAATTTCACTCATAAAAACAATAACTAGTTTAAGTGGATAAGAAGCCATATTTGGACCTGTCTATTTTTGTACATTTTAGGTTTATTGCATAGGATGGTGTGGTGTTATAAGAAAAATTAACAATTTAGTAAAAAACAGACATAAAATTTTATCAACGCACATATAGTAATAAGGCGTTATAAGAAGTATTCACTTCTGTCGGCCCTCCAACTCCACTCCAAGTGCCTTGTGCCCTTTTTTTATTATTATTCACATGTTAAAGTTTTATTAAAATCAACAATAGTAAAACAATACTGTAATAAACAAAATGTTTGCAATTTTATTATTTATAAAGATACAGGGTGTCCAATCGCACACTATATCTAAATCAAAGTAATCATATCTCATTAAACACTCGGTCTAAGGTAGTATGATCCTATATTGGCAATATTAAATTTGCAAATCAAGAGCCGTTCTATTGAAATTCGTAATAATATAGAGGACTTTATCTTTAAAATAAGGAAGCTTTAGTCAACTTTCGGTATAACCATTATAAGTAATGGGAAACTTAAATATTTTAGAATAATTGAGCATATCCAAAACCGCCATATCCTAAACTTTCAGATATTAATTGCGTCAAGTTTCTTTAAAGCGTCTAATTAGATCTCCCGAAGAATCACCCTGTATAACAGTAATGTATCTGCTCTGGGTGAAGTGTAATTCTATATTCATTTTCCCCATCAATATAATATAAGCTAAAATTATTATTAATAACCAATTATCCTGTAGCTAAACACAACTTAAATGATTATCTGATTACCATGTTGCTTTTCGCAATGATAGCACGTTAAATTGATTTGTTTGTTGATTCATGAATAGTCAATCCATTGCTAATTGACCCAATAAATAACTGTAAGCCCTGCTAAGAGCTCTAAAGCGAGATTTATGTACCATCATTATATTCATATAATAATAAATATATAATATTATATTATTTTATTCGCCTCTACGGGGAGAAATTTTAACAGCTCACTAAATCATATAGCAATCTGCTGCTACGTAAGATTCGTCCTCTTTGTGAATTATAATTCCTAAAAGCCTGCCGAGACCATAAAGTCATTCCATAAATTTTTAAAACTAAAACACCATATGTCGTCTTTTTTTATCTCCCAAATTCCTAGAAAGACAGTTTTGCACTTCTCCGTGAAGCTATTCATTTCACTAGACGAAAACTACATGTCACAAATATCAATATTTTCAATATCTGGTCATCTATTCATTCTTTCAATGTACATCTTATATTATGGGGCAGTTTCAAACGTATCAACACACAGACTGCCCTAAACACTTTCAAATGAAAGACTGAAACTCAGAAGCGCAAATTAGTGCATTTAATTGCCGAACAAATTCCAAAAACCACAACTTTGGAACCCACTACAATGGTTCATAACTTTTCTGATACCCCTTTTTCGACCATTGCCACTTAAGTTTTAGCAAAAAGTTCCACTGTTACCATAAGTCACAATCCAATTGAGACAATCATCTGTCAAACTAAATAAGCCGTCTCCAGTTTACCTTCCGAAGATGCTGAAATAACTAAACAAGACATTGCTAGAGTTCTTAGAAACTCAAAGGTTCCTACTGCTAACAGCCAATCCGAGGAAAAAGCCGTGAAAAAACTTTAGTCAAATCCAAATGGCAATGCGACACTTTTTCTGGCAATAATAAACTCTCCTTCTTGTTCTTAGTCAAGTTTATTATCATCGATACATGTGATATGTCGTATGTCGCTATACGTTCAATAATAACGAAGACGATGTGTGTGTCCTTGTGGTAGTATCTTTGTTTGTTTTTTCTATCTAAATATATTCTTTCTATCCTTCCCTTTTATTTGCTATGTCGCATGTTAGGAGTTAATCAGTTGTTTATTTTGTACTCAGCCTGAACTCTTCTGTCAATAAATCAAAATTTGTCCTACGGTAAAACTATTTTTATCCATAATGTCCTATAATATCTCCTATGTCGCTATGCATTCATTAATAATGCAGATACTGTGTAGTACCCTTTTAGTACCTGCCTTGTTTGTTTTTTGCCATGTTAGGATTAGATGAGGTGTTTATTTTGTATTTGGCCAGAGGCCTTTTTTATGTCAATAAATCAAAATTTGTCTTAAGGAAAATCCATTTTCAACTATAGTGCCTTATGATACCACGTATGTCGCTATACGTTCATCAATAATGAAGATACTGTGTAGTGGCCTATTAGTAGAAGCTATATATTCGTTATATCCTCCCCTTTCATTTGCTGTGTCGCATGTTGGGATTCGAAGAGTTGTTTATTTTTTACTCAGCCAGAGATCTTCTTAAAGTCAATAAATAAAAATTTGTCTTTTAGTTAAACTAATTTTATGCATAGTCCAACAGTGTTCGCTCAATGCCATCTCGTATGTAACTATACGTTCATTATTAATGAATACACTGTGTAGTGCCCTTTTGGTAGTCGCTTTGTTTGTTTTTTTTCTATCTTAATATATTCGTGATATCCTTTCCTTTAATTTAACGTATCACACGCTCCAATCGAACCAAAAACAAAGGAAATATGATGTAATGCTTTCTTAGCAATGCCATGATGTGTGTTTTTTCAATCTCAACATATTCGCTACCGCCTCTCCTTTCCAATGACGTATCATACGTCACGATCCGACGAACTATTCTACCCCAACCACAAAACGCTCAAAAAATTATTTAATTCTACATAATTCTTCTTAACTTGAATTAATTTGATTTAATTCTATTTACCTTTATTTAATTTTATTCTTAATCTTAGCCTTTATCTTATTTAGTTTCTATTTTATTTTATTTTGGTAAGGCGTTGACGATTGTTAAACGTCATTTAATTTTTATAGTAAGTGTATGTTTATCTTACCCAGTGACATATAATAAATATATATTATACGTCATTGATCTTAACTTACAATAACAGTAACCTATATTTTTAGCAATTTTCGAAAAACTTAATTAATTTAGATTTCTTTGTTCAGGTGGCATTAGCATTTTATATCTAAACTGGCATAAAGGTTTAAATTATTTTGTATTAAATTCTACCTTAAAAATATTACAGTAAAACCTCTGTTAACCGAAATAATTGGGGGTGAACCGAAATAATCGTTTCATTTGCAGAACGTCATACGGTTTTGCCTCATTAGATTGTTCGACGAAACGTAAAGCAATCTGAAAAGGACAAAACGTTATGCAATGACAACAAAAATTAAGAACTTAGCCGTGTCCCTAACTAATTAGACCTACTGTATAAAATTCTTACTTCTTGAAAATCTCGTCGGCGTTGTGCTGCCTGTCGTCTGCTGGGTCGACATCTTCGTCGTCCAATACATTCAGGTTGTCTGGATGAAGAACCATATCAATGAATTCACTTTCCGAGTCATCGGCTGCTAACCACTCACGTATCTCTTTTTGGTTAATTTCGTCACATCCTGGCAAATTTCGTATCAAAGGTTCAATTTCTTCAGTCTTTTTTTCCACATTTTCTTCTTCAGGATCGTCAATCAAAATCCCATCAAAAAGTTTGTTCCAGTATTTTTCCAATGTTGAAGATTTGATCTTGGCCCATGACTCAGCAAACCAATAAACAACATGTTTCATTGTTAAAGATTTAAGAATTTCAGGAACGCTTTTGGATTTATTCGTCTCCTGTAATAACAGATGCCTTAAGAATGCTCCTCTATAATGTCTTTTGAATGTCTTTATTACTCTCTGGTCTAATGCCTGAATTAAGCTTGTGACATTCAGTGGTAAAAATCTGACAATTATGTCACCATTTTGTAGATTTTGAGGGTGAGTTGGCGCATTGTCAACAAGCAACAATGCTTTGATGGGAAGATTTTTTGATTTTAAAAAGGATTTAACACTTGGGACGAATTCATTTTCGAACCATTCTGAAAACAAAGTGGTCGACATCCATGAGCTTTTTTGGCTTCTATAAAAAACTGGAAGTGCTTATTCTGAATCATCTTTTAGAGCTCTTGGTTTTTTTGATTTCTCAACACACATAGACCTCAATCGGTGAGTTCCTGCTGCATTGCTACAAAACAGAACTGTTATTCGTTGTTTATTCATTTTTAGGCCCGGTGCACTGTGTACATGTTTTGATGCAAGTTATTTTTTGGGCAGCATTTTGAAATTTAATCCAGTCTAATCTGTGTTGTAAATTTGATCTTTTAGTATAGTTTGTCAATAACTCATCCATTCAGTTTTAAATTCACAGCATCGTGGTCAGCAGATAGCTTTTTTCCACATAAATTAACTTGAAGAATAGCGCACCTATTTTTCCATTTGTCTAGCCAACCTGAACGTGCTTTAAAACATTCACCTTCATCGCCCATCATTCCGGATAACATTTTTGCCTTCTCTTGAATTATTAGTCCAGATAATGCTACTCCTTCTGTTCTTTGTTGTGTGAACCACAAATAGACATCTTCATTTACCTTCTCATTTTGACTTAGTTTCATAGTTTTTTGTTTGGCATTTTCGAAGCATTTTCCTCAAATTTGCTTTTCATTTTAACCCACTTGGAAACTGTCGAAACGCCAACGCCAAAATCTCTTGCGACTGTCCGTAAAATCTCTCCATTTTGAATCCTTCGGATAGCCTCTAATTTCTGTTCAATCGCAATTACAACACGTTTCCTTTTATTTGACAAGGCACACAACAGACGATTTAATGAAATTAAAGTAGCACACAAACAAGTATGAGACTGAATCAAAGAACAGACTGAGGAATGAGATACGGCCGCCTTCACCCTAAATGTGTCATAACAGTGAAACAATGAGTAATTGATACCGATACAACACATAATTAGATAACTACAGTAATAAAAAACATGTTTTGTATATTTAATTGCATTCTTTAGTTGCATGAAAGCAATGATGACGAGGTTTTTTGGTTTTGCGGTAAAAATTTCTGTTGTATTGACGAAATTATTGAAACTGTCAGCCGTTTCGGTTAAACGATGTTTCGGTTAAAAAGGTTTCGGTTATCGGAGGTTTTACTATATTAAAATTAATTATTAATAATTATATTATATGTAATTAATACAGTATTATTAATTAAACGTATCTTTCAAGAACAAAATATGATTGAAATATGGTAGTTCGTATTTCTTTTCTAGATGGCACCGTTAATTTACTGGACTTACAGTGTGGCCTGTCATCATAGCCTTTTATACAGATAGATCGCTTTAAGCCTTTTAAAATCCAGTTGTTGCAAAAATTAAATGAAGATGACTACGACCGTAGATTACAGTTTAGTGAGGAAGGTAATGATGAATAAAATTGTAACTGACCAGAATTTTGTCAACAAGATAAAATATGATTTTCCTACTAGGAAAGTGTAGGATATTAATAAATAACTTAACAACGGAGGACATTTTGAACACTTAATTAAGTAGACATTAATTTAGCCGTGTAGTAAATTCTCATTATTATGTTCAAAGTTAATTTGACATAGCTTGAATAAAAAAAATTAGTAAGACGATTAAGCGTTTCTAATTGTTTTTATCTTTTCTCAGAATAATAAGCACATATCGGCATAGGGTAGATTTTGAAGTTACGGATTAATAGAGGTTAATTCCAAAAGTTTATTGAAATCGATGAATGTTGATCAGTGGCGCCTCACAAGAGGGGGGCTTTGGGGGTTTGAAAGTCCCCAGGGCCCTATTCCGACACTGTTACTCACAAATTTCAAGGACTCAAAATAATGGAGGTAGCATAAAAAAATTTCGGTGCCCAACCAAAACCAACTCCCCCCAGAGGAAAATTCTAGGTGCGCTACTGATGTTTATGGAAATCGAAGGGTATACCACATTTTTACCGTGGTACACCAGACTAATTATTATAAATAGCAATTACGTATTTGGACCCAGATGTGTTTAACTAACCAAAAACTAAATATTAACGCCAACAACTGCGGATCAGCACACTCAAAGGTTAAAGAACCTTTCAAACGATTTATTGCACAAGATAAGTTCCGGTTTAAAATGAAAATGTGTCAGAATATCTGTAAAAATAAAAGTCCACGTGTTTCGGAATTGTCTTCTAAGCTCATCAACATTACTCATTAAATTTTATTTGTACCACACTGTATGTAAAATAAGTATCTAACTAAAAATTGAGTATCATGTAATTATTACTTTTCCTGATACGTTTGTTTATAAACTTACTTATTATTTACCATTTTATGTATCTAAAAAAATAAGTATTATATTTGCATCGTCTTATTTAAATACTTTTAATTACATTCAAGAATATCATGTATCAAACCAGTTCTCTTTATTTGTTTCATTACCATCGCCATAAAAAGTCCAACACTGACCTTGTTATCCATTGGAACGATGACGATTATAAATATTATTTGGCGTTGTGTCGAGCAAAAGTGAAGGCTATTTTTTACTGAAATGGCAATGCCGCGGTTAGCAACCTCTGGTATTACATCAATCAAAAAATTATTACAATTTTGCATTTAATAGAAACGGTAAGAATATAAGTGTACTTGCTTTATAGACTACAAGCCCATGGGCCATTTTTTATTAGTTAATTAACCCAGCATGAATCACATAATAATAACAAATTTTGAAACTATGCCACCAATTCTTATCGGTATACAAAGCATGGGGGTTCAAATTAAGGGTTTCGCCTTAGATTTCTCACCCCTGTCCCAGATAAAATATACGGCGTTGCAAAAAAATCAATCTATATAATGATTTGAAACTTCATGTATGAATAATATACTGTATCAAATTACCGAAGATAGGGAAGAATCTTTCCGAAAATAAAAAATTTTCTCTGCTCCTGGTACCAATATTTTGTACGGCATTTGGTCGCAAGTCATTATTTTGGTAATAGCTACCTAAGTTATAAATGCCATATAAAAACGTTTGACCAAAAAAACTTACTTTCTTGAGTGGTAAGTTTATCTTACCTGTGACTCACTTGTACCAATAACAACTGACGGCATAGTTTCCAAAGTTGTTATTATATATTGTAGTATTGTTTTATATGTAATTCATGATGGGTCAAATGACCCAATAAAAATATCCCATGGACGTGTAGACTATTAAATGTACTGCACAGTTAAAAATTCAAAATGTCGAATTACATTATTTTAAATTCACTTTAATAATTATTAAGAAAAGACTCATAATTTTATTAATTGGCTTCAAGTTTGCTTACTATCCAGTAAAGACATCCCATACAATATTCGGTATTTCGGTATTGTATTGTATATTTATATGTGATGTATATTTATATGAATGTCCACAATTCCAACATCTGGGCTCGTGTCTCTTCGGCATCATGTTACGAACTACTTTTCGTACCATTTCTTCCAGACGTTCATCGTTTGGTTCGTCGCTTTCTTCAATGGTTCTTACTCGATGGCTCCGTGAAGTTTGACTAGCTGTTTCATGTTCCAAGGCAATAGCAAGAGCTTCATCTAGAACTTTCGGTCTTGCTAGTCGTAAAGCTTTCTATAATTGACTTTCTTTTAACCCATTGACATATATAGCAATTTCTTCCAAAATGTTGGCTGGTATCTCAGGATAAGCCTACCGCACCATACGAGCAACATCTGTTTGAAACTCTTGAACATTTTAACTTGCTCGTTGAATTCTACTTGTTACTTGCGCCTTGTAGGCTTGTTGTAGATGAGCATCTCCGTAGCGTTTGTCTAGTCGAGTGAACAAGGTCTGGTAACATTTTTCTTGACCCTTAGGAATTGATCTTCGGATATCTGCAGCATCACCTCGTAAAGCAGCAGTCAAGGAAACAGCTTTTTCTTGTTATATCCAATGATTGGCTGTCACAATAGCTTCAAATTGTCTAAGGTATATGGACCAAGAAGACTTTTGTATTAGTTATCATGGTCTCTAATTGTTTGATCTTCGATTCTACGTTGTTTACATTTTTCTGTATATGATCAAATGTTCTAGAAACTTCTTCAACTTTCTCATTAGTCTGACTACATACTTTGTCGAATCTTCTAGAAACCTTTTCGAGTTTCTCGTCGTTTTGTCTAGCTACTTCTTTAATAGTTTGAGACGTTTCATCGAAACTTTCATGATTTTTTGTAGAACTTTCTTTGATCATTTGCGAAACGTTTTCAAATTTATTATCATTTTTTCTAGAAGTTTCCTCAATCATTTGAGACGTTTCATCGAATCTTTTGGAAACATTCTCGAATTTTTCATCAATTATTTTAATTAAAACGGCTTCTTCTGCTGATTGAAAGTGGAATGTCTTTGGGTCGTCTCCATTCTTGTTGAGAACAGTCTTCAGTCATTCTTGGAGTATCTTCTTGGACCCGCTGCAGTCTTCATCGCGTTCTTCTAGTTGCTCACGCAACTGTTTTACTGAAAGTTCTACTAGCAGCATCTTTGGTCAGGCACACACGTACTTTTTTTAAATATTCTTTCGAACAAAGATCACTACCGAACTATTCGGATTTTTCCGATGAACAATACTTTTCAAAAGTTCAAAAGTCTTTTTAAAAGTCACTGCTGAATTTATTTTTTAAATAAATTAATTATCCTCACACCGGACACCACTGTAGCGACATTAATAAAACGAGCGGTTCGAATTTGTATAAATATATTTATTTATAAGTTTACATCACGATTATATCTTAATTACTAATTTAACTCAGAGGAGGTCTGCTTATATATAAAAGTTATTATGTACTAGAATATTCTGGAGTAGTCCACCTCTAATTCGTTTGTTTGACGGATCGATCTCTCCCGCGCTCGATTGATCTGGAAGCTTCTCGTTGTCTCGCGATGCCACCGTTATATGGGCTACGTCGAATGCATGTTCGTAATAATAGGTTATATTTTTAATTTCACGATAACCTACAATGTAATAACAAACTACAATAAATACAATTCATCTTCTAGATAACTTCTTATTCGGTATTTTATTTGGCAAATAAATATTTTACATTTTATCTATTTATCATTATCAGATAAGTTTATTCATGCCAGTTGGTAGTTCAGATTTCTTTCCTAGGTGGTGCTAGGTGTTTAAATCTAAACAAACATAAGGCTTTAATTTATTTTGTTTATTAAATGTTCTCTTAAAATTACAGGAACCAATATTCTTGGCAATTTTGCAAAAAAATTAATCGTATTAATAATTATATTAATATGTAATTAATTTTATTAGCATTATTAATTAAACGTAACGTTTCAAGAACAAAATATGATTGAAATGTCAGATGTTGGTAGTTCAGATTTCATTTCAAGGTGGCGTAGTTACCCTACCGGACAAACACTGTGACTTGTCGTCCCAGTCTTTTATATAAATAGATTTGTGGTAAAGAACATCCCAGAGGTACTTTTGAGTGCGTCATTAATTATGACGTCATAGAATGAATTAGGTGTGTCGAGAATTATTTCATATAATTATTGAAGAATCTGACAGATGCCAGGATCGTACTTAGCCACAGCGGGTAATCCCGTATATAAATAAAAAGTAAACAATATTATTTATTAAATTTATAAATATGGAAACCTTTAAAATTGACGACAAAATGATTCATTTATTGAATTTTTGTATCTTCTTCTTCTCAAGGGGTTGTCTGCGCGTCGAAAGTTAGCAATCATCACAGCGATTTTTAATTTTGAGACAGCGGCTCTAAATAAGTCGTTATTACATGAGTTACGTCTCCTTCCTATGGATCTTTTTCTCCGGATTTTGTCTTCAGTCTTCTCACATCAATTTTCTTCAGTGTCCACGCTTCCATCCCGTAATATAATACGGATAGCATGTTGCACCTCAGCAGTCGTATTTTTAACTTAAGTTTTAAGTTTCTACAGCAGAGAAGCCTCTGTATTCTTGTAAATGCGCTTCTGGCCTGTTTGATTCTGATTCGTATTTCTTGAGAGCTGTCATTGTTTCCATGAATAGTTGTATCTAGGTATTTGAATTCTCTTACTATTTCAATAGGCTGATTCTGTAGCTGTAGATTCTGAAGCTGTAGTTGTCTTTGTTATTATCATATATTTCTTGCTCTGTTGAGTGATGGTCCATATTCTTCTTCGCTTACTGCGGTCACCTAATTAAGAAGTATCTTTAGGTCTTCATGTGATTCGGCTAAAAGAACTGTATCATCATCGAATCTCAGGTTATTAATGATTATGTCATTAATTCTAATGTCTACGTTTCGTTAATCCATTGCCTTACTTAATATGTCTTCCAAGTATATATATATTAAATAATACTGGTGTATGTATACACTCTTGTGGAATAACTCTTTGTACTTCTATTTCTTATGATGTTATTTCTTCTATTCTCACTACTGCTTTTTGGCCATAGTATAAGTAACACAAAAAAGACTGTTTTCAAAAATTTATTAGGTAACTTAAAAATTAATTACATAAATAAAATGTAATTCTAATCATAAAAACTATTTACTCACTAATGCGTAATAATAATAGTTTATTGAAAACACTGAAAAGTAGAATTTGAATATCAGTGTAATAGAAAATTATAGAAAAATACTGCCAGCGGAGAGTTTCCTTAAAGATATATCCTTAGACCAATTCATGGTGAAATATTTCGGTCATAACCTAACAAAACATTAATTAGAGAGGTGCCAGTCAGATTTGGATATAAGAATTGGATGATAACTGGTTCCACTGGATATGATTATGGTTTTCACGTTTGTTTAGTAAAGGTAAGTTAAAATCTCTATGTATATATACATATATATATATATATATATATATATATATATATATACATATATATATATACATATATATATATATATATATATATATATATATATATAGATAATAATATATATATATATATATATATATATATATATATATATATATATATGTATATGTACATAGAGACTTTAACTTACCTTTACTAAACATTCCGTATATACGAGTCCTATTGGTATGTTGGTATTTATTTAAAATCAAGTTGGGTTCACAACTAGTGGCTACTGATTCGCTTACTTTATTGGTATAATCAGAATCTTTTTGTATTCCTTCATTTGCTAATCGCCTTATGGTTGGCAAAGAAATTTCTAACGCCTCAGCAACACGCTGAAATAAACAGTAAATAAACCAACTTTATTTTCAGGGTAATTTTCAACTTACTTCACGAACAGCAGAAATTGGTAATAATGTTTGTCCAGCTTCCTTTTCCAATTGAAAATATTTAAGCAATTTTAATATTAGTACTTGTTCTTTTTCAGTATATCTTGTCATCTTGTACAAATACAAATAAAACCACAATCACAATACTATGTAAAACAAAATACAAAATAAAATTAAGCGTATATATTCTTTGATAAAATTATAATTATACAAAACAAATACTGACCTGAACGACAGCCGTCACTAGCTGTTCGAACACTTCGAAAGAATGGCCAGCATGGACGAAGTTTTACGTCAACTGTCAGTAATAGGCGTATTTGATTGGCTAGAGAAAGCGCATATCTAAATATCAACGAATCAAACGTAGGTTAGGAAAGAGCCGCTTATGTATGTAAGCTTATTCTAACGCTGCAATATAGTTCTGTTTAATCACGGAACTACCGCTTTCTCCGTCACATCCAACTTAATGCATTAGAAAGAAATCGAAAAACTGTGACGCACTGAAAAGTACCTCTGGGATGTTCTTTATGATTTTAATATGAATTTATTCCAAGTCAAAAAAAACTGACGGAAGGTCAAATCAACACAATTGTTCAAACCGAAATATAATTATTACAGCTTCATCGAAGTTTACATAGTTCGTCGCCTTGAATTATTTACCCACACATGTTTTATTCTTCAAACGTTTCATCTCCATAAAAAGTTTGCTAATTTTTTGTTTCAAATTATGTATACACTAAATTTAAATAACAACATAATTAACCTAATCATCATAATTGCTAAGCATTTATTGTATCTAAAAATATGTGATCACAGTATTTAACATTAATTGATTTCATATATATTTTTTGAATAAAATATATGGAATTTTTTGAATAAAAATATATATAAAATCTGTACACTGCTTTTACATATAAATGCAAATACAGGATTCATGATATTTGTGATTTTAATTCACTGTTGTCCAGTTTTGATCTCATTCATCTGAGACCGATGTTTTTCTTTTAACCCTGCTGTCCTGTTCGGGTCTATTTGCCAAAAAAAAAAGAATTATTTCTTACTTTGCAACTTATTACGCAGCGTAACGTTTTGGTGTTTCGGGACTTTATTACCTAATCTGAGGTCTTTCAATTTCATACGAGATAACAAATCAACTTCTTGATTTTTTTGATAAAAATTAAATTGTTACCTATAGTATGTTCGGGTCAATATAACCCACGTATTTAAACCGTTAAAAATTACATGTGTACGTATGTTTTGTTGGCAGTATTTTATATGTTTTCTAACAGTTTGTCAGTCAGGTACGTCTATAAATAGAAACAAGATTCTGCAAGCTAGAACTTGTAAAAAATGTGTAGTGTAGCTGGACGATGTCATTTAGAAGCGCATGTCACGTAGAAAGAAGTGACAGTGGTAGGCTGGTAGGACACTTATATACCAAGCGCATTCATTTACATTTTAAATTTCAGTCTATGTTTACATGTTGACAATGTCGCATCGAAGAACACTAACCGAAGATGAACTTCGCGAGCTCGCGAACGTGTCAAAGAGTGATGAGTGTATATCAGAAAAAGAAAAAAATACAAGTAGTGAGAGTGAGGAAATAAATAGTGATGATTCTGCTGTTCCATTCTCCGTACAGCATCCTGTAGAACCTTCTGTAACAGTTCATTCAATAGACGGTAATATCCAGTGGTCTCTCTATCCTCCTTATCAACGCGGTCGTTTTTCTACGGCCAATGTTATAAATAAGGCTTTAGGAGTTACAAGGTACGAATGTGCACGAATTTTCGATATCAAAAATTCATTTTGACGCACTCTCTTGTGACATAGTTGCAAACCAAATTCTAAATATGACCAACATGGAAGGACAGCGTGTTTTTGGAATCAACTGGAAAGACTTAGATAAAATTGGTTTTCAAGCATACATTGGTCTTTTATTGTTAGCTGGAGTTTTTAAGTCCCATGGCAAATCAACTAAAAGTTTGTGGAATTAAGTAATACGTTTCGATAAAAAAAACTGCTAGACAGGATAGAAGACGTACTGATAAACCTGCTGCAATACGTGAAATTTGGGAAAAATGGGTAGAAAATCTACCAAAATTTTTTAACCCTGATGAAAATGTTACCATCAATTAGTTGCCTTTAGAGACCGCTGTCCCTTCAAACAGTACATTCCAAGCAAACCAGCGAAATATGGCATACAAATTGGGCTTTATGTTACAGTAAAATTTCGTATGCTCTAAAATTGCAGATCTAATCAGGAAAGGAAGCAGGTGCCGCGCCGGAACGGAATCAGGGAATGCGTGTGGTGTGCGACTTGTGTAGTAATTTGAAAGGCCACAATATTACTTATGATAACTTTTTTACATCATAATTTATGACAACTTCTAAAAAGAACAAATACAATGCTGGAGAGTATAAGAAAAAATAAGCCAGAGCTTCCAGCACAAATTGCGAATAAAGAAGTTCATAGTTCGTCTTTTTACTTTACGCAAGATACCCACTGTTGTTAACTATATTACTAAAAAGAATAAAAATGTTATTTTTATTAGTACTTTGCATCACTATAAAGCTATTGGTGACAGGAATGACAAAAAGCCCCAAATTATTTTAGATTACAATTCCAGTAAGGGAGCAGTGGATACTCTAGATCAGTTTATTGGTACATATACATGTAAGAGAAAGACAAATCGCTGGCCTATGATTGTTTTTTATTATATGCTGGACATTTCTGCTTACAACGCGTTTGTTTTATGAACATCAATAAATTCCCAATGGAACACCAACAAACTAACAAAATGGCGAATTTTTCTCGAAGAATTTAGAAAAACACTGGTGAAACCACTTATTCTATCCAGGCAAAATTTACCAAGAACTAAAAACTCACAAGAACTGATAAAAAGAACACGAACAGAAGCAAGTAGAGAAGATGGAAATTCTAATGAACCGTCTATGGACAATCCAACTCCGCCTGCTAAACGAGCACGCTGTAAATTTTTCTCTAAAAACGATAACAAGACTAATATTTTATGTTGTATATGTCACAAACATATTTGTAAAACTCATTATTTTTATTACTGTCCCAGTTGTAAACTAAATTAAATTTTGTAGATATTTGTTCCTAGGCTTTTCTGGGAAAGAAAAAAATGCCTTTTATTTTTGTTAATAAGGTTTAATTAACACTGGCAACATAATATTTGTTTAATTAACTATAATTTTTTGTTAATAATTTTTTTTTAGCACCATTAACTTATTTTATTTCGATTAAGGACCGTAAACCATAGTTGGGTCATATTGACCCGAACAGTACATTTGCATAGTTGACTCGAACGGTACGGCAGGGTTAATCATGTGCCAGCCTCATTTGTTGTCTTCCTCTGCCCCTTTTTGATTCACATGATATTTAGTACAGTCCTTATTTGTTTCGTCTCATCCTGATATTAAATTTGTTTGGTGATATAAAGCCGACAAAATTTTGTTTTTGTTTTTTCTGTTGGCCGTTTCATTCAAATATTTCACTTTAGTCGAATTTTGTACCTACTCGTTGCATTTTCTGTCATTCAGGTATATTCATGTATTTATTCAGGATCAGTTAGAAAACGATTTATTCTCCTAACAGTCGCTTTTCATTTAGCATTGGTATGTTGTAACTTGATGAACACATTGAGAGAAACACACATTGATAGAAACGTTTTGTTTTGAGTTACTGTTGATATTTATCAAATATGAGAGGCAGCCTTTCAAATACTGTCTATGCTAATTCTGCGTCAAGTTTTATTTCAGCAGATAGTTAAGTTTTTATCTGAATTATCTGTCAACAAGATAATTTAAGTAGTCGGAGCGAGCGAGTGGGAGAGTTTTTAGCATTTTTAACATTATACCATGAAAGAGCACTGACACGAACTTATTAAATAATTTATTTTCTGTATTTACTCAACTATTATCAATCTTATCTAAATCTAATTCGATTTGGAGAAATTTTTTTAGCACCTCGACAACTATGGCCATTGGTACAGAAACAATAATATTAAATATGTTATAAATAATGAAAACAAATAATAATTATATCAATTTAGCTAATGCCTATTAGGTTAAATCTTCTGGTAAAGTTTAGCGGTTTTTGGAAACTGTAGCGTTTTCTGAAAACAAATATTAATTATATCACTTTTATTAATGTCTATTAGGTTCAATCTTGTGGTAGAGTTGAGGAGTTTTTAAAAACTGTATAGTTTTTGTGACCTTTGTAGGTTTGTTGAGCATTTCCTTAAGGGAAGGTTTCAAGTCCAGTGCTTTATACAGATTGGTGAATTGTTTACTGTCGGTAAGGATGTGTTTTACAGTCAGGTAAACATTGCAATGATGGCAAGTTGGACAAATTCCAAAGGACATCAAGAAACCATGGGTATGTTTGGTGTGGTTGATTCAGAGTCTTCTAATAATTGTTGCTTCTCTTCTAGCTAGAAAGTCCAGGGAGAGATGACCAATAAACGGTTGAATTTCATAAAGTGTTGTTTTGCTCTTTTGCCCTATGTTTCGCCAAGTATCCTCTACTGACTTTTTGAAAACGAGATTAAGATCGTTAGCTGGGGTGACTCCAATACTTTGGTTGGTAGCTTCTTTGGCAAAATGATCTGCTGTTTCTTTACCAGTAATTCCAGTATGAGAAGTCAGCCATATGAGAGAGACTGTTACATCGTGAGCAGAGAATTTTTGGTAAATGTCATAAATGATTTAAACTGATGGGTGGTCAGTGAAAATTGTATTGACAGAATGGATAAATGAAAGGGAATCTGAACAAATGGCAATATGTCTGTTTTGATGGAAGATGCATTTAAAAGCCAACAGAATACTATAGTCATAGTCATAGTCATCTTTATTGATCCTTTAAGACATTCAAAATAAATGTATAGGATACGTCACTACAGAATTTGGTATAAAAACATTAATGTGTATAATACAACATTCACAGTGTAAAAAAAATTGATAAAACATAAAATATATAAAATAACTTTTTTACAAGTAAACTATGAAGCTATTGCAGTTTGTCCTCAAGATATTCATTTATAGAATAATATGCTTTTCTTAAGAGTAAATCTTTAACATTTTTTTTAAATTTAGAGATAAGTGGTATTTCTTTCACAGTTTTTGGCAAATGATTGTATAAGGTCAGTCCCATATATCTGAAGCAATTTTGAAATTTGGATGTTCCGTGTTTAGGAACTCGTAAAGATTCAGCACTTCTTGTATTGTAGTAGTGATTGTCTGAATTTACTGGAAATGTATTGATTTCCTCTTTGACATAAAGTAAACATTTATAGATATATAGGCAGTAGAAAGTTAAAATTTGATGTTTAATAAAAACTGGTTTACAAGACTGTTGATAATCCAAATTAAAAATTTTACGGATAATTTTTTTTTGGTTAATGAACACTTTGTTACTATCTACTGAGTTCCCCCACAAAATTACATTGTAGCACATGTGGCTGTAAGCAAGGCTATAATAAACGTTCATTAATGCCGAGATGGGTAGTGTGTTTTTAATTCTAGATATAGCATAAAAAGCTTTATTCAATTTCATGTTCACTGAATTCACTTGCTCTGACCATTTGAGATTACAATCAATGAATACACCCAAAAACTTTGTAGAGTGAGTGGAAGATAGCATATTGTTTCTATCTTGGATGGTTAAGATATAGTCATATTTAGATGAGTTGTATGAATGAAAATAAATAATTTGTGTCTTGTCAATGTTTAATATTAGTCTGTTGGTATTACACCAGCGTATAAAGCAGTCAACAACAGTATTCATTGTCATTTTTAATTCCTCTAGTGTATGTGCAGAGACTATTAACGAGGTATCATCAGCAAACATTGATATTATAAGTGCCCTTATGTGATCTGGTAGGTCATTAATAAAAATTAGGAATAATAATGGTCCAAGCACGGATCCCTGTGGTACTCCTTTACTTGTTGTGTATGGTTCTGAGCTTGATTCTTTCATCTTAACAACACTCTTCCTGTCACTTAAGAAATTTATTATCCATTCTAGAAATATCCCTCTAAAACCAATGTTATATAATTTGTTACGAATAAATGTTATGTCTAAGCAGTCAAAAGCCTTATTTGTTTTGTGTGCTTTATACCGTGTTTTTATTGGACAATATAAATTTAGATTGTAATCTAAAATGCTAACAAATGAATTTGTGGCATATTCAGCATTCAATTGTGAATAAACTTAATCAAAAACTGTAGAAGAAATCCCTGCTTTAAACATCAGCATATTTTCATCTGACATATCCCTCTAACTGATGGGTTTTTTATCTTTTTTCGATACTTTATTGGCTTGCAAATTTACACTAAGTGAAAATACTTTATGGTCACTGAAGTGACCCTCGAACACATTTGATTTATAAAGATGTGGTTCGATATTTGTCAATATGTAATCCAATTTTGTAGATGATGTTTTACCTACTTTATCTACGAAAACTCTTGTAGGAGCCTCAGATGTGACTCTCAGATTATAACTTACTAAAAACTCGTTAAAAGATTGCTTATTATTAGACATGACAAGATAATCAATGTTTAGATCCCCACAAATATAAATATCATGATATGACTTACTGCATAGCTCCAATATATTATGTAATTTACACAGAAAACTCTGAACTTCTCCTGATGGCGAACGATAAACACTAATAACACAAATTTTCCTATTGGCTATAAACAGAGAAATCGCACAGCACTCACACACCATTTCTTCACTAAAGTTAGAGACATCTAATATTTTGAATTTAATATCAGTTTTGATGTAGATGATGGATCCTCCATGGATATGGAACTTTCGACAAAAATAAGAGGCGATGTTGTATCCATTCAGGGTCATAAATTGGATGTTTTCTTCAGTACACCAATGTGTTCACCAATATAGTTCACTTGTGTAAACGCTGCATGTTGAGGGTAACCAAGATTAACTTTCAAGTTCATGTTTTGTGATTACTGCACGGCCAACACCAGTGATAGTTTAAGAAGTATCGGAATAGAGAATTAAATCGTATGATTTTTTTGTACAATTTTTAAAAATACTTTCTTTATAACAATTCAACTAAGATTCATGTGTGTTGAAGATAGTGAGTGATGTGTCTATTGAAGGAAGATTTTTAGTCGGGGGGGAAGGATAAAGATAGAGTCAGATAGAGATAGTCAGAAGGAGTTCAATATTTTTAAGTGGTGGAGAAATTAATTGAGGTGTAGGTTTTATGATAAGGTGTTGTATATTATATGATATTATTATGATATATGATATTAATCCGCTATTGTTGGTATATTCGTGTTGCTTATTTTTTTTTTATTAGCAGAGTGTAGCAGGCTCTTTTTTTCCTTGTATAATAAATAATTGTATTTTAATTACCAATTTATTTAAGAAAATATTTGTTATTGAACCTAATTTTAATTTATTTTGTTAATTTTTCTAATAGTCCACTATGTTGGATGTTTGACTATTTGTAAACACCATAATTGTTGTCTACAAAAATACACGTCAGCATACTGCGAATATGGACCAGAAAACCAAGAACTGGTTGACCTTCAATCAGCACTCAATTGTCTGCACGTCATAATTATTTTATGTAATAATGTATATCCATAGTATGGCCAAAATCGTCTGAAATATAAGGAAAATAATATATGCCTAATGTTTTACACAGACGCCCATAATAAATCTGCTTGTGAATTATAACGGATTGTTGTATAATTTGTCGATTATTATTTTATGGAGTAGCAATATTTAAATTAGAAACTAGAACTTTAAATAACCATAAACTATAAAAATGTTTTTTTTTCAATCCTGTCATGTGAGTAATTCTTTTTACTCACTTCTGCTATTTATGGAAATTTGGGTTACTCCTGGTGTCGTGTTTTTATTTTTAACCCAATCTGTAGAGAAAAAAAAACATTCATTAGTTACCGAATTTTTGAAACCAGCACAGCGTTATGAACGGCAATACCTGAAGTAACCTCCAAGTGCTTGCAACTCTAAGTTGTTAGTTATAATTTTTTTATGGCACTTTTAAGGTACAAATACGATGTTTTTTGATTATTTTTATTGTATCAAATTAATAATTTTAGGGTAAAATGAGCACAGTATTATAAAAGTACATAAAAAAATCTTTAATTTGAGCTGTGCTAAATTAAATTGGACCCAATAGTTTATGCAAAATTAACGATTGAAGGTCCAAGAATGTCAAAATTTTCGCGATTTTTTATTTAGTGTATAATTTACTTTAGTTTTAATCTCAGCCAAAAAAATATCGCCAATGTTCACAATATTTTCCGCTACCCCAGATAAAAATAAGAAATTAGTCCATATTTAATGAAGATATCATAAATTTTTCCGAGCATCGCTAATTTGAAGTTTCGAATTTATTTTGCCTCGCCGGGCCGACAGGAGAAGAGTTCGTCACCACAGAACCAATTTGGCTACTAAAAAAACAATCAACTTTACTCATGTTTTTTGACTCAAAATAGAAATTTTAAAAATCTAAATCATTCATTTTTTTCTCTACATCTCTATTCTAGCCTTTGGGGTGAATAGTAGTTTTCATTTAAAATTGCGACCTAAATTCACCATCGTGAATTTAGGAATGAAAATGGGAAACCGTTTTTGTTCAGTATCTCTGCCATTTTCAGCTTTTCGACAAAAATGGTAACAACTAAAATTATTGCAAATACGTTGACCTACAACCTTTCTTTCCACAAATTTTTCGTACGTTTAATATTTTCCGTGTTAAGGCAGGAAATAGTAGAAGGGGTGAAAGCATAATTATCGAATTCTCTCGTTTATTATTAACTTTAAGATATAAACAACAATGGACTGACTTTCATTTTATATAATTTTGATCTTGGCTGAGGCGTGAGCGTAAGACCTTACTATATAGGAATTGTTTTTGTTTAATATCTCGGCCATTTTAAAGTTTTCGATGCAACGTTAAGTACGTTCGAAAAAAAGGAAAATAGTGAAAGGGGAAAGGAAATATAATTATTGAATTATGTCGTAATGAAATTAACAAGAACAACAAGACCAGAGTTATAATGCCAACAGGAGAAACATAATGCATAAAACTAAAAGGAGGAATCCGCCAATTAGACTCGCTCAGCCCATTGTTATTCAATATGGTGATGAATCAAATAATTCACGAAGTAAGAAAACGACAAGGATACCACATGGAAGCGCATAAAATCACGATACTATGCTATGCCGATGATGCAGTACTAATTGCTGATAACGCAGATGACCTACAAAGGCAGCTCCACACTTTCAATATCACAGCAAACAAACTTAATATGAGAATATCAGTAGAAAGAACTAAATGCATAGTGATCAGTAAAGAGCCGCGTAGATGTAAACTAGAAATAGAGGGCAAAATTGTAGAACAAGTAATGAAATTCAATTACCTAGGAGTAGAGATCACTAGTAACAGGGATATAAGAACAGAGACCACAAGGCAAGCATCAAAAGCGGCAAGAATAAGTGGTTTCCTCCGAGAAACCATATGAAGAAACAAATATCTGACCACGGAAAGCCAAATGAAAGTATACAAGACAACTGTAAATTAATTACTATTTAACTGGGAATAAGCCACAATTAAAGGTTAAAATACGTTTATTGACGTTTCAATTTCCACTTCAATATAGCTTCAGAACAATATTAAGACAACTGTAAGACCAATCCTAACATATGTAGCACAAGGACCGATACAAAAAAGACGAAACAACAAATCAACAATATCGAAATGAAAGTATTAAGATCAATAGCGGGCATATCATTAAGAGACAGACAAACCAACAGAAGTATACGAGAACAATGCAAAATTCAAAATATTATATATATATATATATATATATATATATATATATATATATATATATATATATATATATATATTCAAAAACAGGTGGATAAAAACAAGAAAAAAAAACTGGAACGAACATGTAAACCGAATGGGACCAGATAGATTAGCGAACATCTGTAAAAACAACAAGCCGTATAGCAGAAGACCCGTTGAAAGGCCGCCAAAAGGTGGAAAGATAATGTACAGTCAAAAACGACTGAAACAGAATAAGAGGCAGACAAACATGAGTAATCCTAGTCGCACGAAGAAGAAGAAGAAGAATTATGTCGTTTATTATTAGCTTTACAAAATGAATGTACATAAATAAAAAGCAAACTTGACGTATTCGGTAAAGGCACGAGCATAATATCTGACAGGGAATGGTTTTATAGAAATTGTTTTTATTCAAGATATCGGCCATTTTCAACTTTTCGACAAAATGGTACGGACTTTGTTGCAATTATAATCTCCTATATTTTTTTGCAAATTTTTTCGTGTGGTCAATATTTTCCGAGCTAAGGGGGAAACTAGTGACTTAAATATAAGTATTGAATTATCCCGTTTATTATTAACTTTAAGACATAAATCCACTTTGGAATTAGAGAGTTATATTTTATACAATTCTGATTTCTTTGAGTTTTTGTGCTACAATCACGTTTAAGGTCCTAAGCCTAACGAACTCTAGACAATGACTTCATCAACTGCAAGCCATAAACAGGAAAGAACGATATTGATTTTAGGAAAAAAATTAAGAAAATTAAAATTGTATAAAATATAATTGTCTTCATTTTTGCTTATGTACGTTCATGTCGTAAAGTTAATGATAAAAGAGATAATTAAATAATTATGCTCTCCCCTTCGTTCACTATTTCCCCCATAACTCGGAAAATAACGACTGCATGGAACAATTTGTAATCTAAGTGACCCTTTTTGTATTTAAGTTGAAAATGGCGGAGATATTTAGCAAAAACGGCTCTTATTTACAAAATTTTGGGGCAGCTTTCCTTGCAAGTCAAATGCTACCCAACTGCACTACGAAATTAACAAGATATATGTGCGCCTAAACAATTTTTAAAATTAGGTTCAACGTAAAGTTTTTACTTAAAAAAAATATAAAACATGGTTATAGGTTATAATATGAATAGTTTTAATAATATCATAAAGAAAACGATTAGAAAGGCGACGCCAGTCGCGGACTCTATCCCTGACCTAAAGAAGACTCAACGATCCCAATCTGGGGCCATTATGAGAAACTTTAGTAACTTTAGGTTGTTTTGGCAGATTACTATTACTAAAAGGTTATATACAATCTTGATACAAGAGAGCTGAATATGCTGAAGCTGAAGGGACCAGATGTGGAATACAATGGCAGAACTTTCAGTTCCAAAAAAACTTATCCAGCTAGTTCAGTTATGTGTGAATAGCTGTAGATCCAGAGTACGGATAGGTAACAAACTCTCAAAATCTTTCGAAATAAGCAATGGCCTGAAACAAGGAGATGCGCTGTCACCTCTCCTCTTTAATATCATCCTGGAGAAAGTAGTAAGAGCAGCACACCTTAAAACAGTATTACTGACAGTAAATGGACCAAAATTACTACTACCATACGCAGATGACATTGACATTGTGGGAAACACTGTCACCAATGTGAAGGAGACTTTTAATAAATTGGAGGTAGAGGCAAAGAAAACTGGTTTAAGGGTAAACGAAGAGAAAATCAAATACATGTGCATCAACAGACAAAGGGGACGATATAGAATAGGGCAAAAAGTGACAATAGACCCATATAACTTTGAAAGAGTGAAGAGTTTTAAATATCTCGGAGCAACAATCACTGCAGATAACAATATCGCGGAAGAGATTAAAGGAAGAATTCAGGCAGCAAACAGATGTATGTACAGCCTCCACAATACTATTAAATCTAAAAGCCTAACACGAACATCAAAGATTAGAATATATAAAACGGTGATTAGACCGGTGCTCATGTATGGGTGTGAGACGTGGACCCTGACCAAATAAACTGAAAGAAAACTTAGATGTTTTGAGAGGAAAATCCTCAAAAGAATCTTTGGGCTTTATCACGACATTAATAGCAACCAATACCGTATGAATGAATGGGCTGGCCATGTCCATAGACTTCCTAATAACCGCCTTGCCAAATTAATATGGGGGGAAGCCCCCACAGGAAGAAGACCCTTAGGACGTCCACAAATGGAGAGACAATATATGGTCAGATCTAAGAACAATGGGACTGTCCACTGACCCAACTATCATGGACGACCGTTCAAGATGGAAGCAAGTTGTGCAGTCAGCCAAAATCCACCCCGGGTTGTAGTGCTACGAGAAGAAGAAGAAGAAGAAATAGAAAGTCTGTCGGGTGTTAGAGAGCTTATAATATATACCAGATCGACTTAAATTCTGAGAATTTATACAATAGTTGATAAAAGATGTTTAATAAAATAATTGGCAGCTGTAAGACCAAAGTAGAACAGACGGCTTCCAGCAAAGAAATCAACCGTTAGCCTAAACTACCAACTATTGCTGAATGGTACGAATTTAAATGCACAATAAGATTTTTCGATTAAATTAAAGATACGGGATTGAGAAGAAGAAAGCAAAATCAACCAAAATAAAAAAAAGAACTGTAAAAGTCCATCCATAAATCACATCCGAGAAAGTCTTGTATTAAAAATGAAATCTGGGATGTCATTGAGGAGAGAAAGAAACTAAAGCAGAAAGGTCTAAAAACGGCAAACAACTATGAGAATACAACCGACAAAGTAAAATCATCAAAATAATGTACCAGAATAATAAAGACAATTACACGAAGTGGATATACCTGAATATCGAGAACCATCAACAAAGACACGAATCAGGAACAAAACCAATTACTCGAAGCTTCATAACACGGAGACTTACGATCGAAGATGAACAAGTGCAGATACTAATAGAAAATACTAAGATCCTTAACCGATGAAAAGAATACCACCACTATTTTATTAGCGACCAACCAGAACATCAATCGCAGATACACACATCAAAAGTGTCTGAGGAACACCAAGTTTTTATCTCATATATACATCAATTTTGATTGGATTTTAAAAAGTGATCTACCGTTATAACTCCTAAGTAGTCAGCAATAAATTCATGTTAATTTCAGTGTAATATGGTTTCTCTATAATAAAATAATGAATTAAAAGTTAGGAAATGTAATAATTTAATGGAAATTTTTAACATAAATATCAATATAAAATAAAAACCTTAATTACCTTAACAAAAACCTTACCTTAATAAAAACCTTACGTAAATCTGAAATTAAGCAGCATTAATTACAAATTGACATCGCCTTTGCATGCTTAAAATTAAATTATTAATTTCGTTTTGAGGCAATAGGTTCCATTCCTGTCTAAGCAGATCTTGTCTAGTATAATTGTATAGATGAGGAGCAGTCCGTCTCTAAGCTATATCTCATATATGCTCGATGAGATTAAGAGCTGGCGTATGTGCTGGCCACGGTAAAAGTGTAATCTTCATTATGGAATCATAATATCTTACTGCTGCTCAGTATGTGATCTTGTATTATCCTGCATGTAAGGCAAATCAGGGCCTGCAGTAGTGTCAAATTTAAGGACAAAAGATTTTAAGATATGATCAATATATTGATATTGATTTAAATTGTCTTTCATAAAAACAGAAACAGTTGGACTATGAAATATTATTACAGCTCACATTATAACTTGGTGACCACTATATCGACAAACACCCAGTACATGTCTTAGCCTCCCCAAACTCTTACTCTTCTTTAATCAGGGTAGAGACAATACCTAGTTCTATTTGTGAATAACATAAAATTCCATTCCTGTAAGCCCCAATGCACATGTTGTTATGCCCACCTTAATGGGTGTGTATTTTCTAAGACCCCGCAGAGTTTACGTGCAGTTATACGCACATTTAGACGAGCTAATCCTACATACCGATCCGGTCGAGGAATAGCTAAACGTTGAAGACATCCATGTCTTTCCGTAACATGATCAAATTGTTAATTTAAATCAATTAATTAATCAATTAATCAATCATATCACAGGACTTACCATTTTAACATGTATTAAATGCCAGAGCTCCGTGACTATCGTTGCTTTTAATCATTAATCAGCCAATCGCGTCCACTGTTGGACATAGGCCTCCCTCAGTTCTTTCCAATGTTCTCTACACTGGGCCGCTTGTAGCCAGTTTCCCGCTACACGTTTTATATCATCGGTCCATCTAGTCGTTAGTCGTCCTCGGCTTCTTTTATAGTTTCTGGGCCTCCATTCCATAATTCGTCCTGTCCACCGTTCATCTTGTGTTCTCGCTAAGTGGCCTGCCTAGTTCCACTTAAGCGTCGTGGTTCTTTCGATGACGTCTTGAACTCCTGATCTTTTCCTGACTTGTTGGTTTGTTATGTGATCTTGAAGGCTCACGTTCAGCATTGCACGTTTCATGGCTCGTTGTGTAACTCTGAGTTTATTCGCAGATTTTTGCTCTATAAATTTGTACAGGCAAAAAACATTGGATATAAACCTTTCGCTTGAGACACATGGGAATTGAACTTTTTAGAATACGGCTTAATTTGCCAAATGCTGCCCATGTCAGGCCTATTCGCCTCTGTATTCCATGTGTTTGATTGTCTCTACTTATTTTGATCTAATATCCCAGATATTTGTAAGTTTGTGTTTGTTATATGGTATTATTGTCTATAGTTATATTTCCACTCATTACGAGATTTGTCATAAGTTTAGTTTTCTCAAAGTTTATCTTAAATCCTGCTCTTTCAGACAGACCTTTAATCGTTGCTTTTAATAATCTATATATATTACAGGATCCAACTTGTAAATACAATACATTTTAGAGACGGTTATCGCCGTATTCCCGTTCTCCTTCGCTAATCCTCCCGGTCCAAGGCATGTTTCTCCTCCAAACCTCTTGATTCCATCGCTCTTCTAATTCCTTCATTCCATAAGCGTCAAGCTCTACCTCTTTTTCTTCTTCCAGGGGGCTTCGATCTATGAAGTTTTTGGAGCCAAAGTTCGTCAGGCATTCTCAATAGATGTACAAACCATTTTAAAACTCTTCTTTCTATTCTGTCAATATCCGTTTCTGTAGCATTCATGTTATTTTTTATAGATTCGTTGATCTTCTTTTCCTCCTTGATGTTCTAGCACTTATTCTCAAATAATCCATTTCAAGTGCCAACAATCTTCTCCTCTGGTCTGCATTAAGTGTCGTTACTTCAGATTCATAACAAAGACCTGATTCAACCATGGCTTGCCCTATTCTTTTTTTGTTCCTTTTGAAAATGTTGCGATCCCACCATAAGGAGTTCAGACGTCCTACAATTTTACGTCCCTGATTAATTCGGTGTTTAATTTCAATTTCTCTCAAGCCGTTCTTATCAATGAGTGCACCTAAATATTTAAATTTTTCTACTTGTTTAATTTCCACGTCCTCGTCTATCAACACTTCAAACCTTTTAACAATAATTTTCCTTTACTAAAATTTAATGACCATTAAAAATACCATTAAATGTTAGAATAAGTGAACATCAATGTTAAATTAAAAATAGAGAATTTAATAGGTCTTAAATATGTACACACGCATGGGAAAATGAAGTATATGTACACACATAAATGGTAAAAAGAGAAAAATCAAAGAAGCGGCTCTAATTATGCTGAATGACACTAATTGCGTCGCAAATTCCTAGGCAGAGTGTAGTAAGATATGGTTACTCATATTAAAAAACGAAATTACCAAAAAGAAAATACGACTCTTAGTAAGTCAGTAACATATCAGAATTTGGTGTTTATTGAGAGTAAACTAAATATAAGACCCAATACTTACCACCTCGGGATAGTTTTATGAGGTCTTTTACACTAATTACTAGTAATTACTTATAAAGACGAATCACATGCTGTGATTTGTTTGACGAATATTCTCACGTTAAAGTTAATTTCATGTAATCGAATGAACTATCTTGCAATAAAGTCATCCCAGGAACGCAACTCAGCTATATTGGCAATAAATTTTGAAGTCATCTACATTAAAATCTATAATATATGTCTGAATTATTAATATAAATGAGTCAGATAAAAATTGAAACGTCAATAAATTTATTTTAAAATTCAATTATGGCTTATTTCCATTAAAATAGTAATCGTAATTTTATGTTGTTCTCAGTTTTTAATTGTTTATAACTCAGAATTTGTTCAAGCCACTCCAAAAAATTAAAGAAAAATGTCCAGTCGTAAAAAATTGATTGTTATAATTTGTTTAAAAAAATTGATTAAAAAATGTTGAACAACTTTTCGCCTGGGCGACCTCGTGAACGCTATTTTGGGGTATTTCGTGAAAGTGATTAGACAAAAAAATTTGGAAATATTTTTCCGAACAAACCCGAGCTTTTCGTCTTATCAAAAAGGTTAAAATCTTGTCGAACCTTGTATTAAAATCGTCTAAATGGTTTTTAGGTAGATTTATATCTCATGTAAAAATTAAACAAAAATATTATTTCTTATTTTTGTCAAATTCTATATTTAAATGTTTAGTATAAAACTATCTAAAGAACGAACACAAAAAGTTCCAATGTAAAAATTTATTTTTTACTAAAAGCCTTCCATAAACACTCAAAGGGCCAATTTCTAGTTGTAAACAGTCAAACCGTTGTCAATTGCCGCTTTTTTCCTATTTTAGTGGGTCAAAAAAGCAACACTAACAAATATGTACAATGTGTGGCGTATATAAAATAAAATAAAGCAATCAATTTTACAACGTCCAACGGTTTACAACCCAGAAAAAAGAAGATAATTTATCTCCGTTTTTCTAAACACAAAACCATTTTTATCCCGAGGGAAATATCGATCACGCTGTTGAGAATGCGAAAACTATCGGGAGGCCACACACTACTAAGCCAAGCGGACTCGGGTTCAATCAATCAAATCTGTAAGATGGAATACAAACTATCAATAATATATGAAACAACTAATCATGTAAAATGAGAACATAGTATCCAATATTCCAAGAATAAATAACTTTGCCACATTATAATAACATTGTCGGTAGCGTGATTTACAAATAATTAAAATGCAAATAGCGAATTTAGTCTTCTTGCTTTAATGTATAAAATAATTTATTTTTTCTTTTTCATAATATTCTTTATACTTAGTCTTTTTAATATTAATTCTGAAAAATTACATTTGTATAATTTGTTTCACGGTTTTTCAGTCCAGCATTTTCAGTCCAGCTGGGTTTTTGCAAGATTGGCCTGAATCCAGCTAGATCCAGCGCGTATCCAGCAAAATGTGGAATCAAAATAAAAACACGATTTTAATGTTTTTTTTTGTTCATTTATTACTTAAGGTTATACATCTTAGGTGTATATAATCAAATAAGGACGTATAATCAGTCACAATTCGCAATCAATCTTACCTCTCTTTAACTTAAAATGGCTAGAGCAAATGCCACAATTATTGTGAGATTAAAAAAAACTCGTACTCAGTAAGCCGTGGAAGTGAAACATATGGCTTTGCTTCTGTCGGCTGAGAATTGTCACGAATGAAATTTTATCCAAATGAACTTATCTGTTGTAAGATCATTTGAAGCAAATTTCATTGATGGCAATTTTGAGCTGACACAAGTTAAGTAATATTTTTTCTTCCATGGCTTACTGAGGACGAGTTTTTTTGGATATCATGATAAAAATAAGTCTGTATTCAAAATTTATTTAGTTTTTTGGAAGTGAGACCGTAAAAAACATATTTTATCTATCATCTTATCGTCTAAACTACTTCGCACAAATCTCCACATATAGACGGTTGCGGATAAAGCCCTTTCGGCCTCTACGCTGGTCGGTTTTAAGGTCATCAAATAGTCATAAACCATAGAAAAATTATCGCCTTTCACTCCTTCGGTCTCATAAACGGACATTTCCTTTTTCAAAATCTTTTCGTGATCTTTTTGGGAACCAGTTTTTTTTTTGGTTATAAAAGGTTTCTATGTCTCGTTTCAGTTCAATCTCAAGTTCTTATTCTAAAGTAAAATTCACGGTGTCCGGATTAGCTGGCATATCTTTTACTTCCATTATGTCCTCTTGCACTGTTTCCACAATCACTTGTTTATTTATACGACTTAACAAATTTTTCGTCTCTTGTCGCATTGCATTCTTTTTCGGCATGGGGAAATAACCAGCATTGTTTAGTTCTTTGTCATACTTTTTTTGGATTTTGTAAGTACACTAATGTACCTGTAATTTCAGAGAGACGCCGTTCCGCGATTCTGTTGCATAGTGCTTCCGATAGCTCGACACTAAGGCTAGAGTTCTGGCTATTTAGTTTGTCTAAGACAAATTTTAAAGTTGTGTCGGCCGTTATCAAAGTGGTCTCTCTTCTGCAAAGAGCTTCTACAGCCAGTTTCACCGGTTGAAGAATGGCGATCAACTCATTGATTATTGACCACTCGCCAGCAGAGAATTTTATCGCAGAATCAATGTCTATCAAAGCTTTATTGATGCAAACTTTTAGGCTGTAGAAACATTCCAGCATACTAAGCAAACTGTTCCACCTGGTGCGGCAGTCAAGAATCAAACTTAATTCCTTGACTTTCTCTTCCTTGACATGTTTTTGCAAGAATATGTCGTCTTTGGTAGGTGATTTTTTGAACGTCTTAATAACTTTTCCTATTTTCATGAGTAGATCGCTGTAACGGGGAATCAATTCAACAAGACTTGCCGATGTTGGTTCGATTGTTACTGCCAACCTTTCATTCATTTCTGTCTCCATATTTTCATTTTCATCTTCATACTTATTAGTGTCGTCTATTGCTACTTGTTCTACTTCTCTTTGAGGTTTTTTTTATACAGCACGTCTACGACAGCCAAATGAATTCCATGTGCATAGCACAGTTGTTGATAGCAAGGGATGAGCTTGCCAACTTTCACCATAACGGATGCGCCGACGGTTATGATACCAATGGTGTAGAATTCAATCATTAAACCAAAAATTTTTAACCGTTCTGCCACTAATTTAATGCCGTTTTCGGCAATGCATGAGCCGTGAATTCTGATTAAACCTAGATTAAAATGTTCATTGTGCAAATTGAGATTTATGTATCTGTGATTTTTTTGTAGGTCCACTCTTCGAAGCTAAACGAAAATCTTTGTCCTTTTTGTTTAAAATTAGTAAATTTTTTTATAAGATTTCCTTGGACTTTCTCACCTATAAATTATCACTCTTATACTGTTCAGAGAAGTTGGTAATTGGAATCCACTTTTTGCGAATAACCGTCTTAAGTCGGATGAGGTACAAAATGAACTCAAGCTAAAACCATCTTTGCAAATCATCCTAGGAACCATATCTTCCATAGAATTTTCTCTTTCAAAGTAGGAATAAATAGTCTTCTTCGACTTTTTGCTCGGAATTATTTCTTGATTATCTTTATTTTTCGACGAGATTGTTTTTGGGGACATGGGGAGGTGGTATAATAGTGCTGGAGCTGGAACTTGAAGAAGAGACGTTGTGTATCTTTTTCAGATGTCCTTTTAAGCCTGTTGTTGAGCGGTTGGTAATCAACAATTTTTTTGAGCATAAAGAGCATCTTGCACTCATCCAGTTTTGTGAAAAAGTCCCACAATTTTTTTATCATCTTCAAGAGACATTTTAATTAATGTTGAAGTAACTGGAGCAGCATTAAATCTGAAAAGAAAAAAAAACGTCTGTGAAATAAGGTGTAGGTATAACTCGTCCAGATAAAGAAAGAAACTGTAAATGGCAATGGCTATCTGAACGTGAGCGTAAATGAGAAAACAAGAACGCCTGATATATGTGTGAGCCTTAGTCTTAGTGTGAGCGTGACCACCGGCATGACCACCGACAGCCCTTTATAGACTGTTTCTTTATCTGGACGAGTTATATTTGTTGAATGGTTTGATTGAAAAAAAAATCTAAAAATTAAGGGGTTACATAGGTAGTGAGGGTATAAAAAACGACATTTTAAAGAAATTATATCTCAAAAACTAAAAATTATTTTTATTTGTAATTAAGACTTATAAAAGTATAGTATTAGAAGTACTCTGAAAAAAGAAGTTCAGCCAAGAATATTCATTTTTATTAATTTCACAGTAATTTTTCACCAACAGCCTTTTTCTTGCGGTGGACATGATATCTAGGTCTAGCTTCATCTGAAATCAAAAAATTAAAAATTTTCTTGTAGTTTGTACCTCTGGCTAGTGAATAAACGAAGGAATTTTCATTAGGTCAAGTCGTTTTTGTTTTATACAAAAAAAAATACTTTGAAAATGATCAAATTTGAAAAAATGAGTAAAAATTGGTGTCGAAAATGTGTTTTAACTTATGTAGAACCTTCAAATTTCGGTTTTTCTTTAATTGATTCGTGTATTCACTAACCAGAGCTATAAACTACAAGAAAATTTTAGACTTTTTAATTTCAGATGAAGCTAGACCTAGATATGTCCACCGCAAAAAAAGGCAGTTGGCGAAAAATTGCTGTGAAATGGGCAAAAATAAATATTTTTGTAAAAGATCGCACTCGCACTGTGATAAGATCGCTGTTGATAGTTAAGAAGGAAGTGTTTACTATTGATTGGCGGTCCTTATTCAATTAACTTAGATAAATCATCAAATGATGTTCTAATCATAAATTATGCTAAATTATTGGATATTTAGTCAAATTACTTACCATTCAGTTTCCAAACAATACACTCGGCAGTACAGTAGATTGAGAGAGGCACTTTTTAGGCGTGAAAACATTTTTACTGTCGACGATAATTTAGTATGTCATAAAAGAATCCACAATCTCACTGTCGTCCAGAGATACCCAAAGGTTGCACTTGGACCGGGAAATCATCCAATCATGTAGCCTCTGCAATCTGGCACCGTTTATGCCAAACAAATATGTCAAATATAACTACTGTGAGACGTGTGTGTGACGGATGTGACAGTCAAAATAATAACAGGATTGTGCTTACTATCTACTTGACATGGTTATGCAAGCGAACTTCTGTGAATATAAAGACAATGGAGCTATAATTCCCTGTTAAAAAGACCTCATTTATCTCTCCCAAAACGAAATTTGGGCTGATTGAAAAAGAAATAAAAAATCTTGAAGTTATAGCAAATCCTGCAGAATATTACAAATGAAATAAAAAATTATAACACTGTTTTGTTAGCTGACCAAGATTTTAACTTTTTCAACTGAAACATTGAGGCTGATAGCTTTATTAAAGCTACAAGGCAGTGACATTTTAAACTTATCAAATGTAAACGACTTTATCTGAAGCGATCCATCAAAAAACCTGGAGACATTTTGGTGAAGGATGATCCAAATTTCAACAGTTCAACTGGAGTGTTTCGGAGCTTAACCAGGATTAAATAAAGGTTATCTCGTATCAATTTTACCATACTTGAAGCCAACAAGATACAAAATGTCAGTCAGGCGAAGTTAAAAGACGTCAAAAATTTGCTTGAAATTCATTTTGGAGACACCTGGCTCCAAAATTCATTTTGGAAAACTACAAAGCATCTTTACCAAGTGTACCTAACCACGAAGACTTATTCTGTGGTCCATAAAGTGAAGGAAATATAGCACTATCTGTTTAGTTTTATTAAAATTTTATTAAAATAAAATTAATTTTGACAAGAGTAACTTTTGATTTAATTAGACCCATTTTAAATGACTTGGAGGTAGTGAAATTTGTATCAAAGTAACGAAAGTTACAGTATTAGTATCACAATCGCCAATGTTCATTTCTCTTATTGAATTTTATCAATATATAAGTACTTGACAAATTATAAAAAATGTGTGTGAAAAAAAAAATCCTCATGACATATTTATAACAATTTATAATAATTAGGCAAATCGTAACCGAAATAATGCTACCACAGAATTTCGCGGTTCCTGTAAAATTGGTCAATTGAATTCACGTGCAGCTGATTTTGCTTTGATTTTTTAAACCATCCTAAAAACTGAAAAAAAATATTTTTTGCCTATAAAACGTTTTTTATAAATTTTAGAGCAAATGGTTTAAATAAAAATTTGTAGATCATAAAATGTTAGGTTTCTTCCCATATGCTTTATCCAAATCACCGTAAAATTCCTCTTTCATTTCTGCACTCGTTTCCTCTGATGGTACATCATGTAATCTTTTGAAATTTACCTTTTATCTTTAGAATACATAATCTTTCTGAAATTGCTTTGTACTAAACAATTAACTCCTTTAATTTTTTGTTTATTAGAAAGCCTATTTCCAATATACTATTTGCAACCCCACTATTAAAGAAAATATAGTTTTCCTGTAAAGCTATAATATTAAATTTGTATTTATTTACTTCTTCACAAAAGAGTTTTAGCTCTCCTTCGTCAAACCTCCCTTTGATATTTTACGTTCTTATCTGTATACATTTGTTACATACAGTCTGTCTTTTTCTCGATTCCTTTTTTATATTTCATCGTCGATAAATATCTTTTGAAATCAAATTTAAATATGCTTTCCTTCTATTCTTTCGTCCGTTAGAAGGTTCCTGACTTATGCTTGTATGTCTCTTTCTAATTTGGTCATAGCGTCTTTTATATAGATCTTTTCTTTAATGTTCTTCAATTTATTTTTATTTTTCATGCTATTTTATAATAACTGCTGTTATTTTTTCTGCTCAACTCCTTAACTTAACCAAACATGTTTTCTCTTTCAATTTCTTGAAACATTTACTTAAGCTACATTTACTGTTATTTCAGCTCCTATTTTTTCTTTGCTAAAATTCTTTATTATTTCTCGCAGTTCTTTCTGCACATTATTTTTCGTTGTACTACTATAGTTTATAGAGTCCTTGTACTACTATAATTTTTACTTGTTTTTCACTTTCTATTTTTTCCACTTTTCCTTTCGTCAAAGCGAGCTCTTATTTTAGTTGCTCCATTTTTTTCATGGCTAGTTCAGTTACTGTCTTTAGATCTTTTATTTTTATTTTATATTCTTTTTCTTCTATTTAATTTTTAGTACATCTATTTAATTTTCATTATGTTCAACAAATAATTTGCTCGTTTTGTATATTGCTTTTTATTAGTTTATTATAAATTTAAATATTTATCATTTTAAACTAAACTATTTATCAGTACGGGAAATTCATTTTATTTTTATTCTTTTTTTTTTCTTTATATAGGAGTTTTTTGTGGTGAAATGTGGTCAAACAGGATATTAGCTCCGGGATATGTTCCTGCTGCTTCTAATTATTTTCAAATTCCATTCGATTTCGTACCAGCAGGAGATTTTCACGTGTATTATTATCGATAAGAGACTTTTCGAAAGTATTCATGACGAGAATATTTATGTCACAAATAATATATATTCCCCTTTTCGTGTCCTTTTTACGCTGCCTTAGGACCTCTATGCCTATAATATAGTATACTTTAAAATTGTACTTGTTTTACAGGTATATCTGAAATTAATTACTATTTAAATGGGAATAAGCCACAATTAAAGGTTAAAATACGTTTATTGACGTTTCAATTTCCACTTCTGAAATCGTTCTCAAAATACAAACATTAGTTTGTATTTTGAGAACGATTTCCGAAGTGGACATTGAAACGTCAATAAACGTATTTTAACCTTTAATCGTGGCTTATTCCCATTTAAATAGTAATTAATTTAAAATGCCACAAGAAAATAGCTTCAGAACAATATTAAAAAACCGTTATGGGCCCAGCGTTATTCAAAATTTTCGGAGATTGGAAATTCTATACAAGAAACTGGCACATGTCAAAATTCAATCAAATTTTTACGAAGATGTAGAGACAACAACCTAATACCAAAGGGCTTGAAGTTACGTCCAGCATTTTCAAGCAGAACGTTGAACAATATTCTACATAGAGCCAGCTTGTAGATGATCCGCGAAAGGTTACAATATCATAGATGTAATTTATTTTTTGTTGAACAAGATATTGTAAGTATTAAAGATTTGCTTTTCGATATGATATCAAATTCTGATTTTGATCAAATTATTTTTCGTTTACATATAGTATATGAAAATTCATATATTAAACAAAGAGATATACATTTAAATAAATTTAATATTCTATTAGAACAAAAGACTAATATTTGTATTTTGAGAACGATTTCCGAAGTGGAAATTGAAACGTCAATTAACGTATTTTAGTCGTATTTTAACCTTTAATTGTGGCTTATTCCCATTTAAATAGTAATTAATTTAAAATGCCACAAGAAAATAGCTTCAGAACTATATCTGAAATATTTAGAATATTCTTAAAATTTTGTAATTCCTGGATATCTCGTGAGCTTTGAGATAAAAGATGTGGTATACAACCTAAAATCATCTTTTGTCATATATATATATATATATATATATATATATATATATATATATATATATATATATATATATATATATATATCTATGTGTGTGTGTATATATATATATTGTTATGATATGTAAAATCAAGAAAAATATTGGTTTGTTTAAAAATATTTCAAAATTCAATAACATTAAAATAATTCAGATAAGTAGGATAATATCCAACAAACATTTCGAAGAAGGAGAGTTATTAATTTCTTGAATTACCTGTACTAAACAAAATGTAAGCTTTGCATAAATTATTTCTTTGTTATACTTGAGTGACCCGCATAATTTTAAGTGAAAACAAAAAGACAATTGAACGGGGTTTTCCAAAATACATTAATGCAGTGATTAGAGACAAATAGAAGAGATTTTAGAAAGAGGTTTTTGTTAGTTTTTAAGAATTATAGAAAATATTATTTGTAAATAAGTTTTAGGAAATTTTATAATTATAGGTAAAAATTTGTTTGTTATCGAAATGAAAAAATGGGGGAATTGTGACGAGTTTTGATTGGCGGAGATTGAAAAAGGTGGGATAAGTATGTAGGAAAAAGTTTAGCGAGATTGAGGAGAGAGAAAAGATAATCAGTTGATTTTCGAAGTCTGTAAGAGGAACAGGATTGTTCTCTGGTGGTTCCAAAGAAGTAGCAAGCAGTAGTGTTGAATGTTAGTGAGTTTTTGTGGAGTTAGTGTATCTGACAGAAGCTGAAGCAGCAAAATATTATAAGTCATATTTTCCTACTTATATTCCAAGAGTCACTGTTCAGGCCAACGAGAGATTCAGTTTATCGTAAAGAGAAGATATTCCAAGAGTCATTTTTCACTCGGGCCAACGAGAGCTTCAGTTTATCGAGAGGAGAAAGGCTATCATAATTTGAATGATTGTTGCTTTTGAAGGAGATCATTAAGGACGATATACTTGCAACAATCTGTTGTAAGATTGCTGATTACATAGGGAGCGGTTGAGAGGAGATAATACAGTCTACAAGGAACAAGGATTTGGACCACTCATCATCAGAGAGAGATATTTTTGTTTTCTGCAGTTTTTTTTTCTTTTATTGATAACACAATTTTTACACGTAATTTAGAAAGGATATAAATATTTTGATTAGGAGAGTTAGAATAGTTTGGGATTTTGAGTTTTCAATTAATATTGTTTGTACCATAAATTTTGATTGTTCACGTACGGAGAACAAAATTTTGAGAATCCTTATATGAGATTTGTTTATTGAAAACTTTTGAGTGTGAATTATTTCATTATTTTTATTTCAATATATAGTGTTAGATCATATGTGTTTTTTATTATTCCGGTATTCTCTGGACCTTACCTTTCACATGTAATAGCATAGATATTGAAGCACGAATTTAACCCTGAGATAAAAGAATTAAAAATTGTGATAGAGTCATAATCATATCATTTAAATAATTTTAATTAATCAAAAAAATTAATTAGCTAATTATTGCTTGGCGCACCAAGACTTTAAATATCACAATAATATATATACATGAAAAAAAAAATGAAAAATGTTTGATTGAATGAGCAACATATTTAAACAAGACTACTAATATTATTAAAGACTCAGGAATCTAAAACTTGTGAGTTCTTAACAGTTTACAACATTAAACAATCCCTTATGCAACTAAAAACATAGATGAAGAGTTTATGGAAAATATTTTATAAGTCGAATTGCGTAAAGTCCAAACGAAATATTGTTCATGTGTCAAACATCTTTTTCTTGAATAATGAAAGTTGTGTTGTACATTACATAGTCACATAGATTACACACTATCATTCCTAAAAGGAAAGCATTTAATTTAGAAGAAAAAATTAACATCCTTATAGATGTTGAGAACGGTAAGAAGAAACCAGAAGTTTGTCGTGAAAGAGGAATTTCAAGTTTCACTCTATCTACCATCTCGAATCGAAAAAAACTACGTGCCGCAACTAATAAAGAACTGGATACTGCAATGGTCAAATGGTTTACCGTAAACAGGGATGCGAATGTTTCAATCAGTGGGTCACTGCTTAAAAAAAAGCAGCACAGTTTTCGCAGGTGCTAGGTGGTGATGAGAATTTTAAAGCATCGAGTGGGTGGATGAGCCGTTTTAAGGCCAGGCACGAAATTATATGGTGAATTTCAAATGGACTCAATTTTTCCGAGGTTTCCCATATTTCCCGGCCAGTGAAAACTATGTAGTTATTCATATTTCGACGAGCTACCCCAGATTAAAAGAAAAAGAGGGTTCTAGCTGCAATGGAAGCCGAGATAATGTAAATTTTTCCTACGTGTTTCAATTTGAAGTTCCGATCTTGAAAAAAAAACGGAGCTGAAACAGTTATTCTCCACTTTCCTATATCGATCTTTCGAAAGTACCTTCGTTTCGAAGGGCTGTGAGTTTCGAAAAATTGGATGAATTTTATAGCTATAAGTTTCAATATAAAGTTTAGATTTTCATTCAAAATTTGTGCAAATTTTACTTTTTAATATTTATAAACAATGGAGATATATTTTTTTTTTAAATAGTCCCTAGCTTCGTTACTATTGATCATAGAAGGTTTTTTTTAATGTGACTTTTTTTACCAGCTATCCAATGGTTGTACGTACAAGTCTGTAGCTTGAAAAATATAGAAGTTATTCCAATTGTTTATAAGTAAAAAATCATATGTCTTTTTCAAACGTTTATTTTGTAAATAATTTCGATGAAAACGCAATATGCATTTAACTTCTGATATAGTTTAAGTCTAAAAGAATCCTACGAAATTTGCTAAATGTGTCTAGCAACATTAATAGAGCAAGTTCAATAGTTTAAATATTATTTTAGCCTCAGGGATAAAGAAATTAAATAACTTTTAAACTATTTGACCGATCGGGGGGAAATTTCTCACAAATTTAAAAAACGGTTATTCCTCGATGTTCAAATGTATTAATAATATTTTATTTTGTTAATAAAAAAATTATTAAAATTTATATACTAGTGCAAAAACTACTTTTTTGTAAATATCTTTGTAAATTATTTATCTATTTGAATTTAAAAAGGGGAAAATAAACATATTCTTGATATAAAAAAATGATGTAAAATATAGGGGAAAAAACTTATACACAAAAAATCAAATTGTGGCCATAAATTATTATTGTTAAAAAAAACGCAAGGTAAAAATTCGAGTACTTTTTCATCTATTCATCATCTAGTAACCCCCACCTATGTCTTAAAAGCTTCAAAAATCTGTGAAAAATTTTTAAACCCTTTTTTTAACCAGACTGGGCTAAGTATAGATGTGGATATGGTGGTTTCATATTTTCCGGACTTTTGATCCTCTGCGTTTTTCTTGATTTCTGTTATCACTGCAATATCAATATTTAACCTTGATATACGTTAAACCTCTATAACCTTGATATTGATTAAATTTTTATTAAAAAGTATTAATAGGAATTTATGTTTTTATTTAATAGAATTTTGTAAATACTGCGTTTTTTTTAAGTACTTAATATAAATATCTAATAAATGCTCAATTTGTGCCAGTTATTGTAGTTGGGCAGCAGTTTTATCTTTATTAAAGTCTACATGATTATCCTAGTTTCACTCAATTGTTAAAACAGCATTTTAGCTTATCCATATATTGGGATATTTGTGTTTAGCCAGTGGTTACTAAAATACGATTTTAACGCTTCTAGCAATTCGTTATATTTATTGATTTTGTCTCTGTACAAATGTGATTCAATTACTTATTCATTAAATCTATCTGAATGAAATTAATAGGTATTATTAGCAATGTTTATTATTGGTATAATTTCGGACAATAGACTAAAACTGAGAGCACTAAATAAAAATAATTAACAATAAACTGAAAAAAAAATCTAATGGAAATTTCAAAATATTATAAAGTTTAATTTTATGATATACAATACTAATAGAGAATATCATCGAAAAAACTTAATTTAAAAAGATAGAGAAATCAATTTTTTATACGACTCGTTGGTAGCGTAGTCACCATGTGTAATATCGTCAATTTAAATTTGGTTGGGCCTATATTTGACAAATCTTTTGAGAACGTTAAGTAAAATTTTTTTTTTTTTTAGCCCTTTTTCTATCCGAATTGTCGAATAAAGGCCTCTCCCATTTCTCGCCATTCATCCCTGTTGTGTGCTAGGCGTTTCCACATTGGTCCTGCGACTCTTTTGATATCGTCGCTCCAGCGCATTTGAGGTCTTCCTCTTGGTCTCTTCGCATCGTACGGTCGCCAGTTTCCGACTTCTTTGTTCCATCTACCATCTTCGAGACGTTCGTTGTGTCCAGCCCATTTCCATTTTAATTTAGCTGCTTGTTTCGCGCAAAAATGTTACTGCCCGCAAAATCTTTTACAAATATTACTTCTGTATGAAAGAAAACAGCTCATAGAAAAACAGCGTAAGTTTTTAAATAAATCATCATCATGCTCATGCGAATGGGTCTACACCATGCGGCATTTCTTGCTGCCTAGCCTCTACCTCCTAATCTCTTTTTATCGCTTCAATCATCATCTTTAACACATTCGCGACCAACCGTCACACATGTGTGACAGTGAAGTTTTCGTAAGGACTGCTGACACATATGTGTGACACCGAACTTACGTGATGAAATGTAAAATAATTTTACCACGGTTTATCACAGTGGGTCTAAATTTGGCCACAGTCCACCTAAACAATCCTTCTTTCACACGCTATGGCTGGGTTGTGATTTGGACGTTTAAAAAAAGAAGAAATAACCTGTAAATTTATGGAACGTAAATTTATAGAATGTAAACGTCGAATACGAAAAGTATCGTAATTGTGTATAATTTAGAAAGGTAATATAAAAATGTAACTTATTTATACACCGTGTAATAACTTATTATTTATTTTAGACGTATTAACAATGTCAAAACGACATCTAAGTACACGAGACCTTCAATTAGAGGCCGAGATGGCTAGTAGGGTTAGTGGTTAGTGAGTACAGAAATGCCGAAAATATTGAATATGCATTCGAGAAGGACCATAATGATGAAATGTTTTATTCTAGTGGAAGTGAATATTCTCCTTCTCATTCTGGAAGAGAGACTGAGGATACTAGCAATGATGGGGGAGGGTCGAGCAATGACGGCGGTGAGTTGAGTAATGATGAGGGCGAAGCGAATGATGCAAATGAAAATGTGGTACAAGAAAATGATTGGGCGGACTGGCTTGATGTAGAGGAAAATATTGAGATACATTAGTTTACTGAACAAGAAAATATAAAAGTAGAAATTCCTGTTGATTCAACACCTATACAATATTTTTCATTACTATTTGATGAAGAGCTTTTGATAAAAATCGTAGAGTGGACAAATCACAGAGCTGCTTCACTCAAAGAAAACCGTACTTTAAAAAAATATTCCTTTTTAAGACGCTGGATGGATATAAATATTGACGACTTAAAAAATTTTTGGGTCTCTGCATATTAATGGGAAACATTAAACTCCCCTCCTTACGTTTATAGTGGAGCACAGATCCACTATATCACTTTTCAATATTTGGAAAAACTATGCCCAGATCAAAGTTTGAAGCTTTTCTTCAAAATATTTGTTTTTACAAGCCGGAAGACGTAGAAGTTCAAGATCGACTTTACAAATTTAAAAACGCTACGAGTCATATTATAAATAATATCTCTAAAGTTTACTATCCAGGAGACAACTTAAGTCTTGACGAAGCCCTCTTACTGTGGATGTGGAGAGGGCGGTTAATATTCCGACAGTATATGCCAAAAAAAACTAGTAAATATGGAATAAAAATTTATGAGATTACTAGCTCTGATGGATTTTTACTAAATTTCTTAATTTACAGCGGCAAGGGGACAGTAGTAAATGAAAATAAGCATGCGTTTGAAGTAGTTCAGACTTGTTACTGAATATTTAAAGAAGGGGCACACTATCTACATGGACAATTATTACAACAGTTATGAGCTTGCCAAGTGTTTACATGAAAAGAAGACCTACGTTTGTGGAACATTAAGAAAAAATAGAAAAAGTAACCCAAAGAGTGTTATTACAAAGAAATTAAAGAAAGGAAAAGTCGTATGGCAAAGAAGAGGTCCAATCATAGTATTAAAATGGAAAGATAAGAGAAATGATATAATGATTTCATCCAAGCATGGTTCCGAAATGGTTAAAGTTGAAAATCGTAGAGGCCAGAAAAAGTTGAAGCCAGTAATGATTCGTGACTACATTCCTTTATGTCGGGAATTGACAGAATTGACCAGATGACTTCATATTATGGCACACCACGAAAAACTCTGAGATGGTATATGAAAGTTTTCTTTCACTTACTAGATATTTGCATGTGGAATGGCAACTGGTTGTTGAATAAAAATAGGAACACGTCAAAGAAAACAAGAATGTCGTACCTTCAGTTTAGAGAGGAAGTGATCAAACATTTACTGGGACAAACAGAACGGCCAAGCAGAAAAAAGTTGTTGCGGCACACAACTTGAAAAAAGAAAATAAGCGGAAAAGATCGACAGTGCAGTGCAACCAAGAAAAGGGCTGTCACCTGGTACACATGCCAGAAATGTAAGGGGAGTGATGGACAGCCCATTGGGTTGTGTGTTACACCCTGTTTTGCTGAGTGGCACAGAAAAGACAATTAAACTTATACAATATGTTTTATTTTTTATTGGAAGTAATTTTTAGTTTTGTTAATATTGAATAAATAAATAATTTTTTATAAGTAGTAGCTAAAAATGTTTATGTCACATATTTGTGACACTTGGGTTATGTTCAAATTTTTATTACTATAGACCAGTGTCACATATGTGTTACATTATCCAAAACATTTTTTTTTTATAATTCTTGTTCAATTATAATACTCCTCGCCAAAAATGGTGGATTTGGCATGTTTCTTTCATGTTTAACCAAAATCAGTTTGACTGGACAGACCTAAAAATAGGTTGGTCGCGAATGTGTTAAAGTTTCTGGTTCTCATGGTATATTCCACTTTTTCCAAATTATGCATCTATCTCCATCTTCTTCGATAAGCTGGCTTCCAATTCCATATTTTCAAAATCCATCTACTTTCTGACAATCGTCTTGAGTGACCATACCACTTTAGTATTTTTGCTTCCAAGATATTTATTACAACATATACAAAAAAGGTGATAGAAAGAAATGTTCAAACTACAGAGTGTCATAAATTTATTATCAAGACTCTATGGAAAAATAATAAAAAATAAAATTGAAAAAAAAACAGACATAGAAGAACAAAATGGCTTTCGTGCAGGCAGATCCTGTATAGACAGCATATTTTCTCTAAAGCAGGTTATTGGGCAAAGATAAGCCTACAACCTTTTAACTTATGTAGTCCTTATAGATCTGACAAAGGCATACGATAGTGTACCACTTTTAATGCTCTGGGTAGCAAAAGAAAAACAAGAAATAAATAAAAAATATATAAAAGCAGTACAACAGCTTTACAAAAAAACGGCTGTAGCAGTGCAGTGGGACTGCCGGTAGAAGGTATACTTCTATACACCCGTTCGCCGATACAAATTTATATGGGAGTCAATCTGCACAATCATTACATAATGTAATGCTATAGGTAAGAGAGAGCAGAAAGAGAAACAGTATTAGGTATATAGGTATATGGTGCATCGTTTGCTGTATATAAACCACATTACGCATATGTTTAATTTACCATGATAATAATATTAATAAAATAAAAATATTGTTTCATGATACAACTGTCAATGTGTCTGACATTGACCGATACAAAATTGAATTGTTATTTGTTGTGTATATAAGAACACATTTGAACTTTCTTGAGATATTTACAAGTTTTAATTTATAATTTAACATGCCTAACGAGACTCAAGACAAATCTGAACAGAATGGAAAAATAATAATAATATTAATAAATATTAAATATATTTACAAAAGGAACATTTTTATTCTCGAGAGAGAAAGAGAGAGAAGATATATCTTCTGTCTCTCTTATACCTATATCTTACTTATGTAATGATTTTTCCGATTCACTCCCGTACAGTTATATTTAAAAAAAAAGCTACAAGTATTAGAAAGAGAAGTTAACGCCATCCTATTTGTGTAAAACCGGCTGGGATTTTTGGAGGTTATCAAATGTCATAAGTGATCAAAAATGCAACTCATAGACGTCAAAGACCTTTAATTTGATAGAAGGTTTAACGTTACGTACAATAAAAAATTAATATGCCTCGTCATTTAAGTGAGATTGAAAAGGCTCAAATAACTACGAAAATGGAAGAAAGATGGTCAATTCGTGCGCTAATCTTCAGAATTAAGCAACGATGGGTCCAACAACAATCATTAAAAAGAAAAGTTGGTTCAGGGCTTTCCAAAGTATCCACTCCTCAACAAGATGCTGCTTTAGTTCAATTCTTAAGAGATAATCCATTTGCGACGTCGAAGGATTCAAGGATTCATACGGGATTTCCTGGTGCCCAACCTACTGTAAGCAGAAGGATCAATAAATCTAAATTAAAAAACCGACCAGCTGCTAAAAAACCATTAGTAACTGTTGAACATCGGCAAGCAAGAGTAATATTTGCACTAAACTATATTTACCGCAACCCACAATTTTGGAACAACGTCATTTTTACTGATGAAAAGACTTTTCAGTCGACCTATAACGGTCAAATCCGTGTTTATCGTCCAGCCAATACTAGGTTTCAATAACGATATATTCACTCTCATAATAAATCTGGACGTTTTTCTGTAAATGTATATGGTTGGATTAGTATACATGGACCTAGTGTTTGTTGGCGATTAGAGGGAAGATTTACTGCCGACAATTACATTAACGTTTTGGAACACGTAATGCTCCCTTCTATTGAGCAATTGTATCCTAATAATACTTTTATATATCAACAAGATAATTGTTCAGTCCACACTGCCCATGCCGTAAGGAATTGGTTTCAAACGCAAAACCTGGAAGTATTGCCATGGCCTGCGTACAGTCCAGATATAAATCCAATTGAAAACATTCGGGGCATAATTGTTAAAAAAATATATAAAAGAAATTTTATGCCACAAAATTCAGATCAATTGTGGGATACAATCTTAGAGTGCTGGGAAGATCTTGATCCAAATATGATATCAAATATAATTCAAAGTATGCCAAATAGACTAAATAAAGTTATAGAAGCAGACGGTTCTATCACCAAATACTAAATTCTATTTGTAACAGTCATTAAAATTATTCTTTATATAATTGTTTAATAAATGGTTTCGTCTAATTAATGCTCAACGCCAATGATTTATATTTTTAATAACCTGTGACATTTGATAACCTCCAACAATCCCAGCCGGTTTTACACAAATAGGATGACGTTAACTTCTCTTTCTAATACTTGTACCCTTTTTTTTAATATAACTGTACAAGTATAACTTCAATATGACAGTAAACATTAAAACTGGAAACAAATTAACTAGAGAAATTCTTATTAGTTAGGGTCTAAATCAAGACTGCTGCATAGCACCTACACCCTTCATAATATATCTGAATGAGGCGTTCTCAGTGTGGAGAAGAAAATATACAAAAAACCGAGTATTTAGTTACAGGAGATAAAACAGAAAGCCTACAAATTGAAAATAAGGCTGTAAAATCAACTGAAACCTTCAAATACTTGCGATTCCAAATAACCTCAAAAGCAGGAAGTAACGAAGAAATACATTCTAGGATTTTCAAATATATATAAGCAAAACGAGAATATCTAAAATTACAATATAAATAAAGGTTTCAACTAATACCTAATTCGAATTAAGCGCTTACTAATATACTAAGAGTCATTGTTATCACTAGTATCACTCAGATCTTTTAAATTTATAGTTAATTTAATTATTGCTGGTAAATTATTTAACATAGTCATTTGCTGCTCCGATTACATGTTTGATTACAATTTTCTAGTTGTTTGCTGTGATTTTTGTGACTTCTGTTGTAATCCACTGCAGAAGTGTTGACGAAAATTTAGGAGCCACGTTTCTTGTTTTTATATTTCCTTTAAGTTGAGTCCATATTAACTCTATTTTGTTCAATGTACAATAATAAGGAGAAATTCTAAGCACGGTATTCCCATTACTGCAAGCACATTTATTAACAACATATTTCTTCTGGTACTGTCTTCTATGAGCAACCCCCAACTGCAATGGCCTCTGATTTAGACAATTCAGAACATAGTTCATGTTTAGAACATGTTTCAGCGTTTGTTTGGTATCATTAGAGAGGTATTTAAAATGTGTTTTACTACACAACTTTGTAAATCTTTTGTAAATTGATTAGAGGGTTCCACTGGCTCCTCAGCTGCAGAATTATTATCATACTACGAACGCCACATTTTAAAAGTATCTTCGTGAAATGGTAAAAGAAGAAAGAACACTGACGAAGTCAAAACCAAACTCACTTGCAGTTCACTATTTGAATTTAGGTGAACGCTGTAGTAATTATGATTATACTTAAAACATTTTTGTAGCTTTTTAAGTACAAAACACTGGACGGCTGAAACGTGACCTTTCCTGATAAACTATTTTATGGTTTCGGTCGCTCTGGAAAATATTGTTATATCTTACCAGATTTGTCATAATATCGATATCCCATGTTTTGATCACCTCTTGGTCCATTTGGATTGATCAACAGTTCATGAAAACTTTAACTGGATAACTGCCTATATTTTCAAACACAATACCAGGCACATCTGAATGAAAATATTGGTGAGTGTTTTGTATAAAACTTAAGAGGTCGCTGGTTAAATGATAATAGATAAATAATTATAAAGATAAAAATGTAATATTTTGTTTGTAAATCAGTTAGCGAAAAATAGCAAATATAACTGTCAATAAATTAAGAAAATAACTGGTCTTACTCATTATTGATGTTTGTACAAAGAATATAGACTTATCCTTTGAAATATTGGAGTCTTTGCCAAGGAAATCTCGTTGGTACCGCGTCGGGGCGCCCGCCGGCGCTCGATGGCAAGAACCTATCACACACTAGGTCCGTTTGGTTCGCTATCTTGAGATGAAGTGTTTAGAGATTGCAGGTCAGAAAAGAATCTTTTGGCCGTTGGGTGGAAGAGGGTACATCAATAAATCACCCTATTGTATTGTGATTTTGAATGCAATAATTTAAGTTAATTGTGACCGTACATTTGTGGGTATTGGCGACACAAGACAAAAATAACAAAGAAAGTCAAATTCTCCGTACTTAAAACATAATAAATGAGACAACCAGTTTAGCAATTTTACAGGAAGCAATATATTTTACCAACGTCGTTAGAATACAGTATTGAATTAGATAACATTACAGTACCGTAACAGAAAAATATTAAATGTAAAAATAAGAAAGAAATAGTAAGTACATACTTCCCAAACAGTGAGAATATTAAAACTTTGCATTATTAAATAATTTTGCAGCTAATAACTACTCCTGGTAAGAGTACTGTTATTTTAATTTTTATTGCATGCTTTGATTACAGATACATATTTTTTACACAGTTTTACCGAAATACGAGGCGACTTTACTTTATATATTACAGAATAATCCTTTGCGCAGCATTATTAGTACAAGGTGTCACAAAAAGATTGGTCATAAATTTTATCAGGATTTAAGGGATGAAAATAAAATTAAAGTTACGAAATAAAACCTTTTTTTTAAATTGCTCCAAAACGGTTTCAATTTTTTTTATAAAAATTTATATTACGTATTAGTACGCCATGACCAATAACACCAAAGTAGCGAAAAAAAATTTTCTCTATTTTTCTAGATTTTATGGGGGTCTTCAAACCTTCCCCCCTCCCCAACTATTCGGGGTATAATATTGGATTAAAATGGGAAGTCATTAGAATGAAAAACCTTTTTTACAACTTTTTTGTCTTGTATTTGTTTGTAAATTAATTTAGAAGATGCAGCCACTGTTATAAATGCAATGCAAAGTTTATTATTAACTTTCAATTAGAAGCAAAAAATAAATTAATTTAATTTAAAAGTGTTTAGGGTGACCTCCCATTTCCTGTATATAGGCTTTACCTCGTTTCAACAATTAATATTGAATATTTTGAAAAATAAAATCTCCCCGTCGAATTGCATTAGCAGCTTCTTAGATTCGGTTTATTGTTAAATTTAATTTAAATTGTTATTCTGCTATTTCAGAAAAACTGTAATTGTTAATTTTTAATTTAATTAATATAAACAAAACTTTCGTTCACAATAAGTGTCAAATAGCTATCAAAAGAACATAGTAATAATTTGTCTACTCATACTGTCTACTAATAATAAACTTGATAATCTATTCTGTAAATTATTTTAGCTTGATATTTAAAAAAGAAGCTGTATCGTCTAAATTAATGATTTTACAAACACACACTACAAGACAAACACTTTTAAAATGGGTATTTCATTTTATTGATGTCCCGGTTTTAAACCAATATGTATTATAGTACAAAAAAGTTGGGGAGGAGGACAGGTTTGGAGATCCCCTAAAAGCTAAAACACATAATGGATTTTCATAAAAAAATTTAAACCGATTTGAATATTCAACTCCAGTGTTTGTTATTTTTATGGTTTGTTGTTTGTGATTTTCATCAAATTCCCTAAATTTTACATATAATATATATATATATATATATATATATATATATATATATATATATATATATATATATATATATATATATATTTCAACTTTCAATTGACTTAACAACTGTAACGTAATGCAATATTTTCGATTACTATTACTCTTAAATTAGTGTAGTGTATGGAACACTTTAGTTGCTACTCGCTTCAATTTTCCACCATTAAGTAGAACTTTTGTCTAAAAGTGTCTACTGTCTTTCAATGAAACTCGAATGATCATGGACAACAACAATCAACCCTTTGTTTTGTGAAATAAAGGAGTCGAGGATTCACTATTACAAATCAGGTTTTCACTTGGTGTGTATACAATAAGTTTATTTCCACATTGAAATCGGTAAGATAAACGTACTTTGGCGTTTTCGAGTATTTATGATGATAAATTTTAATTTTAGTTTTCTGAATAACTTACACAGAACAAACAGAATTTTACTTAAAATGGCGTTCCTGATAAACCGTGGAAAATGATATGTAGGGTGTAATAGAATAGCTGTTGAATAGGAAATAGAATGAAAAAACTTATAATGAATAATAAAGTTAACTCCTCATTTTGTTCATGTTGTGGATGTTCATTCTCCTCAACATAAGACGAGAACCAAGCTTCTATGTGGTTGATTATGAAAGACTCTCATTAATTAATCTTTATCGAAGCAATTCGATGTTAAGAAAATATTGTAGACTGTGAGTTTAATAAAATTTTTTATTTTATTGGAGCACAATTAATTTTACAATTTGTCTTAAAAATAACTAAGTTTAAATGACTACTTTGGAATGTCAAGTGTTGTAACGATGCTTTGATCGTTTAACAGTTAGAAACCGTGGGATTGTCAATATTTACGCATCCACTTCTACAACGTGACGGCGAAGTGGGAATCAGAACGGCTATTTAAGGCGTGTGAATAGCGGAATTAGATAGTCTTGTAGCTAGCGCTCTAGGCTCCCTGACTCGCCGGTGTAGTGAACCTGCGAGCCATTCCGGACAGAGAGATTTCCGTATTGAGGATCGTACTCTGTCCCTAACCAAGCGGAACCCATCGGTATTGCGTATTGAGCATTACCGGGGATCTGCACAGAACCAACCGGGACGGAGAGATTTCCGTATTGAGGATCATACTCTGTCCTTAGGCAAGCGGAACCTGTCGGTATTGTGTATTGAACATTGCCATGGGTCTGCACAGCTAAATATTTTGTTTGCGAGCGTATTCGGAGCTTTCGCTGAATTGAAGCGAAAGCGAGTATAAATCTGCGCGCGATCGATTTCCCCCATTTCGTTTCTTATTAGTACTAACTAATTTCTTTTCTTTTATAGACGTTCGCCGAGGACTTCGTTCATCGCGGGATCCAGACGGGGACCTAGAATTCATTTTAGTTTTATTCATTGTATAAGTATACAACGTAGAATTCCTTTTTATTTTTATTTATTGTAGATATACTAAATTAATAGATTTATTTTTATTTCAAACCTGTGTTTTACTGAGTCTGTCGCCCCGAAAGAGCTACCCATCACAAACTGGCGCCCGAGCAAAAATTAATAACATACCGACAGATAAAGACACAGACTCAGTAACAGGTACGTCGTGGATAAACCGACTTTGCAAAGAGGAATTGCAGAGCGAGGCCGAAAAATACGACTTAGATCCCAAGGGAACCGTCGACGAATTGAGAGCACGACTCAGGACCTATTTTAAAAATCGCGAGGAAGCTACAGGAACAATCCCAAAAGAAAAAACTTCCAAGGGAACAGAATCCGACACACTGGCCCAGGAAATTTCGGACATCCGAAGACAATTACAGAAATTAACAATAACGAAACAAATGGGGCAACCAGAATTGCTAAATCAAGTACGAAAGTGGAACACACACTTCGACAAAAAACATTCGGATGCAATAAAATTCTTAGAGAGGATAGACGAATTAAGCTTGGCCTACGAGATCGATAAACAAGATCTACTAAGAGCATTACCAGAATTATTAGGAGACCACGCCTTGTTATGGTACAGAAACAATAACAAAAATTGGAAGTCATGGACAAATTTCAGCAAAGATTTTAAAAAAGCTTTCTATCCCAGGGGATATTTGCTACAACTAGAAGAGGAAATCCGAAACAGAAAACAGAAACAGAACGAACCAGTAGATAGATATATCACGGAGATTCAAACATTAATCAGACGAGAAGGATCTTTTTCTAAAAACCAAGAACTCGAAAGGATATACAAAAATTTGTTACCAGAATATAAGCTTTATGCTCGCCGCCGGGATTTCGGAAACTTAGCCGAATTACAGGATTTAGCCCAAGAATACGAAGCTCTAGAAGACGAAAAGACCCGAGCAAATCAGATTTGCCGTGGAAACTGGAGACGCACGGACCAAGTAGAGTACGATGCGAAAACGGCATGCTTTAAATGCAAGATGCCAGGTCACAGCCGTACACATCGACACATGAACTACTAAAAATTACGTCGGGGATAGAATAGCTCAGATATACAAGGACTCTCTAGATAGCTACAGCGGGAGAACAAGACTAGCAAATGGAGCGTCAATTGAGCTTAACCAGAAGTTGACAATTGAATGCGAGATCGATAAGTTACAAACCCGACAAACATTCATAGTAATGCCAGGGTGGACGGAAGATGCATTAATAGGAGTGGAATTCCTCAGGAACCATTCTATCGAACTTAAATTCGATAAACATACGACCAAACAATACATACAACATCAAGAAGAGACTTGTAACACTTTAAAAGACTCCACTCAAAATACGGAGTTAGAAAGGTTCCTAAGAAAAGAACTAAGGGAGTTTGAGAACATAACAGGACCCACCAACTTAATAAGACACGAAATAAAATTGAAGAAAAAGTGCGATCCAGTCAAGCAGCCGTATAGGCGACACAATCCCGCAATGCTACAGATCATCAACCAAGAAGTGGACAAGATGTTAAAAGAAGGAACCATCGAAAACCTCCACAAGTGGTTGGAGTTCACCGATTGTACTAGTTAGGAAAAAGGATAACTCGTACAGATTTTGCATTGACTTTAGAAAAGTCAACGAACTATCAGATAAGGACGCATATCCGTTACCCAGAATATCGGAAATTCTGGATAGACTTAAGGAAGCAAATTTTATATCGACCCTCGATTTGAAGCAGGGATATTTTCAAATACCCCTAAAAGAAACAAGCCGCCCAGTAACAGCATTCAGCGTACCCGGAAAAGGCCATTTTCAGTTCAAAACCACCCCATTCGGACTGCATTCCGCAGGAGCCACTTTCCAACGCCTACTGAATAAGGTAATACCTCCCGATATGGAATTCGCGTTTGCCTACTTGGATGATATCGTAGTAATATCTAAAACGCTCCAAGAGCATTTAAATCACCTACATGAAGTTTTCCGAAGACTGAAAGAAGCCAGATTACAGCTGAACTTCGAGAAATGCACGTTTTGCCAGTCAGAACTCAGATACTTAGGACATGTGGTTGGAGCAGAAGGAATAAAAACTGACCCGGAGAAAACCAACGCTATAACCGGACTTACAGCACCGAGAAATGTGCGTCAACTCCACCGGTTCCTAGGAATAACATCATGGTACCGATGATTCATAGAGAACTATTCGACAATAGCAGGACCGCTAAACATGCTTCTGAAGAAGAAGATAAGATGGAAATGGACCGATAAGCAGGAAAACGCGTTTGAAGAGCTAAAATCAAAACTTACATCGGCCCCAGTATTAGCATGCCCCGATTTTTCGAAAATATTTTACCTGCAAACAGATGCGTCGAACTGTGGACTTGGAGTTGCACTAACACAGAAATACGACGGCCAGGACAAAGTAATTGCATATGCTAGTCGAACCCTCACACCAGCCGAGACAAAATATTCCACAACGGAAAAAGAATGTCTATCCATCGTGTACGGGATAAAGCAAATGAGGCCGTATATAGAAGGATACAATTTTAAGGTCATATCAGACCATTAGTCCCTCAAATGGCTGAAGAACCTTAAAAACCCGTCAGGTCGGTTAGCCAGGTGGAGTTTAGAACTGCAACAGTACGATTTCGAGGTAATATATAGAAAGGGAGTCCTCAACAAGGTAGCAGATGCTTTGTCACGACAACCACAAAAAAACCAGAGCGAAGAACCAGAGTCGGAATTATTAGCATCAGAACTGTAATCATGCAGTTGGTACGATAATTTATATAGGAATGTACTCCAGAACCCAGACGATTTCCCGGATTTACAAATATCAAACGGGAAATTATATAAACACGTTTGGAGCAGCCGTAATTTAGCCGACCCAGAGTTTAATAACCCATGGAAATTATGCGTACCAAGATATAAAAGGAAAGATATTTTGGAGGAAAATCATGACTCGACCACAGCAGGCCACTTAGGAATTGCAAAAACAATTTGCCGAATAGCGCAAAAGTACTATTGGCCTAAGATGTTTAAACAAATTGCAGACTACGTTAGAGCCTGTACGAAGTGCCTCCAATATAAACCGTCTCAAATGCAACCAGCCGGGAAAATGCAACCGTCCACTGTAGAAAAGCCTTGGCATACTGTCTCAGTTAATGGGACCATTCCCAAGATCTGCAAAAGGAAACATTTTCTTAATAGTCGTGCAAGACCGGTTTACCAAATAAGTCGTCGCTCAGCCAATAAGAGCAGCATCTACGAATTCAATCATCGACACTCTACGATCAAAGGTAGTCATGCAATTCGGTATTCCGAAGAAAATCATCTCGGACAACGGCGCGCAGTTCACAAGCGGAAGTTTTAAGACGTTCCTAAAATCCTATAACATGAATCACATTCTAACACCGCCGTACTCACCTCAATGCAATCCAGTAGAACGAATGAACAAAGTACTGAAAACGATGATAGCTACTTACGTGGAGGATAACCATAAAGTCTGGGACAAATTCATACCAGAATTCTGCTACGCCATAAATTCATCAAGATACGATTCAACAGGATTTTCACCAGCGCTTCTTAATTTCGGAAGGGAATTAGACACAACAGAGGCGACAAATGGACAAGATATACAGGGGTATGCAGAAAACTTAAACAAGTTAGAAGCGTTAAGAGAAATAGCGAAAGTGCACATGGAACACGCTTTCGAGGACCAGAAGAAACATTACGATCTAAGACGAAGAGACTGGCAGCCACATCCAGGAAATCGAGTCATGAAAAAGGAACACCATCTATCATCGGCTAGTGCAGCTTTCACCAGCAAACTAGCGCCGAAATACTCAGGACCATACATAGTAACGTCAGTGATATCACCAGTAATAGTAAAACTGAAATTGGCCGATAGTAGTAGCCGCAAGCAGATGACGGCGCATGTAAAAGATTTAAAACCGTGGGGAGGAAGATTGTGATAAAGATACCGAGAGGGATAGACGACATCACAAGGCTGTAGACACCATATATACACAAAAAAAAGGTATGTTACTTTTTTTTTCTCAAAGAGAAGGGGGTGTAACGATGCTTTGATCGTTTAACAGTTCGAACCGTGGGAGTGTCAATATTTGCGCATCCACTTCTACAACGTGACGGCGAAGTGGGAATCAGAACGGCTATTTAAGGCGTGTGAATAGCGGAATTAGATAGTCTTGTAGCTAGCGCTCTAGGCTCCCTGACTCGCCGGTGTAGTGAATCTGCGAGCCATTCCGGACAGAGAGATTTCCGTATTGAGGATCGTACTCTGTCCCTAACCAAGCGGAACCCATCGGTATTGCGTATTGAGCATTACCGTGGATCTGCACAGAACCAACCGGGACGGAGAGATTTCCGTATTGAGGATCATACTCTGTCCTTAGCCAAGCGGAACCCGTCGGTATTGTGTATTGAACATTGCCATGGGTCTGCACAGCTAAATATTTTGTTTGCGAGCGTATTCGGAGCTTTCGCTGAATTGAAGCGAAAGCGAGTATAAATCTGCGCGCGATCGATTTCCCCCATTTCGTTTCTTATTAGTACTAACTAATTTCTTTTCTTTTATAGACGTTCGCCGAGGACTTCGTTCATCGCGGGATCCAGACGGGGACCTAGAATTCGTTTTAGTTTTATTCATTGTATAAGTATACAACGTAGAATTCCTTTTTATTTTTATTTATTGTAGATATACTAAATTAATAGATTTATTTTTATTTCAAACCTGTGTTTTACTGAGTCTGTTGCCCCGAAAGAGCTACCCATCACAGTGTATACGTATAATATATAGAAAGAGCGGCATGTGCACTAAGGTGGCGGCCACAACGGCGCACCGCACATCGCATAGTACAACGCACAGCAAAATACCCCGCACCTAGCTTAGCCTTTGCTTTGCACATTAGTGGCCGTATTGAAGCACCATGCACTGCACATTTATTTTATTTTCTTTAATAATGTCGTCGTCATTCTCTTCATCGGACGATTGTTTTAAATTCAAATTTTAAGACATAGTGTTTATGCAAAGCACAATCAAAAATGGCGGTGAATCCTCTAAATAAAAAGCTAATTTACTATTGCGAATTTCACCACCCCTATAAAGACCTTAGAAAAGATTCCCAATACTTTTTTGAATACATAAGAAAGAGTTCAAATACGTTTGATTATATTTTAAACAAATTTAAAGCAAAAATAAATATTATTTGGAAAAATTGAATGCTCAACCCACAACAGCTGAAGAAAGACTTATCTTAACATTACGGTAAGTTAATAAAAGTTTTAAATAACCTTTTTATTAAAAATGATGTAATACAAATTAGTGTAAAAGGTGCATGTGATCAAAAATATTTGGCATACTTGGGCGCTGAAAATACAGGTGTTCTGGCGGAGCAAATTGGTTCATACATAAACACATAACTAATTAATTTGTCTTTATTCATCCCTAGAATAATTGCTGTGCGAAGATCAGAAAATACTAAGCTCAATTTACGTAGGCGAAGCATTGGTATCCAGCGATGTGCAAAGCGAGGAGCGGTGCGTCGTTGTGACCACACGCATTTACGGTAATGCTTGTATTTACTTTGCTTCAGCGAGGCTTTGGTCAAGGCTAGGTGCGGTGCGATGTGCGGTGCGCCGTTGTGGCCGCCACTTAAGGCAAGATATGTATGTAATTGTGAGTAGAGTGTGAGATACATTGTCCGACTTTGGACTAGAGAAATTTGTCCTAGTATAAGACGAAAAAATATACTTGTTCGCCAAAGAACCAGCAATGTATGGGAATTTTAAGCAAGGGGAGATTTGACAATATTTTTATGGCTTTTTAGTTTGTTAATTCAAAAGCAATAAAATGCTTTTATGATCGACTATTACAAAACCTTTTAGTGAGAATCGAAAAATATAACGGTGTAAACTCATTGTTTTAAAGGGATACCTGTGATCTATTTTTAACTCTTTATTGTTAATCTATTTCTTAATGAGGTTAAATAATAAAAAGGTTTTTATTTTACTTGTTTACTTTATTTTAGCTAACTCAATGTGCTTATGAAGTTTTGAGTATTTTATACTCGTGAAAAACAACGTATGTCATGATATTCCTTGTTTTTGCTAATTGTAGAAATAAAAGATGTTAGAGGTACTTAAAGGTATTTTATATATAAATGTAATTGAAAAGGTGAAACATAAAAATTATTGTTCGTTAGGAAGGCTTTCATAGAAACGTCTTGCGTCAGCTCCACAGAAGTTTTTAAGAACTTGTAGGTCGTTAAACTTTTCTTTAGATGTCTTCACCAAACCTGCAAGGAAAAATACTCTTTAATGAAAAATAACATTTTAAAATATGAAATATGTAAAAAAAACTGTTACCGTAATATGTTTTATTTGGTAGGTAAAACTCACCATTACTCACAGTTTTCATTTGCTCAGCAGATTTTTTGTTTGCGTAGACGACGGATTTGTAGAGTGGTCCATTATAGGATGGTCGGTGTTTTATAAACCAATGTTTAGCTTCAATTAGGAATTCTTTTAGTTCTTGAATTTGAATAGGGCTGTTCTTCTTATGTAATGAGATTGCATCGAGAAATCCCAAACCCTACTAAAACCCAAGTATGTGCATTCCATCTCAAAAACCAACTGGCGCATGTAAAACTAAATGTTTCTTGGGAGGGACAACGCTTGAAACATACTGATAGGCCCAAATATCTTGGAGTAATACTAGACCGGTCAATAACGTATAAATTTCACTGTCAGAGCACAAGACAAAAGGTTTCTACGAGAAACAACCTTCTCCGGAAACTTGTAGGGAGCAAGTGGGGTGCAAACCCCCAGGTCTTGAAGACAACAGCTAAGGCCTTATGTTTCTCAACAGGGGAATATGCTTCTCTCGTCTGGGGTAGATCTAGACACGCCCAACAAGTCACAACGGCGTTAAATGAAACATGTAAAATAATTACCGGTTGTATGAAGCCTACCCCTATACCTCTACTGTACCGGGTAGCTGGATTCGCATCACCAGACGACCGTAGATGCGCCTTACAATATGTGGAGAAGTTCACGCAAACTTTCGATGAAAGGCAGCAATTATACGGGTTTGACGAACCGCCAGGAATCAGCCGACTTAAATCAAGGAAAAGGTTTATGAGAAATGTCAGCGTCGAACCACCCGAACTGTTTCCCCTACATCCAGAACGACCTAATGGAATGAACCTCAACTGGAGAACCTGGCGGACAGTCAATCGCATACGCACAGGTGTTGCCCCTGTAAAACAGAACCTTATTAAATGGGGCATCAAGACAGACAGCGACGCACTTTGTGAATGTGGGGAAATACAGAATGTGGAGCACCTGAGAGTATGCAGACTTCGCCCATCACAGTGCACCCTCGATGATTTATGGCTCGCAAATACAAAAGGTGTATACGTAGCCCGATATTGGGCAGAAAAACTGTAGTCGGATCCAGACACGAAAAAGAAAGAAAGTAAGCATCGAGAAAGTTTGCCCAGTCTCTAACGATAGCTGGATCCTCTTCAACTTTGACTACTTGAAACGGTTCTGGCTTCATTCAGAGATTACGTAACAACTCATAAAACTCCTGTGGAGTTTCCATTCTGGTCTTCAGCTTTACCAAACCAAAAGTTTTATCGCATTCCAGATAGGAATACCCCTTAATAGGAAATTTTAATGATACGGTGTTTAATCGTTTTAACTTATGAACAAGAAAAGGCAAATATTTAAACGTATTAAAATTTTTATTCTGGCCCCCTGCTGCCACAAAAATTTTTTACTGGCCTTACTTGTTTGTGCATCTGATTTACGATAAAATGATTTACGAAAGATATAATTTAGTTTGAGCCTTTTTAGCTAAGATCTCAGGATAAGTGTAGAAAATAGATTTACCGGTAGAAGGCAGATGCATATTAAAAAAAAACATCGCCAACTGTCTTCTGTACGATACATCATTTGTGCTAATGTGTGGAAGTGAGACATTCTTTTGGTAGTACGTAACCAGACGTTCATATCCCTTGTCACGTCTAGTAAACCTTTTTGCCTCCTTCTTTTGTTCATAAAACACTTAGGCCTTTAATTTGTGAAGCTTGTTTTCTATGGGTAAGCATTTTAATTTACCTTATACTTCGGGATTGTGTTCTTGTTTTTGTATCGAAGTAACTTCAGCCAGGTATTTATCGCACTCACTGGATGTATCTGACCTCAGAAAACTAAAAGAAACGTTAAATTTACAAAATTTTCGTCGATAGCTGTCACATGCAATCTTTGCCTGAGAATTTTTTCTTGGAATAATTCGTAGATTTTTTTACTCTTAAACGTAGATTAAACTTTTCAGGAAGGTAAATTTTAGATTTCTTTTTATTACCATAATGGCTTGATCTGCCTTTAAATGACTTCAAGTGCATTCTTATGGAATATTTAGTAATAATTCTTAGTTTATGTGGCCGATTGGAATGCTTACCTCTTAGATCAGAGGGTGTAACGCGGTTCATTTTAAGTCATTTTTGAATATACTCAACTTTTTCCTTAGTGATGCCGTGGATTAAGCAAAATACTTTCGCTTTCGGTCACATTTTCATAACATTTTAAGCGCTCACAATTACAGCTGTCGGTGTTGGTGATTCCACGTCGTTATCACTACTTGATATTTTTAACACATAATTATTTTATAAATCACAGTAAGTAAGCCACACAATTCAAACTAATACGACACATAATAACCTCTAAAACAAAAAAAGCCAGAATCAATAACAAAACAAAAACACGTGTCTCGTAAAGGCCCAGCTGTGCCCGAGACTGACATTCCTTGTTACTTGCAATTCCGCTTGGACATTTCTAGTTCTTAGCAAGTATAATAAATAGGCAAGTGGGCATTCATCTATGTCAGCTTTCCGAATCTAGAGAGTTAGGCCCTAAAATATCCGTGTCCTGTGAACACCTGCGTCAGGAAATAATCCAGTCGCCTGTGGCCACAGTCTACCAAATCTCTTATGTTCGGGATCAGCTTTTTCGTCAACTATGCCACATCCTTCGTGTTGTTTCATTCTTCTTGCCATTTTTCAATTGACCTTTCCCTTTCCTGTCTTCTCTCGGCCATACTAAGGTTTGTACCTCTTCTCTCAGAGAGCTCTTTTCTTTCCACCGTCAAAACATGCAACGAAACACATCCAGTGATGGTCCACAAGGCTACCGCAGACACAGTCTCGTAGGCACATGCCACTTACAACAGATTTGTTCTGTCCAGTCGTGTCATGAGCCGCCTATAGGCCATTATCTCTACCGCCTCGCTCCAGACTGATGCCGCGTAGAGTACGATCGACTGTACAACACCATGTAAGACCCTACTTCTTTCGGATTTGGGTCCTCCAATGTTGGGCATCACCTTCCCCAACGCAGCCGCACTATTCGCAGCCTTCCGGGCCACCTCCCGCACGTGCTCCTTCCATTTTCCATTCTGGTACAATGTCACTCCTAGGTACTTTACTTGTTTCTTGGGTGTCAGACATGCTTCCGGATGCACAAGTTGTTGCCTACCAATAACTTGTGCATCACAAACTTTGCTAGTTTCTCAGTCAGATGGCATTATTACTTTGATTTGAGACAAAAATGTACATTCCTTGTTTTTCCCCCGTGGCCTTCATATATACAGAAGAGTCCGATTTATGCTGGTGTGACAAAGGCTCAGTTTAATTTGTTTGGTTTGTATCGATAATGTTTCGTCGGATTGACCATTCAGATATTATGTAAATACTCTTCTCTTATACAGATTGAACCAATTTAAAACGGAACATACAATTTAATATATGTCTGTTTGAACTGCATTTAAAATAGTGGACCAATATAAAACTTGGACAAAAATAAATCCATACCCGGTGATAGACATTGTATAAAATATCGTTCAACTATCTGTCTCCTTTAAAGGAAAGAGGAGCTTGCCTAATAGTCGGAGAGATAGAGCCGAAATTTTGAACTGATCAGTAATATGACATTTCTCTATTGGAATATATTCATTGTAGCTGGGTTAAGACTTTGCCTTACAGGCGGACGCCCCTCGTGGTACAGGGGGTGGCTATACAGGGATGAAGTTGTCATTTTTTTCGGAAAAATTAACGATCGATAATATGGCTGAACATTTGCCCAGAGTAAGATCTTGGTATAACTAGACGAAATCCCAAAGGGCGGACGCGAGAGTGGATACATAAGGGGTGGCGGACAGGGGTGAGGTTGCAATTTTTTGGGGAAAAATTAACGATAAGTAATATGTCCGCCATTTTCATGGCTCATTATTTAGCCCCTAAAAACTCTAAATATAAAAGGGCGGACAGCTGGGTTGGTACAGAGAGCCATAAAACGGGGTCAAATGTACCACTTGCCTGCGCATTTTAGGTCTCGGTAACAATTTTTAAACTGATTTTATTATGATATTTTTATACCGATTGATTTGAAAATTTGTATGCTCACTTCTGTTACTATTCTGAAAAGCGTCAAGTAGAGTTTTCCTCAAAATTTTCCAAAAAAATTTCCGTAAATGAAAATTTTCGTAATTTTTTGAGGTAAAATCTAATTTGTAGAATCCTTTCGATTTTCTGTCAGTTATACCATGATTTTTTTCCAAAAATTTTCAAACGATTTTTCCGATAAGAAAAAAAAATTTAGAAAAACTTTCGTCATTTTTCTCACTCTCATTGATGGCATCACATTCATCATCTTCGTCACTTTCACTTTCAATAATATCACATTCATTATCTGCTTCATTTTCAATCACTACTTCTCGAACTGATTCTGGCATCTGAGGTCCACTAAATCATTTGAATTTATATGTTTCATCTTCAAACTCCCAACCATGTTCTTCAACAATCAATTCTGTTGGTACTTTTTTATGAGCATTTGTCCAAATATTTGAAATATAATGAGCTCGCAGTAGATGTTGGTGTAATTCATCTTGACATGGTGGTAAGCTTGAAGCATCGAAATTTTTTAGTTTTTTTTTAAGGCTCGTTCACATCATGCAACTTATACTGCCAGTTAAATAGTGAAACTCTGACATCGTTTACTTTTCTTTTTGGAATTGTTCTCGTCAGTCCTGTTCCATATAAGTGACATATGAAAGTTTCTAAGGTTTCAAAAACTTCATTACAATCGAAATCAGTTTCACCAAGTTGAATAAAAGCATCTTGATACTTATTACATTTAGCGCATGCGTCTAGAATTACTGATCTAAATGAACGCGCATCATTATTATTTTAATATTTTAAAATAATAATGATGCAAAATTAATGTCCTAACAGAATTTGTAAAATTATAATTAACTAATGAAAAAAAATTCAATCAATTAGAAAGTTAAAAAAAATATTGAAAATATCTACAAAGTAAATTTCAAAACTTAAAAAATTGATAATTCCACTATTAAATTGATTTTTATTAATAATTATTTGTAAAATGTTAAAGGAATTCTACAAATTGAATTTTACCTATTGATAAATAGAAATAATATATTTTGTAATTGATTATTAATGTAATAATAAATCAAATTTTTCTTATATCTGAACAATCATTATTTATGCAATATAAATTTAAAAACCTTTTTATTGTAATAAAAAATAAGTAAAATTACTATTTGTTATACCAAAAATATTTAATAGTTAACATTATAAAATTACTTTAATTTAATAAAATATCAAATATCAAACATTTATTCAATTAAAAATTAATTCGTAAAATATTTATATTTAAGAAAAAAATGTGATTTGTAAAGTAAATATGACTTTAGTTTGAAAAAAAAAACATTATCATAATATCATTTTAAAACTACAAAATATTCTATAAAAGATTCAGACGATGACGTAGAGTTTTATCAAATGTTTTAGAAAAGTTTTTCTAAATTTTTTTTTCTTATCGGAAAAATCGTTTGAATATTTTTGGAACACAAATCATGGTATAACTTACAGAAAATCGAAAGGACTCTACAAATTAGATTTTACCTCAAAAAATTACGAAAATTTTCATTTACGGAAATTTTTTTGGAAAATTTTGAGGAAAACTCTACTTGACGCTTCTCAGAATAGTAACAGAAGTGAGCATACAAATTTTCAAATCAATCGGTATAAAAATATCATAATAAAATCAGTTTGAAAATTGTTACCGAGACCTAAAATGCGCAGGCAAGTGGTACATTTGACCCCGTTTTGTGGCTCTCTGTACCAACCCAGCTACCCTCCCTTTTGGATTTAAAGTTTTTAGGGGCTAAATAATGAGCCATGAAAATGGCGGACATATTACTTATCGTTAATTTTTCCCCAAAAAATTGCAATTTCACCTGTCCGCCACACCTTATGTATCCAATCTCGCGTCCGCCCTTTGGGATTTCGTCTAGTTATACCAAGATCTTACTCTGGGAAAATTTTCAGCCATATTATTGATCGTTAATTTTTCCGAAAAAAATGACAACTTCATCCCTGTATAGCCACCCCCTGTACCACGAGGGGCATCCGCCTGTAAGGCAAAGTCTTAACCCAGTTACAATGAATATATTCCAATAGAGAAATGTCATATTACTGATCCGTTCAAAATTTCGGCTCTATCTCTTGGACTATAAGGAAGCGATTAAGTATGAAGTGGTTTGACAGCATAATAACTGCTTGTTTAGTCTAGTTTTTTCAGCGATTCTAGGCAACCTATTTGGGTGGAGTTTTGACTTGTTCTTGAATGAGTTCCGAATCCAGCAGCCCGCTGAAGTATTGGATTTTTATAATATAATTATTTGACAACCTTTTGTTGGCCAACCACCTAGAGCGGAGTTGAGCCGAAATACATTGATTTCGTATGTTCCGTTTTAAATTCGTTCAATCTGTATATGAAAGGGTCTGAATAAAAAAAATTTGAGAGATTTATAAGGTAATAAAAAACGTTAAAAAGACATTTAATAAAAACTAATTTTTTGTGGTAAATATATTGCAAGAAAATATAGTACAGAGGCGTACTCTGTACTATTAATAAGAAATATGTTAGGGCCGTATTATGATATGTTACAGGCTGTAACAGTCCATGTAAAGCAACATTTTGATTTCTTTATATTGCGTTCTTTATATCTATATCTTCATATATTTCTATAAGATGAGATTGTTTTATACCATTTTCAATATTAATCCATGTAAATTATGAACAAACATAAAATAAATTTTCGTTGAATACTGATCATATTTCTTTATTTTTTAATTTAAAATTACAATTACATAAAACCCAATGAAGTTATTTCATACGTAGTAAACCTTTCAAACTTTAAAATGAACCTCAATAAATTACTCAATTTCAAAGACTGCCTCTTCTCTGAGAATAAAATTATTTTCTCTTGTCACGTTCTTTTCCCGTCTTGCTGAAGGTCAATCGAATTTTTCAGGGAATCTTCCCCACAGCCGTTTACGATTATCAAGTTTAGAATGTCCGGAATCTTTAAGGTCTTGTAAGTCCCTCTAAAGGTAAACATTTCTCAGAGACTTTGTTGAAGAGCAAAGCACTTTTTTACTATAATCCAATTAGAATGTGAAATGGAATGTGAAAAACTTTATAAACTTTATAAAAAAAAAGGTAAGGCTATCAGACTAGTCTTGAAAATATTTGGAATCATTTTTGTCAAATCTTGTGCGAATCTTGTTTAGTGTTGTAACTTCATTTTTTAATAGTTTGAATTATTTTTTCTACTTTTATGTCATCAAGTTTTTTAATATAAACTATACCAAAAATATACAGGGTGTTTCAAAAAAACGTAACCCCGTCTCTAGGGTAGGTAAAAAACTGAAAAATAATTGGGGTTTGTTCAGTAAAAAATTTTTGTAACGCCATCCCTTTTCAAGATACAGGGCGCTGAAGAAAAAAAAATTTAACGCATTTTTTACGATTTTGCCGAAACTACTGGCAACATTGTAATGAAATTTTATACGAATATATTTTGGAAGCTGATACATCCCATGAATTTGTTTTTATATTTAATTCTCATAGAGGGCGCTAGTTACACGGATCGTACTAAGTATTAGTCACTATAACTTTTTAAGAGTATAATTATTAATCAAAATTTCAAGTAAACTTAAACATCATTCAATTTTACACGAAAAAGGTACTCTTGGTAAAACTCGATACTGTGTACCGTTTTCGAAATATTTTGATTTGAAAATTATGAAGTAATAATTGATGCTAGTAGTAATGATAACGTTCTAATAGGTATACCTCTATTTTCTCCAAGTGTGCCATTTAAATCTGAGATTTATTGATTGTTATGACGTTAAATCAGCAATAATTAGAGTTTTGAAACCTTGTTATTTGTAAAATCAAATCGAAATGTAGTCAAATGTTCTCGTTTTCATTCGGTATTGGTTGGTATTAATGTCGTGATAAGGCCCAAATATTCTTCTGAGGATTTTCCTCTTAAAACATCTAAGTTTTCTTTCAGTTTCTTTGGTCGGGGTCCACGTCTCACACTCATACATGAGCACCGGTCTAATCGCCATTTTATATATTCTAATCTTTGATGGTCGTGTTAGGATTTTAGATTTAATAGTATTATGGAGGCTGTACATACATCTGATTGCTGCCTGAATTCTTCCTTTAATCTCTTTCGCGATATCGTTGTCTGCAGTGATTTTTGCTCCGAGATATTTAAAACTCTCCACTCTTTCAAAGTTATATTGGTCTATTGTAACATTTTTGCCCTATTCTATCTCGTCCCTTTTGTCTGTTGATACACATATATTTGGTTTTCTCTTCGTTTACGCTTAAACCAGTTTTCTTTGCCTCTACCTCCAATTTATTAAAAGTCTCCTTCACATTGGTGACTGTGTTTCCCACAATGTCAATGTCATCTGCGTATGCTAGTAGTAATTTTGGTCCATTTACTGTCAGTAATTCTGTTTTAAGTTGTGCTGCTCTTACTACTTTCTACAGGATGATATTAAAGAGGAGAAGTGACAGCGCTTCTCCTTGTTTCATGCCACTGCTTATTTCGAAAGATTTTGAGAGTTTGTTACGTATCCGTACTCTGGATCTACAGCTATTTACACATAACTTAATAAGCTGGATAAGTTTTTTTGGAACTGAAAGTTCTGCCATTGCATTCCACATCTGATCCCTTTTAATGCTGTCGTACGCTTGTCGGAAATCTATGAAGAGATTATGGATAGTTCTATTGAAGTCTGTTTTCTGAAGCCGGCTTGGTATTCCCCATAAAATTTTCTACAAACGGTGTCAGCCTACTTAATAGGATGTTCGATAAGACTTTATATGCCGTATTAACGAGGGAGATGCCTCTATAATTAGAGCACTTAGTTTTGCCTCCCTTTTTATGGATGGGGATTATTACACTTTCGTGTCATTTTGTTGATATTTTCTCTTCGTTTCATATAAGTGTTATTACTTTGTGTATTTATCTATGTAGAGTTTCTCCTCCGTACTTAATGAATTCAGCCAGTATATTGTCAGAGCCTAGAGCTTTTCCATTCTTCAATTTGTTAATTGCCTGCAATGTTTCATCTATTTTGGGGTTCTCTACCGGTAGGTCCACCCCAAAACATATATTTTCTACATGTTCTTCCTCTTAATGAATGTTTAGTAAAGTCTTGAAATATTCTTACCATGTTTGGAGCTTTGGAGTTCTTTTTCATTTATTATTAATTCATTTTTTCTGAGTACAGACACGCATCTAGATCTAAAGCCTTTCTTTTCGTTTGACACTGATTTGTAAAATGCTCGTCTATTTGACTGTTGCCTATTCCTTTCCATTTCTTCATATTTCTGTTGTTCGCACTTCCTTTTTTTCTCTCTAATTAATTTTCTTGTTACCCGCCTGAAGTTGCATAGTTTTCTTTACTTTCTGCTGTTTCTTGTTGAAGCATAATGTTTCGCTTTATCTGTCTGTCGTGTAGTATGTGAAATTAAAAAACGATAAATTTGACTTAAGGTGTTAATATCAGTTCTTTTGTTAAGAGAGGTAGGAACTCTAATTTGATAAAAAATTAGAAAGTAAACATAACTATATAACGAAAAAACTATATAACAACTGTAATATAAATGTAACTTAAGTAAAACATTTATACGACTACCGATTTAACCCACTTTTTACTGTCCTGTCTTTACTTTTAGCAGAGTTTATCCCAGTTTTGCATATGCACCACCGATAACCCAAGGGAGAAAACTCAAAAGGCTTACTATACGTGACAACTAGTTAAAGTGTAAAATTATACATAAGCCAACCGACATAATCCTGCTTCGGACATTCCAATAAAGAAACTTTATGTGAGACAGGGAAAGATATGTATCAAATGGATTGTTACGGTAATTAGAGAGCAACTTCGCAATTTCGAACTATTATAAGCTTCAAATTTCCTGTACATTAATTCTACTGTTCGAGGGATTAGTTTGAGGATTTCAAGCTCTACTCGAAACGTACAAAATTACCCGTGCATTTGCAGATATTAAAGTAATAAATATCGATCTAGGATTTAATTGATACCACTGAATTAAAAAGTCAATCATTCTATTTGATAAAGACCAAAAAAGTTTTTTTTTATTTATATAATCTAAAATCATATTGTAATTTTCATAAAGAAAAAAAATAACGATTAGTTCTCTCTCCCACACACCCTTTAATATTTAAGCCTAAATATAAGTTTTCTATTTTGTAATTATATCCGTTAATTGTTTTTCCAAAACCTTACATTTTATATATTAGGCTACGTCTACGTATTTCTTTTTATTTCTTAAATTTGATTTGAAATTATGTTTTTTATACTTATAATTTTTTACAGTTTTGCAGGAATATTAGCGAGCCGAATGATTTCGTTTGCAAATCATAGATAAGGAAATTATTCTCCATCAATAGATGGGCCTTTGTTCTGCTAGTTCAGTTTGCAGAATATAATACTCTAGGGTTTTGGTGAAGAGCTTTGGGAGGGAATATTGCATCTCGTTATTGGACGACTATAGTAGTGAAAAATTCTGGAATGATTTTATAAATTTTAACTTTAGCTTATACTTTTCTATTTTTTATCATTGTCTTAACAATATAAGATATGTCGATGACACTGTAGTATTAGCAGAAACAAAAGACCAACTAAAAATATTGATGAACATATTATCAGAAGAAAGTCACAGGCTGGGCTTGGACATTACCTTTTCCAAAACCAAAATTCTGGTATTCCACAAAAACCCCCATGAACAAGTTACACCTAACATACAAATAAATGGTATCACCCTTCAGAGTTCCCAAAGCTTCATATACCTGGGCAGAGAACTAAATAGTCAAGTAGACCACTCAAAAGAAATTAGAAGACGCATTGAAATAGCAAGATCTGGTTTCATGAATATGCCTAAAATGCTCTGTAACCCCAAGCTATCAGTCTCAATAAGATTGAGAACACTAAAGTGTTATGTGTGGTCTCTATTACTATATGGCTGTAAGACCTGGACATTAAACAGTATGACGTCAACAAATTAAATTCATTTGAAATGTGGATGTACCGCCGAATGCTAAGAATAAGCTGGACCAGCAGAACTACGAATGAAGAAGTACTGAGAGCAATGAACACACGCCCTCATCTGGTCAATACTATCAAAATTCGAAAGACGTCATATCTAGGACACATAATGCGCCATAGGGAATTTGAGCAGCTCCAAGTAATATTAGAAGGCAAGATTGAAGGTAAAAGGGGCATAGGACGAAAGAAAAACTCTTGGCTACGAAACATCAGAGATTGGACCTACACAAAAGGAAATGAATTAATTCATCAAGCTCAGAATAGAGAGAAATTTGCCATATTGATCGCCAACCTCAATAGAGAAGGCACTTAGGAGGAGGAGGATCATTGTCTTGGTTAGTCAAAGCTACTAACAAGTTACTAACGTGGTAGATATAGAATCAAAAGACTTTTCGAAGTTTATGAAGGTTAAAACTTGGACGTAAATCTCTCTGCAACATGGCCTGTTGGATTGCAGAAGCCTACGTTGTTTTAGATCTTCCCCTTCTCTTCTCATTAATTAAAATATATTAAATTATCTTAATTAAACTTAAGTCTAACAAAAATTAATAACATGCCTTGTATTCAATTCTAATTAGACTACTACATATTTACAACAAACCATTTGACAAATATTGACTAGTTGTTTGGTGTCCTTTGTAATCATCGGCAATATGACTTTTAATTAACTAAATGTAATAGATTATATTCCTCCTCCATAAACCATTCACAATCACACAATACTTTAATATCTCACTCATATACATCCCTTCACATTCACATACCCAGATAATTTCATGGTCCATCTAAAGTCAAGCCGCACATCTGAATTTCCTCTTACCTATCATACCACTTTAGAAACGTTTTGTTCAGTCAATTTTTTCCCTATTACAACAACAATAAAACACAACAGATCATAATTCTAACCAACTAGATTTACCCTATACTCATCAGTTTTGTCAATCTTCAATAACCTGTCAATACACATTTAACAAAAATTTTTTAATCAACTCTTGCCATTTCCACGTATTACTTATAACTTAGATACCTATAAAAAAATTTCAGGTTCCAAATGTAATATTTGAACATGTAGGGCCTTTTACTTAAGTTACAAGTTAAGTAATATACTAGCAGTATTTAAATTAACCAATCATTCTGACCACCTTCAATATAAATTCACATAATTACACACATCAATCAATATTTCACTCGGTAAGAATACATATAATCCACAATATTACAATAATCCCTACACATCTGCTTAACTTAGATCATCATCCTTCCATTTTTCTTTATAACATACTTTATTTTACTTATCCACATATACTTCCCTCAGGTTATGTTTTCGTATCTCTGGAGATCTCAGCCTTTTGTAAAGTCTGTAACAAACATTCACATTTAATTAACTTTATCCATTCACCCTATGTTCTTAAACTTATATACATTATATACTTATATACTTATATACACTTATAAACATTATACTTCTTACATTTCTCAGGTACCAAATGTTGCTTTTTAACATATAGGGCCTTTTCTACTTAAGTTATAAGTTAAGCAATATACGAACAGTACATTACAAAGCCGCCTTTAGCCCATCAATTTTTATTAGTTTTACATATTATGTCAACACACAATAACATTGAATTAACTTTATCCTTTAACATTTAATTAGTTATTTATGTTCATGAACTTATACTTATACTTATACTCCTTACATTTCTCCTTATTTCTCAGGTAGCAAACGTTGCTTTTTAGCATATAGGGCCTTTTGTACTTAAGTTATAAGGTAAGTAATATAACCAGTACAATACAAAATTTATTCTATTCATACTCCATCTCAATAGCACTCTCAAATACATCAATTAACATTTCACTCTCCATAACAAAATTGAAAAAACCAACTTCCTATACATATCTGCTTTCGATATTCCAGGTACCAAATGTTGAAAAAGGATATAAGGCCTTTTATAAAAGTCTTTAATTTACCACCACTGAATTCAAATATCTGTATAGTTTGTTGCCTACCTGTACCCAAAATTTTTTTACCAAACTTCAGTTCACCTTCATTATTAAGAATTTTTTCAAACTTCCCAACGTAATTTTAGGATTACTTTTTTTAGGATTTAAAACTACAACACATTGATGGTTTCTACTGTTATTAATAATAAAATTGTAACATATTCAATTTTAAATATTGCTGACTACTGTTATATTCAGATAAATACCTTAAGTTCACCTTAAGTTACATTGACTGCTTTGTTCCGACTTCCGTTCTAACATGTCATTTAAATCAGTTGCTATCAACAAGTCCTTGTAGACACATATCTTAGGACAAACAACTTCCAGTAGAGTCTTACGTTGCCATGTTATCTATTTGTGTTGTAACTTAAACCATCCTAGTTTTTAAAGTTAAATAATGTAATCCAAAGTTAATTTCACAACATTTAAAGGGATTTTACCCATGTATTTAGTGGCTTAAAACATGTACATCCAATAAGTATTAACATATAACATATTTGTAATAACCTTAGTCAAAATTTTAAATTTCATGTTTGCTTTAACTAATTAAAGTGGTTATACCTTTATCAGCCTGGAGCCACGGCTCTGCTCATACACGGCTCTGCACTAGACCGAGAGTACGATCAGTGCCCAAAAAATGATATCAAAATAATAGCAGGAGACTTTAATGCCAAAGTCGGAAGAAAGAATATATTTTCGCCCACCATCGGAAAAGAGAGCCTACACGTAGACTCTAATGATAACGGTCTCAGAATCATAAATTTTGCAATGTATAAGAACATGGTAATAGCTAGAACACGATTTCTGCATGCAGATATACATAAGGGAACTTGGAAATCTCCTGATAATGAAGCGATTAACCAAATAGATCATATTTTATAATCATCGATGAAAGACACTGCTCTAACTTATTAAACTTTAGGTCTTTTAGAGGATCAATAATAGATAGAAAGGCTTAGGACTAAGTAAAGTAAAGTAATATAGATAGTGATCACTATTTAGATAAAGCACGATTTAGTTAAAAAGAGAATATCCAATTTAAAATGGAGATAGGGAAAAGATCGGGAGAGAAAAAATCGAAATTAATAAACTAAAAGATCCCGACATTGCAAATGTATACATTGTGTTACAGAAATCAGTTGAAATATTGGTCAAAACCAAGTCAGAAAAAAGAAATCATTGGTTTGATCATGAGTACGAAATGGCCACAAATAGAAAGAACGCAGCATATGAGAAAACTATCGGCGCAGGTTGTACACGGAGAAAAAAGAAGAGTATAGACTTCTTAGAAGAGAGGAAAAACGTATCCATCGACGTAAGAAGAGGGAATACGAACAGAACACTCTCAGTGAGATACAAAGTTTATTCGATAAAAATGAAACGAAAAAATACTACAAATCCTTAAATACTAGCCGTTGAGAATTTAAACCACGATTAAATATTTTTAAAGACACTAACAGTGAAATTCTACATGATAAAAACTCAACTCTTAATAGATGGGTACAACATTTCAGCGAACATCTAAATATAAACGATATTAAAGAAGGTTTCAACATAGAAAATCAACAAAATCTACAACGTCAACTACACAGTGAAGACCCAACAAGAGACGAAGTGTCAAATGCGATCCTAAAAAAAGACAATAAAGCCCCAGGAATCGATGAAATCTGTTCGGAAATCTGTCTGTATAAAAAAGGTGGTGATCAACTTTTTGCAGCAATCCATAAACTAATAGTACTTGTATGGCAGAATGAATGGGTACTAGATGAGTGACTAAAGGGAATAATATGTCCGTTGCATAAAAAAGATGATCAACTGGAGTGTAAGAGCTATAGAAGCATTACACTGTTAGCATCTGCGTATAAAATCTTTGGCACTGTATTATTTGAAAGACTTAAACACTTTACAAAGAATATTGTTGGTCAATATCAATGCGGATTTACTGCTGGAAAGTCAACTACACATTAAATTCAAGCACATAGGCAGATTCTAGAAAAGTTACTAGAATATACCATAGATACACACCATCTCTTCATTGACTTCAAAGCAGCCTAAATTAGTTAAGTTGACCCAACTAACAACGCAAAACGTAAGCTTATGCGTTAGAATTGAGGGAGAAAACTCTACGTTCTTTGACATTAATAATGGTCTAAGACAGGGGGACGCGCTGGCGTGTCTCCTCTTTAACACTACCTTGGAAAAGGCAATCAGACAATTAAATATTAGAACGAATGGAACTATTTTTAACAGATACGCAAATTCTCGTATTCGCTGAAGATATAGTTATAGTAGAAGTATGAGAAACATGGTGCAGTGTTTTACAAGGCTTGCGGACGCAGCAAGTGAATTAGGACTTGTGGTAAATGAGGAAAAAACCAAATATGTTGGTTTCTAAAAAACCTCGAAATATCCAACAGAGAATCCAAATTAACAACCATACCTTTGAGCAAGTCAAAGAATTTACATATCTTGGATCGCTAGTAAACGCAAAAAACACGACAAGCGACGAAATAGAAAGACGCATAGCAATAGCAAACAGAACTGTTCACGGTCTCCAGAAACACATTGCTGGACACATTGCTAGGATGCCGAATATACGGAGACATTAACATTTTCAAAACCAGAGGGCACAATAAGTAGAGGACGACTACGAAGGAGATGGATTGATGATGTGGAAGAAGACAGGAATCGACAGGAGTGACGACTTCTTTGTGAGCAGGCCAAAATCCACAACGGATTGTCGAGCAACTTATGATGATGATACTTTTAGGATAGCGCTGGTGATGGAATATTAATTCTGAAAACGTTCTGTGATGTAGCCTAATACGGTTTTTTAATATTAAACCTTTTATAAAGGAATTTTTAAATAAAATTTTTTGTGGAACATGGTATACAGCCAACTACAAGAATTTAGTTTCCTTGTGGATTTTAATTTTAAGTTTAAATAATATTTTATATGTACACTAAAGGTTTTTAAACCGTTTTGTAAGTGGCTTTTTGCGGATGTTCAAGTATCACAGATAAAGTTTTGATCAGAACCAAAACGTTTTAAAAATTTTTTAATTCTTTTGGAAATTTTCATTAATAAGTTATTATATTAAATACATAAGAAGTTTAACACTATCTTGTAACATTATTAGAATAAAAGTGTTTATAATCGAGGAACTTACCATAGGAAATGAAATGGGAAATGAAGGAGTCGGAATCACTTCTTGCGTCAAAGATAACGTTACAATGGACACAAAATAAATATAACTGTCACATGCTCAAGCATATATTCAGAATAACTGAAAAAGTACAATACAACACCACTATTATCAGTAAGTGTACCGCTACATCTAAAAAATAAATCCAATGTAAGCTGAAAGGGGTGGCCGAATAATTCAGCAGGAAATGAAAGTTCAAATATCTCGGAATGGACATCACGGGCTGCAGCAACGTCAACCAGTAAGTTTGACATCAGATTCCGTTGACAAACACAATAATATTCCATGATATGTCCTAGCAAGTATCTAAATATATAAAGAGGACATAAACACATGAACAAAACAGTGCAAAAACAAAGTAACTGGTGAATACTACAAAACTAAAGATTCTTCATCTGACCGACTGTAAAACACTTTAGAATATAAATTAAAAATTTAGATTTTAAAACCCTTTATATTGACAATAAATTGAGCAGACCAGAAAACAAATTTGAAATATATGTTACATAGCAAAATTTGTTAATTTTGTTGAAGGTACATTCATAAGTATTTGTTGATTTTGTTTATTTAAGATGTCTTACAAAATATGTTGGTTCAGAAGATATCTAAATTTTAATTTATGTCTTACTGGCATAGCAATTAAGCGATCCAGCTCACAACACCATTCGTAAAATCTGAAAAAATTAAAGATATTTTAGAAAAAAATAGTTATCAACAAGAATTTTACAACCATCTGATTAAAAAAGCATTACATTATCAGAAATCAATAGCAATAATAATACTTATGACACTTAGTCAAACAAACACTATATATCTCTACCGTATATAAATGAATTATACAATAAAAGGTTAAAACTTAATGGGTGTTGTCTAGTGTATGAAGATCCCGATTTCTTGAGAAATGCATGGTTTTCGAACGAAAGTCACATTTGTCTTAAAGGTTGTATCAATAGACGAACAACAACATTTCTTGGATTTGAAAGCCAAGATGTCGTAGAAACCACTACACACTGAATGGGTTATTATTTGGTATGCTGCGTCTAGACATAAGATTGTTTTTTCTTATTCTGTTGACGATGAAAACCAGCTTCAAGCTACTGTTAGCCAAAACAGAATTCCTTAGTGTGAAAACTGAGTTTAATTATAGTCAGTTCACAATTTGTTGATAGCTCACTACAAGTTTAACCCCAATTAGAAAACTAAAATACAGAGAGGATAGGTAATACGATATAATAGTACAAATCAACCTAAAACTGACGGTTTAAGATGTTTTCGACTAACCCACCTTATATCTGAAGGAATACAATACCTTTTAATTCTATTACGGGGGTATTTTGAAAGGTTAGAGATGACCGACCAGCGGCGTAGAGTATATGATTGAAAAATTTATTTGAACTAACTAAATATATTTTTTAAATTGTACTTACGTTGTAACCGTTTCAAAAGATTTAAAAGAAACTCATTATATATTTCGATTATTTTTTTTTAAATAAAACTTCTAACCCCATCTATCTGTCAAGTACCTACTTGTAGCCGACTCAAGGTTTCTTCTGTAATTCCCAAATATATCCGGTAGATGAGCATATTTTTCAACTTGTCGCTCACACCCAATTTCCAGATTCAGGCGCCATGACAGCGCTTCGCTCTTTTCTGTTAAGACCGTCCAACCGTTAAGACGTGTTTTATAAAGTGGGTCTCAATTCAGAGGTGAGCAAATAAATCCTTTTCTTGTCCATATTTCAGATAGATATTTATTTTTTTAGACCCTCATTGGAGAGGCTATAATGCTGATATTATATTTCTAATACTCGTCGCAAGATAGTATTGCTATGGAGTTATTCCAGATCATGGCCCAGTAGCAGTATCTTTTTTTGGAATCCCTAACCCCTCTTATCTAGGATGGTGGTGATTTTATATAGTACGTAGCTGAATCAATGGTTTATTTGGTGACTTATTAAACAAGAAGAGAAACGGAGCAGATTAAGGTTGTACCAATTTTTATTATACCTACTTTCAAGACAACAGAAATGATTATGAACTCAAAAAAAATGAAAATATAGTGAAGTGTTCTAATTTAATTTAAAGGTTTATTTTCTTCATTGTTGCTAGTTGATAAATAACTATATTATTTTCAATGTAAACAAATTTCGAAATTTGGGGTTAATATATATATATATATATATATATATATATATATATATATATATATATATATATATATACATTCATTTTCTTTATAACCAATTCTTAATTTAATACGATACAAAGATTTTTTGTTTATGATAATGTTAACATAAAATAATATTTTGGAATCCCTTTGGGATGACGTAACTTTTAATGTTTTCTTTTTGTTCATTACTAAGAAATAATAAAGAATAGTTTTCTTGTAAACTTTCAATAAATCTTAATTTTTTTTCTCTTCCCCTTCGAGGATAAACCAGGGGTGGCGTCCAATAATAAATTATAACTTCATATTATCTAATTGTGCTTGGATTTAAAATACGATATAGTTTCTATATGTTTATGAAAACCCCGCCCAATTCTCTTCCGACAGTGAGCGATTCAGGCCTTGTATATATTATTGTAATACGGCAGTGTTACATAAATGGCGCGCCAATCGTGGAGCGTGTATCTTCATTATAAAAACAACGTAATATGTTTATGATTTCTGTTTACATTTCGTATTTTAGACTCAAGTTGTTTGTGTATTTGCTTTTACCCAATTTTTGTTTAATCAGTTTAACTGGCACGATTTTCGTTTTCCTTTAATTTAATCTTCGTAAAATTGCGTAGAAATATTCTCGTCGTATTTTTAATTTTGTGAAATACATAATACGTATTGGGAATGTTTATTACGTGTGCATTTTAATGGTCGTATTTTGAATGGTAAGATAATCGTCTGTTTATTCCCCGTCCGCCTAGGTAAACATTCCATAAGTGAAAAATGAACTTTGTTTATTTCTTTTTTTAGTGTTCAGATTGATTGAAACCTTGAAATTATTCCGGCTAATATGTCTCGACAATTTGTATAGTCCTCAATTCTTTTTCCTTGCAGTTCAGTCTTTTTGTTTATGGAACCATAATAATTATATTCCTCAATGTGTTTATTTTAAATGAACGAAATGGCTATTAGCGTTTGTTATTTGAAAAATCAATTAAGTGAATTTTATTTCTTGACCTTGATTCATGGTTTTTATTTGCGGCACACAGCTGGGAATTATACCTATATACAGGCTGTCCCGACCTACGTAATTTTAAAATGTGTTATCTGGATTTTTGCAGAATACTTTTTTGGGTGTTTTTGATATAATATCTGTTATCTGTTAAATTTTCTTTTTAATTTGTTTTCGTTTATTTTAAAAATTTATTTTTTCATAGTTTAACTTTTTCGTACTTTGAAAAGAAAATTTTATTTCCTGAAAAGGAAAATGCTTTCTATATTTTACAGTCCATTGTTCTTTTGTTTTGAATGTATAAGGAAGTAATGATATAACTTCGTTTCTCTCTGCCTAAGGCGTCTTTGTTGAGAATATAGAGCGGAAATATTGTTATTCTCCTTCTGTTATGTTAATTTTATGTCTTTGTGTGGTCAGATGTAGTAGAAGTATGTTTTTGGTACTGGAACTTATTTTTGTTTTGTGGTTTTACCTTTTTTTTCTCGAGATGTCCTGTAGGACGTACAGGCACGTGACCTGTATTATTGTATCTTGAGTTATTTGTGTGATGTCAGACTGTTGTATAAGCAGCAGCTTTCTTTTTTTGTCGTTGACATTTTTGCGGTCTTCTAATAGTTTATTAGACCACATATACCTTTTTGCTTTGATATTAGACTTTTTAGCTAAGGCTCAAAAGCTTTCATTTATTATCTTGTGTTCATGATATGGTACAAGTGAGGTTGAAGTAGTTTGCTGTTGTCTATTGTGACTCTTTGTATAAACAGAGGTGAAACAACCCGCTGCCGCCTATTGTGAATTTATCTTTTATCTTTATGTCGACGTTAAGACCACGTTTGTTTAACAATTGAAATAGTTCTGGTGCTACCGTAAATGACCCACTGAGAATTAAAAGTTTATATTATTTTGACTCTATTGGAGTTCTGCTAAAGAATGGTAAACATTTCTTTGTGATTTGTATGACGACCATATTGGATTCAATTAGGTGTCAAAAATGTTTTACTATTCAACTTTTTTTATTATTGTGGTGTGTTACATCCAACATCACGATTTTTTATTATTGACGATGGACTGTAATATTTTTCTATTTCTTTGGAAGATTGTAATGATTCTTCCGTTCCTTTTAAGTCTTATCGTAAGTTTTTGTTTCGTGGAAGCCTCTTACGTTTTTTTTTGTTTCTTTTGGAAATATCAGTTTTAGATTGAACTGTTTGTATAGCGATTGTGGCTTGTATGCCATAAACCCACTTTCTTTCTTCTTCTCCAAGATTGTGTATTAACGGTTTGGATTTATTTTCTTCTTTTGTCCTTTTGCCAGTCTTCTTGCTTGGAAATTTTCCACTGTGATCAATCCCAGAGGATATTCTTATGGAACTATTGGCCATCCTGTCTTTCTTCTTTTGCGTTAGTTCAATTTTCAACCAGTGGTTGGAAATTCATTCATTGCTTGACTGTCATAGTCAACTTTATTATTGTTTGATGCTATTTAGGTTGTCTACCTAGTGGATAACCATAGCGAAGCTTGCTAAGACTACTTAGTTGGCCACCCGCCTTTGTTGAGCTGGAAGCATCCCTCTTTTCGCTCCCAGAAACTTTAACACTGGTCTGTTCCACACTTTTGGTTAGGTTAGAGCCATATTTATAGAAATCTGCCATTGGTCGTTGTGCCTAATAGCCAACGAACTGTACCTGATGTCGATTCATCAAATCGAGCATCCAGTTTAATTTTGCATGTAAATATGTCGTGATTTTTGTTTATTTTTTTGTTTTATTCAGACCTAAAAGCTTATCAACCTGTCAGTATTTCGTCGGATAATTCAGATTTGTCTGAAACCGAATAAATCGGTTTTCTTAAAATTTTATTACCTTTCTTCTAAAATGTTCAGTCCATTCTTAATTTTTAATTTTTTAGTTGATTCCCTTTACGCCTTTGCGTACTTAATCTTTGCTACCTTCTCCAGCGACTATTCAACCCCTCCGTGGCCCGTGTACAGGAAGAGTTGCGCTAACGCGAACTTTATCCTGGAGAGGATTCGTTTCCTTTCCAAATTTTTTTGGCGTGGGGTCAGTACAGCACTGATACCCTAGTACTTAGTACATTGAATACCACTTTGCTTCGGCAAATCTGTCCCTTAGTGCTTCTTTCCCTTCAGGAAGTTGACACGTTTCAATTTTTTTTTGAGCTGTCTCGACAACCCTTGTTTTATGTCGGTGGTGTTGACTATTAGTCAGGGAGCATCCTGCTATAGTCAAGTGGATTAGTGGACCTATCCCTATTCCAATTAATAATTTTGTGTATCTCAGATGTTGTCGCAAAGAGACGAGCCTCTGGAAGTAGTGTAGGAGACTCCGCACGTCGATCTCCAGAGCAACTCAGTTTGGCTCGCACCCCAGTTCGTTGAACTGTTTTACTTTTTATTATTATAATATTGATCATTTATTGTGTTCAATATGTCTATATATATGTATATATGTCGTATTTCTTTTCGACATACATTTTATTTTTATCTTATCTTATTCTACTTCGGTATTATTCTCTCTCTAGTTTGTATTGATCGAGATCTTAAGTTTATGCTACCCCGACCAAGAACCTATATTGATTTTAAGGGTGTTTGCAAAATTTAATCTCATTTTATTTTTAGAATGCCTTGGTAGAATGTGATATTTTTATGCTTATGGTAGTTTATATTACAATAAATTGTACATACCTTTAGTTGTCTTCAAGTGGATACAAAATTCAATTTATCTTATTTTACGGATTTATAAATCCAAGTAATTTTTTTGGTATCTATACCAAAGATATCAAGATTCCTCTGTCTAGTTACCAATGATAGTTCATTATAGTATCTGTTCATTTTGCCTAAGTTTTACTCTTAGTGTGAAGACCTTCGAATTTCGACTCTCTATTTGAAACCCCCCAAAATAATGTTTGAAAAGATTATTGCTGTCTAACATCCTATATTCTGAATGGCCAGACACTGAGGAAGGCTAGGGATGAAGTAAGCGGATTCCCGCTAGTTGACTCGTCGGAATGATAAGCCATTCATAATTGTATTTCAGTAATAAATCTAGAATAACAGCCTCCCGCGTCAGGAAACTTTTTTTAGTTCTCCAATACCTGTTTAGTTATGTAATCTAGAATTATTTAGACCCCACCCGAAGTTGACCCTACCCGAAGTTGACCTACCGATGTTGTCCCTATTATAGGCGGATGATACACGTTAGTTATCACAAATTCTAGTTGTCATACTAATAACTAAACATCAGCCTTTTTTTTTGTTTCTAAATATAGATGTGTCTTACAGAAATTCTGATGTCTACCTTTCCCAGTAAACTTATTAAGGCTTGTCTTTGTAGAACTTTAATGTACCCAATTTTGAACTATTAGTAACTCTTTCCTTTTATTTGTGTATTTCTAAATGTGTCTATAATGACGCGCTGCGTTATTACCTTATGTTATTCGTGGATTAAGTCATAGATGAAAGACTCTATGCTTCCGAACAAACGATGACACATTTGTATTTTGTATTTTATGGCGTTAATGATACGATTGTATTATTATTCTTATGTTATTCGTGGATTAAGTCATAGATGAAAGACTCTACGCTTCCGAACAAACGATAACATTATTTTTTTTTGTGTTTTATTGTGTTAGGTCTCATAACGACTACGCAGTAAATTATCTGTTTTGTATCTTGGTGACAACACTAGTATGTTTTGCTTTATATTACTTATGAAATTTCGAATAGTAATATCTTAATTATATTATTTCGATTAAATGCGAGCATTTGGTCTCAAATAATGATTTGTAGATATGTTTTGTTTTATTCCGCTTTGTTCATGATATTGGTTATAGGTGAAATACCCTATGCATTTTGAGAGTGAGAATGCAATTTTTTTTGTTTACATTTTTATAGTTGAGTCATTTCTATGCGTTCTGTTTCGCTTTGTTCTGAAATCTTTGAGTTGTTCCCACGTGAGTTGTGAAAGAAGGATTCTGTGAGTCCAGATTGTAGCTACATTTGTCCATTCTGTTTGTCTTACCTCTCCGTATATCTATTTCCACTTTTGAAAAGGTTAGTATGGTGTGCCACCATGCCTAGTCCGATTCCACGCTGGTACCCAGTTGAAATCGTGGGGAGGGCTGTGTAACCGTTTCAAAAGATTTAAAAGAAACTCATTATATATTTCGATTATTTTTTTTTAAATAAAACTTCTAACCCCATCTATCTGTCAAGTACCTACTTGTAGCCGACTCAAGGTTTCTTCTGTAATTCCCAAATATATCCGGTAGATGAGCATATTTTTCAACTTGTCGCTCACACCCAATTTCCAGATTCAGGCGCCATGACAGCGCTTCGCTCTTTTCTGTTAAGACCGTCCAACCGTTAAGACGTGTTTTATAAAGTGGGTCTCAATTCAGAGGTGAGCAAATAAATCCTTTTCTTGTCCATATTTCAGATAGATATTTATTTTTTTAGACCCTCATTGGAGAGGCTATAATGCTGATATTATATTTCTAATACTCGTCGCAAGATAGTATTGCTATGGAGTTATTCCAGATCATGGCCCAGTAGCAGTATCTTTTTTTGGAATCCCTAACCCCTCTTATCTAGGATGGTGGTGATTTTATATAGTACGTAGCTGAATCAATGGTTTATTTGGTGACTTATTAAACAAGAAGAGAAACGGAGCAGATTAAGGTTGTACCAATTTTTATTATACCTACTTTCAAGACAACAGAAATGATTATGAACTCAAAAAAAATGAAAATATAGTGAAGTGTTCTAATTTAATTTAAAGGTTTATTTTCTTCATTGTTGCTAGTTGATAAATAACTATATTATTTTCAATGTAAACAAATTTCGAAATTTGGGGTTAATATATATATATATATATATATATATATACATTCATTTTCTTTATAACCAATTCTTAATTTAATACGATACAAAGATTTTTTGTTTATGATAATGTTAACATAAAATAATATTTTGGAATCCCTTTGGGATGACGTAACTTTTAATGTTTTCTTTTTGTTCATTACTAAGAAATAATAAAGAATAGTTTTCTTGTAAACTTTCAATAAATCTTAATTTTTTTTCTCTTCCCCTTCGAGGATAAACCAGGGGTGGCGTCCAATAATAAATTATAACTTCATATTATCTAATTGTGCTTGGATTTAAAATACGATATAGTTTCTATATGTTTATGAAAACCCCGCCCAATTCTCTTCCGACAGTGAGCGATTCAGGCCTTGTATATATTATTGTAATACGGCAGTGTTACAACGTAAATTGTATTTTTTGATAAAACTTATTTATTTTATTCAAAAATAAAAAGTTTCTTGCCATTTGTAAAAGATACATTTATTTAATTAAGGAAAAAGGCGCCAAATGTCGCCTGGCAAAATTTCCAATGTGTTTTAAATGTATCCATTATTTTCGAATCCGGAGAAAAGTAATAAACATTTTGAAAAATTTAAACGCAGAATGAAAGATTGCATTATTACTTAGGGCAGAAAGTCCCTGAAAGCTTTTACAATGTTTATTTTAATGTGTTATGTAACAGGGGTGAAAATAAAAGAGAAAATATTGTATAATTTTTAATTAAAAATATTGCATGCAAAAGAAACTTTTTATTTATTGTAATAAATATTTCATTCTGCCTTTAAATTTTTCAAAAATGCTTTTTAGTTTTCTCAGGATTTGAAAAAAAAATGGATACATTGAAACCACATTGAACATTTTGAAAGGCGACATTTTGCGTCTTTCCCCTTTAATACCCTACGATTACAACTACTATTACTTACCTTATATAATTACGATTAGAAAACTATTTAAATTCAAAATAAATAGGATCAACTTCGGAATCCGAGTCGTCTTGAGGGTTAATAATTAGCGGTTGTGTCTCTACTGCTCTACGGCATCAATTATGTAATCAAGATACCATATTTTTTGTTCTTCTTCTATTACATGTCTTACTGCATCAGTTTTGTTTTGTAATATGTTGTAAAGACTAGTATAACAATTCACGTACAGCTTGTATTTTATATGACGTATTTTTCTAGCCACATAACTTTTCATTTGTACCCAAATGAGTTGAATTGAATTTATTTCGCAGTAGTAGGGTGGAAGTCTAAAGTGTATTTCATCTACGTATTTCTTAAACTTAGATTTGTGTTGCCGGGCAATTTTTAAAAGTTCTGCTTTTACCATTCCATCTTCGTAAGGCAGATACTTACTCCGCAGCCAGTCAAGAATATCCTGTTTCTTCCACGCATTCGTTGGAAGTATTTCTACTAGTCGTGAATGATAATGTGCATTATCGAATACTATAATTGAATTTGGTGGTATGTGTTTAATCATCTGCTCAAAATACTCTTCGAAAACATCAGCTGTCATCTTCTCGTGATAGTCTTTTGTGCTTTTGGACTGAAATTCCAACAAACCATGCTTAACAAATCCTTTTTTATTGCCAATGTGAGAAATTATTAATCTACTGCCTTTACCAGAAGGTGGGGAGATACCAGTAGACCAACCCTCCATAAAGGCTTGCCTGGAGCTTAATATATTTTAATCTGACCAAATTTTTTTTAGAGTATGACCTGAGTTTACCCACGTTTCATCCTGGTAGAAGATGGGCCTTCCTTCAGCCTGGAATTTTCGTATAGATCTTAGATCATTTCTTCTCCAACATATTATCTCCTTCCGGTCAATCAAAAGTGATTTTTGGTCTGATTTCTCCCACCGGAAATTTAATTCTTTTAAAACTTGCCACAATTTAGTTCGTCCGATATAAGGCAAATCCGGGTCGTCTCTAACTTCTTGTAAAATGTTGTTTAGGTTTGGTATTTCTTTTTTGAAAAAAAAATCCATGAATTTTCCTTCGAATACCATTTTTGGCAAATTCATCAATTTCAATAGGCTTTTTCCCTCTCTTTACAGAGAGTCTTCTCTCTGGTGAATAGAAAGACTTACTGACTGTACGCAACAGTACCGGTGTAAAACTTGATGATGAAGCCATCACAAACAATCCAACAAAACAAGCACGAGCGAAAGGTACGTATATGTTCGTAGGTATATGGAATAAAAAATCACTCATGCAATGCATATAATTCGCAAAAAAAATATTCGAGACTCTAATTACTGCCGTATACGCGCAAACACCGACGAGCCGTAAATTACATGCGATTAAAAACGTACTAAACAAAAAAAATTGTTTTCGTTCGTAATAACTTCACCCTTTCAAGTTAAGTTTCGAATATAATTATATTATTAAAAATCTGGGGAATTCCATCCTAATTATCTTGCAACGAATAGTACCTTTAGTACCTTGGGATATGAATTTCAGGTTTTCTAGTAAAGTGATTAAACGAGAAGATTAGTATTGAAATATCCAAAGAAATAAGGTATTCTTATTTACAAAATTGTTAATGGTTAAATTCTTATTTGTATTAATATAATATAATAACCAACATTAGTCGTGAAAGTTTTAATTGTTTTTTTACTAAATATATTAGTATTAAAATATTATCAATATTATATATAACAGGATTAAAACATTATATCATTATTTAATTAATAAACTCCTTAGGAACGCCTATGATTTACGACCGTTTTATGAGTTTGAGGCACATTTCGTGCTCTCAACAATTTGTGAACGAAGAATACGTAATATATTAAAACTTAAAAAACTTTTTATTTATGTCCTATTAGATCCTTATCCATTTTTGAAAATAACTTGTTCCGGCAACGACCTTTTTCTTGTTGTTAGATCTTCCCGTATGTTATAAATGGAACCTGATATGTATGTAGTTTGTAGTTTTGTTATTTTTTTTATTTTTCAAATAAAAAAGATTTTAATCTTAACTCACATTGTTTAACAAATTTTTACTATTTGTATTTGGTTTTTTTTATTCAAATTTATTTATTTATATTAGCTACTTACGACAAATTACTTTATTCAATAACAAATGCGAGTTAGGAATATGAATTTAAGCTTATCCAATCCACTAGAGACCTTTACATCCCAAATCATATTTTCCCGTCTCCCATATCACTCTTGACAATTCTAAACACATGACTGACGATATCCTGTCTTTGATTGGTTTCAGGATTGATCAGGGACCATACTCGGCATTCCAATGGCTGTCACTGTTTATTCAAACGTCAAACTAGACTGGTGAGTATCACTATATGCTCTCTATACTAGTCATTCATTCTTGATGGTTTACTTATAAGCCTCTAAACGCAATTTATCTGTCGATATCATGTTCGGTTCATTTTGGGGATTAAGCTTTTACAGATTTGTAGTTGCCTCGTGGCGATAAAAAATAATTTAAGGGAGAACATATTAGATTTTTATTCTATTTAAATTTTAACTATTGAAATAAAAAAAAATAATTCTAAATCTTAAAAATATTTATAACTAGTTTCTCAATAATTGAACATAATAATGACATGTATCTACGATAGTATTATAATTTAGGTCAACTTAATGTTGTTTTATTTTTGATAATAGGGTATTTTAATAGTAAGGCCATATCACACAATAAATTGCCCTAATGTGTCTGCTGATCACAACCCTGTTATTGCTAGATGCGGACTTTTAGTCGCATATTAGAAAACACAAATAAATCACAATAGATGATTGCCAACCTATTTTGTATTATATTATTATATTAGTTGTATAATTCTAACCAATTAATATGCAGTATTATACAAAGAATTGAGTTCTTTCTGCGACTTCTTTTACATTTTTACATCTTCTAATTACAAGTGATATAAAGCCTATATCGATCACTTTATAGGATTACACAATAATAGGTAGGTAATGACTATTATTATTGGTCCATCTAGTGAACAGAAAAAAAAACTGATCCGAAAATATTCTGGTCTTTTAAACCGCAAAAAACGACAAATTTATTGTTTTCCCCTTCGGTTTATCTTAATCTCCACCTCCCCTGAAAATCATTTGGTATAAAATTAAATTTTAGTATGCGTTATTTAATTTACTTGAACTGAATTAGATATTTTAATTGCATATGAATACGAATTTGTGTATGAGTTTAAAAAGTAATTTATTTACTTATACATTTATACATTTTAAAATAAAAACGTAAAAGCAAATTTTGTTTTGAAGATAAATTTAAAAATACTCTAATTTTTCATGTTCATTAACTTCATTGTTACAATATTTTAATATACACTACATTTAATGCTTTTATACGAAGTAAATTTGTATTTTTATAAAAAATATTATCATTATTCAGGCACAAAAATATAAACGAGATCATTTATTTTTCTGTCAATATTGGGTTTTTGGACGAGTTTCTTTTTCAGTAAAAATTCTACATATTTTTGTAGCTTATTTTAAGCCATTCATTTTTCGTTTGTATTTTTAAAAACTTTGTTAATATTGATCTCGAGTTGCCATCACAAACCTATTCTCCTTTTTTGTTCTTTTTTCTTTCTTTTTAGTTCAGTTGAGGTTTCTTCAAAAATAGCTTTGTTAGTTGTAGCAAGAAAATAGTATGAAAATGCTTTTTTGAAAAATGTCCATAAGAAAAGTTTTATATCCTTATGAACATGCCAATTTCTAATTGAATTAGTAAGACGTGTTTATTAGTGTTCGTAATATTTACCAAAATTATTTATAAAATAAGTAATCCATTATTTACTGTCAAACGGCTTCGGTCGGATAAGCTAGTAAGTGAAAGGGGAATTTGGTGTTCTGAGATTGAAAAATTGGTCTCGAAGGCGGAAGAACCAAGAAAGTGGTCAAAGGACCAAGAAAGTGGTCAAAGCTATCAGAATGCAGAAAGCAACGAGAAACCACTGCATTAGAGGTCCCTGATGACGTCTTTAATAAAGCTATCATGGCAAATACAATATGCTGAACCCCTAAAGCTATTTAACTCCGACGGTACTCAACCACTAAGAAAAATATTCAATGACATATGTTTAAACGGGGTAATACCAAGATTATGGCTGAAGTTTATTGATCTACCAAAGAAAACAAAATCCGTATCCTGCAATGATTTCCGGACCATCAGCTTAATGAGCCACATTTCAAAGTTATTTCTAAAAATTATACATCAAAGGACATATAGAGACAAACCTGAAAAATGATCAAGGCGACTACGTACATACCCAGGAAGAACTAGCTAAAATCTGGACAGATTATGCTTCGTCCCTCTTTGCAGACAACAGACCGAATCTGCCAACTACTAACCTATCTACAGAAACTTTGTCCGGTCCTCTGATTATTCGCGCCGAGGTGGAGTACGCTATAAAAATAGCAAAACTGGGCAAGGCCCCTGGACCGGATGGCATTACTACGGAAGCCCTAAAACTGTTGGATGATGACAACATCGACACTCTGGTAACAATCTTCAATGCCATATATGACACCGGCCACATTCCAACGGATTGGCTTTGTTCAACCTTTATAATGATCCCTAAATCACAAAGAGCGACAAGGTGCAAGGACCACAGACTGATTAGCTTGATGAGTCATTTACTTAAAATATTTCTTCGCATACTCCACACAAGAATGTTCAGAAAACTAGAAGAGCTGAGCGGCGAGACACAATTTGGTTTCAAGAAGGGACTCGGGGCGCGCGAAGCATCATTCTGCTTGAATACCCTGGTACAAAACTGTATGGACCAACGAAAAGATATAGTCATCACATTCCTCGACTACGAAAAAGCTTTTGACACCGTAAAACACGATGAAATAATAAAAATGCTACACAATGCTGATATTGATGAGAAAGATATAAGAGTCATCCAGAATCTCTATTGGAACCAAAAGGCACGTGTGAGGCTGAACAAATCAACAAACACAGAGGAATTCGAAATTTTACGAGGGGTGCGACAGGGGTGTATTTTGTCTCCTATGCTGTTCAACCTCTATGTGGAGAATGTTTTTGCAGAGGCACTTGAAGGCACTGATTGTGGTATAAAGGTCAACGGGTACCCGATAAATAACATTCGTTACGCTGACGACACCGCAATAATCACAGATAACGAACATGATATGCAGTTGATACTAAATAAAATAAACACCACAGGAAAAACATATGGCCTGAAGATAAATGACGGAAAAACAAAATGCATGACAATAAGAAAGGGCGCATTTTTCAGAGTACAACTGCACGTTGATAATGCTCCAATCGAGCAAGTGAAAACATTCAAATACTTGGGAATGATGGTGAATGACCAATGGGATCCTCAACAAGAAATAAAATGCCGTACTGAACAAGCAAGACAAGCTTTTCTTAAATTTAAACCGCTACTTTGTAACCGCAATCTTTCCTTCAATCTCCGTTACAGAATGGTTAAGTGCTATGTATGGTCCATATTGTTATACGGCATGGAGACATGGACGTTGAAAATATCTTCCATTAACAAGTTGGAAGCCTTCGAAATGTGGACCTTGCGAAGAATGTTCCGCATACCATGGACAGATAGGGTGAGAAACGAGGAAGTCCTAAGAAGAGCTTGATCAAGGCACGAAAGATTGGATACCTGAGCCACATCCTGAGAGGGGAAAAATACGCAATCCCTCAACTAATTATCCAAGGAAAGATTGAGGGCAAGAGAGGAGTAGGTCGCAAACAAATGTCGTGGCTGCGAAATATAAAGAACTGGACAGGCGTAACTAACACTGGCGAACTTTTGCATGCCGCAAAAGACAGACGTCTGACCTTAAGATAATTCGCCAACGCACTATAGGTGCACGGCACCATAAGAAGAAGAAGGACATATATACTATGCGAAGAAAAAATTAACACCTGTGATCTAAGAATGATCAGCAATCTTTACTGATATCAAACATCGTCTATTCTTACAGAGGCAGGAGAATTCTATAATATCAAAATCAAAGGTGGGGTCCGACAGGGATGTATACTATCACAACTGCAGTTTAACATAAACTCTGAGGAAATTTTTCAAGAAGTAGAGGAAGTTGAAGCCGGCATTCGAATTAACGAAGAATGTTTCAATAACATTAAATAGGATAGGGTGGGATAGAGAAAGCAAGATCTGCATTTCAAAAAATGGCTAAGCTATCCAAATTCCATGATTTATCAGTACACATGAAACTCATGTTACTACGATGCTATATCTTTCCTACAATATGGTACGCAGTTGAGTCGTAGACTCTCACAGACGCTACCTGCAAGAAAATTGAGGCTTTCGAAATGTGACTTTATCGTAAAATCATGGAAATTACCCTATACCGATCACGTTCCTAAACAGGACGTTTTATTAAGAATTCAAAAAGAAAAAGAGCTGTTAAAAATCAAATACCACGGTCCCACCCAAAATCAAATACCACGGTCAAATAGCTTTACATTTTGGAAAAACGGATATTTCTACAAAGAAAAGTAGAAGAAAAACGAGAACCAGGAAGGCAAAGGATTTTCAAGGTAAAACAACAATCACAAATCATTTTAGAGCAGCAGTGTGCGAAATAGAGATTGCCATGATGTTCGCTAACATCCGAAACAGATAGGCACTACAATAAGAAGAAAGGGCCTATAGTGAGGGGAAATCTATATAGAATATTACAACTGATCCTTAAATGCAAAATAGAAGGCCGTAGAGGTGTAGGAAGACAACTGTTTTTTGTTCAAAAAAATTCGTAAATGGACTGAGATATCAAATGCAGGATAATTATTTCATGTGGCAGAAGATCGAAAAACTTTTACAATGGTGATCACCAACGTTGGTTAACTCTGATATGACACGTGAAGAAAAAGAAAAAGTTTCTTGAGCGTCAGAGTGATCAGAAAGCAAGAAAGTGTAATTGACCATGAAATGAGCCAAAAATCAGGTTAATTATCTGTAAGTACAATTCCTATTTAAATGGGAATAAGCCACAATTAAAGGTTAAAGTAAGTTTATTAACGTTTCAATTTCCACTTCGTAAATCGTTCTCAAAATACAAACATTAGTAAATTAAACAAATTTTGCTTTTTTGTTACTTGGTGAAAAATTCTTCTAATAATTTAATTTTATCTGACTTATTTATATTGATAATTTAGACAAACATTATACATTTTAAAGTGGACGACTTCCCTAGAGTTGCGTTCCTGGGACAACTTTACTTGTAAGATAGTTCATTCGATTACATGAAATCAACTTTAACTTAAGAATATTCGTCAGAAAAAATCATAGGATGTAATTTGTCTTTAAAAAACAAACACATGCCATGATGACAGTTAAAATCTCCTATTAGTGAATCCATAGTAAATTAAGGGAGAAAAACCAGGAACAAAAATATCATAATACTATCCCGACATGGTAAGTATTTGGTCGTGGATTTAGTTTACTTTCAATAAACACCAAATTCTAATTTTATATGTTTGCTATTTAAAAAACATAAATGATGTATGAAAACGGATGGTAAAAAGAAAAAAATCAAAGAAGCGGCTCTAATTATGCTAAATGAGACCGATTCTGTCGCAAATTACTCAGCAGAATGTAGTAGGATCTGGTTACTCATAATAAAAAAGGAAGTTATTAAACGGAAAATACCAGTATTAATAAGCCAGAAACATAGAGGATACATCATTTATGTTTTTTAAATAACAAACATATAAAATCAGAATTTGGTGTTTATTGAAAGTAAACTAAATGCACGACCAAATACTTACCATGTCGGGACAGTATTCTGAGGTTTTTTTTCCAGGTTTTTCCCTCATAATTTACTATGCAATCACTAACAGGAGATTTTTACTGTCATCATGGCATATGTTTGTCTTTTTAAAGACGAATTACATGTTATGATTTTTTCTGACGGATATTCTCAAGTTAAAGTTGATTTCATGTAATCGAATGAACTATCTTATAAGTAAAGTCGTCCCAGGAACGCAACTCAACAGTATTGTCAATATCATATGTCTGAATATGTCTGAATTGTCAATATAAATGCGTCAGATAAAATTAAATTATTAGAAGAATTTTTCACCAAAACAAAATTTGTATAAAAAAAATTATCATCATCATATAACGGGGGTCCTACGGCGATTGCCGCTTCCCGCATTACAGCCTCCATCTTTTCCTATCTCTCTAATCTTCCTCTTTTAAGCCTCTAGATTGCATTGTTTTTGTAATTTCTCTTCTCCAGGAATTTGGTGGTCTTCCCCTTTTCCTTCTTTCTGGCGGAACATACATTAAGGCTTTCTTTGGCCACCGCTCCTCCTCCATTCTCATCACGTGACCATACCATTGTAATTGCCTTCCTTGTATTCTATCTGAAAGAGTATCTCTAATTCCTGTACGGTTTCGTATTTCCTCATTCCTGATTCTTTCCATTCTCGATACTCGACATGACCTTCTAAGATAATCCATTTCCACAACGTCTACTTTATCTCGTTCATTCTTTGTCATCGTCCAACATTCAGCACCATATGTGGTAATTGGTTCTACAATTGCTCTGTATAGGCGAAGTTTGGTATGCATCTTTATTTTATTAGACCACAGTAATGAATTCAGTATTCGGATGCATTTTTTCCCTTGGGTTATTCGGTTTTGTACATCTATCTTAACTCTGCCATTTGCTGATATGATGCTTCCTAGATATTTATACTGGTTGCAGCCTTTTATAACTGCGTTTTCAAGCCTCAGATCTGTGGTATTTCCTCCAATTTTTAAATATTCTGTTTTGCTTATGTTTACAGTAAGCCCCCATTTGGCATATTCCTCAAATAATTTTCGATTGATATAATTTATATCTTCCTCATCGGTTGCAACCACCACCTGATCATCTGCAAATAACAATGTATACAGAGTTTCTTGTCCCACTTCGATGCCCATAAATCTACATTTATTTCTCCAATTCCTCAATGCTTCTTGAACGTATATTTTAAAGAGTGTCGGTGACAAACAGCATCCTTGCTTTAGGCCTTTAGTGACTTTAAATTCATTTGAGGTTCTGGTTCCAATTTTTACACAACTAACTGCATTTTCGTACAATTTATATATCGCTCGGATATACGTCGAATCCAATCCGGACCTTTCGAGGACCTCAAACATTTTCTTTAACGGGACACTATCATATGCTTTCTCAAGGTCTATAAATACCAAATGGGTCTCTCTACTTCTTTCGACACGCTTTTCAATTATTTGTCGTAGGATAAATATATTTGTTTAATTTACTAATATTTGTATTTTACAAGATACAAAATAATACAAAATAGATTTGAACGACTACGTATCAGAAGATAATAGGAAGAGGACCAGAGAATAAGGGGAGGGATTGTTTGGAAAAGTAAGAACAGGCTAGATTACCTAACAACAAAACACATAATCAAAATAATAAGTTTGTTCAAATAATCAAAATGATGCAGGACTTAGCCGAAGAAACAAAAAATGTAACAACGTAAGTGAAAGAGATAAAGAAGGAACGGAGAAAGTACTGGGAATAACTAAATGACCTTCAAGGAAGAATTGGAAAAAATTAAATAAGTAAACCAAAGAAATCCAAAAGAAAAAGAAGAAGGAAGAAATGAGGAAAGAGTTAAATGACACGAATTTACGTCTCTGAAAAGACTAAAAAACTAAAGAAAAGCCAACGATGTAATAGTATAATGTTTGCCAATAGATGCAATCGGTAAAAATGTGCTGAAACAAGCTGTAGCAAACTTCGTAAGAAAACAAATTTCCATCAATGTTCAAATAGACTACGCAATAATGGGGAGAAAAAACATGTTTGGTTAAACTACAAAACCAGCTTAAAAAATACAAGGTCATGTAAAATAAATCTAAACTAAAGCATTAAAGATATTGTATATAAATAATAATAGAATCAAAGAAGAATTATAAATTAAAAAAAAAAATAAGACAAGTCGCCAATGAAGAAATAAGTGACAGTAAAAGTGTTAAAATAAATTATAGTAAATTAATAATATATGGAAAAACACACATAAAAAATGAGAAAATGATAAACACAAAAATCGATACTACTAGAACAAAAGGGAAGATACTATATACAGGGTGTTTCAAAAAGGTATGTCATAAATTAAATCACGCATTCCAAAAATAAATTGATTGAATCCAACTTGCTTTAGTACAAAAGTGTACACAAAACAAGATACAGCCCTTTGAAGTTACAAAATAAAAATTGTTTTTTTGCATTATTTCCTAAACTACTTGATATTTTGTAATAAAAATAAGCACGTTACTTTCTTGTTCTGAAAGCATTTTTCATGCAAAACAAACAACAGAATCTAAGCGCACAGAAAAATTTTAAGGGGAGTGTGCAGCCCTAAATCCCCCCAAACTTTTGAGTACGTTCAAATCAAATGAATTTTGTGACATCATTAGTTTAACACATTATTTTTAAAATTTTTCTGCCTCCTATCACTTTTTCAAAAAACAGTTTTTATTAAGTTACGGCCCTTTTCATTGACCTTTAAAAAATTACGTGAAACTAAATAAATGACTTAAATGAATTAACAAGTACAAAAAATGTCTATAACCTCTATAAATATAATATTACAATAAATATTCAAGATGACCCCCATTTTCTTTAATACATATTCGGTATCGTTTTAATAAGGAAAACCGAATGCGCTGAAAAATCATATTTTTCTGATAAAATTGATTTGCAGCTTCAATTATTCTAACCCTCAATTGTTGTTTTTCCTCTATTGTTACAAAATAAAATCTCTTTTATAAACCCCCAAAGGCAAAAGTCCATGGGATTAAGACATGGACTTCTGGGTAGCCAAGAAATAGGTGCGTCACGACCCCTTCCAATCCATCGACCAGGATACTGCCTGCAAAGGTATTCCCGGATTTCATTACTGTAATGCGGTGGAGCGCCATCTTGTAGAAACCACATATTTTGCCTTATTGCAATATTCACCTTTTCCAAATACTCCTGTAAATCGTTTGCCAAGAACTGCAAACAACTGTCACCATTTAAATTGTTAGGAAGAAATACTGGGCCTATTAGAATATTATGCACAATTCCTGCCCAAATATTAACTTTGAAAGTCCTTTGGTGATAAGTCTTTTTTTGGCGTGAGGATTTTCGTCGGCCCAAATGTGCTCGTTATGATGGTTTGTTATTCCATTTCTACTGAAGGTAGCCTCATCGGTAAACAAAATATTTCTAATACAATTAACATTTTGAGTGTTTTCCATTAACAACCAATCGCAAAATCCAATCCTTTTAGGATAATCTTCAACCAATAACTATTGAACCGTTGTTAAGTGATAGAGTTTAAGCAGCTGATCCTTCAAACTCCTCCAAACCCTTACGTGAGGAACATTTAGTTGAGCAGCTATTACCCTTGTACTTGTTCCAGGGACTTCTTCAACGATTTCTAAAATTTCTTCATCAGTTGCATCCAGTATTGGACGAGCACTATTGCCAGCAACTTGCGGTTGGAATGTACCCGTTTCCCGTAAACGACGATCAATGGTCAGAAGTAATCGTCTATCGGGTGTATTTCTGATCCAACTTACCCAAAGTTAAATGCATATCTGCCATTTCCTGAAATGTGTAGGCCATTGTAATATTAAAATTTTTAATATTAATCCTATTCACACAATAAATGATAGCTTCAAATTATTGACTATTATTGATGGAACTGTTTGTAATTATTGTATACGTAGAAACTAATTGTAATTTTATGGCCAACTAGGAAGAAACTGGTTTTTCGAAAAAGTGATAAGAGGCAAAAAAGTTTTAAAAATAATGTGTTAAACTAATTATGCCACAAAATTCATTTGATTTAAACGTACTCAAAAGTTTGGGGGAATTTAGGGCTGCACACCCTTCTTAAAATTTTTCTATGCTCTTAGATTTTGTTGTTTCTTTTGTATGAAAAATGCTTTCAGAACAAGAAAGTAACATATCCATGTTTATTACAAAATGTCAAGTAGTTTAGGAGATAATGCAAAAAAACAATTTTTATGTTGTAATTTCAAAGGGCTGTATCTTTTTTTATGTACACTTTTGTACTAAGGTAAGTTGGATTCAATCAATTTATTTTTGTCCCCGGAATGCGTGATTTAATTTATAACATACCTTTTTGAAACACCCTGTATACTTGGGCTGATATAAAAATTCATTCAACATTTAACATTTTTTCTATGACATCCAGATTCTTGGTAAATCTATGGTTTTCGTCCACCCCCCTACGAGGAGTAAGTTTAAAAAGAACGTTTTTGCATCTTTTTGGTGTCCCAACAAGTGTCATTCTCGGCTAAATTCAGCTGGTTTCGTATGATTTTTAGAGGTCAAATCTCTGACGATTGGACTATGAAGCTTTCCTGAAGTCATGGTTGTTTTCATTAATTTGAACTGTTTTTTGCAATAAATGTAAAACATAATTATTATTTCAATCCGAGTTTAACGTTTCTCGTTTTTATTAGAAAATATAATAATTTCAATTATATCAAAACATTTTACAAACTTTTTTGTTTATGCAAGAATTCAAAACAAGAATTCACCTTTTACGCTGTATTAACCGTGACGAACGTTCAAACGTTTTACCATAATACACTACATACCAATATTCGTATTCATCATAGCAATGAAATTTTCCCAACCGGTTCAGGTAATTTATTGCACGAGTAAACACGGGTGTTTCTTCTTATTTTCATGCAAATATTTATTCTCAAACAGTATTATTTATTCTACAGCCGGGTAATAGTTCAAAAACAGTTGGCATTGTTTTATTAATAATTATATATACACAGTTTAAATTTAATATAACATGTCCCTCAGCAGATTAAGTTACAACTATAACACTTTAAAATTTAATATTTAAAACCAGTATCTTTTGTATGTGATGAGATTATAATTGAGAATATACGATTTTCAAGTTAATATTAAATTGGTGTCCTAACGCTCATAAAAGAAATTGGTAAACATAAACAAAAGCCAATTCATTATATTTTTCATATATATCAGGATATTCTTATCTTTTTTCATTATGAAAAAAATAATATTATGTAAGTTTGAAACTTTGAGAGTATTTTTTCTGTACTGTACTGATTTCGAAAGTTCAAAACACAAATGTTTATTATATAGTAAGTACTGATGAATAGTAAGTATAAACTAAGTATGAATTATAGTAAGTACTGATAGTTCAGCTCACTTTGTTTAATATTACAATGTGACTTATAGTATAGGAAAATAAGCGAAAAAAAAAGACTCCGTTCGGGACTGTGACAAATCCAGGTAAGGTGAAGTGGGGTAAATGTAATATAATTTTTAAATAGTTCACTTTCATACGGGTAAACTTGCATTTTTAATGGAACAATGATAAAACAAAAAATACGCAATACTTCAAATATAGTTATTAACCCGGCGTCAGCCAGGTGAAAAATGTGTGAAATGGTGTGTATAATAACCCAAGTGGGGTATTATTGACCCCATTTAAAATTGATTGGAAAACTCAACAAACATTTCGAACACGAATTTATTTTTTTAAATATCTTATTTGACTATGTTTTTATAAATAACAGCAGTTTTTACCACTGGATTGAATTTGACCGCGTATTAGGTAAAATTTACAAAATAATAAAATTCCTACAAACAAAAAACACTAGATACATAAAAAATTCACAAACAAAAGATAATGATTCAAAATAAGAGATTTTCCAAAAAAAATTTTTCAAAAGGTTCAAATAAAAATATAAAAAAGCATGACATTGGATATCCAAGCTTGAAAAAAGTTAGGAGTCCCGGAACTGGATACATTCGTTGCAAATGCGATGAAGGTGATCTAAACAATAAAAATTTTAGCGTTGATCGCACGTTTGTTTAGTTTTCCGGTCAGATTTTCTTGAACACTTTTGAAACCGTCCACGTCCCGTACGTTGCTTTTTCGGTGGGGCTTGGTCACTTTCTCCCAAAACTTGAACTATTTTGGATCGTAAATGTTTTGTAAGTCGCGTAACTAATTGCATAATTTTCGTAACTAATGCTAATCCCAGATCTTCCAGGAATATACGACGTTTCTTTGAATAGTCATTAGTGTTTGTTCTGTATATTACCTGGCTGTTGATTCCAGCTGTGTTCATTAGTGAAAAAAATATTCTTAGTGGCCACCTTCTACAATTACGAGCTACACTGTAACTTCCTTTCAACTCATCCACCGTATCAACCCATCCTTTTGTAAAGGTATAGAAACTTATTATTTCTGGTAAAAGTTTATCGCCGGTAGATTTATCTATTTCATCATTGTAATGAAGTGATGATAATAAAATCACGTTTTTCCCTTTTTTTGGTACAAAGAATACCATAGTTATATGTTCCTTAAATCCAAATACCGGGGACTGTGGTTTTCTGTTCTTAATCTGTATAAATTCTGGGAGCATCTCTCGCTTGTTTTTCCTCAAAGTTCCTGCTGAAGTTAAACTATGTTGTTCTCGCAAAATTTTCATAAGTTCGTAAGAGGTATACCAATTGTCGAAAGTGATATTTCGATTTTTACCAGAAATTGGTGCTTGCAAATCAGTCTTTGGACAATATCAATAGGTTTATTGCTTATTTGGTACGGCCCATCTGGCTGGGTCCCTGCCTAAATTTTCATATTAAAAACATAAAAAGTACGAGAGTCTACTAGGGCCTGAATTTTTATTCCGTATTACGCGGGCTTGTTCGGAATATACTGCCGGAATAAGCAACGTCCACGAAAAGACTCTAACTTCTAGTCAATAGTCAAGTACTGTCCTGATGAGTAAGCTTGTTGACGATTTGCGACAAATTTTTCAAAAACTGCCCTAATAGAAGCCAACTTATCAGACTGTTGCCTTTCTTGTCGATTGTCTACATTATCGAAACGTAAGCACTGCAATAAAAATGTAAATCTATTGAGTGCCATCACTGAATGAAATATATTGATTTCTATACCATTTGTTCGCCAAAGGTCTTTTATATTACGATGACCATTTCTATAAACACCCGATAGGTAGAGGAGGCCCAATAATGCCTTTATTTCAACAATATTGGTCCTGCTACAATATGCTTTATCTTTGTAGGCTAACGCGTTTTTATCTATCAATTATTGGTGCAGACCGTGATACCTTCAAGCATTCCTTCATAAAAAAAGAAGCCAGCAATCTAAAAGAGTATTAGCATTTTTAGCATATGTTTTGGATCCTGGTAAGTTCGAAATTATGTTCTTTTCCCTCGTTCTAACTGCTTTATTACTATGGTGTTTTCTTCATTTTGTTTTAGAATCCCTACCTAAATAATAAGGATATTATTTATCTTCTTTTTGCTTATTTTCAGATTCCAATACTTCTAGTTCCTCAATTTCTTTATTTTGTTCACCATCGAAATGATTACTTATGTTTCGTTTATTCGTCGGAGTCCATAATTTCGTACTCATCATCTTCGAGTTCCTGCCAAAGTGCCAATAGTTTGGCTTGTTCTTTCTCGTAATTCATTCTAGAGAAAAAAGTTTATATGTACAACAAATAACGCCACGAATTAAAATTGTCTTAGTTACCTTGCGAATTAAAATTGCGTCTTCGTCACCCAGGTGGGGTCTAATCGGATTGTAGTACTCACTTTGACGATCAACTTAGACGAACTGAAATTGGTTCAGAATACCCAACAGCAACATGCTTTAGGAAGCTATAGGCAACCAACAAAACATCTGTGTATTAACCATAGAATTATGCTAGTTCTAAGTGTGTTGGGGTTACCATTAGACCCCACCTGGGTGACGCCGGGTTAATCGATCTTATCTTTCATAATATACGAAACTTTTTTTGAAAAATGCTACGCATTTTTTTTTTAATTATATCAGTTTATCATATGTACTTCGAAGTCATTAAAAAAAATTACTTCGAAGTTTGGAGCGAATGGTATAATTCCTTATACCAACCTATAAGTACATTATTTAAAACGTTACATGTCAAAAGTACAAAATTTAAAGTATAAGGATTGATCGTTAAGAAAAAAAATATTCAAAAAAATTAATTAGCAAAAAAAACATACTTTATTGGTAGTTAAATACAACAAATATTGAAATTAAAAAATCAATTAATAAGATCCAATGTAACCTTTAAAAGAAACTAAGAATATAAAAGAACCGCGTCTAATGACAGTTGGTTCTGGCAAAACCAGGACGATATCACTTTGGTCTACAGTGTTAATGTCCTACATTACTGGTCAGGAAAACGCGTTTTTTTGCAAATCGTGTGAACTTTGCTGTCTAAACATTATCGCATGACTCTGCAACCATTCCAACAAAATGTTTTATTAGTTTTTTGGTGCAATATCTTACTAGTACCCAAGAATTAGAAGTTAGAGTTTGGTCAATATATTTAATGTTATCATCTTCAAACGCATGCCAAAACTCTTCAGAATTGTCGGAATTCATACAAGGTGAAGATGCAGGTTGTAAATCTGTGCTGCTTGGCAAAGTTGATCTTTTTTATTGCTTTTAGCTGGTTTTGGTAGTGTTGATTTTTACTGTTTTCTTTTAGTCAAGTTACTGCCTCTTCTGAGGTTAATATTTCAGAACCACACAAAGCTGCTTCCTTTATAGCTTCTTCTTATATTCTACACTCCATGTCGATGTGACCTTGATTTTTGCTTTGAAATAGTTTTCCTGTTACCTCAGCCCGAAAGTTGTCTTTGTTCCTTAGTTTGGCGAAGTCATATTTTTTACATGATATTCTCTGTTCTCTGACCTTTGTGATAGGTTCTCTTAAATTCATGATCATTAGTATGTGATCAGAAACCGCGATTTTAAACAAATTAGCTGAGAATTAAAAAAATAATTCCTACTTATTATCTAATTGTCCCAGTATAACTTTTTATTTCTTTCAAATTTGTGTAAAATTTATCGGCTTTCTGAATAGCCATAGATTTTTTCTACGGGCAATAGTTTATTCATATTGATAGTTTAACTCTAATACCTTCATTTGGTATGGTTTGAAAATTTGGTATCTTCATTATTTTCTAACTAATGTTATTACAAAAAAAGTTTCTAGGAAAAACAAATAGACTAACTTTTAAACTAACTGATGGATTGATCTGAAATGTTAACGGTTTGTTGAGAACCACAATACACAACTCTCTCGGTACAATAACGAATATCTGTGTTGATTTTTATAATAGTTTTAAACATTTAACGATTTTGCCTTAATATGCAGTTTTCAATGCAACAAATTAATTTTATAACTTTTGTAAAAAGACGCCGAAATCTCTGCAGAAAACGAAGGGTTTTCTTTATATAGGCCTACAATAATAACTAAAAAAATTTTCAGATACCCGGATTTGTCACAGTCCCGAGAGAATCCCCGAGCTATTATTAGGCGAGCACCGAACGCCCAAAAAGTGCGTTAGTTTTCGATAAACCCATAACTCTCTGGCTAGCGGCCAAATTTTGTACCGAAATATTCGTAGTAAAAATCTGCAGAACTTTTTTTAGTAAAATGTTTTAATTGAAGAGGGGAAATATGTAAATAAATAGGAAAAAATCAAAACTTTTGATTTTATAATTTTAATAAAATTTTGAATATAACTCTAGCTCTAACTCTTTATATCTCGGCTTGGTTTAAATATTTCGATTTCTAATTGTAAAACTATATACTATGGATATTTTCGCAAAAAATTTAGTATGTCTCAGTTCTTAATTTTGATTATAAACAAAATGAGAAGTTTTGTGGAAAGTTTCGAATTTCCAAACTGAATTGTCAAAAAGTTATAATAATTTTTATTAGGAAATCATATTTATTATGATCAAAAATGTTATTAAGAAAAGAAAGTTGTGTATAATTTTATTACAAACCTTACAAAGATTATAAACATTTTGGTACCAAATTTGCTTCGTAGCCAACGAGTTATAGGTTACAGTTATTTTTGTGAGGGTAAGCCGCCCGCCTGTATTTAATATTTTTGAAAATATAGTACTTTATTTTATAGAATAAATAGATATTTTATACAATAGCAATATTGACAAATAATTGGTCAATATTGTTAGATATGGCATCGATGGTAAAGCTTATTTAATAGTCATGTATAACAATAAAAAAATAGTTTAACAACATACAGTGGCTCACAACTTAAATGATGCAAACTAGCTCGTGTCAGTGGCTCAATATTTATTACAAAAAAAAACCTACAGACTGAAATTAAATTACTATAATTCTTCTAAAATAGCATAAGCTACTTATTGACCATACTTAAGTAACAATAAATATTTAATTATTTTTGTGAAATAATTAAATATTTATTGTTACTTAAATTAAATATATATTGTAAAAAAATATATTTTTTGTGAAATTGTGTCCTAAGCTTCAGTAATTTTTACTTCCAATTTATTTCTATGTGATATTGGGAGACGATTTACTTTATTTTTTAATGCCCACCACAAATTTCCAATAACATTTAAACCTGGTGACAAGGCTGGTGTTTTATTCACATTTTGGCAATTATAAAGGAACCAAGTACGAACCCGATATGACGTGTATTTTCGATCGTTGTCCTGACAAAACCGGTAATTGTTATTGACACCTAGTTTTTGAGCCCTAGCGGCGAGATGCTGCCTTATTATATCCAAATTCATGTATTTTTTTATATTCCCTTCAATAAAATGCATGTTAGCTACTCCTCCAGACGACACACACCCCCACATCATCACTTCACCTCCACTGTGCTTTACCATATCTATCATATTTTTTAATTTTAGTTCGTTATTCGGCTTTTTTCACACCGATTTTTTTCCATACACAAACAAGTTTATTTTGGTTTCATCATCAAATATTACTGAATTCCAAAAGTTCAAATTTTTGTTAATATGCTCCCTGGCGAACACCAATCTTATACCCATATTTCTTTGACTAATAAAAGATTTATTTCTAGCAGTTCAACCATGTAGATTATTCTTTCATAATATCCGTCTAATTGTTTTGGGCTTAAATCGTTTTTCAAATTGTGTTTTCACCTTATCTCGCACTTTTTTATGATTATTTGATATTTCTCTGACAATCTGTCTTTCCTCATGTTCGGTAAAAATCTTATTTGCATCTAACCATGATTTATTTTTAACTATTTCAATTTCGATAACGTTCAATAATATGTTAAACTAATGATGAATATTTATTTATCATTTTGGATATGTCGCTTTGGCTATATTCATCTCTAAATCTCTTTCACTAATCGTAGTTTCCCGACCCATTCTTAAATATTTTGTTATTTGCCGATTAAATACTTTGAAATGTCAAACAACATAAAAATAACTGCAATATAAATTTAATGCAACGCCTACTTCGCAAATTTTAAATTGATAAGTTGTAAAATGCTTAACTGCATCATTAAAACTGCTCAAAATCATACATAAAATAATTAAATATTTCTTGTTATTTAAGTATGGTATATTTTAAACCTAAAAAATAGCTTATGCTATTTTAGAAGACTTACAGTAATTTAATTTGAGTATGTAATGTTTATCTAAGAAATATTGAGCCACTGACAAAAGCTAATTTTATAGCTTCTGTAGCGACTGCATCATTTAAGCTGTGAGCCACTGTATATTATTTTAGAAACAGTATGAAAAACAAAATTGGCATATTTATCATAACCCTCTTGGTCTTTTTTCTTGTGCGTCGTTGGCTTCAGCAGTGATATAATTTTTGCATGTTTCCAGTCATTCGGAAAGTATGCATTTTTCAAGCAGTATCTGTTTGTAGACAGTGGCGGCTGGTGTGGTAAAATTTTGGGTAGGCCAAGCCAGCAAATTAAAATGTATAATCAGTGATGGATCCAGAGAGCGGGGTCACGGGGTCATGACTCCCCCTAACTAATTTTTTAATGATTTCTCTGTTTATTTTAACTTCTGCGTTGTATCTAATTTTTGCGATTTTTGATTTTTCATCTAGAAAATCGCGAACAGAAAACGCTCTCTTCTGTACACCCTTAAAGGACAGGAAATTACTTAAATGTTCCTTGCAACTGGAATGTTTTTTTAAGGAGGCAGACATATTATTTAAATTAAAGTATCCTTCACAATTCCATACACATTTCTTATTAGAAAATAACAAACACGGCCAACAATATAGTCTGTTTTTCGTAATACTTCCAGACAACCATTTGTAGACATCATACCAAGAGCAATTAAAAGTACGCACCTTTTTCCCATCTTTTTGGTCAATACGCAATGTTGGAGTAGGCCTTTCATTCATAATAATTTTTTTTTCTATCAATTTCAGTTCTTCTAGTAATGGCGATTCCAATGGTGAAACAACAATGTCCAAACACTCACTATCAAGATTACTATTACTGCAACCTGGTAAAGCGTCATAACAACTCATTTTTATGTATCAGTTATAAAACAATCTCACATATATAAGTTGTATACAATCAGGCGATATAGAAATCATGCAAATGTGATTTTTTTTCTTCGAATTTCACGAAATTTTTTAAATTTATTTGGGCAACCGTGCACTTGTTTGCAATTGTGTTGTTTGTTTAAAAATATGTTACAATTATAGATTATGTTACATATTTTTATCATAATTTGTCGTCGTAGGCCCAATCGTCTGGTGCCTAAACAGCAAGCATAAACACGACAATCGCTTCAAACGCTTTTTGTACGAGGATCTTATGTGAGCTGGGTCGGCCAGTTCCGATCGGGCCTATTAATGGTATTTAAAATGCCTGAATACGATTCGATGCTTTCTGTGGTAATATAATAACATAGTTGTTTTAACGGACGCTAATGTATTGAGTGATTTAGTACATTTAAAAGTTATTTACATGTGTCTACCGAAATGCGATGTTGAAGCTTCTAGACTTGGAGCAGTTCTAAAAACCAATGACCATGAAGACCGGTCTACTAAGAACATCACTCTAAATTACCGCTTCAACATCTATCTATCTATATAAGGATTTTTACAGCTGTCGCTGCCTTCCTTCTTTCAGCCAACGTCTCCAGTCCTTTCTGTTCTGCCATTCTCCATCTCTGAGGTCTCGTCTTTCCATGGTCTAGTCCACTTCATCCCTCCATGACCTTCGGAATCTACCTCTTTTCTTCCTTCCTATTGGGCTCCAATCCGAAATCTTTGCTATCCACCAAATCTTTTGTCACTCTGCAGCTTCTGTTCAGTTGCTGTGATTTTGGACCTGTTTCGTTTATTTATTACCCAATTCTCTGCTCCATAGGTCATTATACTGCGTACCAAGGTGTTATAAATTCTCTTCTTTGTATTTCTGGTAATCTGTCTATCCCACAGTACCCCGTTCATTTCTTAATACATGTTCTTGTCTGTGCTAATCTGTTGGTTATCTCTTGCTCGGTGGTTCCATTTTTTGAGAGTATGAATCCTAAATATTTGAATTTGTCATTGCCGTTAATTTGCCTATTATCGTCCATTTCCAAGTTTCTCACTGGTTCTTGCTCTGTTGTTAAATATTCGGTCTTTTCTAGATTTATTTCCAGTCCATTTTTTGTGTATTCCTTTTCTAATTTTCGGAGCATATAGCACATATCTTCTTCATCTTGAGCCGTTACCACTTGGTCATCTGCAAAGCTTAATGTGTACAAGTAGTTGTCCCGGATTGGTATTCCCATCCCTTCACATTTCCTTTTCCATGGTTTTAATATTTGTTCGAGGAATACCTTGAACAATGTCGCAGATGTAGAGCATTCCTTCAATAAGCCTTTTGTGGTCTTAAATTCGTTGGAGTATTTATTGTCGGTTTTAGCTCTTACCTTGTTGCTGTTGTAAAGGTTTTTTACGGCTTCTATTAACCTCTGAGTTATTCCGATTTCCTTCATCGTGTTCCATAGTTGTTTTCTGGGGACCGTGTCATACGCCTTTTTTAAATCTATGAATGCCATGTGTACTGGTCTATTTTTTGCCATTTTTTTTTCAATTAATTGAACATCACTAGATAAATTGGCAATCAATGAATAGATGCTACATTACAACAACTCGGTATGAGATTAATTTGTCGAAGACAAAAGTACTTTTTATTCATTACTTTTTACTCATCGCAGCTTATTTTGTAATTTGCTGAAATATATAATTTGCAACCAAGACTGCAGTTGTGATAAGAATGGGATAGGTGATATTAGGAATAAAACCGAGTCGTATTTAGTGACAAATCTCGATTCTGTTTGTGACAAAGATGGCCAAAGACGCGGAACGGGACGAGATTTTAATTTTTGCGTAAAACAGTAGACAACGCTTACCAAAGGATCCCCGTATTTCTACACGCCTAAATTTCGTTAAGAGCTCTTGTATGGCCCCCAGGATCACCAAGTGTTTCTGCCACTGAACATGTCGAAGACATGATATGCAGAAGATTGAGCAAATTGCCGGATTTATTTTGTTTACATTTACTGAGTATTGCATTTTAAACACCAGACAGTATATAAAATATTGTTTATGAAAAGTTTATATGAAAATAATCATATTATCTAGCTGAAATGTTGGTCTATGATAAAACTATATCATAGAACTAATATAAAATTAAGTATTTAAGTTCTAGCCACCGTTAATTATGGTTACAATACGGAACTTTCTTAGTTGAAGTCGGACTTGCAAGTTGAGGTCGCACAAAACTAAAGTAGAACAGCATAGAGCACTCTGAAGTTTATCTGTAACTCATGCCGGAAAAGTTTCTATAGAGGTAATGAGTAGTATACTTCTAGTGAATAAAACTAGAGATATATTTAAACTTGTTTTTGAGAAGTAGCCTCTAAAGTTGTTTAATTTAATACCAAATGTAACTACAAATAGTTTGGTTCGAATAGGTCTATTAATTTTGTATGTAAAAAAGACAACCACACAAAAGCTGTTGTTAAACTTTACATCAATACATCAACAATTAAAATGAAATGAAAACTACGGCAAAATAATAACGTATCACCAAAACTGTTTATAATGCTGCTGGCTATGGGCCATTATTTTATTTTGGGGCTTATGCTGAATAGATTTGACAAAAAATTATTTTTGAAATATGTTACCTTTTCTTAATATTGTTATATTGTGATAACAGATAACTAAAGAGAAGATAAAATGCAAAGAAAATCTTTTAAAAATGCGCATTTTGATGCACATATTTTTGTAAAAAAAATGCAAGCTTATGCTTAAAATACGCAAATAAGGTTTGAAGTATGCAAATGATGCAAATTGTTTATTTTAATATTTGAACCATATTTTGAATATTTAAACACTAATTTTTGATTATTTAAAATTGTATTTATTTATAATAAAAAATCAATTTATACCAAAAAAGGAGATTGTTTATTGAGTTGGTAGGAGATTGTATAACCGCTCATTTGCAGAAATGCAGAAAAGCTACATTCTGCATTAATGCAAATGAGGGGTTAAACCATCTCCTAGTTCTTTTAGCCACGAGTTCTGGCATCTTCATTTTGATATTTTGCCCTATACTTTACCTTCCACGCTTAGTAGTTCTTTTTGTTTACTCATGCTCAGAAGTACCATATCGTTGGTAACTTTTTGTACTCATGGAATTCTCAATACTCTTTTGTATACAGACATCTCAAAGATATCTATTCTTTTTTCCATTCTGTGCAACCTAACATCTGATCATTCGGATTTTGAGATCTAGACTAAGGTCTGATCTTGTGAAAAATACTTTTATGTTCATGAGGGTTTCCCTTGCTTGTTCGATTTTTGATAGGATTTCTTTTATTGGGTTAATTGGCTATTGATCTCTCTAAGTTGTGTAATTACAATTCAAAAGGCCCCGGGGCGGAAGTAACCGAACAGGGCCTTCTCTCCAATATAAGAAAAAGCTAAGACTTACCTCCATATAGGAACTAAATACAACATGTTTCAAATTTAAAGGTAAAATATCATAAAATTTATACCTATGCTAATTAAATTCATCTGGTTTAATTTTATTCAGTATGCAAGCATTAAAGCAAGGGTTAACATTGATAACACAAGATTATTTTGTTAATATGCATACTTAAATTTATTTTAGAGTTTTTAATTACAAACATTTCTGTTTATTTTTATTTCTGAAAATTGTTGGATAACGTTGTCGAAGATGATGTTGTTTGCTACTTCACGTTTAATCTAGAGCATTGCCAAACTATTAAAGTAAATAGCTTTTTATGAGTTTCTATTTTGAAAAACCCCATAAGGTCCATATCAATAATAAACTGTGTCACCTTCAATGTAATCCAATTTCTGGCCTCTTCATTTATTCTTGCAGGTTTTATATGGTGGCGAACTCTTTTGATTTCATTACCAATTTCTTTATTATCAAATTCTGTATCACAACCATTGAGTAAATACTCGACCTGCATGAATTTTTCGAATACAGTCTGCATTCTTTACATTATAGTTTGAAGTTCTTGGTGTAGGTTGTCTGAACATTCAAGCAAACATCTTTTAGTTTCATGTTCGAGATATAGTCCGGCATCTTCGGCTGTTTCTCCAGGCGTTTTTTTAAACGTCTTATACTTTATTTTTTTAAGGAAGATTCCCATTTCATTAGATTTTTTCGAAGCAAACTGGAGAGAAGCAAACTCATACCGACTGTCTTCCAAAAAAACTTTTAAACTTCGGAGTTTTATTACGACGTTTTCAATGCTTAAACACTCCGTCTGTAAATACTTTTCTGGACTGTTTATTTCTTGCTAAATGTACCCCCAGAAATGAAGGCATCCAAGAAATCTGAAGCCCCGTGTTGTAATATTTTTCTTGGCGTCACACAATTTTTCTGTAACTTGAACCAATTTATAACAATGGGTTTCACAGCTTCGTGATTGGCACACCATCTAGACTCAGATAGCTGTTTTACAGATACACCTATAACTTCCATAAACATCCGCCATCTATGTGGAGTGAACGAGAAGAAATTATATACACTTTCTAAAGTTGCAAAAAACGTTACACAGCTAGGGTTGATTGCACATGCATGAACTTCACACAAATTGAGAGAACGGTTTACACAAGATACAAACATGATTTTTTAATTTTTTTTTCTTGATCCTTGCTTGGACACTCATTATCATAGCCTTGACTCCTAGGCAATTGTAGATCCAATCGTTTATTTTCCAGTGCAGTTATAATAGCATTCCTTATTTAATATTTAAATAAGCTTTTTATGTGACTGCAACGTGTATTATAATGCATACTAATTTTTTATAAAAGAAAACATAAAGTAAACATTAAAACTACTTTATATTTTTTATTTTGCAATTTTTATGCCAATTGGTCCCACATATCAGGGGCCCGGGGCGGACTGCATCCCTCGCCACCTGACCCCCCGAAGGGAGTGTAGTAGTCACTATTTTTGATCCTTCGATGTCGGCTCTGCCTATCATTACAAAGCAGAATTCGCCAAGAATTGGATTATTCACCCATAAACAAGGAACGTGACCGTTGTGAGACAGGTTAGTTTTACCTTACTAATGACTTGTCGTTGCGATAGTAATCTTGCTCAGTACGAGAGGAACCGTATCGCACGTTCAGATATTTGGTTGACGCACTTACTCCAGCGGGTAATGGTGTGAAGCTATCATCCGTGTGATTTGCCTGGGTGCCTCTAAGGCCGTATCCTTTCTAGTCAAAGGTGGCAACAATATCTCTTGGAGTTCCAGGAGTCGAAAGGCTCAAAACATTGTGACTTTACTAGCCAATCGTAGTTCGCTACGATTTTCGCACGATCCCTTATTTTCGTTGAGATTATCCGTTTACGATGGGATCGATCCTTGCCAGTAGACCAGATCTTTAGACGGACGAATATGAGTATTATAATCTTTTCGATGTTGGACCTCGGAATTGTCTGTAGTGATGTCCGTCTCCAAAGATCACTACCTCTGGTTATTTCTTTTAACTCATGCATAAATCTTCTGCATATTTTTGTAACTTGATTAATATATGTATCTTGTTAGAGATCTTCCTCGTGATCTTCTACCTTTCCTTGGATAATACGTCTAATAAGCCTGAACCTTTACTGTATGAATAACTTTTTCTTGGGTTATATCTGGACTTTTTCCATTTATTGCACAAGGTCTATCGCCGTCATAAAGTGTCTGAATGTATTCTTTCCATCTCTCCAGTTTGTGTTCTGAACCTATAATTATTTCGTATTACTATTTCTTTAGTATTATTTTTTGTCTTTTTCTGTGTCTACCTGTCATTTCTTTCACTTTCTTATGGACATTAAAAGTGCCGTATCGTTTATAAAGTTGTTTAATTTCTAGGCATTTTGTTTGGCATTTCTTTAGCTTCTCTACATTTCTTAAATAATTTTATTAATTCGTATATATACTGTTGAATTTGTTTTATGGTTTCATCTAACGTTCATGAGGTCCATGACCTCTTGCAATATCCATTGTTGTTTTTTGTTGTTTTTCATGAACCCGGTGTTTTCTTCTTATATCTTGAATATTTTTGTTTTTAGAGCAGTCCATGTTACTTTAATGTTTATCCTGTATCAAGAATATATATCGTTTTCTTGACTCTGTTTCTCTTTCAAGTTTCAGAAATCTTTTTATAATAAAATCCATTACAACTGGATTGTGATCGCTGTGTATGTAAGCTCCAGTGCATGTTTTAGTAGATTTTATGTACTTATTAAAGTTGTAATCAAGCAAAAGAAAGTCAATTTAATTCTTAACCATTTTGTCTCCTCTGTATGCAGGTGAATTTCAAGTGGATAGCCTTCTAGGATGTTAATTGAAGAAGGTGTTAAATAATAACAGGTTGTTCTGTACGCAGAACTGTGCAAGTCTATCTTCCCTAGTCTTTCTGGTACCGAGACCGTATGTTTCTATGTTGTTTCCTTTAATACTACGACCAATTTTGACTTTAAAGTCAATCATGATTATCGTTATCTCGCCTCTTTTTTCAGTCGCATTATTTCATATATGTTGGTATAAAATGTTTCGATTTCATGCTCTGACTTGTCACTAGTTTGTAACGAAATATTTTGCCCACCGCATAGGGTATTATTATAATGGGTTGAAAATTGGGGACAGAAATTATTGGGGTTAGAGATTCTTCTTCTTTAAGTGCCATCTCCGCGGCGGAGGTCGGCAATCATCATAGCTATTCGGACTTTTGAGACGGCTGCTCTGAAAAGTTCATTTGATGTACATCCGTACCACTCTCTCAGGTTGCCCAGCAATAACATTCTATGCCTCCCTAAGCTTTTTTTTCCTTGGATCTTTCCCTGCATAATCAGTTGGAGCAAGGTGTATTTCTCTCCACGTGTAATATGTCCAAGATATTCTAATTTTTTATGTTTTTATTGAATTTAAAATTTCCATTTATTTGTTCATCCTTCCCAGAACTTCTTTGTTTGTGACGTGTTCTGTCCATGATATTTTCAGAATTCTTCTGTACACCCACAGCTCAAATGATTCCAGTTTTTTCATTGATGTCGCATTCAAGGTCCAAGATTCCATTCCATAAAATAAAGTCGAAAAAACATAGCACCTCGCCAACCTAACTCTTAGTTCCAGTTTTAAATCTCTGGTACATAGAACTCTTCTCATTTTGTTGAAATGTGCTCTAGCCTTTTCTATTCTTATTTTTATCTCCTGATTGTAATTATTTGTGGAGTTAATCATTGTTCCCAGGTATGCATATTTGTCCACTTGTTCGACGTTATAGATAGGGCAAGAAGATAAAGGGTTAGAGATAGGGCAAGAAAATAAACGAAACTTGTGCGAACGGCACTCAGGTTTTATTTGGAGAGCTGGGGTCGTGGATAAGTGAATGGCAAGGGGGCTGGATTGGGGCAACTACAAAAATGAAACAAAAAGATAGTACTTACATTAATCTCCTGGACAAATGGACAAAACAAAACAACAAGAAGGACCTCTAGCTATTTAAAATGGGATGCCGCTTCGAGGAAACTTCCTGCTGGAGGAAAGAAAAGGTTCTTCCGTCCTAAAAAACACAAAATAGAGGTTAGGAGACTTTTCTAAATAAATAAACAAAATGGTTTGAAGAAATAAATTAAACGTTTATTGTTGTCTCACCACAAACAGTTACAAAATAAATAGCACAAAATACTATATAGATATTTACAGAGAAAAATACCAAAATAACAAAGAAACACTTACTATGTACTATCCGTTTACAACGGATGATCTCTGCACCTTTTTATGCCTGAATCTATAATAGTCTTCTAGTTTATTCTATAATCTGACGATACTTCGTAAGAGCATCATGGACGGTAGTTTAGGAGTATTTAAATGATTTGCAATATAAAGTATATTGCGACCATCTTCATGAAATTCCATAATTTTTTACATTGTGTTGGGGAGACATACTAACACAATTTGAACAGACTAACGATCTGTTTATTATTTTTTTAATTTAGCTTTTCTTTAAATTTATTAAAATAAACGAGAAACTTATAGTAAATGCAACAAAAAATTCAAAAAAAGTTTTGGCTGGTAAACATGACAGTATTATTTTTTGCCAAATGTTGAAAATAAACGTTTTTTATTATTAATGTTTACTTTCTCCCCATGAAAACCTCTATGCACTGACAAAATTTAAAAAAAACATACAAAATGCAAGGCTCCGGATGTTTGTGACCAGGAGTGTATAATCAAAAATTTTTGGAGCGCTCTCTATTTCGTACCTAGATTATATAAAATAAATTAAAGAGGGGTCGAGCTAAGTGATCTAAGTGCCAAAATTTAAATTTGCCAGAAATAAAAAAAAAACATGAACATCGAAAAAAATAAAAGAAATATATAATTGTTCGATAATATATAATTGATCGAAATTCCACTTTATTAACAAGTACGGAAATAATGTATATCAAATTTTTGGTGTTATTACACTAAAGAAACTTAGTAATTCACAATAAATGAAGAAAAAATGAAAATGATCCAAGTTCACAGAAATAATATATGATTAAAAATCTTAAATGGAGATAAAAATACTCTATTTTTCTGGTTAATGAATTCTAGCTTGGCGCTAAGGACTTTTTTCTTACCTTTGTTTATTTGCTGAACATCAGGAAAGGCTAAGAGCTCCGTTGACTTTAACTTTTGGACATTCACACCTTTTTTCAATACACGACACTTCTCCTATCCCATTAAGTCACTGAAACTTTTCTTTTACGATACTGTTCCTGGATCTTCTCTAGTCACACGTGACCACGATGCTTGAGTTATGTCAAGTTTAGATGTATCTATTAACATTTTGATGATATTTTATCGAAATCAAAAAAAGTACAAGAAAATTAACATTCGGTTTTTCAATTGCCCTGCACAGTTGCCGCTCTATATTCATAGTTTTCGCTTATAAGTTAAAAGCTGTCCTATATTCAAGGCTTGTAGAAGACATGATGCCATTTGGTTCCCACCATGACCCGACTGTCCTTCATGCTACATGCACATTATCCCATCTGACGTATCTTGTACGTGTATTCCAAAATTGAAGCATGACAATTGGCGGCTGTAGTACATACTACTATGCGTCAATTTAGAAAGCGAAAATACTTTCTGTAGATCCGTGGTAAGGGTACAGGTATCGCTACCTGAAGAGTACTGCTCGTACGGTCTTTTTGAATAACATTAAGAGCTTTACCTGTTTTTCTATGATGTAATTCCAACTCAGTTTTAGCTTTTCTGGATACATTAAGGTGTTTGTCCTTGCTTCTTTAAAAAAAGAAATCACAAGTCTTGCAGGTGTCAACTCTAGGTCTTCTAAAAGAAAGATTCGGAAAATCCTTCATTAAAACTCTCCTTTAAAGAGTGTATGTTATGGTAGTCAGGATGTTTTATTTTAAAAGCGTTGCATAGCTCATTAACATTGAGATCGGGACTAAGATATTCTTTTTCATTTTTTGATCGACTGTAGTGGCTCTCGTCCCTCGGGAAGCTATTGACAATGCTATTGATGTGATGATATTGTAAGAGTGTACTTAAATTTTTTAACACCTCCTCGTTTATCTTTGAAGGTTGTGTGCCCCTCCTTTTTACGCCTAACAAGCGTAGTAACCTTTTGCGGACTTATAGCAAATATTTTCAAAAACGTTTTTTTACAAACTCTTTTCACGTTACTTGCAATAATCCCATGGGATAGCTGCATTGCTCGTTGAGTTTAAGTCCATAATACAAGTCTAAAAGCTTAATCTTCATATCAACCACGTCCTTACAGCTAAATTTACATTTGCATGTGATCTAAAATAAAAAAGTTTCATTATAATATCAGATCTACAAAGCCAAAATAGCAATAAAAAGAGTTTTAGATTGTAATATCGAATAGCATTGGTAGCTATTCACAAGTTAGATCATCGTACCGTCTAAAATTTCAAGAGAAATATCTATTAAAAATCTCGTACTAACCTTATGTTTTGGAACGGCTTTTCCAGGTTTCTGCAGCTTACATTTTCGTGTAACATAGGATTTTCCACTCATTCTAGCTTCACTCTGTTTTTTTCTTATTGATTTCGTATTCTTTTTGTCGCCAAACGTACTAGAATTCATTATATTTACGTTTAATCGCAAATACATACACAATAATAATTGATACTATTGACAACACGCCATTATATATACTGGCACTAAGATCAATTATCAAAGTACATGTTGCCGGACTTACAGGCGGCTCCATCTTTGGACTTCTTTTGCAACCACTAGAGAGAAGTTGGCACTTAGATCTCATAGGGGGATATTGGCATTGGAACATAACCATATTGATTGAAAAAAAAAAAACAAAATTTATGTTTTGGCACTTGAATCACTTAACTCGGCCACTCTTCATTTATTAAAGAATTTCTTACTATCGAGTTATCTTGTACTGGTAACTAGTTTTCTGTATTTGGTGAACTTCTGTTGTTTTTATTAAGAGTAATAACGCTATACGTAACATTGAATGTCACGTTTTCTACAAATAACAAAACAAATAACGAAGCAGTAAGCAGTACTCATTACACGTCTTAAATTATTAATAATAATTTTTCTTCACGAAACCTCTATTCTGTGACCTTTTCCTTATTTATTAAAAAATCAAACAAGTAGGTAGCAACACGGCATACACGCCAACATTATTCATTTTACTATTGTTTCTTAACTGGATCATTCAGTTATTTAATTTGTTGTAAGAGTTAAAGAGAAAGGTTGAGACAGTTATAATAGTGTTGATTAATATCCACGCCCAGAGAATGTTTTGCACCTTCGGCGGGTATTCATTATACCTCCTTAAAAGCTTATGTAAATCATTACGCGAGAATCTCAATATACGGGATGGTCTTCTTAAGAATTTTTAATTACCAAATCTTAATAGAAACCATCCTTAAAATTGTTTCAAAAATTACATATAAATAATACAAGTATGTATCACACATAAAGTACGTGCCTTCTAATACTACATTGGTTGAGAGAGCAGTCCTCGCAGTCGGGATGTACAGAAAAATGTAAGCAGGTTTTGGGGTAATATTAGATTTTGGTTGCGTTATTAGTGTGTTAACCAAACCGTGCTTGATATGGTGCTGATGTAAAGTATACTTATAATTAGGTACCAAATGTCCAAAAATATTTTCAAGCCAAAATAATAAAAAACACCTTTATTTTATAAAACATGATACTGGAATAATGAGGTCCTATTTCGCTGTTGTGTCACTTTTTCAAACTATACGAGAGACTCATACTCGCCAGAATAGAAAAAAATGTCGACGAGCACCTCAACCCACAACAAGGAAGATTCAGACCCAGCAAATCTTGCACCGGTCAAGTCCTCGCACTAACAGAATACATTAAAGCGGGCTTTGAAGAAATACTTATGACAGGGACTGCTTTCGTAGATTTTACAGCAGCCTATGACACAGTAAGGCACAAAACGTTGCTCCGCAAATTATACGACACTGTCAATGACCACCATCTAGGTAAGGTCGTATATTCCTTACTGCAAAACAGACGTTTTTTTGTTATACTTAAGGGTAAAGTAAGTAGGTGAAGAGTTCAAAAAAACGGCCTCCTACAAGGAAGTGTTTTAGCACCAATGCTCTTCAATATATACACAAACGACCAACATACGCCGACAGCGTAAAAACAATGACAGCGTACTACCTGCAGAATTCCCTGAGACCCAATTTCTCTAAAACCCAAGTCTGCGCTTTCCACCTTCGCGCAAAGGAAGCCAAGCGAAAACTCCAAATTGCGTGGAATGGTAATACATTAGAACATACAAACCAACCTATATATCTTGGAGTAACTCTGGACCGGTCCCTCACCTACAGTCAGCATTGCATAAAAACGAGGGAAAGTAACAAGTACGAACAGCATACTCAGAAAGCTAACGGGAAGTAAATGGGCTGCGCGTCCTGGCGTCTTAAGAACAACGACACAGGCACTGTGTTTCTCAACTGCTGAATATGCGTGACCCGTTTGGGACAGATCTGCCCACACCAAACAAGTTGATACTGCGCTAAATGAGACATGCAGGATAGTAACGAGGTACATAAAACCAACACCACTCTCTTCTTCTCTCTCTTCTTATATAAAGCAGCGGGATTTGCAGAACCCTCAACACGCGGAGGCGTTGCAGAGCACATACAGAAAATTAAACAGATCGCAGACGAGCGGCATGCCCTATACAAAGCTCGAACACCACGAAAGCGACTAAAATCCAGGAAAAGCTTCCTTGGAACAGTGTAGGATGAACCACTTAAGTATTTCCCTCTTTCCTAGATTCAATGGACCGGCCAATCCCTAGACTTTAAAACGTGGAAAACTATGAATGGGATAAGAACGGGGGTCGCTCCAGTAAAATCAAACATGGCAAACTGGGGAAAAATAGACCAAGATGATGTGAACTGTGACTGTGGAAAAATACAGAATATGAAACATCTTCTTACATGCAGAAACTGTCCTCATCGATATACCCTCAAAAATTTGTGCCTCGCCAACAAAGATGGAACCGACGTAGCCCGATACTGGCCCAAAATTTTATGAATGACATATCCGAACACGATAAAGTAAAGTAAGTACAACAAAAAAATTTAAAATCAAATGAATATTTGACTACAATCTGAACGAATATCATTGGCCATTGTTCCGATTAACTTAAATTAATGTTACAAATTTATAATGTTACATTTATTAACATACTAAAAAAACTAAAAATAAACTATCAACAAAAAATGATAAAAGTTACTGTCTCTAACAGCAAAAAAAAATTATTATAAAATATTTCACCCAAAATCGTTTGTTGACTTTTAAAAAAAGTAACATAGGCCTGGAGAAAAACAGTTGGCGCTCAAGATGTTGAAATACAGTATATTTACCTCTTCGGCAAAAATATTGCTAAGGGCAGTTGGCCTTGACATGACAAAAGGAGGCTATCTGTAAATACAAGCGGCAACCATTAAATTGCTAGTGGGACTCTATAAATAAACGACAAATGAATCTCTTATTATCGCAATTAATTAAAGACGAATATTGAACAACTTACTACAAAATTGTGAGTTTCTCAATAACTAAACAACTAATAAGCACATCTGAATGCATATTGATACAAATAATAATTAGCAACTGAGAACTAAAATCGGATTTTGGCTTTTTATAAATTAGGCCTAAGCTAATTAATTCTTGGGAAGGGGATGTACCTTAGTTTGAAATATTTGTTTTTATGAGAAAATATTACGCTTTAGACCGCTTTTAACTAAAAACCGATAAAATTTTAAGAGGAATTATGCATGATTCATACTTAAATGAAGTGGTTTAAAAGAAAACATGTATTCCAACCCCACACATAATTTAATATTAAAAAGGTCTTTTGAGTTTAAGAGTCTTTTCAACACGTATTCGACGATAAAAAAATTATTAATAATAAGACATAGTTAAATAAAAATACAGGCACTTAATAGAAAAATTAAGCATGCCACAAAGACTATGAAGTTGGTAGATGCGTCTAAAAGAAAGTGTAAGTTGGAGAAATCCACAAGACACGTACCCAATCTTCATTGAAATGAAAGGTATGGGCAGTAATTTATGGGGATTGTATTGTTGTACCATTCTTTTTGTAATAAAATTTGAACAGAAAAGGATAATATCTAGCATTATTAAAGAAGACGGCTGATTCCATTTTGACAGATATAATCTAAAATGGTCACATGTACTCAGAAGACGATTTGTGTTTTCAACAAGACAGTGCACCTCTGCGTTATAGCATAAACGTGTATTAAAAGAGATACCTTAATGAACATTACCTAATAAATAACGAATTAGACGAAGAGGTTTTATTAAATGGCCAGCAAGATCCCCCAATTTAACACCTCTGGACTTCTTCCTACGGGTTAATTTATAAAGCAAGATTTATAATACCATTTCTGCTTACTGAAAGAACTAAGACGACGAATGGTGCATAATATGTAGTGTCGTAACCCCTAATATGCTTGAAAGTGTTCATAGTAATCCCGAATAGCGTCGGTACATGATAAAAACTTAAAATATTTAATTTTAAAAGTTAGCTAATTGCGTTTATATTTAATAAAGTTTCCTATTTTCTCTTTCTCTCTCCAATTGCGCGACAGTCTAAATCAGGCGTAAGCCTCCTCCAAACTATGCCTCCAACCTTGCCGGTTCCGCCCTATTCTGTTCTGCTAGACATAATGCTAATGTCATCGGCATAGGCGGCAATCTGTATTGATTTATTTGTTAGGAGATTACCTCTTCCTATACTTAACTGTCTTATCACATATTCGAAAGTAGGTTGAATAAATTACTATTTAAATGGGAATAAGCCACAATTAAAAGTTAAAATACGTTTATTGACGTTTCAATTTCCACTTCGGAAATCGTTCTCAAAATACAAACATTAGTAAACGATTTCCGAAGTGGAAATTGAAACGTCAATAAACGTATTTTACCTTTTAATTGTGGCTTATTCCCATTTAAATAGTAATCAATTTAAAATGCCACAAGAAAATAGCTTCAGAACAATATTAGGTTGAATACTGTCGATGCCAGCCCCGTCTCGTTACTTTAATCCTTTGACTATTGAAAAGTTCTCAGTGAGCTCATTTTGTACTCTAACAGTTTCTGTTGACCATCTGAGTCCATTCTTGCTTTTACTAGTAGAATGTATTTTTTTGGGGATGTTAAAACAATGCAATATTTGATATAACTTTTGTCTATGAATTGAGTCGTAGGCCTGTTAAAAAACTATGAACATATTGTGAACGTCAATGTCGTAGTACCACAATTTCTTTAGAATTTTATTTACTGTGAATAGCTGATTAGTTGTAGATCTTTTTTGTCAGAAACAGGTTTGATACTCCCTGACAATATTTTCAGTTAGTTGTTAGAGTCGTCTATTTAGTATTATTATGTTTTTATTAATTCTAATTTATTGTTTTTATTTATTATTCAAGGTTCTACACTTATAACACTTAAAAGTTTATTTAAAGTCTTTATTTGTACTAATTTATTTTACACTTAATAATTATATGATTTATTATAATACGTGCGTTACAATTTAAAACGCGGCGCGTTCTTCAGAAACTAACTTTTCTTTTTCCAACAAAATTCCTCTTTAAATATAAAATACTGCTATTCGAGAATGCGGCGATCCCCCATCGAAGACACGAGAAACTCGCTCATACTGGTTTTTATTCGCCCTGCCTGTAAATTTCGAATCGTGGGTGATTCATCATAATTCAGGTGAACAGGTCTTTTAAGGGGAGCTGGCACTTGGCATTGAAGTTCTGCAATTCGACCGAACTTCCTTCGAAATACGGATGCCAACCCTGGTGCGTCTTTGATACTGGCCGGGATGGTAAGGGCCAGCGAGTAGTCATCGGGTAGCGCAAGTAGATCTTTTTCTTTAGTGGTAACACCATATCTTGCTTTATCAGTACCTTCATAGGCACCCAGTAATTCCTCAAAAGTGAAGTAAGACACATCTTGGACTTGGTTTACTTCCACTTCTTCATCTACGTCGTGGTCACCTTCGAAAGACGCCAGCCGGTTATGGTGTACTATCATCGGCTTTCCCCTCGGAATCTTGCTCTCGGTATGGACCTTCCCAAAAATGCTGCAATTTGGGAGAACAACCTTTTCGCTTCTTGGGATTATAGAGCCAGACTTTGTCGTTCTTCTTAAAGCAACCCTTTTCGGCTTGTGTATCGTACCGTTTCTTCATTCGGTCGCTAGCGGTCTAAAGATAGGAACGGACCAACTCATGTACATCGTCCATTCTTCTTCGTAATTCGATTACATAATCTTTACCTGCTACATCTTCTCCAGGTCGATACCCAAACTCTAGATCACAAGGTAGTCGCATTTCGCGTCCGAATAGGACTCTGGCTGGTGTCTGGCCTGTTGATTCGTTAACAGCAGATCTGTAGGCCAGTATGCTGTAGTTCTAGTTTTCTTGATGCCTAGTCTATCGCATATTCCTTGGAATAGATCGCTTTCGAAGTTTCTGCCTTGGTCACTATGGATCTCCAAAGACACTCCAAATCGGCTGATATATTCTTGGATCAACTTATCTGCTATGGTGGCGGCCTTCCGGTCTGGTAGAGCGTAAATCTCGACCCACTTAGTAAAGTAATCCATTACTACCAACATGTACTTGCCTCCATTTTGACTTTCTGGAAATGGCCCAGCGATGTCCAAAGCTATTCTTTCAAACGGGCTTCCAACATTATATTGTCTCATAGGAGCTCTCCTCTTTCGGTAAGGCCCGTTACTCGTAGCACAAATAGTACATTTCTTACACCAGTCTTTTACGCCGTCGGAACTGTTCATCCAATAAAACCATTCCCGAATTCGCTAAAGGGTTTTCTTTACACCAAAATGCCCTCCTGATGGACTGTCGTGTAAATGACGAAGTACTTCGGCTTTTCTGCTCTTTGGGATCACCAACTGCCTTCTCTTCTCTGAACCGTCATCATTTTCCAGTACTCGTTTGAGTAAGCCATCTTCAATGATAAATGAGTTCCACTGAGCCCAATACGTCTTAACTACTGAGCATAGGTTTGATATTTCTTGCCAAGGTGGTCGACGGTTTTCCTCTTTCCATTTTCGAATTTTCTGTATAACTGGATCTCTTTCTTGTTCTTCCCTGATCTTAGTAGGCGTCCAGTCGTCGTTGACCATCGTTGTTCTTAGCACTGCTGCTTCCTTGGATTCGGTTTTGTTGCAGTGGGAGCTCTCTGCTGGGCATGGCCTTCTGGAAAGAGAATCAGCGTTTCTGTGGCTAACTCCGGCCCGGTGCTCAATCTTGAAATCGTATTCTTGAAGTCGTTGGATCCATCTGGCTATCTGACCCTCTGGATTCTTAAACTGCATCAACAATTTAAAACGCGGCGCGATCTTCAGAAACTAACTGTTCTCTTTCCAACAAAATTCCTCTTTAAATATAAAATACTGTTATTCTAGAATGCGGCGATCCCCCATCGAAGACCCGAGAAACTCGCTCATACTGGTTTTTATTCGGCCTGCCTGGAAATTTCAAATCGTGTGTGATTCATCATAATTCAGGTGAACAGGTCTTTGAGCGAAGGGACTAGAAATTTTTGCCGGCAGGTAAACAGGTCTTTCAACTGAGCGCCGAAATAACTAGAACAGAAAAGATATAAGTAATGAATATGTTTACAGTTTTGAGTCATATGACACGTCATTATTTATCGTAACAGTATGTTAGTAAAGTTTCCTAATAATGTTACAATTTTCGTTTTAATGTAGCTTTTAATAAATTGATAATTTTTCACAAGAACATAGTTAATATGAAAAGAAAAATGATGGATACCTGGATTCTCAAATAAAATACCTGTTGTCTTTGGAATAAAAATCGAGCTGCTTCAGCATCGACTTTTTTGAGTGTCCATCCCTGTATATGTTAAAACAACCCATTTATAATACGGACACATTCTTTAAATTCCTTTTTAAGATTTTTTTTTTAATTTTCATTGTTTAAGTCGGTATATACTATTATTTTTTTAATAAACTTCTTTTAAAGTTGTCTTGGTATCGATTCCAATATTTAAACTTTTCAATTGTTACTTTACCGCTTTCTGGGCTTTGTTTGTTCTCAAATTAATACGGAAATTGGGAAACTCACCATTAAGTCGAACCAAGTAGTCAAACCTAAACAACTTAATTATTCGTCTCTTACTTGTGAACCATCACCATTGAGGTTGACGACAAGTATGGCAATGTCTATTATGGGCTTGGTGTATGAGAGCGTTTATTCCTAAAGCCTTTTGTATATTCCTAATCCTTAAACAACTTAATAGCTTTTTGAAATAAGTGTCCAATTTATAACTTGTAAGTTTCAACTAACAGTAGTTTTTGATAAAACTAATTTTAATGAAGCATCTTTTGATCACAAGTGCATACATAGAAAATTAAAGAAACTGATTGTTTTCTGTTCATATATTTTTTTATCCTACCTTTAACTGATTTCTGTAAAATACATAATACGACTCTTTATTTTACCCTTTAGCTATGCAAATTATTTTAGAATTAATTAGAACAAACTTACATATATTTATTTACAATTTTCTTTTATGAGTGTATGGACAAAGTATTATTCAAAGTCGTAAATATACGATCAAATACTGGAACAATTTATAGTAATAAATTTAAATCACATACAAGATCTCATCACATTTCCTTGGATATTGATAAAAAGTCTACGTGTGATTATTCTGAATGGTAAATGTTGAATTTCTAGAGCAATTACCAATTTATGAGAAGATTTCAGAGGTTATTGCAATATATAAAACAAAGATATTTGTTTGTATTCTTATGATAACAACTTAAACAAAATTAATGTATGATAGGTAATATTTCGTAAATTTGCGTAGTAGGTATGGGGAATAATATTTAAAATTATTTATCGTACTAATTTATATACTTTTTTAAACATGTTAATAGAAATATCCTGGTGGGTGGCTTTAACAAATGTAATTAGTTTCAATCATATGTAAACGGTTTTATATTTTTAATTATTAATTATGAGTGAAATTTCTTGTTATCAAAATTGCAATATTGTTTTGAAACATTACTTTTGTTGTTAAAATGAAAATTGCGTTAAATTTTACCCTAACAGATCGAACACGAAAGTAACGGTTAATCGTTATAACAACTGTTTGTTAAAAAATGTGTGTATTCAAAGCACAAAAAAAGGTTGAATATTAATGTAATGGGCACAAAAATAATTTATAAACACACTACAAGCGCTGTCAAAGCAAAAGTTATAATTGCAAGTAAGTGAATTAATCACCGACCATCGTCCTATGGCCGTCTTTGTTCGATGTATGCTGTTGTGTATGGACAGGCGGCTTAAGTTTATGTGAGTAAGACAGAGAAGTAATAAAAAAATAATTAGTGAACAATGTCATACTCGTGCAAACATCTAGCGGATGGACTGTATATTGCCATTTAAGGAAAATGTCAACGACGTCATTTTTTTGACAGATATCAATAAATGAACAATTTATTTTATCCATATACAGGGTGTTCAGAAACTCTCCTGACAAACGAAGACTGGGCATTCCTCAGATAATTTTAAGACAATTTAATCCAATTCACCGTCCAAAAATGCTTCCTAAGGGAACTGGAGCTCTTTGAAGATGGCGCCTTGTAATTAGTTTTTTTTAATAACTCAAAACGCTTTTAGGAGGAAATACGAAAACTGGTACGATTATTTATGAACCGAAGTTGAATCGGTTCCATTAACTGCGAATTTCTAGTACCGGTCATAGGCGTCCGTTTTGGGTAGGTCAACGGGTATTTTATTGCGTAACTTTTTTGTCTTTAACTTGTAAGCATTCGTTATACTATTACTACTTTATACTATATTAAATTCTTAAGTATTCTAGTACTAGAAGGTACTCTAACTTTAAGTCAGTAGAATGAACAATTTTCTAGAAAAATCGATTTGAAAATTTTTTGTTTTTTCGTCATGAAAGTTATATTAATAGGTACCTTAACTAATTTTATAATTTATCTTTTGTTTCAATAAATAATACACACAGTTTGAAAAAAAAAATGTTTGGAGCAAAAAGAAGCAAAAAATTTTATTTAAAGGGTTTTAAAAATGAAGTATTTATTAGATGGAACGAAACTAACACAAAAGAACAAGTATCAAAAGTAGATTGTTACAAAAGATGCTCGATATAATGAGTATTAGTTTTTATGCATAAATTTGCCCTTTTAGTTAAAGAACGACTAATTCTTGCAAAAATTTCAAAGGTATTTCCAAATTCAAAAAGAGGTTAGTCTTTGTATGTGGGTATATTTTATTTTATTTATACCCACATACAAAGACTAACCTCTTTTTGTTATACGTGGTATACAGCCAGCTGCAGGAATTATTTTCCTTGTGGATTTCCAAATTCGTTGCAAGCATCTTATCCTTAGTCAGAGTTGTGCACGATTTTGTATCGAAACAAAATTAACAAATGCTTTTATATATCATCACACACAATAATCGCAAGGATTAAAATCCGGCGACCTTGCTGGCCAAGCAACTAGACCGCCTCTTCCAATCCAGTGGTCTTCGTAATTATTATCAAGAAAGTCTCGTACATTCTAAAGTGGGCCGGACTGCCGTCATGTAGAAATCATAAGTTTTGTCAAATATTTAAAGGCACATCATCTAATCAACCATGTAAAACATTTTACAGTAAATAAAAGTAATCTGCACAATTTAAACGAGCAGACAATTGCATAGATTCAAGTAGATAATCGTTAACTACTCATATACAGACGTTTATGCTAAACGTATCTTAAATTCTTGGACAACGTGGGGATTTTCACCAACATATGCATTATATTGTGCATTACGCACATCAAAAATTCCATTTTTTGTGAATGTAGCTTTGTCGAAAATAACATGTACCTTAAAAAATTATTATTTTGATTTTTTAACCATATATTGAATTCTTTACGAGCAGGAAAATCTCCTTGTAGAAGTAGTTGTACTTTTGTAGAATAAAAAGGATATAAGTTTTCATTGTATAAGATATTTCCTACGGAAGATTTTAAAATTGTGGGGATACATGGCAGATAGTCTTCGAACGCTAATTTCTGGATTTTCTCAACTTCCATTAAAATAACATCCTCATGTACTGCTGGTACATAATCATGTCGTCCTTTTTCATTATTTTTTTGGGACCGCTGGACCTGTTTCTCTTAATCGTAGATGAAGAGCTGTAAATATTGAGTGATTGGAATCACGATTGGGAAATTTTTCAGGGTATCTACGTTGTGCTCCTCGAGCGTTAAACCTCATTTCGCCATAAACTAAAACATATTAGCGTATTCCTTGTAACGCTGCCGTATTGAAACGGTTACATCCTTATTAGTAAAAACCATTTTTGTTTAATTGAAATTGTTATATTTGAATGCCACAACGTAAAAAACTAAAAGATAAACTTAGCGAACTGACCACAATTTGACAATCAAAAACGTAGGTCAGGTTATGGTAAGCCAACTAGTGCAAAAAATATTAATTTAACTTTTACGACTAAAAAACGAAAAATTTTCAAATCGATTTTTCTGGACAACATTGTATCCTATCGATTTAGACTAAGAGTACCTTTTAGTACTAGAATACCTGAAAATTTAATAATTTAGTATCACGAATATTTAAAAGGTAAAGACAAGAAAGTTATGCGTTAAAATAACCGTTGACTTACCCAAAACTGACGTCTATGATAGGTACTAGAAATTAGCAATTTTTGAAATTGTACCAGTTTTCTTCTTTCTAAATAGAAGTGTTCTGGTATTTAGGGTTAAAAAAAAACTAATTACAAAGTGCCATCTTCAAAGAGCTCTAGCTCCCTTAGGACGCATTTTCGGACTAGGTTAAATGGGTTAAATTGGTTTAAAATTATCTGAGGAATCTTCGGTCTACGTTTGTCAAGAGAGTTTCTGTACACCCTGTATGTGAAATTTGAAAAAAAACTGACCTGTTCGATTATTTTTATTAAAAGCTAAAGTGTTCTAAATTAGTAGGGATAGTCCATACCTGCTTTATACAGCCTTTATTTTAAAACGGTTCGACAGAATTGCTTAAATATCTGAGAGATACAATATCTTTCAAATACAAATTCAAATGTCAATCACTTGTCATATAAAAATTATTATATCAATACTCTTTTTACATTTGTTAAGGCCCATTTAAAGAAAAAACGAGGAAACAATGAAATATTCAAATAAATTTTGAAGTTCAAGTTTTTTTAAACTGTTTTCATTTTACATAATAGGTACATAAGTTCTTACTTCACAATGGGCGGGGTTTTAAAAACCTTTTCAAACATTTCTAATTTGTGTGTATTTGTCCCATAAGAAATGGGAAATATTGGTTTTTTTAATTGTTTAAAGAATAAATAAAATCTTTTGGTTATGAGCATTCTGTGCGATTGGTATTATTTGTTGTTCGTGAATTTGTTAGGTAAGAATATCAAAGGATTAAGAAGGTTATGTTATGATTTGACTAAAACTTTAATTTTTTATTGGGGTTATTTCAAAATTAATTAATAATTCTTCGAATTTATTTACGAAGTTAAAAAATAATTAAAGTCATGTTTTAATCTTTTTTAAATTCTAGTGATTTTATCTCATAAAAGACTCAGTATATTCGTTTTCTCGTAGTTTAGTGTAGTTTTGTTGTCATTACTGAAAAAGTCAGTAATACTGGATATCTTCAACACATGTTTACTAGCCATTATATGCCCAGATCTAAAAAATGAACTCAAAAACTATTACAACATTCAAAAAACATTTTTTTAAACACCTATTATGGCAATTTGATAAAAAGGTTTCCACAGAATGTTATATTATAGCTTAAACTACGAAAAAAACGAATATCTTTAGTATTTAACAGGATAAAATTACTGGCAATGAAAAAAGAACAAAACATTGATTTAATTATTTTTCAATTTCGTCAATAAATTCAATGATTTATTGATTTATTTTGAAATATCATCATCATCACGTAGCGGTACGACCCTGTGTGGGTCTTGGCTCACTGTACAACTTTTTTTTAATTTGTTCGGTCTTCCATCAACCTAGGGTCAAATGGAATGTTCATTTTCCGGAGATCTACTTGGATGTTATCTCTCCATCGCATTCTGGGACGTCCGAGTGGTCTTTTGCATGTGGGAATCTCCTCCCATACCAGTTTTACAAGTCTCTCGTTATGCAGTCTGTGCACGTAGCCTGCCCATCTTAGTCACTGTGATTTAATTTCTTGGACAATATCGGCGTCATTGTAGAGTGCTTTTAATTCGATATTGGTTCTGATCTTATACTGGTTTGTGGTAATATCCTGGTGAAGTATTTTTCGTTCAAAGCGTCTCAGCTTTTCTTCGTTTGATTTGGTCATGGTCCACGTTGCGCATCCGTATGTTATTACAGGTCTGACGATGGATTTATAGATTTTGATCTTTCAACTTCTTGTAAGATTTTTTAATTTTATGATCTTATGCAGTGCGAATAGACAGCGGTTTGCAGATTGGATTCTGTATTTTATTTCTTCAGTAACAACGTTGTCAGCTGTGATTACGGCCCCCAGATACTTAAAACGTTGTACTCTTTCGAAAATGAAGGCGTTGACCGTCACATTTTGTCCTATTCTATCTCTTCGTGTCGTTCTATTTATACACATATATTACGTCTTCTCTTCATTATTCTTCAGCCCTAGTTCACTTGTTGCTCCTTCCACCTTGTTGAAGATATCTTTCGTGGATAGGATGGAGTCTCCAACGAGATCTATGTCTTCTGCATATGCAAGTAATAGCTTGGGACCTTGAACCGATAGCAATTTTGTTTTTATTTCGGCCGATCTCATGGTTTTCTCCAATACAAGGTTAAAAAGTAGTGGAGATAATGCATCACCCTGTTTGAGTCCACTGTTGATTTCAAAGCTGCCAGACAGTTTATTATTTACACGTACTTTAGATATTCCACCCTCCATACAGACTTTGGTCATCCAAATGAGTTTCTTTGGTATTGAGAAGTCCGCCATGGCATTCCATACTTGTCTTCTTTCTACGCTATCATATGACTCTCGAAAATCTATAAAATGATTGTGTATGTTTCTGTTATACTCCCATACCTTTTCCAGAAGTTGTCTCAGCGTGAATAGTTGATCTATTGTTGATATGTTTGCCCTAAAACTGGCTTGATAAGGTTGAGGTTGAGAGGGTTTTATATGCCGTGTTTATTAGTGAAATTCCTCTATAATTCGCGCATTTTGTTTGTCCCCTTTTTTGTGGATGGGTACTATTATGTTTTCCTTCCATCGTGCTGGTATCCTTTTTTCTAACCATATGTGCGTTATTAGCTGGTGGATTTGGTGATGTAGTGCGTCTCCCCCATATTTCAGCGGTTCTGCTGGTATCTCGTCCGTACCCGGCGCTTTGTGATTTTTCAGCTTATTTAAGGCCTTTTGGGTTTCTTTAAAGGAGGGATTTTTGAATTTTGATTTATTTTGAAATAACCCTGATAAAAACAACAACAAAATACTTTGAAATGCAGTAAAAAAATAATTAAAGTTTTTATCATACAATAACATAACCTTAAAATATGAACATTCATAGTAAATATCTTAATACTTTGATATTCTTACCTCACAAGTTAATGAGAAACAAATAATACCAATTACACAGAATGAATGAGCATAACCAAAAGTGCTTGTTTATTCTTCAAACAATTTAAAAACCAATACTTCCAACTTCTTATGGGACAAATTAACACAAATTAGAAATGTCTGAAAAAATTTAAAATACCCGCCTATTGTGACGTCAGAAAAATATAAAGAATTTAATCTAGAAACTTATTGGGTCTTCGTCGAATACTCGAAAGCGTTCGACAATGTAAAGATGCTCTGAAAATCATACGAACAAGCTGAATTTTGCCAAGTATATTAATTTTGAGACCCCAAAAAAGATGCTAAAAAGTTTACCACTTTTACCCCCGGGCGTCCCCCTAAAACCCCCCTCGCAGAGCCCCCAGAACCCCCCTACAATCTGTACACCGTAGAAAAAAATGTTTCAAATAAAAATGTAGCTGAGATAATTTTAAACAAAAATGTTTATAAGCATTTTTTGTGTAGAATGAACCGTTCTCTTAGAAACAACGCTTGAAGCAACCTTCGATTTTGCATGTCAGTTACGTGCGCGAAATCAATGTTCAATAAAATTTGTCAGCTCGATGGTAAAAATTCGATATCTTTTGATTCAAGTGACCTATCGACAAAAATCAGGATGCATTTTAAAGATAAAGAGCTTCGTATGCAGTTTTTGTATTTTACCGCAATTTAACTTAGATTTTATACAGGTGTTAAATAAATAAACGTGGCGCGATTTTTGCCATTTCTTATGCTTCTCACGAGATCAATAGAATATATCTCTTTCATTGACTGGCATCCATGAAGTTTCGATCACTAGAGCCTAACCTTTAAAACCTATAGCATGAAATTTTAGTTTTGAGTTTTGGCAACAAACGTGAGGCATTTGAAATATGCTTGAAAACGCTGGATTTAAACTTTTACACAACAAACGATCTAAAACATTTAAAACCGTTTTTTCAAATTACACTAGTACGTTTATTGAAAGAACAAAACTTCTGCAATAAACTACTCTCAAAACCGTCTTCTTAAATGCATTTCTAGTGACGTGTGATCGTTTGTAATGTAAAACATTAAATTCTGCGTTTTTTATGCATATTTCAAATGCCTTTGTTTTTACATTATATTTGTTACCACAACAAAAAATTTAAATTTTATGTCCTAGGTTTTAAAGATTAATCTCTAAAAATGGAAATTTTAGAACAACTGGTCAATGAAAGTGATCAATTTTATTGATCTCACGAGAATCATAAAAAATGGCAAAAATCGCGCCACGTTAATTTATTTAACACCTTTATACAAAAGTGGGTTTATTCTCGGTAAAATATAAAAACTGCATACGAAAGCTGCACTCTTTGTCTTTAAAACGCATCTTAAGTTTTGTCGATAGGACATTTTAATCAGAAGATATCGAATTTTTACCGTCGAACTGATACAAATTTTATTGAATACTGTTACACGCGTAACTGGTATGCAAAATCGACGGTCGCTTCAAGCGTTGTTTCTAAGAGAACGGTTAATTACTATTTAAATGGGAATAAGCCACAATTAAAGGTTAAAATACGTTTATTGACGTTTCAATTTCCACTTCGGAAATCGTTCTCAAAATACAAACATTAGTAAATTAAACAAATTTTGTTTTTTGGTACTTCGTGAAAAATTCTTCTAATAATTTAATTTTATCTGACTCATCTATATTGACAATTCAGACATACATTATACATTTTAAAGTAGACGACTTTAAAATGATATTGCCAATATTGTTGAGTTGCGTTCCTGGGACGACTTTACTTATAAGATTGTTCATTCGATTACATGAAATCAACTTTAACTTGAGAATATCCGTCAGAAAAGATCATAACATGTAATTCGTCTTTAAAAAGACAAATACATGCCATGATGACAGTAAAATTCTCCTGTTAGTAATTCCATAGTAAATTATGAGGGAAAAACCAGGAAAAAACCTCACAATACTATCCCGACATGGTAAGTATTTGATCGTGCATTTAGTTTACCTTCAACAAACACCAAATTCCGATTTTATATGTTTGTTATTTAAAAAACATAAATGATGTATTCTCTATATGTTACTGACTTACCAATGCTGGTATTTTCCTTTTAATAACTTCCTCTTTCAATATGGGTAACCAGGTCCTACTACATGCTGCCGAGGAATTCGCGACACAATTGGTCTCATTTAGCATAATTAGAGCCGCTTCTTTGATTTTTCTCTTTTTATTACCCGTTTCTTTTAGGACTATATTTGAATCATTCCATTGAACCCTGTGTTCATTATCCCATGCGTGTTTACATTGAGATCTATCAAATTCTCTATTTTTAATATAGGATTGATGTTCACTTATTCTAATATTTAATGGCCTTGATGTTTCACCTAAATAAAACTGATCGCATTCACAAGGTATTTTATAAATGCAATTCCTTGTCCTTTCTTGTTCATTGTTAGGTTTAGTTTTGGACAAAATAGATCTCAACGTGTTTGTTGTTTTGAATGTTGTTGAAATGTTGAATTTATTTCCTATCCTTTTAAGCTTTTCCGATAATCCTTTTATGTATGGTATTGTTATTTTCCTCGTATTATTCCTTGTATATGCTGTAGGATCTCGTTCTAAGTTGTTTTGTTCTATTCGATCGATTGTTGAAAATTCCTTATTCATAAACGATAAAGGATAATCATTTTTTAATAAAACAGATGTTAACAAATGTTTTTTCTCCAAGAACTAATTTTCGTTAGAACAAGTAATTTTGGCTCTATCGTTTAAGAATTTAATGATTCTCTTTTTAATATTAATATTGTGATTTGATTTGAAATTTAAATATCTGTTGGTGTGTGTTGGTTTTCTATACACCTGAGTTCCGTATCCAGTATCGTTCTTAGAGATTAAAACATCCAGAAAAGGTAATGTGTTATTATATTCCTTTTCCATGGTAAATGTTATTGTCTCATTATGGCCTCATCCATGAGGCCATATTGAGAATACATTATCTACATATCTCCACCATACTGAGGGTTTTAAATTTTGTTTAGAAATAATATTTGTTTCAAAATCTTCCATAAATATATCGGCTAATAATGGAGATAAACTAGAGCCCATTGCTAGACCAAAACTTTGTTTATAGAATTCATTATTTAGTTGAAAATATGTATTATCAGTACATAATGTTATTAACTCCATTATAGCTGATATATTTAGTCTTGTTCTAGTTGCCAATGTATCATCACTCTCTAATTTTGTCTTGACTATATTTAAAATCTTATCTAATGGCACATTCGTAAATAAACTATTTATGTCAAAACTTACTAAAGTATTATTTGAATTAAATTCAATATTTGATAATTTATTTAAAAAATATTGTGTATTTTTTATAAATGTGTCATTTTTATTTGCAATTGGTTTTAAAATATTTAATAAAAATTTTGTTCGTTCACTACAAGGAGAATTCATGGTACTTCAAATGGGTCTAAGTGGTATATCCGTTTTATGAACTTTCGGTACTCCATAAAAATGAGGGGTCTTACTGTAATGAGGTGTAATTAATCTTCTCTGATAACTGGGTAAACAATCTTTAAACTTGAATAAAGTTCTATATCTTCTGTTTTCCAAAGGCTTTGTTGGATCCTTTGTTAATTTTGTATAAGGTCCGTTTATTATTAGATCTTTAATTTTGTTTTCATATTGAATTCTATCCATTACCACAGTTGCATTCCCCTTGTCTGCTGGTAGGATGATTATGGAGTCGTCATTTTTTAAAGTTCTTATAAACTGTAATTTCACTTTGCTTATGTTTTGTTCAATTTTAATAGACTTTTTCAATTCAAGTTTACATAATAATCTGTATTCTTCCTTTTCGTGGGTTGGTAAACATTGAGATATTTTTTCCACTGAGCTTATTATGTCTAATTTTGGAATGAATGGCTGAGTAACAGAACGAGATCCTACAGCATATACAAGGAATAATACGAGGAAAATAACAATACCATACATAAAAGGATTATCGGAAAAGCTTAAAAGGATAGGAAATAAATTCAACATTTCAACAACATTCAAAACAACAAACACGTTGAGATCTATTTTGTCCAAAACTAAACCTAACAATGAACAAGAAAGGACAAGTAATTGCATTTATAAAATACCTTGTGAATGCGATCAGTTTTATTTAGGTGAAATATCAAGGCCATTAAATGTTAGAATAAGTGAACATCAATCCTATATTAAAAATAGAGAATTTGATAGATCTCAAATATGTGAACACGCATGGGATAATGAACACAGGGTTCAATGGAATGACTCAAATATAGTCCTAAAAGAAACGGATAATAAAAAGAGAAAAATCAAAGAAGCGGCTCTAATTATGCTAAATGAGACCAATTGTGTCGCGAATTCCTCGGCAGAATGTAGTAGGATCTGGTTACCCATATTGAAAGAGGAAGTTATTAAAAGGAAAATACCAGTATTGGTAAGTCAGTAACATATAGAGAATACATCATTTATGGTTTTTAAATAACAAACATATAAAATCGGAATTTGGTGTTTGTTGAAAGTAAACTAAATGCACGATCAAATACTTACCATGTCGGGATAGTATTGTGAGGTTTTTTCCTGGTTTTTCCCTCATAATTTACTATGGAATCACTAACAGGAGAATGTATTTGTCTTTTTAAAGACGAATTACATGTTATGATCTTTTCTAACGGATATTCTCAAGTTAAAGTTGATTTCATGTAATCGAATGAACTATCTTATAAGTAAAGTCGTCCCAGGAACGCAACTCAACAATATTGGCAATATCATTTTAAAGTCGTCTACTTTAAAATTTATAATGTATGTCTGAATTGTCAATATAGATGAGTCAGATAAAATTAAATTATTAGAAGAATTTTTCACTAACAAAAAACAAAATTTGTTTAATTTACTAATGTTTGTATTTTGAGAACGATTTCCGAAGTGGAAATTGAAACGTCAATAAACGTATTTTAACCTTTAATTGTGGCTTATTCCCATTTAAATAGTAATTAATTTAAATGCCACAAGAAAATAGCTTCAGCACAATATAAAGAGAACGGTTCTTTCTACACAGAAAATGCTTATAAGCGTTTTTATTTAAAATTATCTCAGCTACATTTTTTATGTGAAACATTTTTTATTACGGTGTACAGATTCTTGGTTAATCGATTTTTTTGCGTTTGTACCCTTCTACGAGGAGGGTTTTAGGGGGAAGACCTAGGGTAAACGTGGTAAACTTTTTTGTGTCTTATTTGGGGACCCAAAGTTAATATTTTCTTTAAAATTCAGCTTGTTCCTATGATTTTTAATAGGTCAACTGTCTGACGACTAGAGTACTTGTACTTACTAAGCAAGAAGGTTTAGACGTAGCCCAGTACTTCTCAGTAAAATTTTAAGATTTTAGACGCAATAAAGTAAAGTAACGTCTTATACGAGTAGTTCATATTTTTTAAAAAAAAACCAAACATGCATTAGATTAAAAAATTGTATAATGGCACAAGTCATATCAAATATTTTTTATTAAAAAAAAATTATCCATCAATCAGATAGAAATATTTGTTTTTTAATTCTACATTTTGATGTCGACTGACAAGCCACGATACCAATTTTAAATATTGATATTAGATTGTTTGATTTAAACGTACTATATCGTTGGTAATCGAGCAGGATTATTTTACTAAAAAAAGAAAAAATCAACCCGCAATTCAATATTTATCAGGGATATTTCATTCTTTCCTCGACACCAATTTAACGAGCATGCATTTTTTAAATCACATTTTCACAGTATTGTCCCATTAGGACAGATTTGGTTAGCTATTGATTTATTAGACATATATATTTTTACATTATTGTATTTATACCCATTTGGGATAGAGACACTATAAAGTTGATATAGACTTAGACTGCACATTATTCTAGGTATAGATGGAAGATTAAAAAAGTTGAAATATGGAACATCAGGTTCAAATTGTTACAAATTTACATATGCATACCATGCGGTCCATATGTATGGAATAAATTCATTTTTAGCGTTATTATGTACTATGTGAAAAAACCTGAAACAGGTTAATTTTTATTCTTAAATTGACAATATGAAAATATGATACCCCTTCAGCACCCCCTTTGAATTATAAGCACCTCCTCGAAAATTTTAAATAACAAAGGGGATCTTATGGCACACTTTTAGAAAGGGATTTTAGTCCTCTCTTTAACAATATAAAGTTTAAGTTTTGATAATGTCATAAAACTCTATCATAAAACCTTAGGTTGAATGAAGATAATAATGTCACATAATATTTATAATACATTTTTCAATGTACTTTACAATTAAATTAAATATTTAAAATGGCCATCATTCACTTTTTGACAATAACCGAGACGATTTTGGAATTCTAGTACAACATTTTGTACGACCTCGGGGGTTATTTTGTAAATTTCTTCCGTTATCCTAACTTTTAAATCAGCAATACTGTTTGATCTACTAAAATATACTTTAGATTTTAAATACCCCATAAGAAGTAATCGAGAGGAGTAATCGAGTCAAATCGGGGGATCTGGCCGGCCATTCGATCGTTCCACGTCTTCCAATCCACCTATTGGGAAAAACCTCGTTTAAATAATTTTTAACTATACGTGCCAATTTCAGCGAAGCTCCGTCTTGTTGGTATTAAATAGATCGATCTATATCATTTGGATGATTAACATCAGGAATAAATCTTCGTAATGTAGGCACTAAACAGTTAATCAAAAAATCTAGATAAACCTGACCATCAACTGTGTCCTTAAAAAAATAAGAACCAATAATTTTATCACAGATTTTATCACAGATCTCAGGCTTTATCGACTACCAGAAAGCTTTCGACAGAATCAAGCACGATAAGCTCATGGATATACTAAAGGCAACTGATCTGGATAACAAAGACCTTCGAGTAGTTAAGAACATATACTACAACCAATCAGCAACCATTCGGGTGAAAGACCAACTAACAGACCAACTCTCCCCTAGTATTTAACGTCTATTTGGAACACGTCATGAGCCAGGTCTTAGAGCATATCGAAGAGGGTATTCTCATAAATGGTGAGCGCCTGAATAACATCAGATATGCAGACGACACCTTCTTCTTTGCAGACAGTTTAGAAGGTTTACAAACACTAGTAACGCAATTGTGGAGAATCGGTCAAGAATACGGGCTTGATTTTAACATCAAGAAAACAAAGTACATGGTCATCAGTAAGAAGCATATTCCACCTAGTCAATTACTGGTAGATCAGCAACAAATACTCTAAGTGTCCCGTTACGACTATTTAGGAACCACCATAAACGACCAATGGGACCACTCAGTTGAGATAAAACAAAGAATTGAAAAAGCCAGGTCAGCATTTGTCAGAACGAGCAAGATATTTAAGAGCCACGACCTACCCTTAAAAATGAAAATCCGTTTATTGAGATGCTACGTATTTACAGTGCTGCTCTATGGGGTTGAATCATGGACGATAACCGAGGCATCCATGGGAAAACTCGAGGCGTTTGAGATGCGGTGTGGTAGACGGATACTGAAGATCTTCTGTGTGGACCGAATAACAAACATTGAGGTTCTACGTCGGATGGATAAAACATGTGAAATTATATCTACAGTGAAACAACGCAAGCTAGAATATCTTGGACATATAATGCAAAACGATCATAGATATAACCTGCTGCAACTTATATTACAGGGAAAGGTCTACGGAAAGAGGGGACCAGGAAAAAGAAGAATATCTTGGCTCCAGAACTTACGAAATTGATTTTCCTTGACCACTTCAGGACTATTTCGAGCTGCGGTCAGAAAAGTTATAATAGCCATGCTAGTAGTCAACATCCGTAACGGATAGGCACCACAAGAAGAAGAAGAATAATTTTATTGTTAATGATACCAGCCCAAACGTTAACTTTTTTAGGATATTGCGTGTGAGTCTCACACACTCAGTGAAGATTTTTTCTGTTCCAATATCTACAGTTCTGTTTGTTAACCGTTCCGTTTAAATGAAACATCGCTTCATCAGAAAAAACTATTTTGTTTAGGAACTGCAAATCTACGTTCATTCTGTCCATCAGCATTTCACAGAATTCTTGCCTTCTTTAAGGATCATCTTCATTTAACTCCTGAACCAACTGAACTTTGTAAGGTCTATGCAAAACTCTCAAGATAGATTATTTACTTACATCATTGACGACGGCAAGTTCTCGAGTTTTCTTATGCGAATTTTCCTCAATCTCTAGAAGTACATCTAACTTTTTTTCATCAGTAAATTTACCATTTCTACCTGGTTTTTCAATATTTTGTACATGTCCAGTATAACGAAACTTCTTTTTAATTTTGCTAACTGTAGACTGCGAAACTTGTTGACTAGGGTATTTATTATTAAACATTTCACGAACCTCCTTTTGAGTTCTTGTTTTATTACCACAACCAATCATAATTAAAATGTCTATTCTTTGAGTCTCGTACAAATGAGCCATAATTAAATTTAATACGCGCACAAATATTATACTGACGTCTTTAAGTAACTTTAAGTACCTAAATGACAGCAGCCTGCTAGATTCATATCAATTTTTTATTTGGCTTTTTGACTAATATTTTATTATCTTCAAAGTTTTTTCCCTAATGTTTAGCAGAACTGATACGAAAATACGTTATTATTTCTGAAGTATATTTTAATAGACCAGGCAATATTGCTGATTTAAAAGTTAGGATAACGGAAGAAATGACTTTTTTTGTATGACCCCCGAGGTCATACAAAATGTTGTACGAGAATTCCAAAATCGCCTCGGTTATTGTCAAGAAGTGAATAATGGTGGTCAAGTTGAACATTTATTTTAATTGTAAAAATCAATTTTCTCAGTTATGGTTGCACAAACTCAAAAAACACGACTCCCTTTGTTATTTAAAATTTTCGAGGAAGTGCTTATAATTCAAAGGGGTTGCTGGAGGGGGATAATATTTTCATACTCCAAATTGTCAATTTAAGAATAAAAATCGACCTGTTTCAGGTTTTTTTCACATAGTACATAATACATAATAACGCTAAAAATGAATTCATTCTATACATATGCGTATGGTATATATTTTGATTTATAGGCAACAAAAATTGAAGAAATATAGGCCAATATTTTTAATAAAAAACGCAAAAATCTTAACATATAGGCAACGTATAGGCAATAATAAAGGCAAATAACTTATTATTTAATATACACAGTGAACTAATTTAATATTAACTTATCACAAATATATTTATACAACATAATATTAGTAACATATAAACTTAATAACTCAATAATTGGTAATTAAGAATTAAACATTGTAACCACTTAAAATTGTATTACTAATTGCTACAATTAAATGATTTTCAATATTTTCGGTCTTAAAACTATTTCTTTGGTGACTTAAAATTAATTTATACATTGAAAATAATCGTTCTACCTATAATAATAGAATAATAAATAAATCTAGCTCAATTTGTAATCTCTCGGATAATGTCCCATTTAAAACTTAGCAACATTAGATGAAAACGACAAACCTTCATTTTAGTCAAACATATATTTCTTCTTTTTTTTTTTAATTAATTGACCATTACTTCCAGATGCCGATTAAATTTTTGACTTTAAATTATCAACTAACTTTATTGACCCACATAAATATACCTATTGTCTTTCTAATAAGTTAATTGTAGCTATTAATCGATCCTCTACTCAGGTACTTTTTTGTCTAAAAAAAACTTTTTAAAAAGTATATTTCAGAATAAACAGTTTGATGTTCCATATTTTTAACTTATTTGGTATCAGTTGCTCCTTTAACTGTATAATAAACTTTAACCAATTGTAACTAACTGCCTAGATGTTAGGTTTAGTTGTAAATGAACACTTATTACATTGTAAATCATTTGATTAATAGTAGTTCTAATAATAGTTAGTAAGGTCTACAGATGTTCTTCCGATGTATATCTCTGTAACTAATATCTATATAGTATTGCAAATATTTTCTAGTTTTTAGAAGTTATACGACACAATAAAAATTTAAATATTATTTTTCAAAAAATGGGGCCTATGGAAGTTCCGAAAATGTCAAAAAATTTTGTACTGGTATTAAACTAATTATAATGATTTTTGGCATCCCAGATTTTTTTATATTAATCCTATCCACGATAGGTAATTTTATTTTAATTTAACATACCATGTTTTCAAGAGCTTGAAAAGTCACTTAAATTCTCAATACTATGTTCTAAATTTGTTTCGTAAGTCTTCTTGTTTAGGTAGCCCCATAACAAACATCCAAATTGTTAAATCGGGTGATCTGGGGGGAAAAAGTATCACTTTATACCATCCTATCCGTCGTTCATCTGAATCCTTGTTGTTCATCTGATAAAGTTGTTAGTTTATTGATTTTATTGGTTAGGACTTTTGTGGTAAGCTTAAGTGCGGTGTTCAATAGATTTATACCTCTATAATTGTTGAGGTCTTCTTTACCTCCTTTCTTGAACATTGGTTCCATTATGCTGTTTGTCCATGCGTCTCGTATCTTGAAGTGCAATATTAGTATTTGTATAAGTTTTATCACCTCTAGGGTTATACTTTCTCCTCCGTGTCTTAGAAGTTAATTCCGTGTTAATTGCTAATTACAAGTATGAGGCGTACTTATAAAAGCCTTTTAGATGTGGGTTTTTCGAAGGATGCTGAAGATCTCTTGGACAGAGCACGTGACCAACAACGAGGTGCTAAAAAGAATGGGTACTGAGAGAGAACTCCTAAATATTGCAAAAAAACCATAAAAACGAGTTATCTGGGACATATTTACAGAGGAGAAAAATACAACGTTCTACGACTTATAATGGAAGGGAAAGTGGAAGAAAGAAGAGATCCAGGAAGAAGAAAATGCTCCTGGTTAAAGAATGAAAGAGACTGGACAGGCATGGACATACATTCGATACTAAGAATAGCTTAAGATAGAGAGCAATTTTCTGTAGTTATAGCCAACCTTCAGTAACGGAGAAGGCACCTTAAGAAGAAGGAAGATTGTGTTAATTATAATTGTCCTTTGTTTTAGACAGTTCCGTCAGGTATCTTTCCCATTCGTTTGCTGGTATGTTATTGTATTCCTTCAATTCTTCCATTTCTTTTCGTTGGTTTCTTATGAATCTCCATATTTGTTTTTATGTACCGTAGAAGTCGCTTTCCATTCTTTTTGTAAACTGTTCCCAGTGTTAATTTTTTGTTCTTCTTACCAACTGCTTTGTTTTATTTCGTATTCTTCTATAGGTGTCTCGAGATTCTGGGGTATTTGATGTTTTGTACTTCATGTAGACCTCCCTTTTCTCTTTACATTTTTTTTTTATTTATTTGTTGAACCATGGTGTATTGTTGTTGTTTATTTTGTTCAGTATGACTGCGTTTTCCTAGAACTTCTTTTGCTGCTTCTTCAATGTTGTTTTTAATTTTCTCCCAACTCGCGTTTATTTTTTCAATGAAGTCTATTTGTTTTAGCTGTATCTTCTGTGGTACATTTCACTTGTAGAGTCGTTTCACAGTGATTATACATTGAATTTTTTCTCGGTGATTTAGTGTTGAAAATGTTTTGGTATTATTTTCATTCTTATCTTTGCTAGTACTAGTTTGTATTCACTCCCTGCGTCTCCTGAGTTTTAAATCCTTTGGGTGGATTTTTCTATTAGTAACTATAAAATCAATTATAGATTTGTGCCCCCTGGAGTTTTCAAGTGTATATTTATACTAAAGCTTATTTAAAGGCACAGAGATTAGCCATGATTTCTCTATTTGCGTTGACGTGGTTTTCAATAAATCTTTGTTTTACTCTTGGAACTTTAAGAGCTCTTCATAAGGTATTTCATCCAGGATGGTTTGCAATTGTTCGTATAATGCCTCTCGTTCCTCCTTAGGTTTGCAGTCCTCGGGGCTATAGATTGATATGACATTTAATTTTTGGTGCTCCATTGTGATGTTCATATGTATGATTCTTTTGGAGATATAACCGCAGTTATTTATGTTTTCTTTAAATTTTTCATGGATAAGTATACCTACGCCTGCTCGTGGTCGTTCTTCTTTCTTCACTCCACTGTATGCTAGAAAATATTGGTTATAGTCTTTTTGGCCTTTACCTTTCTTCTTGGTTTCTTGGATTGCACAAATGTCTATGTTTTTATTTATCAGTTCTTCTATTATCTCTTGGTCTTTGTTATTGAAAGGAGTAATGTTCCATGTTGCTAATCTGGTTGTGGGCTTATTTTTCTTCTCGTTTTCCTTTTTTTGATGGTTCGTCTCTTAGGTTCCGTCTGGTTCCAAGGCTGTATATCGGTTCTTTGAGCCTTGTTTTCTTTTACAATGGGTAGGATGGTAACCTGGCCCATCAACCCTCCTGTTTTATCCGGGCTTGGGACCATGAACTGTACATGGGCTGTGGGCATGAACGAGGCTTCTGAGCTACTCCACCCATCCATCGCGCTCATAACACCCAGGCAGAGGTTAAAACTTAAAGATGACATAGGCAACTATAAAAACAGACAAATTTTCAACAGTTTTTTATTATTATAATATAATCATTCTTGAGCTTTTTTTTTATTTCACTTTAATTAATAACCAGTCTTTTATAGTTTTTAAGAAAAAATTGATGATATTTAAATATTTATAGTGTCGCTTTAACATTGGTAAACACATTTTTTTAATATAGATATAAAAGTCTTTCTTATAACCTAAAGAAAAAAATATAATTAAACTAAAGTACCATTTTTTCTGTACAAAATATTGTGTAATTACATTCCTATTGATATTTTCTATAACCTATTAACTAATTATATTTCCAAGAAACATGAATATTTATAGAAGATGATAAATTATTTTACTCGTTAATATATTTGGAAAGTATTATTATTGATTTTTATATCAAAACATTCTAGCAGCAATATTTAAATTAACTTATGCGTACAAAAATAGATTACTTAGGTTTTAGCTATTACGTGTATTTATAGTTTTCTACACTACGTATATTGTAGTATATTAAAATTAATTATGAAAATATTTACACGTGTCTCTCTTTTGTTTTATTCAATTTAACACGATATTGATATGGATATGAATATGGACTAAATATTGTGTAGGATTCACACATTTTCTTTATAAAAAAATCAAAAAAAATTTGTTTTTTATTGAGGAATGTATTCTAATGTATCTTAGCCAGTGCTAACGTGAATTATTTTGAAATAAGTGGTATTGTCCGTCTCTGTGGCCGTATACAGGGATGAGTGCCTTAAGAACCGGCAAAATAACGCAAAAGCTAGAAAACATAATACGTGGTGAAATAAAAAGAGATGAAAGTAGTAGAGGTGAGAAATTATTGATATTAACCTATAATTTACTTTACATTACATTAGAATTATCTAAAATTTCCCACCTTTAGACGTTAGCTTATGAGCTGGTTGACTTCAGTCATAGTAATACGTTTTGCGTAATGTAAGTAAAACAGTTTAAGTAGGAGTATTTTTTTATCCAAAATTAAAATATTGATCAATAATAAACTATGATTTGAGACGTCGCATACACTCTTCTCAATACAGAATTATCATAGCTTGTTATTCTGTATTCGTCAACACAGAATTAATTATCAAATTACTACAAATTAAACTGTTTACTTACATTTGCTTTATTGCCTTCAATCAGTTTTTACTTTATGCGAAATTTAAAAAATGTAAATGTTCGACGTCATACTTGTAATATTATGACCGATGTCAACTAAAATGCTTTTTTATAAAGATGCTTTTTTATAGCTCATAAGCTAACGTCTAAAGGTGGGAAACTATCGATAGTCCTAATGTAATTTAATGTAAATTAGAGGTTTCTATAGATAATTTCCCAACTCTACTACTTTCATCTCTTTTTATTTCACAACGTATTATGTTTTCTATCTTTTGCGTTATTTTGCCGGTTCTTAAGGCACTCATCACTGTATATTTATACATGCCCTAAAATGAATGTCTTATTAATTACCTTTTTATTTAAAATAAATACAGTTTTATTTAAAAATTATATTTACCAACATTTAGTTTGACAAAAATAATTCCTTAACAAAAACAAGCAAAACGAATCTTCATTAAAATAACCACAGTTATTGTTATTTACTTGTTTTTCTACCAGTACAACTACTCTCGTTAACCGAATTTTTTCCGTATCCGAGTTAGTGACGGTCCCAATTACCTCGGATAATCGCGAGTCTACTGTAGTTGCAAATCAGTAGTTGGGAAAACTATACTTCGTTTGAAAATTATTGGTACTACAGTTTCTATGACACAAATTTTCTGTTCTTAAATGTTGCTGTAATGTCAATAAACAAGTAATGTGAGTACACACAGAATCTATTCAGGTATAAAATATTATCATTAAGAGGCACTTAAGTTTCCTAAAAGTAATTAAAATTTCTAATCAACGTAAAATTTCTCATTGTTAATATATTTGAGTTGAGATTTACATTTTTTTTTTTGGTATATTTACTGAGGAAAATCACTTGCTGTTCTGTAATTATTTAAATTATTTCCGAGATTGATTATTTTTCTATTCTAAATTGGAAAATTTTTAAAAAACTAAAATTTTCTATATAGCTAAAAATTGGTTAGGCTGCAAATAAATTGTTTGCTGTTGTTTTGCTCCACGACATATATCCTCTTTTCAACAATACTTTTTCGTATTTTCGTACCATTTATTATTTTAATAAAAGTTATCTCGGTGTGTGTATAAGTACTGTATCTTAGTTGCACAAAAAATGGGAGCACATAAATGTTGTTCATGCGTCATCCATGACTTTTTCTAGTCTGTAATTCCCAACCTGCTTTTATTCTTAAAGGTTTATAAAAGCTCTAAAAGAAAACTTAAGTAGAAACAAGTAGACTAATAGCGCCGCACTGGTAAATCCCCTACCTCAACTTGTTCAACGAGTCCCGGTAATAATTCTTAAAAAGGACTAAGGGCTACTGGCAGGCTCCAAAAAAGGATATATGACGACGTTCTTATCCTCTAGCACGTTTTTGCTAACTCTCAACCCTTCGATATATTTAATCTTTCACAATGATTCCTTTTAACGAACCCATTTTTTATTTCTGCTATAAAAAGTGATTTTTTATGGCCGCCAAAATACAGAGACGGTTTAAGCTATTTCTTTTGAGCTCAGTAATTCATGTACGTGACATAAATACGGAACGAAAAGTTCTGTTTTAAAATTTAAAGGTTTTATACGAGAGAGATCTAAATTGAACTGTAAACTATGACTCGTAAAATCGAATAACTGCAATAATTTGTCGTCTACGCAAGAAAATTAGAGACTGAAAATCCCATACAAAAAATAATCCTACCTATTATAACAATTTACAGTTTTTTTCTTCGATTGGTTGACATTGGTTAAACCACTTAGCTATAGTTTTTTTATAAAAGCCAGTAAAATGTGCAAACTCACAGGTATAATCTTTTTTTTTATTATTATTTCTAGTTGATTAGATCTGCATTGCTCTTGTATCCACAATAAATGAGACATATAGTCAATGATCCATATTACCATATTGCGATATAGACAGATATAGATATAGATATAGAATGTGCAAACTCTCTAGATACGAACTAAATACTTTCGAGAAATTTAATTGGAAAATTACATTTTGCCATCCTCGGATTATCTTGTGGAACTCAATGTTTTTTCGTAAAGAAATACACCTCAGTTTATTATCAGAAATAGACAATGATATTCGGTTATGGTATTTATTTACAATTGATAATCTTATACGTGTATAAAATTGACATCTATATACTTATTGATCTTAATATACAGCCACAGAAAAAAATTGTAGTTAGAGTAGACCATGAATTCGCTTATTTAAACAGTTTGTTGATAATATAATTTGTAACCATCTAACGACCCATCAGAATGGGTCAGTTAGGTGCCAGTAGGTAACAATATAACTACCTCTGAAAGCTGGGAGCCAATGTAAAACAATAAAACCCACAACTTTCTTTGGGAGCCAATTGTAAGGCCTCGTTTAGACCAGTCTCTCAGGTGTGAGAACGTTTTATCTTAAGGTCCATTCGATCAACTCATAGATAAAATTACACCTAGATTGGTAACAGGGATAGCCAAGGTCAAATCACGTTCGGATTTCGCTCCCATTCGTTTGGTGGCGCTGCTAGTCTCGTTCCTGCACGGAGGGAGTGTGCTGTGGTCAATTCAAAGTTGAGTTTAGATAAATACGGCGCCATATTTGTATTTGTTTTATTTTTTTATAATTTAAAATTTTTTATATAAGTAGTGCAAAAAGGTACCAATGGAAAAACGAAGAAATGAACAAAGATGTTGTGTTGCAGATTGCATGGATACTACTAGCAAGCATTACCGTTTTCCAAGTCCACGAAATTATATGGATATGTTTGATAAATGGGTGAGTGCTGTTAAGAGCCCTAAATTGTAAATTTATGCGACTAAAATTGTAGTAAAATGCCTTTGCAGAATTAGGCTTTTATTCACATAAAACTTGACATAAGAATGACAAAACAATTATTTAAATACTGACCAATTGTTGTCACAACATTAAGAAAACTAAATTATACTACACTTGGCTTGTATTATTAATATTTTTTGTAACACATATAACATTTCTTGTAACATTTTTATAAATAAAGGTTTTATTCTATCTTTTGTTCTTAAATTTTTTAATCACTTTGAAATTTTAATGTAATGGAAAATAAATATAGTCTCAACATAACAAGAAAACCCCAAAAATATACGAAAAATATTTATTATCGTATATGATAAGGATTTTTCTTGTTATTTTAGGATAATATCGATTTTCCTTTACTTTAAAATGAGTTCACAATCCTAGGCAATATTACTAAACTGCTATAGATCAACTCGGGCATATTTTGACAGATTCATAGCTGGAAACCTACAACACAAAAGTTCCTAGCTCACAGTATTAACAGCTTAAATAAACTTTTATTACAGACTTCTTTCATTAAAAAAAAATTAGTATAAATAGTGGAAGTGTATACTAAACCCATAAAATTTTGGGTAGTATATATTTAAAAAATATATTTCAGTTGTTATAATTAAACATAACTAATTGATGGATTCGACCGTTACTTGATGGAAATTCATTTTATGTAACAATAAAACACTGAAAACTTTGTTTTCAAACTTCCACAAAATTTATTTTAAATTCTTATCACTACAGCTGTTTCGGCTGATTGCCTTTCTCAAGTGATCTGTTTTTGGTATGGGTTTACACTTTATAGTCTCTAATGAAATAGGTTGAGGAGGGGAGAACTGTTTGTCTCAAGCTGGTCATTCAGAATTATATCTGTGTTTTTTAATTTGTTGATTTCCATAGATTCTAACAAAGATAGCTTAAGGCCTTTATTTTGAATGTGGAGAATTTTAAATTCGTCATTAAAAGAATGATTATAATCTAGAAGGTGAAGTGCGTATGTAGAATCTGTTTTTCTATTATTGAAAGCCCTTTTATGTTCTGCTATTCGTTTATTAAAATTTCTACCTGTTTGACCAATGTAAGTTTTTGGGCAGTCGCCACATTTAAGTTTGTACACACCACTGTGTAAGTGTTTTTTATGTTGGCTCTTGTTGTTTTTAATATATTTGCCTAGGTTGTTATTTGTTCTGAAAGCTGGTATTATTCCTTTCTTTTTTATGTGTTTGGCTATTTTTGTTGATATTTTGCCTGTATATGTAATCGAGAAGAAGGTACTGGGTTTTTTCTCTGGTGGTGGAAATACTAAGTTCAGGGCTTTCTTGTGTAGTTTTTGATTTAACATTTTATTAATTGTTTGTTCGTTGTATCCATTGTTTACTGCTATTTGCTTAATTATATTTAATTCTGTCTCAAAATTGTATTTTGACATAGGAATTGTTGTTAATCTATGTAACATATTATGATAGGCTGCCAGTTTATGTTGTGTGGGATGGGATGATGAATTGTGAATAGTCGTGTCAGTATGGGTAGGTTTATGAAATATGGAGAAGTCATGTTTGTTTTTAAGTCTAGTAATTTTTAAATCTAAAAAATTTATGGATTGATTTTGTTCTGTTTCTATTGTAAATTCAATATGACTATGAAGAGAATTAATATACGATAAAAATTGGACGAGTTGCCTCGTAATACATATATCAAAATACATATATCTTCGTTTTATAATATTTTTTCTGTTTATATAATTTTTCGGGATGTCTATTTTAATGCTATCTAAAGTGCCGTCACTGTCTAGTACGTTCCTTTCAAACTCTAACCCACTGAATAAGTTTTTATCTAAATACATGGCAAGCACGTCTAGATGCTCAAAGGTTTTTTAGGGCAATAAATGTAAGTATGTCAAGTCGAATAGGAATTTCCTAATAAAATTTGCACATATGGACAGGATTAGAATAATGCATTTCTATTCATTCGTTAGTGATTTTTGTCAAAGAAAAACAGATATTTTAAAATAATTATTTTTATTGTTTTGAAATGCTGTCATTATATTACATTTTCTTGAAATGATTTCGCTTTATGTACGCTTTTATATTTTCCATAATTTCGTATAGCCCTTGATGTTGGTTCTATACGTATTTTCTTTTTAAAGTGACTTTTTGGTCAAGAACATTAGCATCCAGTCGAATAATCGTTACTCACTCCATAACACTTGCGGAGGTTAATGAGCCAGAATATTCTTTGTCGTTCAGGACCACGTTTCCCTTCGATTTTCGCCTAGGCTATTAACGTAGTACTTCATATTTCGAATTTCTTATCACGTGGTCAAAGGGCTTCAATTTTGTTTTTTATGATATTTTCACATTACATCTCGAAACCCTCAATTCTTTTACACAATGTTGGGAGTTTATGTTTCCCTTCCATAGAGTAGAATTCTGAAAACATAACAGCGTAATAAACGTATTCTTAAGGGAATTCTTAAGGCTAGGTTGATTAATATATTTTGCATCTTCTTAAATGATGTTCTGTCTTACCCTATTCTGCTTTGATTTCTCAACAAAATAAGTTGCATTGTTTATTCACAAAATAACCCAAATATTTGAATAATTGTACCATATCCACTATTTCTTTATATACCCTGATATCAGTTAAGCTATTAATAGATTTTTGTTTTTGCTGAGAACTATCCATTTGGTTTTATTTATTTACTTTTACTACTAGAACCGCGAAAGCGCTCATGACCTTTATTTTATTTATATTGTGTGCATCTTTTGTAATAATCACGAGCAGCTTGGTAACATTTCCTAGAACATGTTTCTAAATGTTATGAACAAGTTCTTTTGTTATGTTCCTTTCTACTTTTTTTTGTAGTATCAAATCTTCCTAGAACCGCGGACAATGGTCAAATTGACCGCTTGTCGTTGAGTTTGCGCGAAAGTATTTATTTAGTAGTGTGTGCGGCGTTACTCCCACTATATTTTATTTTAAAAGTAAAGCGTCTGGCTGCAGAATTAGATACTCGTCCTCGTCAGTGTTTGATTATGCCTGCAGTCCGCAACATTGTTGTGAGAATATATCGAATCGCCCTTGAACGGAAGGACAGTCCGAAAGTGAAGCAATATTTGATGATAATAAGGAATACATTTCAACGAATATTGAAAATACACGTAGTGATGACTACTGATGATTCGTATGATAACAAAATGGAAGAAGAATAGCAGCCAGGTAATGTAATTTACAATCAATGCAATTATATGCACTGCTGTACTAAAATGAGATTGTTTACAGGATTATCTAGAGTATAAGTAACGCCACTGCCGCATTAGCCTGCAAAATGGCAAACGAAAACAAAATAGAAAAGCTACAAAAACAAACAGCAAAAAACCTATGATTTCAAAGGAAATAGTACAGTTGGCGATAATGGAGTGGTTGAAACTGCAATCCAAAACATTGACTATATTTTAAAAAATGTAATCGTCTAGGACCTTGTTCAGTTAGGGGAGAGTACTGTCATTCGCTTACCGCAACAGAATATTTACAGAGAGAAATCAAGTTTAACAGCGTACGCATTGCGAAACATCGACAATACGGCAAAAAGTGCTTCGCGGGTTCTTATTGACAAACAATTGCTTCGTCACAGCTATGACTAAAAGTGAAATGAACGCGCGTATAGCAATTATGTATGCTCGAGATGCATATGGCGCTAACACTCTTGAACTGGATAGTTTGTGGTCAAAACCATGAGGACTTCCGTTTTTTTCTCAAACCATGTCCCGTGATAGATTTCCGGAAATTATGAAATTTTTGCGTTTTGATCTAAAAAATCAAAGAAGCCAGCAACTTTAAGCAGACAAAGTTTCTTTAGCCTTGCAGATATGGGATACGTGTGTGAAGAATTGCATTATTTCTTATAAACTTGGAGCAAACTTGACTGTTGAACATTTTTTCCCTACCAAAGTTCGGTGCAGATTTATTCAATATACATATGTCCAATAAACCTGATGAGTATGATATTAAATTTTGGATGGTCATGGATGTGTACATGAAACGTGCCCTTTGAGCGAGTCTTGTCCCTTCACTTGTGTTTTTATTGGGAAGGTCACGTGGGCAATAAATCCCCTCCATTAAAAAGAGATGCAGGGACTGCTTTGCGTCAGTTTTCTCTATCGCAGTGGGTAACATATCTGTATTTCAGCGATCAGTCTGTTTTTATTATATGTCTATGAATGAGATAATAGATACAGAAATGAGGTTATGTGATATACCTTTAACCATAGACGTATATATTAAAATAGACCGAGCCTACTGACCGCGCATGCTGACAAAAAGATCTTTTGCGCTTGTTTATTCTGTCTCTTTCTAACACATTGTATCAAGAAGCTTACTGCTACAAGCTTTTTTTTTCTCTGATGGTGGAAATTTCTAAAAAACCATACCAGGTTTACCCATCCCTAGGGAAAGCTGGCGTGTGTTGGATTCAGGGTAAAGGAGTACATCCGAGCCCATTTCCCCTTAGAAGAAGGAAGTTCTGCAAACAGATGCCTTCCTGTTATCCTGCCTACCAACTAAAACCACCCTCTCCTGCTTGCACGCAGTTGACTGTGGCACGTACCGTACTCCGAAAGTGAAATGGCCGCTGTAAGGCTGACGACACTTTCGGGGCACTACCTTTTCTTATCTATATCCAATCTCTGTCGTTGGTCCGGCTGGTGTTTCTTTTCTTCTTCTTTCTTTTTTATTACTGTTCGAATGTAATTATGTACAATATTCCATCCCTTAACGATGATCTTTCTCTCGAAAATATATTTCGCTATCACATTCATCAGATAGTTAGGACACTTCCTCTCTTCCAATTACCGAATCACATTTTTCATGCTGTTCATCCCGAATGTTCTGCAATGCCTCGATTGCACTCAAAATTGCGTCAACTGTGCTCTTCCGTTTGAAGAATCCGAATTGTCTTGGGGATAGGCAAGCAATTCATTCATATGCTCCAAAAGCCACCCAGGTTCCGCGCGCCCTAGACCCTTTACCGCTTAGGGCGGTATCTGGTCTAGTCCGGGGGACCTATGTTTTTTGAGTGCATCCAATATCTCGACAAAATTATCTATGGTGAAGGGTACGGCCCGCTTAGCTCCCTCGTTCCTCCATACTCCATGCCATCTGCCGAACGGAAAAAGCTCTTATGTTACCTTAAGCTTTTTGTCTAGTGGCATTTTGTATAAGGAGTATGCATGGAACTTTTTCATTGCAATCCTATATCCCTGACCAAAGATGTCCTCATCCAGCTTGTCATCCAGTTCTCTACAATGCCTTCTTTTTTCTGTACGAATTTTTCTGTAGAGTTCTCTCTTTCGTGCGCTACTACAAGCTAAAAAATACTGTCGTAGCTTTACTAATTGTGAAAGATACTACTTAGCTCTGCAGACTGCTTAGTATATGTTTAATTATACGTCTATGCCTTTCACACTAAGTGAAATCTTAATTTTAATAGCCCTATTTTAATATCCCGTCCTTGACATGTACACTAACAGTTATACTACTTAATGCGATGAAAGCTAATTGATTTGCTTGATTTGCCCGTGACTGCTTGCTAACTTGATTTTGTCTACTGTAATAATTTGTACCACTTTGTCTATATTTACTTCTTGAATGCCCTTAAAAGTGGCCTCTTGGATTGTGATGTTTATTATCACTTTTGAATTGGCAACACTCTGGTATGTGGTTTGTGACATTTGTAACAAATTATTGGCTGACTCTCTTGGAATGACATTTTAATAACATTAGCTGGTGTACCTTGTTTTGATATAAGTTTTATTTCCCCATCTAATAATCTGGATTTTACAGAGTCTATTTTAATCCATCTTCTAGTAGCATAATTACTTTAAATTTTCAATTGTTAAAATTTATAGAATTTGTCAGCTAAAGAACATTTACAATTTCATTGGCCATTTTATTTTCATACCTATTTCACACTCTTCGTTTTGATTCTTTATTTTTGTCTGTGCCTATAACCTGTCGCTTGGGCTGCATTTGGAAAAATGAAGGATATTTTTAGGTCTAAAATTCCAGTGTGTCTGAAAAGAAAAATATTTAATCAGTGTATTTTGCCAGTGATGACCTCCTAATGGAGAGAATAATGTTAGGGATTTCTCTACGTGATAGAATACCCAATGATACTATATGCAAAAGATCAGGAGTAGCAGACGTTATTGAAAGGATAACAACACTAAAGTGGAACTGGTCAGGTCATGTATGTAGGTCAGCTGATGATCGGTGGTCAAAAAGAATTTTGGAATGGAGACGCCGAATACAAGCTAACATAAATAGAGGTCGACCCCCAACGAGATGGACAGATGACATAAAAAGAGTGACTACAAATTGGATTCAGATGTCGCAAAATCGAACTAAGTGGAAAAGCATGCGAGAGGCCTATGTTCAGCAGTGGACGTTAGAGGCTAGATGATGATGATAATAACCTGTTAGAATTAATTCTCAATTATGTAAATTAAGAGTTCGAAGTTAATTATTTAAATACTTTATTATATACTAAAAAATAAAACTAAACATGTGCTACATTATTAAGTAAGATTACAATTGACAGTTGACAACTGGCGTCACTTCTAACATTGTGAACCAATGTTGCCAAGTACAAAATTCCAATATTAAATTCCTTTGATTTTTAACACTCTTTTAATGAGCACACAATATCTGTTTATGCCAACTAAATAATTACGAATGTATATAATTTAATAAAAAATAGTTAACCACAAGGTAGCAATAAAACCGTCAAGTTAAATACATTAAATTCACTGATTTATAATTTATCCTGATAACTCAACGTAAACACACTTTATTGAGCCAATTCCGCTGAAAATCGCTCAAAATTAGTTTACTTTCAATCAGCCGGATGTTAAAAGTATCTAAAATTAGCCGCGCCTTACTATATTTAATCTTCAGATAGCAATAGCAGATCCTTCTCCGCACAGCGGCTTGTTGTTGGAATTGGAGCGGAAAGTGAAAAAAAAAATAAAAACTGGAAATTGTTTTACATGTACTCAAAATGTTAATAAAACTTAAATAGATTACGAGTTGCAGATCCATTTAAAAGTATTCAAAACACTAATAGATAAACAGCAAAAACGTATCAGGTTGTTGTAGATTTGTAATGGAATACAGTACCAGTTAACCGAAATAAAAGGGACAGTTTTTCGGATAACGAATTTTTCGGTTAACCCATGACAATTTAAAAATGTCCTACTTAAGGGGTGTTGGAAAGATAAATATCAATAAAGAGCGATTTGTCTAGTTTTTTTATTTGGAAAGTATACATATTTTAAAACGTTATTTACATATTTAAATTAGTTACAACATATTAAACTTACACTTCTATATTAGAGTTATTAGTGTCTACGAACTCCGTCACTTTTTGTTTGTGTTTCAAATCGTTTTTGAGCTACAATGTCGAACATCAGCAGGTAATGATTCTTTGCATTGTTCAAAAAACTCTTGAGGGTAACCTAAAATTATAAAATCTAATGTAGTTTCTGACTTACTGATAATAACTGAGTGGAGTTAATACTTAATTTAGGCCTACCCCTACAATGTATTGGTGTGTAGCTTCTTTAGAGTCACCCGCAGCGATCAATTTGTTCGCGTCATTTTCATTTAAGTCTTCGCTTCCAGGAATTATATGAACTATCTCTGTCAAGTCTTCAAAACTTTCTGTTCCTTTTTCTTTCAGTCTGTCGTTCAGATTTTTCAGTCGTTTTTAGCTTTCCGTAGCTAGATAATCTGATGTCTAGATATTTAAACTCCATCACTTGTTCTATTATCTGACCTTCCAACTCAAATTTGCTTCTTAGTTAATTTGCTGTTATAACCATGCATTTTGTCTTTTTTGGGGAAATTAACTTATTAAATTTTCTAGCGGTTATAATAAGTTGGTGCAGCATACGTTGTAAATCATCTTCACTCTGAGAAAGTAGTATTGCGTTGTCTGAATAACAGATTATTTCCACTTGTTTTTCTTTAATTTGGTATACTTTCTTAGTTGTGACTTTGTTTATTATTTCATCCATAATCAGGTTGAACAATAGAGGACTCAGGGAATCCCATTGTCAGTTTTAATAGGGTCAGTTAGTTTTTCTGCTGCTTTTACTTTTATTGTGTTGCTTTGATAGATATTTTCGATCGTTTTGATTATTCCTAGAGGTATCTCTCTTACGTACAGTAAGTGGGATAACGTCTTTCTTAATGGGATTGTTCTGAAGAAAGCTTTGATTCATAATAAGCTTTAATGCCACTGATTATGATGATGATCATATGCTACATACTGCCTATAATGCCAGAAAAAATATCGTAGTCACATCAGGCGATTATTTAATTTCTATATCGGTAATAATCATACCAATTCTTACTTTCTTAACTGTTACACAGTTTTCACAATATGGTAAAAATGGTACCCATCGTAATAAATGCTTTTTTAGCATGTGTTTCCTTAGGAATTTGATAAGAAACAAAAGGGCACAATATACGATCGTTGTAGCCCATTTAGCCACATGAAAGTGAATATAAAATAGATTACAGAAGATACGCATTAAGATAAAAACGGTGAAATGAAACACTATGTAAAATTGATATGCTGCATAGCGGGAATCAGGCCTAGATCAAGAAAGTTAATGATAATTAGACAGAGATAAAGCAATCATACGCAGTAATGTAAAATCAGATATCACATCAACTTTTGGAAATGGCAAAACTGAAAGAGTCCCTGAACAGGACATAAAAGTGTTGGTAAGAGCTCACAGAAGAAGTAAAGTCTATAAAAATAAAAACTTATCTGGTTTAAATGCAATCCTAACACAACAAATAAAATACGTAGTACCGAAATAGAGTCAATAATGTTCCTATCTATTCAACAACTTCTGGTTGAGCTGTCAAAATTATACTTCTTCTTAACTGACTCAGGATGAGTCTTCTCCTCATCCACCATAGCCCTCCATTTTCTATGATCTGGTGCTTCCATTTCGCATTGTTGTGCCCCAATCCTAGATAAATCGACTTAAACATCATCGTTCCATTTTTTTCTGGGACGGCCTACTGATCTTCTACTGTCTGGTCTCTTGTTTTGCTTTGATCTTACCATATGACGTGCCCATCTTATCCGGTTAGCTATTATACGTCTGACGATGTTTTAGTACAATACAGAGTCGCCACTTCAGAATTGCAGTGTATTTAGCATTCAAAATTGTACAAACAATCAAAATAGCCCTTTTATAACCCGAAAAAAATCGTAAACTATCAAGTGGCTAGTGTTCGATACCCATGCTAGATCGCTCGTACAAACCATGTGAAATCTTTATTCTCAATTTTTTCAAGAAATAAAAAAAGAACAAGCAGGCTATAGACTATGCAGACCATGGACAAAGACTATTTCTCGTAAATCACAAATGCTAGTTTTGATAAGAAATAAATGATAGGAGTAAGATAGTAGACAACATAGAACATTATATAACACATGCAATGGTAAAAATACTACACAACGTTGACATTTACGAGAAAGATATAAGAATTATCCAGAATCTCTATAGGAATCAAAAAGCTAGAGTGAAAATGAAATAATCAATGAACACAGAGGAGTTGAAATTTTAGGAAGGGTGAGACAGGGTGTATTTTGTCTCCTGTACTGTTCAACCTCTATGTTGAGAATGTCTTTGCAGAGGCACTCAAAGACTCTGAGTCTGGTATAAAGGTCAATTGGTACCCGATATATAACATTCGTTACACCGACGACACCGTGATAGTCACATTCAACGAACATGATGTGCAGCGGATGTTAAATAAAATAAATACTGTAGTAAAAACATACAGCTTAAAGTTAGATGCTGGAAAAACTAAACGCAATACGAGAAAACGCACTTTTAAGAATACAACTGCTCCAGTCGAGCAAGTGACATTTTTCAAATTGTTGGGAACGATGATGTATGTCTAATGGGATCCTCAATAAGAAATAAAATGCTGTATCGAACAAAAAAGACAAGATTTTATTAAATTTAAGCCGCTACCATGTAACCGCAATCTTTCGTTCAATCTTCTCTACAGGATGGTTACATACTAAGTATGTTCCAACTCGTTATACAACGTGGAGACATGAACGTAAAAAACACCCTCCATTAATAAGTTGGAGTCCTTTAAAATGTGGACCTTGTACCCTCTTTATAAACAAAAGAGAGGTTTACACAAAGAACAATATTAAAGTCTGAGCTTCAGTCTGATAGAGGTATGTTGGTCAGAGTGCAACAGGGCTAGACTACAGAAGGTAAACGAGTGAGATGGGAGAGCATGTTGGGTACCACCCTATTTTTGAAAGGAATAGGAAAACCTAGTAAATAATAGAATGGGCAGAAAATACGATAAAAACGATAACGGAAAAGATACGAAGTGACGAGAACGGGAAGAAAATAAGACAAAAACAATATGAGAAAGATACAGATGGTTACTATGGGAACAAAATATTAATGAGGAGTTTAATTATCACGAGGTAAGCTCAATAAGACAGTTCCTAACAATAAGACATTAAATACAATACACATATGTAGATAAATTAATAAAGTAACACAATAAAAAATACGAATAGTCCTTTGTCACAAAGAAAAATAAAGTATGGAAATGTTATAAATCACTTACAATGGGACTTAGTGTATCTGCTTGTAAAACTCTTGGCTTTTAGGTCGAATAAAAGACAACAATAAAATGTACTCACAAGTTCATATTGACACGTGTTTGAGAGATATGTTCTAAGGTAAGGATGTCGTTGTTGTTATGGACTGGCGCCAATAAACAATTCGGCGGTTGTGTCAACAGAAACAGGCACAGTGTCATAGGCAATAGAGCGGTAGGGTAATATCTAGCGAACTCGGCGAACGGCCAGACATATGCAGCAGTAGGATGTATGATGTAAAATGCAATAGACAATATCATCATCATCATCTTAGGCTCGACAATTCTCTGTGGATCTTGGCCTGCTCTAAGATTCGTCGCCATTCTGTTCGGTTTCTGGCAACATGTTGCTATCTTCTGATTTTTAATATCTGTAAGTCGGTTTCAACTCCATCTAACCACCTAATTCGCGGTCGGCCTTTGCTTCTTCTTCCTACAGGTGTTCCTGTGGTTAGCTTTTTAGCAATCGTATTTTCTGGCATTCGTATTATGTGTCCAGCCCATCTAAGTCGCTGTGTTTTAATGAACGTTATAACATCTGGCTCATCAAAGAGCTGATACAATTCAAAATTATATCTTCTGCGCCACTGCCCTTGGTCGTTTATAGCTTCAAATATTTCGCCGAGTATTTTACGCTCAAATATTCCCAAAAGTCTTTCATCTTTCTACGTTAGAGTCCATGTTTCTGCTCCATATGTGAGGACCGGCCTCAGCAATGTTTTGTATATAATAATTTTAGTTCTTCTTTGAATGTTTCTTGAGTGGAAATGCTTTTGGAGTCCATAGTATGCCCTATTTGTAAGATTTACTCGTCTTTTGATTTCTTCGCTTGTTTTATTGGTAGCCGTCAACAGCGACCCAAGGTATGTGAAGTTGTCAACACGTCCAAAGGTATGACTACCAAAGTCTTGGAAGTCAATAGACAATATACAACTTACAATATTCCAGATACAAGATACGATACGATATATGCGAAGTAGGATGTATGAAGCAAACAGAAGTGACACCAAGTCTATAATTAATAAAAAAAATCAAAATTAGCGGGACAGTTACAAGACATAATCTGAATAAACGACTTACCTCCAAGTTGACCTGCTTAACTTGAAGGCTTTAGAATTGAGGAGCGACTCGGGTAAAAGAAAATAAATTGATTTTTGGAGGTTTTTTTAGAAAGCCAGAGAATTATACGTGTTCTTAGAAGTGAAGGGTTAGTGGGGAGGTAAAACACACAAGCTATTGACTTGTTTCTGAGAAGGGAAAGGATCATAAGAAAACCATGACTTGCCCTCGATATGCCAATTAGAAAGCGTAGCATAATTTTTCTAAGGATTTGCTAAGAATTTTGTGATGGCAAAAATGTGGAAGAATTTGCGGGATAATTGAACATGCTTCAACCTTGCGAAGAATGTTCCACATACTATAGACAGATAGTGTGAGAAACAAGGAACTTTTAAGAAGGGCAAATACTGAGAGAGTTACAACTTGATCAGGGTACGAAAAATTGGATACCTGGGCCATATCCTGAAGGAAAAAAATGCACAATTCCTTATCTTATTATTAAAGGAGGGATTAAGGATATTAGGGAGTAGGTCACAGACGAACGTCGTTACAGAAAAGAAAGAACTCGACAGGCATAAATAACACTGGCGAGCTTTTGCATGTCGCAAAAGACAGACGTCTGGCCTTAAGGTAATTCTCAAACACGGCACTATGAGCATCTTTTGAGTATATTTACTTGCTACGCGTGATTTAGTGCAGGAAATTCAGAATTTTAAAAATACGAACATGTCTAACTACTGTTTCTCTTGGTAAATCAACATTTCTGGAAAATTTCTATATAATGGGATTTTTAGCCACTCTATTTAAACTAATTAGCCTTTTATTCTAAATATGATATAAAATGGAGGTTTATATCATCATTACCTACCTCTTAAAATCACCCGAAGAGCCTACTTAACCAAACGTACAGATATACTTAAAACTTCCCAACTCCACGTCAGATGTAATTTATAATTAATTTGCAAGGCGCCCTGTCTAAGGCGGCGCTAATGAAACCACAGCAGTAGCTCGGAACTCCGTGATTGTTTATTATGTAAGAACTTAATGTTTTTACAGTTTACTATTAAAGATGAAGGGTGTAATATCTGGTAAATTTCTTCGACTATAGTTTGTAGTTAGTATGGCAGTTTAAATATGAAAGTAACTGATACCGTAAATTTTAAAGTAACAGTAATTATTACAGCTGCATCATAATATAAGGAAATAATCTAAAAAAAAGTCTATCACGCTACTTTGTATGATATCCCAAACTTATTAATGCTAGTATTTTGGTGGTTAGGCTTAGATGTCTAGGGGTTTATGACAACAACTATTACAGGGGAAAATTTTCTAATTTTTTATTGGGTTCGTGTTCATTTTTTTTTATTAATTAAAAATGAACCATAATAGTAATTTCAACTATATTTTACAAGAGTTATTTCACTAACTTTAAAAGAAGTCCTAATCAGCACTTCCAAGTCACCAGTCTTCTAAATTTTCAAGATCACTGTGTTATTTCACAGCTCACTATTTACGGTACTATCGTTGTAATATAGAAATAAAATAAAAATAAAAACTTTTACTACCTTAATAATATGTACAGGTCAAACAATATTTACAATATATTACAGCCTTCTTTCTTCTTCGGTAACGTTCCGCTTCTGAACCGCTTATTTTGCGGGACCACATTCTCTTCGTGTACCTGATTATCTATTCTGGTAGCCTCCTGGACGTCTGTTTCTTTAGGTACTATTTTGGTATCGTACCTACCTGCCTGCTTGACTATCTTCTCAACCACCTTTTTTTTTTTTTTGGACTGAGGTGGAAAGATTCGTAATCGACTAGGGAAGGTGTCCCTAGTACTGTTGGATTCAACCAAAGGACCAGAGACATACGCCGACGGCACGATGTCAAAAACTATATGACAGAGGGCCCCCTTCGGACATCCCTGCCAGGTCGCCTACCAACTAAAACCACCCCCTCTTCGACCCGTGGTATCCCTGGACGAGTTCATTAGCGAACGAAACATGGGGATACCACGCGCAGACTGGGTTAAAGGTGCCCTTAGGGCTATTTATTTTAGTTACAACACTTACCTAAAAGCAGTAAGCGTGTAGGAAAGGAGACCTAGTTTCCAAGCGGATAAACTTGTGAGCTTAAAAAAGGGGGGTTGCCGTAGAGGGTAACATTTGGTACATTTTTGTACAGAAAAGAAAAAGAAGGAAATAAAAAAAGAATGTTTATGTTTTTTTTTATTATTTATTTTTGTATTTGACCCCTCACCCAGCTTGTTCGGCTCTTTCTATTATAGTCTTCCTTTTCATGATACCTGTTATATGGTTGATTATATATTCAAAATTCTCTTTGCTGGTCATTGCAATCTGCATGATGTTGTTGGGCGCGATCGCGCCGAATCTATTCTGCAGCCTTTGTTGTTCGTAGGCGAAGACATTACACCGGAAGATGCAGTGTTCCGCATCGTCCCTCTCATCACACGAGGTGCATATGTCATCGTTGGTTTTTTTGATGCCATATGTGTAGGATCTGAAAGATCCATGACCGGTCAGGAACTGGGTAAAATAGTAATTCACTCTTTTAAATTTACAGTTGTACCATGCTACAACATCGGGGATAAGCGTTTTGGTCCAACGAGCCTTCGTGGTCTGTACCTCCCATTCTCTTTGCCATTCTATAAGCATGTTCACTCGTATGGTCCTTCTTACCTGAGGTAGGTGACCGTCATGGGCTTCATACAGCATTTGTCTTTCTTTGGCAAGCAGGTGGATGGGGAGCGTTCCCGCAATCACCTGTAAGGCCAGCGTAGAAGTGGTTCTGTACGCGCTCACCACTTTTAAAAGGGGCTTCCTTTGGGCTCTTGTTATAATATCTTTGTACTTCTGGTATTTTAGTACGTTAATCCAAACGGGAGTTCCATATAGAAGGGTCGATTGCACTACTTGAAGGTACAATTTTCTCTTGTTGCTGCTGGGCCCTCCTATGTTAGGTATTATTCTTTGGATAGCTGCCGTCCGTTTATCCGCCTTCTTAACCACTCCTAACAGGTGTTTCGTATACCTCAGGCCTCTGTCCAGGTCGATGCCTAAATAACTCGCGCAATTCGTCGGCTCTAATTGGCTATTGCCTATTTGGAAGGTCAGGTCCGGCCCATTCCTTGGAGCTTTAAGGATGACCACTTCTGTCTTGTGGCCTGCGAGTTCGAGATCATTATTTTCCATCCACCTGTTCACTTTCTCGCAGCATTCGTTTACAATTTCCACAAGGTCCCAATGCCTGTCGTTAGTGACCAATATGGCAAGGTCATCTGCATAGGCTACTGCCATGGTGTCTCTCCCATAGTCGATGTTTAAGACCCCATTGTACAAGACATTCCACAACGTTGGGCCTAGTACGGAGCCTTGCGGTACACCGGCTGTTAGTTTTATCTCAACATTTCTGGCCACTAAAACATATCTCTCGCATAAATATCGTTTTATAATATTGATCAAATATCCCGAGACTTCAGCGGTTTCTAGTTTAGTAATAATATGGTTCCAGTTGGCAGAGTTAAAAGCGTTCTTTACATCAAACATTACTAGAGCGGCCCATCTTTTTCTGCTGTTCTTCACAGTGTCTGTAATATGCTTGACCGCATCTATAGCAGATTTTGCTTTCCTGAACCCGTATTGTCTGCTTGAGATGATGTCATTTTCTCTCAGCTCTTCTTCAAGGCGGTTCTTAACAATATTCTCATATAGTTTTCCCAGGCAGTCGAGGAGGCATATCGGTCTATAGGCTGTGGCTTCTTCTGGGTCTTTACCGGGTTTGAGTATTAGAGTTAGTCTCGCGAGCTTGAGCTGGTTAGGAAACTCTTGTCTTGTCAGCAGCTGATTCAATATGGCTCTGATAGCTTCTGGTTGTGTTTTAACTATCAGTTTTATCGCCTCTGGTGGGACACGATCGGGTCCAGGGGACTTACCTACTTTAATGGACTCTGCAGCTTTGATGAGTTCCGCATTACTTATCTCCTCCGGACAGATATGTGTATTGTACGTATGTTCAATGCTGGGCTTGTTGGGAAAGAGAGTGTTCGCTATGTCTCTTCTTCTATCAACCACCTAACTAGACCCTGATTAGATGGTCAATTTTGTGGGTTTCACAATGGATCTCTGCAGTCTGTTTCTGGCAAAGATGTCACTGCTCTTAACAAGTCTTCTCGTGGCCTAGCGGAAGAATTTTCTGGTCCTGTACCCAAACACCTTCTCCAGTGATGTGCACTGGAGCCTTTCTGGATGGGTGCGTTTGAAATTCTTTCTTGCCATGTCGATCCATAACTGAACCTGTAACATGCTGTTTCTGTACTTTGTAATTTCTTCCAGTTGCTCTCCGCTATTTAATTCCATACTGGGACTACATAATACATTAAGCAGATTTTTATAATACATTAAGCAGATTTAACGTAGGTCTGATATAGTTGGATCTTCTTGGCCTGCGATAGAGGACTGGTCCTGTATGTGTATAATTGAATCAATTTCTTTACCACTTATGTCTTTTTCTTGACTTCCTGTGTGTGACTTGTAAAGTTTAGTCTTATGTTGAGATGAACTCTTAGATATTTGACGACCTTTTCTGACTGCACTCTTATTCCTACCATCGTTAATTCTTCTTTGGTTGATTCGGTCTGCGGTATAAAGATGGTGAACTGGGTCTTGGCTGAGTGGATTGTTATGTTCCATTTGTTTGTGAATCTCTCTAGGTGGTTTTTAAGTCTCTCAACGATTTTCCTATTGTCTTTGGCTGCGATGTATATTGCTGTGTCCTCTGCATATAGGACTGTATTGATTCCAGCATCAGTGGGCAAATCTAAAACGAAAATGTTATATAGTATCAGTAAGAAAATATTGCCCTGAGGCATACCCTCTTGCACTGCTTTCATCTTTGCTGGACATCTTTTTAGCAGGCCTTTTTCATCTTGTAGATTAGGGCTTTTTCTCAAACTTTATGGCTTTTGCTATACTCAGTATGGCCATTCCTGTTCTTTTGTTTTGGTTGGAGTCAATGTTTGCGTCACTGACCAATCTTATTAGTTGTAATTCACAGTTTCTTTTTTTTTTCTGAATCCAAATTGTCTGTGGAAGTCTTTTTATACATACTTATAAAGTATGCATGATTGGGGCAGAATCTATATATGTATAACAGCTGCACTATCACTTTCTTAATTATTATTTTTACCACTGTTGGTATTAGATTATCTTCTTCCACTAGTATGAATTCGGTTCTGTTCTTTAGCCTTTCGTAGTTGTTGTTTACCATTTTTATAGTTTGTCATGTGTTAATTTTTCCGTGTGTTTCTTGTTATTTTGTCCACTTTTGCTCAAGTTTCAAAGTGTGCTCCTTTATTGTCGATGAGTTGTGGCATATTTTTGTTTCACTCTCCTTGTGACGTAATTTCCATATATTGCTGCTGTTTTGATCCGTTGTTCTTATATAGTTATGTCATTTATTTTCCATGAGAAATATATCCTTATCTATTCTAATGTTCATCGCCATAAATTTTGTATTCGATCCTTCTTGTTGTTTTGTATGCTCTTCTGGTTCTGTTACTTTTTTATAATTTCTTTTAGTTTTTTTGGAATTATAAGACCTCTGTTTTTTTCCTCGTATTTTCTTTTGGCATATTACTTTCTATTGCATGCTTAATTCTTCTTGTAATCTCTTTTATTTTCCTACCCATTTCTTCTTTGGATGTAAATTCTCTTTTCATCCCTGCCATTTCGTTTAGCTGTCTTTTGTAGCTATGCCTATTTAAATCTTTCTATTTCTTTTTTTTTTGACAAGTTTGACATGATTATTCCTGCTGTGATGAATAGTTCGAGAGTTTATTCAGTTTTTCTTGAATTGGGGCTAATTATTTTTGGTTTGTTTGGAGCTAAAATCATCTGGTATTTGTCCTTACAGGTGCTTGATTGTTACTCATCATATCTTATGTTCATACACCTCCAGGCTATAGGATGTGCGTTGAAATATTCTACTGGGATTGCAGTTTCTGCGGTGCAGATGATCTCTTCCATTTCTTCTGGAACTAGTCCGTTGGTAGTTTCCCTGCAAATATTAGTGTTTTATATTTTTATACCTACATTTTCAATCCGTTGTATTTTTATTACATATTATTGTTGTACATATATTGCAACTGTTCTATGTTATGGTGTATCTCTTCTTCCTATGGCATCGTAGTTGGTAATCCTTGGCTGCCTTCTACCCATTTCTCAAAATCTCTTCCTTGACTAATCATAATACTCCAAGAAATGACATCTCTTGCTCCTTCGTCTCATTGTCCTCTATCTATATTCTATTCTATTCCGTTCTCTATTCTTCTTGTGCTTCTTATTGGCACAAAATTTTGCGTCAATCTAAACCATTTGGAATAAACCATATCGAAATCTATTGTTTTGACTGAATAGAAAAACAATTTACCCACTTTCTTTTTCTTAACAGTTTATGCAAATATTTCTTACTAAAATCCTAATCTTTATCTCTAGGTACAATCGATTACAGATAAATTTTAATATTAGGATATTATATTTAAAATTAGGAGTATAAAAATATCCTTATTTATATATTAATTTTAAAACAGATGCCTGCTTATACAATTTCTAAAAGATTTTTTAAAATTTATAAATCTAATTGCTTTATCTCGGCCAAAAAGGTTTATTGCCTGTGACATTCAAATTCCAATAAAATCTCTACAGCTTATCAGCTTGGATCTGCAAACACTTTCTAAAGGAACTGGCAAATCGCGGTTTTTTTTAATATACAATGTCATTATGACAATAAAAACCTTCACTAAAGCACAAAGCAAGGTTTTTTTTTTTGGTAAAAATCCTACTTTACTTTACGTCCTTAAAATCCTTAAAAAGTGTTTCCTTAAAGCAGACTATTAACTAGTATATTTTCATACAGATTACTAAGGAGACAAGACGATTTTAGTTAATGTAAATTTGAAACTGAGTAAATTGCTCTCTGGCAGTACAAAATTAGTTTAAACGAAATAAGAAGACTCAGGAGAATATGCAAATTATGTGTCTGTCCCACGCGCTATTAAGTGTAATTCAGGAGAGCACGTGAGTATCTCAGAATGGTGCACTTACAAGTTATAAAATATTGAATATAAAATGTTAAAGAAAATTAGCCCAATTAGTCTATTTTTTTAGAAATATTAGAACGACGAACGTACAGATAAAAGAAAATAGCAAAAACAATTAGGTATACAAAAGAATTAACTATAAGCTGAACAGGTAATGATAAAACTTAAAAACTTAAAATTGATTTTACGTTCTATAGATAACTTGTGATAGAAATTATTTACACTTTAGTTAAAAAAAAAAGACTAAAATCAAAAACACTTAAATATATAAATAATAAACCAGAACAAAAAGTCGAAATCTGACGATTTCTTAGTTTTCGAAACCAAAATTCAGATTATTGCCTATATTTGTATCTTCTACAGTTTTCACAGAAAAACAGACGATAAATGATGCGACAAGGGGAATCTAAATTTGCATTTCAGAACATATTAATTCATCTAGGCAAAAACCTTTCTTGAACTGGTTTCCTATACTCAAAACGAGTAAATAAAGATACAGCTACAGAAACAGAAACGACCATTTAAGAATTGATTGCAGTAAAGTGCCTCCACTATTCGCTTATACGTTGTTACCTCAGGAACATTTTTTGGATGATGCTAGAAAGGTCACCAATGGAGATACTGCGGACGACAGCCAGATGGTTGGTGGAGAGCGAGTCGTGGGTTCGAAACTAGCTTTTGGAACCGGGAATGGGTCCAACGGACGAAACAAGTAAAGATGGGACAGGATAAGATACAGAAATAAACAAAAGATCTTTTTCTTCTTCTTCTTCTGATGGCGCTACAACCCTTTGTGAGTCTTGGCCTGCTTAACAATGTTCTTCCATTCTGGGCAGAATGGAAGAACATTGTTAAGCAGGCCAAGACTCACAGACTTAACATGTCTGGACTTTTATCTGTGGGGAAGATTAAAGGACTTAGTATACCAGGCTCGACCAACCACGCGAGACGACATGAAACAGCTGGATGAGATGAGATTATTGGTGAATACCAATGTGACTTCAGACCAAAGAGGTCAACTATAGACCAAATACATATGTTAAGAGGTATACATGAAAAATGTGTAATATAACATACCCATTTACAGCTTGTATATCTATTTCAAATATATCGATTTCAAATAGGCGTTTGATGGAGTAGATCGACAAAAGATGTTAAAGCAACTATCTATGTTAGGGATACCCAATAAGTTGGTAAAACTAGCTGGCCATGAAAATATACTTCCGTTCCAATCCATTTATTTGGATAACTTGCATACAAATAATCTCGAACTCGTCTGGAAAAGTGCGCTGGACACCCATAATGTTGTAATATTATATCTCTTTTTGTTTGTAAGGAAATATATTCCAATAAAACAGGCAACTGATTTTCTAGAAAATCCAAATAGGTTTCGCCATTTAAAGTTCTATCAAAGAAATATGGACCTACGATCTTTCCATCAACTATATCACACCAAACATTAAGACTCCATCTACCTTGAACCTGCACCTCATGTATCCAGTGCCTATTTTCTTCAGCCCAATAATGCATATTATGCAGATTAACACCACCCGCACTATTAAACGTAGCCTCGTCTGTCCACAAAATCTTTGACATGATATGCGGTTGTTCTTCTAGCAGACCTAACATCCAATTGCAGTAATCCAGCCTTGCATGAAAATCTCTCTCATGTAAAGCTTGGTGGAGAACTACACGATATGCAGTCTAAAAAATAGAACAAGAAATATTGGTGAAAAATAAACCACTATATTTACTAAAACTCAAAAAATCTTGAAAAATCCATAATTGTTTTACAAGATAAATCGTGCATAAGTATTTTTAAGAAACAGATAAAAGGATAAAAGCGCCGTGTTGCCGTTTTTATCGGAATATTAAAATAACAGTTGAATCTAAAGTTTAAAGGGAATTCCAAGTTTCTGACCTAAACGTTCACTTTATAATATGAAAAACCAACCTGTGATGTTTTAAAATCCTTAAAACAGTAGTTGTGGGTATGTTTAATTCTATAGAGATTTGCCGACTACCTATATGTGGATTCTGTTGAATTAAAGCAAGAACATTGATTGAATTATCTTCGCTCGTACCTCTACTACGTCGTTTAAAACAAGGACGATGAAAACTACCAGTTTCTTTTAATCATCTTGCCTTTCTTTCAAATATTTCTTTGTCATAATGTCTCCTGTCAGGTCTTCTATCTTACAGAATATATACGTGAGGTAATAGCGGCAGTTTGGTGACATTCGAAGTAAACTCCAATCATACAATTCTGCATTTGATATACTCATCACGAATTATTAGTACTGATAATCAATTACTAATATTACCAATATTGTTCGAATGTTGAGGATTCCATGGGTACAAAGAGTTACTAATGTTGAGGTACTTCGTTGCATGTGTAAACAAAAAGAATTACTAAGAATAATCAAAGAGGGAAAAATGCAATACTTGGGTCATGTGTTGAGAGGCGAAAGATATGAATTACTTCAAGTTATACTGGAAGGAAAAGTACAGGGCAAAAGATCAGTAGGAAGACGCCAAAACTCGTGGCTGAAAGACCTGAGGAGATGGTTCGACCGCTCATCCGCAGAGATCTTTCGCGCAGCAGTTTCCAAACTACAATTGCCATTTGGATCGCCAACCTTCGAAAGGAGACGGCGCAATGAGAAGAAGAAGAATATTACCAATATTAATATCTATTGAAAAAAGTGCAATCTTCAATTCGAATTATAATATAACACTTCTTAACAATATGAACTCCTCGTCAAATTCATTGTCGTAGCATACTTAGTTTCAAAAAAACTATTTTTAATCATATGAAATAAAAATGGTCAAAATAGGTATCAACATTGAGATTCTTCTGCTATAAAAAAATTTGAAAGTACCTACTGACTTATTTTTAATTTAATTTATAATACAGTGTGAGTCAATACTATACTTACTTATGTTTATGGGTTTTTATTCATATCTCGAGTTCGACAAAAGCTATGAACATGCGGTTTGCGCCATTTTGTTACGAATTTTATCCAGTTCCATTATAATTTACAATAAATAAGTGTTTCCATTAAACATTTTGAAGAAAAACAAATTTTATTTTTTTCTGTTCGAAATTACCCTCTACCTAAGACAATTAAAACTAGATGCAATTATTTTATAGTAGGTGTAAATTAATTCATCCACACTCTTTCTAATGACACTAATTTTGTTAAAATCGATTGATCCAAACCAAAGCTATAGGTATTTATCCACAAATACTTTCCCACTCTCCACCACCCTTTATTTGAAAAAAATTAAAAAAAGTATTTGAACAACTTTGTGCAGAATTTAGGCCTCTTTCTAGTTTACTTATTTAACACCTGGTATAATTGGGCATATTTCCCAAAAAACTGGTTTTTCAAAATTTTCTTCACAGGTTACGCCCCTAACGGTTAACCCAGAAACTTGAAAGTTATTTCCAGCGATTTCTCTTGGCCACTTTTACTAAGGAATTTTTCCTCATAAAGTTATAACATGAATAGTTTTTGATATATAGCCGAGAGATCGGCTTATTGGACCACCCGGTACATCAAGAAATTTACTATTAACGTTTTTGTCACTGAATGTATCTCCAAGTACAGAGGAACCTAGCTAAAACATATTAAAACGGCTAAAAAATGTACAATTAGAATCGTCTGGTAAGGTAATACATCCACTATTACCTGGAGTAACTCTAATATTGCAACTATTAATGCAACTATAACTTAAAATAAAAACCTGGTTCGACTTTAATTTCCTCTCTCTTAACGTGGATAGGACAGTAGCATTATCCTAAAGGAGCTCTTCAACCCTTGCTTCTCAATAACAGCCAGATCAGCATCGTTGATTCTGTAAAATTTATTGCTATTTTTATAGACAGCAAACTTAAATGGTCCCTTCATGTCGATTTGTCGATTTGTTAAGTAACAAACTAACCTCAGCCTACTATGCAATAAGATGTTTTCGAAGGAAATCAATTTAGCATCTTCCAAACTAACATAAATTAATTAATAGAATGTGGAAAATACCATGGACAGAAAGAGTAACAAATCAAGATGTTCTGCTGAAGATGGGGAAGGAATGCGAAGTCATAAAAACCATACAAACGAAAAAACTGGAATATCTGGGCCACATAATGAGAGGAGAAAAGTACTCTCTGCTTAGACTCATAATCTAAGGAAAAATCTCGGGAAAGAGAAATGTGGGACGTAGGAGGATTTCCTGGTTGCGAAATTTAAGGGAGTGGTATGGGTGCAGTTCAATACAGTTGTTCAGAGCTGCAGCCAACAAAGTAAAGATTGCTGTGATGATAGCCAACCTCCGATAGGAGACGGTACTGCAAAAAGAAGAAACTAACATATTTTTTGTTGTTAGCAGCCCAATCTGAAGTTATTTTTAAATTACAAAAAGGAGCAATACGGTATCTTTTTAGTATTCGTATCGTATTATATACGATACGAATATATAATATGATATGAATAATACGATATTATATCGTATAGTATACGATAGTATTTTGATATATATTTGGGAATGACATGCAGTCACCTTAACTTATTAGTTCGCAAGATTTTATTATGCCATTTGCAATTAAGTTTTTTAAATTTTGCAATGGATTGTATATTTCATTATCTTTTATTTTGTGATATTGACGATATATGTAATTTTAGTAAATTTTAATTGGTACTGTTATTTCTTTGACTTTTTGTAAGATTTGTCCATAAAATTGTATAATTTTCAGTGACAATAAAGCATATTTTTATTCTATTCTATTGTTATGTTATTATAAGTCTAATTTATTGTTTCTATTTATTTATTAAAGGTTCTATTTATAACACTCACAACATTAAAGTCTTTATTACTAATTTATCTTACACGAAAAATTATACAACTTATTATAATACGGGCGTTACATTTTAACCGCGGCGCGATCTTCAAAAATTAACTAACTGTCCCTCCAAATAAAATGTCCCATTTATATATAAAATTCTGTTATCTAGAAGGATCTGGCGATGAGTCGATGACCTTCCACCCATTAGACGACAAGGTGACTCATAGACTGGTCTTTCGGCGAAGGGACTAGAGGTTTCTGCCGGCAGGTAAACAAGTCTCGCCGAAATGACTAGAACAGAAAAGATATTAGCAATAAATATGTTTACAATTTTGAGTCATATGACACGTCATTATTTATCGTAACCATGGCCGTATAAACACAGATGGACTCAGTTATTTACATAAAAATGTGAAGCCAAAATTATTTGACTAGGTCACATTCTCAGCACCTTCAAATGTTGTCACATTTTTTTATTAAAATATCTTATTCACGTATCTCTGAAAATATTACTATATTTATTTTATACTCTACAGGTGCTATCAAACCAAAATAATAATTTATTACTTATATTAATATATTTAATTGTAATTAAAACATCAAATGTGCACATAGTGTGCATATCATTTAATAATAGCGTATAACAGATATCAACCAATTATTTTATATGTAGAAGCACTGAAACCTATTTATTAATGGCAACGGTGTTTACATTTCTCTGTCTTATGGCTCTACGTCAAACTTCAAATGCTGTTCCATGTCATGTCCCTGTTTTGTTTACTTTTTACCCAAGATGAGGAAAAGTTGTTTTTCGATATTTTGGCTGTATTTTAAGTGATATTTGTAAATAGTGAAATAAACAAATTATAATAATGGTGCTACAGTTTTGCATTTGCAAAAAAACGAAATATTTACATCCCAATGTCTCATTTAATTTGTAAGTACTGTTTGTTTACATTATTTAAGATGAGCAACTGAGGAAGCCTGTGTGTTTACATTTTAAAATATGTCTTTCATAAGCGTACCATTGGGTTTATTCATATTAATTAATGTATTGAACAAGATATTAGTTCATGAAATTAGTATAGACATTTTTAAATTGTAAGTAGACATCATCTGATTAAAAAGATCTGTTTGGTAGCTTTTTAATTTAATATTTCTCATGAATTAACAATAAATTAGTGAAATGAATAAAACTCATTTATTTTTCTATGTAGGTTTCCAAATAATATTGATTAATGATGAAACTTACTCTAAACTTCAACAGAGAAAACAGTATAAAAAAAACCTTCCAAAAGCATCCTTTTTGGATGGTCACTCTATGAAACTTTTAAAATTGGTTCTTGAGAAATATTTTAAAATTGGAATTCATCATGAAACGAGGACTACTTTAGATGCTAACACCGTGTTTTTTCTATAAAAACGTGTTTTTATACATTATTACTACTTCCAATTATTAACGTCTGAATAATTATCCCCGCGAGTAAAAATTCAAGCACGCTTATGCTCATTGAGGAAGTATCACAGTCTATCGATACCCGTTTTACTCCCCTTTACCCTCTTGTCCAGGAATATCGAAGCTTCAAAACAGTGTGTGTTTAAGGTATCTTATTGCTGGGTCCATCTATGTTTATACGTCAATGATCGTAACACTATTCTGGGATGTATATAGTCAAATTAAATATGATTTATATGGATTGACTTTTTAAAATAAGAAATTAACATGTGTTTTTCTGGAATATGAATAATAGAGGATATTTCATGATTGGATATATTAGTAATATCATCTAGGTAGCTAAACTTAAAAGGAAATGTGATACTTTTTCGTTTGTTATTGAAAATAGACCAAAATTTCTTTATATCAGAATTAACAGCCATTTCAGTGCAATAAATATAGCCTTACACTATCAATTTTTCAGTAACTATTAATTGATTAGTTTATTTTATATTTTTATTTTCAGTGTATTATTAAATTTGGTAAGAGACAATTTGTTAGAAATTTAATTTTAAACAAATTTTATTTTTAGTTTATTTTTTAAGATCTGCTCTGTAAGCCGAAATCGATCGCTTCGGAAACTTATAATCTCAAAGGAAATTAGGGCTCGTGGGAAAACGGTAGCGAACTACGATTAGTAAGTTAAGTCACATTGTTTTGAACCCTTCAACACTTCGAACTTCAAGAGATATCGTTGCCACCTTTGTACTAGAAAGGCTAGAGCCGAACTTTTTCTCTTTGTGCCAAATATTGATTTACCTAATTTTATGCAGAACGTTGTACCGACGAACTTTAGTTATTAGTGAATGCACGTATAATTTTGATTTCTAACCATTTGTTGGTAAATGAATTTGGATATCCACGCTTAGGTTTATTACTAAGTTAACTTTCTACAGTTTGTAAATTAATAATTTTTAACATGAAACAAGATATTTTAATAAGAGATACTAAAATGCAACTACAGTAAAACCTGCCAATAACGGCCACTAAAATGAAAAAGTATTGGCCGCAATTAAAGTGTATCGTTAATTAGTAATTAGTACTCTTAATTATAAGTGCTCTATAAAAACGAAAATAAAATAGCACAAGCAATATTTTCTTAAAATACCGGTAAATAAATTCATAGGCGTCCTATAAACTATTTTCGGTATGTATAAAACATTTAATAGTGATACAGTATGAACGACAATGTGCAAACCGTTTCTGAAATCAAATAAAGTGAGCAGATCTCCAATGAGAAAATCAACCTTAGAAGAAAATACCACTACATTGCAAATAAGTACCATGCAACGACCATCGAGAAATACAACCTCGTCTAACGAATCACAAAGCAATGACAACTGCACAACAAACATTATACTACCTCAAGAGACAAAGTCGACTGACAATCAACACGAGCAACCAGGTAACTCTTTTGTTTCTAATCATGCTTTTTCTTCTTTTTATCAATCGTCATAACTACACAACATTAATCCATAAGATAGCCATGAATATCAAGAGCAAGAATGGGAAACTGTCAATCCCGCAAAAGAGTAAGAAATGACAGCCATAAAGACGATAAACAAATAAAACAAACAATAATAAACAATTACTAGCTCACAGCACCTACAACGACGTCTAATAGATACAACGACGTTTAACAGATTTGCTAGCTTAGATGAAGACCAACCAAACCGGATCTGATGAAGATAAAAAAGGTATTTAACTCCCACCCATATTTGTTAGAGATCTAGGTGATAAACGACCTCTTAGACATTTGTTAGAAACAATATCCCCACTAAGATATTTCATCAAATGTCTTTTTAATGACTAAGTAAAAATCCAGCCTATAACCTCTGAACATTTGAACATTAGACCTACCAAACAAAGGAAGAAAGAACATTTCGAGTGGTGCTTTGTAATATCCATCAAACAGCAGATAAAGATGCTTTAAAACATGAATTACGAAAAATGGGACACGAAGTTACCAATATAGCTAATATAATTATATAAGAATGGATCCAAAACAGCGCTTCTACTTTTTTATGTAGAACTAAAAACTAAATCGAATAATAAAGACATATATGAAGTAAGAGTACTCCAAAACATGATTGTATACTTCGAACCACCACTTCCCACGAGTCAGGCACCCCAATGTACCAATTCTCAATGCTATAGCTACACAAAAAAATTCTGCCACTTGCCTGCAAGATGCGCAAAGTGTACAAATAATCACCATACGTTAAATTGTCCACGCAAGGAACGCAGCAATAGCGTACAGTGTTTAGTTTGTATGGGAAACCATCCGACCAACTATAAGGGCTGCAGCGTATACAAACAAACACAAAAAGAAAAATTTCCCCAACATAGGAAGAAACCAGAGGCCCATAAAACAGGCACCAAGAAAACTAGCAATCAAAAAGTAATCCCTGGTGTTTCTTACGCTCAAAAAACTTCAGATAATAGTCAAACGACTAAAATCACAAACTACCAAAAGATGTCGGCTCAAACCATTTAACTACAATTGTCAACCTTGAAAACCTAATGGTACAACTAATGGAAAGAATGGACACTATGGTTAGTCTCCTTACTACTATGATTTCCAAAATGTACTAATGCAACACATACTTGAAATAACCGTTTGGAACTCAAAATTGATGTTAGATTCATATCAGAAGCTCATCTAACAGACAAAAATTATATTAAAATTCCAAAATACATTATTCACCACACAAAACATCCAAATGGCAAAACACAGCTATCATTATTAAATCAAATATAAAACATCATGAGTTAAATAAGTTCAGCAAAAAGTTCACCTACAAACAACTAGCATTTTCATTGAAGTCTGGCCAGGTATATCTCCTTATCAACAATCTACTATCCTTCTGTCCAATCCAATACATACTTTAGTTCTCTGGGCCATAACTTCATAGCAGCGGGAGACTTTAACTGCAAACATCACCACTGGGGCTCTACGGTAATCACAACAAGCGGTAGACAACTCCTGAAATCAATAATGGATCTTTTACCTGATAATACGGCTGTCTTTACATTTGCAGATGATACTGTCTTTCTAACATCTCATAGTAATCCAGTATTAGCATACTGGAGATACTGCAACTACATCTAAATAAAACTAATGAATGGTTTAAACTTTGGAGAATTAAAGCAAATCCCTCAAAATCCACACAAATTACATTTACTCTAAGAAGAGGTATATATCCACAAGTTAACCTCGATGAACATCCTTTACTCCAAAAGGATGACGTAAAATATATAGGCATTTATCTGGACAAACGATTAATATGGACCAAACATATATGGACGAAAAGACTACAACTAGGAATTTTATACAGTAAACTTTACTAGATGCTAGGAAAAAACTCACACCTATAGATCGACAACAAGCTGCTGATATATAGGGTTATAATAAAACCCGTCATACGGTTCGCAGGTCTGGAGATCAGCTATCAAATCTAATGTTTTGAAAATACAAATATTTCAATCTAAAACTCTAAGAATAATCGCTAATGCCCCTTGGTATATCCAAAATGACCCCTTACATAGAGATCTGCAGGTACTAACAGTCTTCGAAGAGTGCAAAATAATTTCTGAACAATATCAAAACAGGTTGCTCGTACATCCTAACACCCTATCATACAATCTTCTCCACAATCAACAAGCGAAGAGATTGAAGCGATATGATCCCTTGGACCTACCAAACCGTTCCTGACAGTGCCTACAGTAGTGAAAGCTACGCCTTCAATAGCTCCCAGCCATTGTGATCTGTGCCGCCTTTAGTATTCTTATTCGTATTTGGTCACTGGACCTTACACCTCTCTAACATTGTCAAGACAAATAATTGTACTTATCGTTTTTATTGTAACACAGCTTGTAAAAAATGTTAATGTTAAAAAAACTGGCCGTTTTATAAGGATGGTCGTAATTGACGGGTTTTCCATTCCACAAATACATAAAAAATATGTGGAACTTTGTTTATTTTATTATTTAAAGCAAATATTATTCTATACATAAACAGAAATCTACTAAAACTACTTTAATACAAAACATAAAACTACATACAAGAATAGGAAAAAAACAGTATTTTAAAGTATGTGCCAATTTTTGTTTTTTTACATTTTTTAGCTTAGATTTAACAACTTCAGCTTTACATTTAAATAAAATTCAAGACACAGTCACCAAATTTCTCCAATATTTTTGAACAATAAATAATGTTCTACGGCCTCATTTTTGCACACACTTCTCTCTAAAGTAAATTTTGGAGTTTCACATTAATCCACACTAAATTCATCCAAATCTAAAATTTCGTTATGGAAAGAGATGAGCAAGGGGTATATTGTCCTCTTCATCATAATATGAATCTTTTGGATAACATCAGAGAACCCGGCTTTAGAAAAACAAACGTTTGAAAAATGAAAAATACAAGTGCATTGGATTAATTTACGTTTTTTTGTAATTCTCGAAATCATATTCACTGTCAATCAATGCTAGTGAAGTGAAAGTCCACTAATAAAAAAAAATTTATCTGTAATTTTTAAATTATTCCATATTCTAAGGGCTGGCAATGTGAAGTGGTGGTGGATGCCAGGAAGACTATTTTAACATTTTCTAATGGAAATTTAGAATGTGACGTGGCATTATCCAGAAAAAAACACTTTCTAGTTTGTTTTTTCATTTTATTATCAAATTCATTCAGCCACATGATCATAATTTCTGTTGTCATCTAAGCCTTTTTGTTAGAAACCCATTCTAAAGGTAATTTGTCAATATGACTACCCTTATAACAGCAACGATTTTTATTTTTTCCAAAACTACTTTTTTCAAACCTACATATTAGCTCATAGCAAAATAGTCAAACCCTGTATTACTGTCTTCTTCCCCTACACATTTTTCATTTGTTAATGCACATGTTTTGGTAGGTATGACTCGGTAACAAAATGAAAAATCGTCAGCATTGTATACATCTCGTGGAGAATAATTCCTTAATATCAATGGTAACTTGGTTTTTCAGTCCTCGATGTCGTCCAAATTAATCTTTGCACACTCACCACAAATAGATTTAAACATTATATTATCACGCTTGCATAAACTTTCCAATCAGCCATTTAATGCTGCAAAATTTTCCATTTTCAAATTGCTTGCTGCTTCGAGCCCTTTTTCTTTAACTAGCGGCCCAGATATTGGAATTCCTGACTTTGCAAAATTAATTGTAGACGACTTGGTCTGCTTACTTCGAAAATTTTCGTTTTTGGTTCAAGTTAACACCTTCCTCATCATTGTTTTTTGACTCACTTTTATTTTTTATAATATCGTTAATTTGAGTTTTCCCACTTGCACCTACAACGCATTATTCAACAGTGAGCGGCCTATCAATTCGTTGAGCTACCAGAACTCATGTTTCAACTTTGCCGTGGTTTTTTTAATATAATTATTTAAATATTGGAAATATCTTACCTTCATTAATAAATAACTATCATCAGGGGCTTCTAGTAAAAATACCTGGACTAATATTGCATAAAACAATGTCAAGGTCTTCTTCTTCTTCTTAGCCTTCTGTCGTCCATGTTTGGTCGGTCTCTATCCTGAGTAACATATTTCCAATTTGTTCCGGCTATTATTTTAATGTCATCAACCCATCTCATCTGTGGTCTTCCTCTTGGTCGTTTACTTTCGTAAGGTCTCCAATGTTGTATTGTAGTATTCCAACGGTGGTCTTTTTGTCTAGCAGTGTGGCATGCGAAGCTCCATTTAAGTTTGACAATTTTTGTTGCTATGTCCTCGACTTTTGTTTTGGATCTTACCCAGTCGTTTCACTTTTTATCTGACAGTCGTATACCTAACATTGATCTTTCCATTGTTCTTTCTGTTGTGGCTAGTTTATTCGTGTTTGCCTTGGTTAGGGTCCAGGTTTGACATCCATATGTCATGATAGGAATGATGCATTGGTTGAACACTTTGCTCCTCAAATATTGGGGTTTTTTGTGGTTCTTAAGTATCCAACTAAGTTTTCCAAATCCTACCCATGCTAGTCCTGCTCTTCTCGTAATTTCCTCACTTTGGTTCTCTTTTTCTAGTCTCAGGATTTTTCCTAGGTAGATGTATTCCTGGATTTGTTCTATCTCACTGCCATTTATAATTATACGTCTGGGGCCATCTGTGTTTGTGATTATTTTTGTTTTTTTCATATGCATTTTTAGACCGACTTATTGGGAGCTGGCTGCTGGTTCCCCCATCATAATTTGCAGTTTCTCGAATGTGATCGCTATAATCACTATGTCATCAGCGAATCTGAGCTGGTTTAACTTGTTGCCATTAACGTTAATGCCATAGGTTGACCAATTTGTAGTTTTGAAGACGTCTTCTAGGGCTAGGTTGAAAAACTTTGGCGATATTACGTCTCCTTGTCTCACTCCTCTCTTAATGGGGATGGGATTTGTATTTTGGTCTAGTTGTACTATCATAGTTGCATTTTTATATATATTATGTATGAGTTGCCTATATCTCGAATCTATTATACAATTATTATTAGCTTGTTCTATGGCCCACATCTCAATACTATCAAACGCCTTTTCATAGTCGACGAAGGCAAGAAATACGGGTAGTTGGTATTCATTTGCCTTCTCTATCAATGTTCTCATTGTCAGCAGATGGTCTGATGTACTATATCCTTTGCGGAAGCCAGCCTGTTCAACCGGTTGGTAATTGTCCATTTTGTAGGTTAACCGGTTGTTAATAATTCTCGTAAATAGTTTGTATACTTGACTGAGCAACGATATAGGTCTATAATTAGAGACATCTATTAAATAGCTCTGTTAGTACAGGGATTGTTAATGTCTTGCTTGTTTTTAAGAGCTGGCAATTATACCGTCGTGTACTGGAGCTTTATTATTTTTTAGCTCTTTTAAAGCTCTTTCTATTTCGAATCCCTTTATATTTGGTAGTACTTCTGATCCCACGCTTTTTATTTTTCTTTTGACGTTCTCCTTTGTTGTTTCATTAGGCTGGCTTTGCGAGCTGTACAAGGATGTGTAGAAGTCTTCGACAATATTTGTTTTCTTATATTTGTCCTTCTCTTCCTTATTGTCGGCGTCTTTAATTTTGATGATTTTATGTCAAGGTATGGGTTTAATTATAAAGTTAATTTTATAGTAAAGCTAAAGCACAAAATGTTCAATGTTATATTTAAGGCGAATATTCCTTCATTAAACCAATTAGGAACATCTTCATTTTTAAACTGCTGTAAACAGTGATACCTCGCTCTTTATCTCAGTAAAAGTAAGTCTTTACTAATTATAATAAAGATATACTTCAAAGCAAACAGTTTTCGTATTACTGTATACCTCTGTATATTTTCTGAAACGAAGGTTTTTAATATCTGCTAAATCTGTACGGCAAATATTTGCTGTGCCGCCTTCCCAGCGGAAGTTAAGAAAGTTTAATTGTGTTACTTTTACAGCCTTCTCGTTGGTGTGTTTTATAAAATATTGCGTGAAATAATTTTAATAAAATATACATAGCGCTGGAGTGATATTTCTTATTCCTTTTTTGGAATAAAATGTTTTATAACATTTTCCTCTTTGACCTTTATTAAAATAAATACCTTTAGATAAATACTCTTGTCGATCCAGCTACGTAATAAGGAAAAAAAATATTGTAAGCTAAAGATAACAATATCTAAGAGACAATATGTTGATTCGTAGCCATTATTATTGTCTGTGTATATGTAAATTAGTGCTGCAGGCAGTGAAGGCCTGTATCTCTGTTGAATCACCTGCCGCCATTTGTTTTTATTCATTGACTTCTTTTACAGTTTAGTATAATACCATATCTCTTTAACATCTTCAACGTCTCTGAAACCAAATTGGATCTGAGATATATGATAAACGTATGTCAAATATTGATAGATCGTAGTTTGGCTTTCGGAAAGCACTTGGAACTACAGGAACAGTTTTCGCTCTTTAAGTGTTTATACAGCGTTGTAGATACGTTAATAAGTATGTCTATTTTTGCTTTGTGGATTTTAGTAAAGCATGTGACAATGTCAATCATCAATAACTAATAGATATTCTATCTCTTGTCTATAGACAAGGATATTCGGATTGTGGCAAATCTATACTGGGGTCAAATAACAAGAGCAAAAATAGGCCAGCAGTTCATTTCTAAACGTCTGGAGATGAATATAAGTGTCCGACATCGGTGTATCTTATTCCCAGTTCTCTTCAATATGTACTCCAAAAAAATATTTTAAAAATGTATGTAAAATGCAACAACGTGCATAAAAAGAAACGGTCAGTTAGCGAACAATATCAGAAATGCCGATGACATGGTTATGCTTGCCAGTAGCATAGATAAATTCATCATCATCATTTAACGGGGGTCCTACGGCGATTGCCGCTTCCCGCATTTCAGCCTCCATCTTTTCCTATCTCTCCAATCTCCCTCTTCTAATACTCTAGATTGCATTGTTTTTGTAATTTCTCTTCTCCAGGAATTTGGTGGTCTTCCCCTTTTCCTTCTTTCTGGCGGAACATACATTAAGGCTTTCTTTGGCCACCGCTCCTCCTCCATTCTCATCACGTGACCATACCATTGTAATTGCCTTCCTTGTATTCTATCTGAAAGAGTATCTCTAATTCCTGTACGGTTTCGTATTTCCTCATTCCTGATTCTTTCCATTCTCGATACTCGACATGACCTTCTAAGATAATCCATTTCCACAACGTCTACTTTATCTCGTTCATTCTTTGTCATCGTCCAACATTCGGCACCATATGTGGTAATTGGTTCTACAATTGCTCTGTATACGCGAAGTTTGGTATGCATCTTTATTTTATTAGACCACAGTAATGAATTCAGTATTCGGATGCATTTTTTCCCTTGGGTTATTCGGTTTTGTACATCTATCTTAACTCTGCCATCTGCTGATATGATGCTTCCTAGATATTTATACTGGTTGCAGCCTTTTATGACTGCGTTTTCAAGCCTCAGATCTGTGGTATTTCCTCCAATTTTTAAATATTCTGTTTTGCTTATGTTTACAGTAAGCCCCCATTTGGCATATTCCTCAAATAATTTTCGATTCATATAATTTATATCTTCCTCATCGGTTGCAACCACCATCTGATCATCTGCAAACAACAATGTATACAGAGTTTCTTGTCCCACTTCGATGCCCATAAATCTACATGTATTTCTCCAATTCCTCAATGCTTCTTGGACGTATATTTTAAAGAGTGTCGGTGACAAACAGCATCCTTGCTTTAGGCCTTTAGTGACTTTAAATTCATTTGAGGTTCTGGTTCCAATTTTTACACAACTAACTGCATTTTTGTACAATTTATATATCGCTCGGATATAAGTCGAATCCAATCTGGACCTTTTGAGGACCGCAAACATTTTCTTTAACGGGACACTATCATATGCTTTCTCAAGGTCTATAAATACCAAATGGGTCTCTCTACTTCTTTCGACACGCTTTTCAATTATTTGTCGTAGGATAAATATATTATCAAGGCAGGATCTCCCGGCACGAAAGCCGCTTTGTTCTTCAATATCTTGTATCTGTCTTTCAATCCTCTTCTTTAATATTCTGCCGTACAACCGGCCCACAGAGCTCGTCACACTAATACCTCTATAATTGGAACAGTCTCTTTTATTCCCTCTCTTATATATGGAGCTTAGATAAGATTTATTCCAATCTTTAGGAATTTCCTGGTCTCCACACATACATTTATTGAAAAGGTCTACTAATAATTCTAAAAGTGCAGTCGCCCCATATTTAACCAGCTCTATGGGAATGTCTCCAGGCCCTGCGGCTTTTCCGTTTTTAACCTCTTTTAAGGTTTCCGTTAATTCAGATAATGTTATTAAAGGGATTTCCTGTCTTTCGTCTCTGTTGTCTATTAATTCCCTTATCTTTTCCCATCTGTACTCTAGTCTATCCTCTTTCAGCAGTTTCGTATAATATTCTTCCCATTCATTTAACTTTATGAGAGAAATGTTGTCTTCATCACCTGTCCAGTTCATCACACTTAGCCTCCCAGTTTATATTTTTCGCCTTATCCACGTCTTTTTTAACTTCTCTATTCCATTTAGCGTATATTTCTCTGTCTTGAGGATCTTTGGATTGAAGCCATATGTGATATGCTTGTTTTTTCTTGAGAACTTTCTCTTCTAGTTCCGTTGACAACCATTCAGGTTTTCCTTTTTTCAGCATAGATAAATTACAACTGGCAATGGAAATGGTTGATGCAATCAGCGAGTACTGTGTTCTCAAAAAAAAAAAAATAGATTTTATTATTAATTGTTTAATATTTATATATAATCGTATTCCATTACGTACTAGTTTTATTAAATTATGCCTTAATCTGTTCGCATTCTATCTAATGCAGAATTCAAACGTAAAATTTTGCAGTTTAAGGGAGCTACACATTATAATACGTGCAGATCTGACACTGTCGCGCAATTCAGTATGAAATTAAAATTGTCAATATTTATAGGATTCAGTTATTTTGCTCCAAGACTACCAGTGTCCTATTCATATGACAATAAAGGAGTTGTCTCTCTACCGGTCCTAGGACCGACGTGTAGGGGGATATAAAAATACTACCCAACCAAAACAGACTAAGGCATGGTAACCATAACAAAAGAGTCTCTGCACCTTCAGGTTGGAGGTTGTTCAAGAGGCCAATAGCCTCTTCCTGTAAAAATCATATGTTACGGAACCTCAGGAACTTACGACGACGACTCTGCAAACGAAAAATTGAATTTAGATTAGAAACATAAAACATTCAAACCCTGTACCGAGCTGGAGAACTCACATTTTTACTAGACAGAGTGAACACGTATAATGTAGATGTTTTAGTAGAAGTGCAGGAAATGCGGTGAAAAAAAGTCAACTCATAGATTAGATCAACACCAATGCACACAAGACCTTATTATTAACTTTAAAGCCTACATGCAAAGAATGTGCTATTTGCGCTTAAAAGGGACAGGCTTTAATTACAGTTTGATCAACGCACATACATCAACTAATGACAAAACAGACCAAGCCTACACAAGATGTCCAAGAAATGTTACTAAGACTGTGTTGGGTGACATAAATGCATTAATAGGATGAGAGCAAGTTTCTGTGTCCATTATAGAAAGGCATAGCCTACACAACTTGACTGGCGTTAATGGATTATGACTAATAAACTTAGCAGCATCACTAAATATAACAGTCGCTAGCACCTGTTTTGAATACAATAATATACCTGGTAACCTGAACCTCTCCTAATGGAAGAACAACGATTCAGATTGTTCACATTTTTATACAATCGATGCATGAAACAGTAGTAATAAAATTATAGAAGCGCAAACATAGTCTCAGATCATTGCATAATGATCTCACCATTGGGGTCTAGAATTTCCAACATCAGTAAAAAAATTAAATGGATAGAAAAAAATAGAAAAAGCTGAGAGATGCAACAGTTGCAAAAAAGTACTCGGAAAACATTATTAACAGGTTACAAAATGTAAATGAAGAAGGCCAGACAGATATAGACAGACCATCAGCAAAAGATTAAATAGAAACAGAAAATTGTTCCAGTAAAAATCATTGATTTGACAATAAATACAAGAATGCAACGAAAGATAAAAATTAAACCTACAGAAAGATTACCTGACGAACTAGAACAACTGTAGAGAATTACCAAACAAAGAGAAGGAAGAAAAAACGAAACCACTTTAGTAAGGAACTTAAATATATAGAAAACCTTAACAGTGAGAAAGAATTCAGAGCATTCTATAAGGAAGTTAACGTCAACAGAAAAGAATTCAAGGCAACCTCAAGTCAATGCAGAAGTTAGAATTTTGACTTATTAACAATAAGGAAAGATGTATTAAATAGATAAGTGGAATACTTTAACCAGGCACTTAATATAGAGGAAAAAGAAGAAAATATAGAAGACGAAAGAGATACCTCATCTCTTAGCGGAATAGATGAGAGAGAAGAGAAACCGCCAACGATTTTTGAAGTTCGAAATTAAGGTTAAAAACTTGCTAGAAACAAATCACCCGGAATACATAGTCTTTCAGCTGATCTGTATAAAAAAGGTGTCCACAATACTGTAATGACACTGCAGCAGCTCATAACAGAAATATGGAGACAGAAATCCCTCCCTGATTAGAATATTGGAATACTTTGCACCATACACAAAAAATGAGATATCTTTGAATGCTCAACCACAAAGGAATAACGCTTCTAAATGCAGCTTGTAAAATATTTTCCACTATGCTATGCCACTGTATGGCACCATATGCAGAACAAATAACAGGAAAACACCAGGCTGGTTTCCGAGGCGGTAAATCATCAATTCATCAGATTGCAACCTGTAGACAAATTTAAAAAAAAAACTGGAATATGGCATAGATACTCATCACATATATCTAGATTACAAAGCAGCCTACGACTGAAAATAAAAGAGAAATGTTTAAAGCAATGAAAAGCTAGGAATACCAAATCAGTTGGTAAATTTAACAAAGTTAACTCAACAACAAAAAGTTTATGTAGAGTGCGAATCTAGAGGGAACTGTCTAAATCTTTTAAAACAAATAATGGGCTGCACTAGCGAGACCCTCTCTCTTATATACTGTTTAAACTAGCTCTGGAAAAAGTAATACGTTAGTTACAACTTACAACAACCGGTTCAATATATAATAAATCAGAGCAAATCCTAGCCTATGCTGATGTTATCAATATTGTTGGAAAATCGAAACACGCTGTACGAGAGGTGTATATAGCACTAAAAGAATCAGCTAAAAAATGGATTTAATAATAAATACCAACGACGTCATTGAATCAGTGAACGAATGTGTATATCTGGGCGGCGATTACACTTTCGTCCAAAATAGTGTGTGTGTGTGTGTGTGTGTGTGTGTGTGTGTGTGTGTGTGTGACTCTTTTCGGGCCAATAAAGCAAATTTACCTTATATTTACGTTATACTTTATTAATAAAGCAACTATGTTTATTATCATCTATACTGTCATATGATATGTTGTATGTCGCTATACGTTCATTAATAATGAAGACGGTGTATAGTGCCCTTTTGATAGTCTCTTTGTTTGTTTTTTCTATCTAAATATATTTGTTATGTCCTCCCCTTTTATTTGCTATGTCGCATGTTAGGATTCGATCAGTTGGATATTTTCAGTCTGAGGCCTTCTGTAAGTCAATGAATCAAAATTTGTCCTGTGGTAAATCTATTTTTATTCATCGTTCCCTATGATATCTCGTATGTCGCTTTACATTCATTAATACTAAAGATACTCTGTAGTACCCTTTTAGTATTTGCTTTGTTTGTTTTTTCTATCTAAATATATTCGATATATCCGTCCCTTTCATTTGCTATATTGCATGTTAGAATTTGATCAGTTGTTTATTTTGTGTTCAGCCAGAATCAAAATTTGTCTTATGTTAAATCTGTTTTTATCTATAGTGCCCTATGATACCGCGTACGTCGCTATACGTTCATTAATAATGAAGATACTTTGTAGTGCTTTTTTGGTAGTCGCCTTGTTTGATTTTTCTATGTGAATATATTCTTTATTCGCTATGTCGTATGTTAAAATTCGTTTAGTTATTTATGTTGTGCTCAGCCAGAGGCCTTCTTTAAGTCATTAAATCAAAATTTGTCTATTAGTTACACTATTTTTATCTGCAGTGCACTATGACATCTAGCGTGTAACTAGTCGTTTATTAATAATGAAGACACTGTGCAGTGCCCTTTTGGTAGTCACCTTGTTTGTTTTTTCTATCTTAATAATATCCGTGATATCCTACCCTTTCATATAACGTATAACACGCTCCAATCGGACCAATAACAAAAGATATATGATGTAAGGCCCTCTTAGCGATGTCGCAATGTCTGTATGTCTGTCTCAATATATTCGCTACTTTCTCTCTTTTCCAATGATGTTCCATATGTCCCGATTCGATGAACTATTCTACCCCTACCACAAAACGCACAAAAAATGAGTGGAATGAACCTTATCATTATATTATATGATTTTACATGGCAAATGAAGCAAAACATTATGAACTTGATTTTTGATATGGTATTAGCTCCCTTATTTAAATGGAAAATTGCACAATATGATGAGGAAAAAGTTTATCTTAAAATCTTTCCCTAATTTTAATTAACACATAATTTATTATAAACCAATACCTGTAAATAACACGTAAGTTATTTACAGGTATTCCCTGTAAAAGATTTTTTTCTATAAATAGAACAGTTTCATTTAAAAAACAAGATAAAAATGTACTTTAAATATCCACGCCTCACATTGTATGTCAACTAAATACACAAGAAAATAATTAAGGAGAAAAGTAATTAAAAAGTCGACACTTTTGTTTGTGTATACCTCGAGTTTTTTGCCGCTGATGAAAGAAACCGGGAAAAAAGATGGTTTTTGAATGTAAGGTAATTTACTTTTTTTAATATTTCATTTGAAATCGTAATCTCGGGAAGCGTGACCAAGGCCGTCCAAAGAGAGACTAAAACAGCGTAGAGGAAACATTTTCGGATTAGGGTAAATTATTTTGCTGATGTTTAAAAAACACCATATCGTGTACCAAAAGTATCATTACTGTGTAACATTAAAAATATGTAAATGAATTCAACCCAACTCTTTGTTATATAAAAAAAATTAGAACTCATAAATGATACGAATTCTAGGACACAAGCAATTCATTACGGAGTTTATCGCATCGTATCCTAGCCTAGTGCATAGTTCTGACAGTGAACGCTCGAATTTAAAATAAAATGCATTTATTTTACCTGGCAACGATACGATGGTCGCAGCGAGGCTCGGTGGTCGGCACCTCGTAGTGTCGATCGTAGAGTACTAGCGTACTAGGGACGAGAATCGAAAAAATACTAATATAAACTGGAATACTATGGTCCAAGTCCATGGTCCGATACCTAACTCGAGGCTGGGCGCTGCACTTTGACGGTGAAATGAAAATAATGCATTTATTTTACGTGGCGATGATACTATACCATACTATGATCCAACTGAGGGTCGGCGCCTTGTTATGAATGCACACTTAAGTATGTTTGTACCTCCACGGCTTCCGCGAGTTTCAAAGCAGGCCGATTTTGGGGACCACATTTTGAAGCTTTGTGAACGATTCCGTTAAAAAGCAATATTTTTCGAATTTTGCACAATAAAACTTTTAAGTATGTTCTTTCAAATGACGCTATTAAAATCTTTTAATTATTATAAACAAATCTGCTATCAATTAAAAAAAAGGGAGTAACTTCGTCCCAAATAGTCCTAGGACAACTTTTCTTCTTTTAAAATTGTTAAAAAATGCAGGATGTCTAATTGTAAAAAATAATTTTCTTGTAGGCAACGGTTAAAAAGGTATTCTAATTGTTTATATGCCAAAAATCCACACGTTTTTGCAAAATTATTTTGCAATATTTAAAATTGTTTTTCTTTATCTTTTTTAAATGACAATAATATAATGAATCTTACTCTTTGAGGATCTGCCCGTATAATTTTCTGACATATATTCTTGCCATCTGACATATATTTTTCCATCTTTTGATTTGTCATAAGTGTGTACGAAAAGATATCAGTCTTTTCATTTAATTATAATTTTGTTGGTTACGCGCCTGAATAGTTCAATTGAACTGCATACAAACCATTTAGATTTTACGTCTTCCTACATTTCTTCTGCCTTTGATTTTGTACTGCTTTATATATTCCTAATACCCCAAATATTCCAACTTCCTGATTTTTATGGAATTTAAAAATTCGCATTGTTTTCCTAGGTGTAAAAGTTGTGCGTGTATTTTGCAACTTGTCCATAATATTTTCAGAATACGTCGGTAAAACCACATTTCGAATGCTTTTAGGTGTTAATATTGGATTGTTTCAGTATCCAGGCCTCAACCCCTTACAAAATTGTGGAGAAAATATATCGCAGCATTCTTATCTAAAGCGTTATATTGATATTGCGATTACTGAATGAAAAGTAAGTTACTGTATCATGAGTCTAGGCTTAGAATCTACAAAACGGTAATTAGACCAGTGGTCACATATGGATGTGAAACGTGGACCCTCTCAACCACTGATGAAAATCAACTGAGAATATTTGAGCGCAAAATACTAAGGAAGATATTTGGACCAACCCAATGCAGCGATGGTTCGTGGAGAATTAAAATGAACCACGAGCTGGATGAACTAATGCAGAGCGCAGATATTGTTAGATTTGTAAAGTCACAAAGACTAAACTGACTTGGCCACCTAGAAAGAATGCCAGATAATCGAGCTGTAAAAGTAGTCCAGAGATGGAAGCCCCAAGGAAACAGAACAAGAGGAAGGCCCCGTAAAAGACGGACAGACGACGTAGAGAGGGATCTTAAAACTATAAACATCAGGCAGTGGCGAAAGAAAGTATCCGACAGGTCAGAATGAAAGAACATTGTTAAGCAGGCTAAGACTCACAAAGGGTTGTAGCGCCAATAGAAGAAGAAGAAGAAGAAGAAGAAAATTACAGAAAAGTTTTCTCATTATGTTAAAAGTTGACTATGCAATTTCAATGCGACATCTTATTTCTTTTCTCTGCTCAGTATCTTTTGTGATCCATGCTCCAAGATATTTGTACGATGGGTTACATGTAATTCTAATGTCTCTACTGTCTATGTTTCTATTAAACTAAATTTCTTTAACAGATTGAGCTACAATATGTCAAATGCTTTCTCAAAATCAATAAAACAGGCCTATACTTCCTGATTCATATCTAGGCATCTCTGCGGAAGAACACTCACTGCGAGCAGTGCATCTCGTGTTCCCAGACTTTTTCTAAATCCTATTTGTGTATTGCTTGTGCCTTCATATGATTTTTTATGTATTCTATTGTAGATTACTTTAAAAAACAATTTAAAGATTTGATTCATTAAGGCTATCATAAAACGCACTTAACCAACTACATAAAGTATACTATTATAGTTGGTAGCTAAGCAATAAATCAACAATAATAAACTAGTATGACATAAAGAAATTTATTGTTTAAATTATTTTATTGAACTGAAAATACGTCCAATTATTCGAGCAATAAAATTCCCCGTCTATCAAAATCACACCTACAAGAACCTTTAAACTGAATCGCCAATCTTTTACGTTCCTTTGATTGACATAATTTGATTTCCGAATTTCCCCCAGCACTCCAATTACCATATCGTCATGCATACATAAAACGAAAATATCAATGCACAGATTACTTTATTTTCTCATATATACAGCACAAATGGCCTCACGTGAGCCATAAATTTTTCTATAACGTTTCCGTCCGCCGGCCCGTATTCGTAGACACGGTACTCTTCCGAGACGGCACCGACGCCGAACGATGTCTATGCGGCATGTAGGGTTCAAATACCATTGGCGTGGGAAGCTTCTTATACATTACCTAGTTTTAGTTTTCCGTAATATGTTGATACCGTAAAAAGCACAATTAAGCGTTACGAAGAAGAGATCTGTCATAATTATAATTTTTTTTATTTATTTATTTAACGTTGTCCGAACCACTGAGGTTATAGCAGACAGCAATGGAAAATACATATTAAAACAAAGAAATTTAACATGACAAAAGATTGATATATTTATGTAATTTGTGATACAAACTAGATTTTAATTTAAATATCTTTTATGTCTATAGCCGCTAAAAACTTTACAATGTTGTTTAGATAATTTTTGTCTCTTAAGAAGCTCACCTATGTCGCTGGGAAGGTTGAGTTTACTTCTCGTTTCCTGGAAATTCTGAGGTTGGGTTAAAATATGTTTTACTGTAGTGTTGGTTTGACACTGGTTGTAGTTTAGGGGGTTGTCTCTTCGGTGATTCGGTAAATATGTGAATGGCGGGTGTGACCATGTCGGAGTCGAGTAAAGATGACTTGTTTTTTTATAAGTAACAAAATGGCTTGTTTTTGTAAAGCATTGTCTTTAATTTGACTTAGTTTTTCGGAAAACTGCGACCATTTGTTTTGCCACGCACAACTAACTATGTTTTTGAGCACAATTTAAGATCACTTGGCACTATTTTATTTAGTTGAACTTGACCATCACTTGTCGCTGCTTCCTGAGCTAGACGGTCCACAACCTCGTGACCTGTACTCCAATATTAGACGGAACCAAGATCATTACCACGTGTTTGTTTTCCTTTGCAGCATGTTGAAGTTCTTTGTAAATATCTTTATTAGTAGGGTTGCTGGAGTATATGTTTTGGATGTCACAAAAGGCAATCATTGAGTCAGTTATGATTGTGTAATTTCTCTGGTCCGTTTTGTTAATGAATTTTAGAACTTCAACTTAAACTTAGCATTATAAGTATTAGAGAAAATGGCTGCTCCCATTATGTCCGTTGTTTTTGATGCATCTGTGTAGATCTGTCGGTAGTCGCTAAATTTAGCCATAATATATTTGAAGTGGTTTATTAATATGCTGGTTGGAATTCATGTTTATTAAATTTTGATAGATCAGTGATCACTGGTGGATTATGAGAAGTAGTGGCTGAAACGATTGTTATGAATGTTATGGTAGACTGGGTTATCTGGAGAGGATAAAACTTTACAAGCAAACGACAAACTTAAAAAATCTCTTCTAAATTCTAGAGGGGTTTGCCTGACTCACTGCATATACTTAGTATGGGGCTTGTTCGAAAGGCACCCAAAGTAACTCACAGTCCCGCATTTTAAATTACATCTAGTTATTTAAGAACAGACTTCTTGGCTGAGTTATATACCACTGAGCCGTAGTCAATTTTTGATCAAACTAAGGATGAAAATATTCGTAGAAGAGTTGCCGTATCGCTGCCCCAGGTGATGTTCGACAATGTCTTTAAAATAAAATTGCTTTGCTGACAAGTACCTTTTATATTTTTAATATGACTTTCCCAAACCAATGTTTTGTCAAATGTATACCACTTCAAATAAAATTTTATTGAAACACTTATTGACAATTATTCTAAAGGTAATACATGGTCGTATATACAATAAATGCGGATTCCTGGATGACACACAGTTTGGTTTCCGTAACGGGTTGGAAACGAGAAAGGCAAATAAACGTACTGTGTACTGTAGTATATCTGTAGACATATACTGTTGTCTTATTGACTTCCAAAAGGCATTTGGTCGTGTTAAGCACTCTATATCGAAGTGTTGATCGAAGCTCTAAAAGACATTGGCTTGGACGGCAGAGATCTTCGAATAATTTCAAATTTAGATTGGAATCAAACAACACCAGTTTTAGTAGATGGGGTGGAATCACAGGCTGTCAATATTAAAAGAGGAGTACGGCAGGACTGCCTCTTGTCACCCCTGCTTTTCAACGTTTACTCCGAAAGAATTTTCAGAATAGCACTTTCTGAAAAACAAGAAGGAATACTTGTGAACGGTGAAGTCATAAATAATTTGCGATATGCGGATGATACAGTACTCCTAGCTCTAGTCAAGAAGATGTGCAAACACTACTTGATAGTGTCGTTGAGAGTTGTAGGGAGGCAGGTCTGGATCTGTACATACGGAAAACCAAAATACTCGTAATAAGTAAACAACAGCATATAAAACCGTCTACATATGTAAATAATACCAAACTTGAGCAAGTTGATAAAATCGTTTATCTTGGACAGCAATTAAATTGTAACGCAGAAAGTCCCGGCGAAATTAGATCTAGAATAGAGCAGGCTAGAGCGGCTTTTAGAAGAATGTCCAAGGTGTTATGTAAAATTGTCCTAAAATTGGCATTGAGGATCCGCCTACTTTGCTGCTACGTGTTCTTGGTCTTACTTTATGGTGTCGAGTCCTGGACTGTGAATAAAATCGATCTAAATCGCCTTGAGGCTTTCGAAATGTGGTGCTATAGAAGAATTTTAAAAGTTTCCTGGGTGGAGAAGATTCGAAACTCCACAATACTAAAACGTCTTAGCAAGACTACTGAGATCATAAAAAGCATCAAGCAGAGAAAGCTGGAGTATTTCGGACATATAATGAGAGGTCCCAGATATAGGTTACTACAAAATGTCATGCAAGGAAAATAGCAGGCAAACGCAGTCCAGGACAAAAAAAAACCTCATGGATGAAGAACTTGCGAGATTGGTATGCTATTGATACAAGCATGCTATTTAGGGTGGCAGTGAATAAAATTAAGATAGCTATGATGGTAACCAACGTTCTGAAAGGACATGGTACATGAAAGAGAATAATTTGGCATTTTGCTGGTTTCCAGATAGTTGACGAATTTTTCCCCATAATGCAGACAGGGTAGTAGAGTTGTTGATGGATATCACGAAAGATTTCCAGTTTGTTTGTTGGTTTGCTTAATCTGATATCGAGATTCAGCTCTTAGTTTTTCATATTCTATTTCATTTTGTGTAGTAGGACATCGTCTGAATTTGTTAAAAGCTTGTTTGTATTTTTTGATGGCTTCATCACATTTGTTATTCCACCACGGTACTAGCGTGTGAGATTTAGAGTTTTGGTTTTTCCGACTGCTTTGTGCCCTGCTTCTAATAGTCCCTCAGAGAATTGTATATAAGTTGAAGATATATTTGATTTGATGATGAAGATATAGGGTCATGAAGATATGGGAGATTTTGGTCTACTTGGTTTGAGAAGAGTATCCAATTTACCTGGTCTAATTTCCATTTTGAGCGAGGAGTGATTAAGGCGGTTTTAAAAGGACGAGTTATAAGAAGAGGAAGGTGATCGTAATGGAAATGTTTTTATACAGAAATCAAACAATTATTGGGTTTCTGGCGATTGTTGTTTGTTCTGTTTATTGCCTTTACGTATCTTAATTGTAGGTCCGATTCTTTGGAATAACTAAAATAAAATGTTTAAAAAGTTAAAAAGAAGAGTTACAGCTATTTACTTTCTTTTTTTTTGTCAACCATTTTCCATCCACTCCTGAATTTAGGTATCTTCCAATTGTTTCCATCTTTCTCTATCTTGCGCCAATCTATTCCAAGGTTTACCTGCCACTGCTCTTATGTCATCTACCCATCTTTTTTAAGGTCTTTCCATGCTTCTTGTTGTCGTCCTTACAGCTATTAATATTTAAGAAAGAATAAAGTAAAACATGTCAGACAGTAACAATACTAGATCATGATGGTAAAAGGAAGGAAAAAGGTGAACCAAAAGAAATATTTGGCAGAAGTAAAAAAAATACACCGATAACCAGATAAGATAAAAACAAAAACAAATGAAACAAGTAGTGTATTCGCACATTATCTTTTTTTACTTTTAACTCTGCCTTTCGAAAAAATATAGTGGCATCATGTTCCGAACGATCAGATCGTGGATTTCAATCCTTCTCTGTCCTGAGCTACTAGAGAAGCTTCATGGATATTATTTCCAATAATTCCTATGATTTCATTTACCCGTTTGTGCCCGCGGGAGATCTTCCTCGCGATTTGCCATTGATTTTATCTTCGATGGTAAGTGTTGAACTTTAATTGCATTCGTAACTGTTTTCGGTAAGCGCATAGTTCAAAAGCATCAATTTTTCTGGTTAGCCACCTTTAATTGCACACTATGTGTTAAACCAATTCGACTGAACAATGCTTGCGCATAAGAAATTTGCACGATCGCTGAGCAAAACACGGTTTTTTAAAGACAGTTGTATTTGTAAGTTAAATTTTTAGTATACGTATTCTGTCTTGTATGTCTTTTTTGTATGTAAAAGAAAATTAAACTTACTAATTATAGAATAAAATAAACTGGATCACTTAAATGTGCAATAGTTTTAAAGTAGGTCCAAAAAGAATTTTATAATTTTTATATCAATAAAGCAGATATGAGGCAAACTTATGTTCGATAATATATTATAATTTAGTAAGTTACTAGTACATAATAAAATAAAAGTAATAATATTCCTCCTGACATCTCTCTTCTGCCATATTCTTTTTATTTTTTATAGCATCCACTTATTATGGATTTAAAATCACTTCATTGGACGTCACTGGATAACATCGCATCGTCTCGACGCCTGACGTCTCTACCGGAGACACGCGAACGTTCATATAACACGCAAGATTCATCGTCGAAATATTTTACGTTTTCACGAGAGTAAATAAAGCTGATATAGACAAGCATGATAGGTGGAATCGGGGGTGGTAGATTGCTAACTTTCAGTCCTGTACCACTCAGTGAAATGGGATATATATATATATATATATATATATATATATATATATATATATATATATATATATATATATATATATATAATTAGCATTTCTTGGGTGTAAGTTCAATCAGTAATATTGAATTTGGAACTATATTTTATTGTCCATTGAAATCAGCGTTTCGGAAGGAAACCCAAATGGATTGTATATTTTATTATGTTTTATTCTGTGGTATTTACGATTTATGTAATTTTAGTAAATTATAATTGTCCAGATTTAGCCATACGGCTCACACTTCCTCTAAGGGGAAAATTCACTCATCCCAGATACCTATGGTATCAAAAGGATTGAGCTTTTTATGTATAGGCACAACTAAAGCAGTGTTTAGAATTTGAGGAAAAATCCCTTCCTGAAATGAAAGGTTTACTAGAAATGTTAATTGTTTATATATGTTATGAGATACATGTGTTAACATAGAATACGGGATCTTATTCAGTCCAGCCGAGGATTTTTTTGAGATATCTTTAATTATACTTTTTATTTCTTCATCAGTAACAGGATAAAGGAAAAGGGAGTGTATAGGCGAAGAAAGATTCTTAGGATTATAGTCAGGTGAAGTTTGACTAATTAAATTGCTTACGGAATTCGAAAAATGTTAACTGAAAGATTCTGCTATGTCATGAGGGTCATCTACAGAAATTCCCAAATTATTTTTAAATTTACTTGGGTATTTAGAAGAGTTTCGATTTTTACCTCCGGAAGTGTTTCGATTTATGATGCGCCAAGCCTCAGCCGTACTATTGTTGTGAATTTATTAAAAGGTTCAATATTTATAACACTTACGGATCTAATTTATTTTTTATTTATATTAACTTATCTGACAATAATTTATATATATATATATCCGTAAGTAACAATTAAAATTCGCGGGCGCGGTCTTCAGATCTTGACTGTCCCTTCCAAATAAAATGTCCTGTTATATATGCCATTGCCTTTACGCTAGAACCATCGAACAGCCTTCTCGACTAGCGGCGAAATTATAACGGTAAGGCAAACGGGTATTTTTACATCGGCTCGACCGTTTCTGGAAGGTCCCTTCAGGTAAATAGAAGCCTCTCGTAAAATCTAAAACATAAACATTGTGAATAAAAACATGTTTACAGGTTAAAACTATGACTCATATTTTTACGTAACACTATTCTGTGCATTTATCATTTTATTATTAAAATAAGTTTGCTTGGCTAACTTAACTTTATATTCATGATTTTTTTTTAGAATGTTATACCGTATTCTGAGCTCATGATTTTCTGAATATTTTATAGATCTGAAAATGTCTGTAATAAAATCTCCCTCATTTATTAAATTAGAAGTCAACCAGCCATTATTTTTAGACTGTTAAGAAAATCGTCTAGTATCCGCCGTTTGCAAAGGAAATTCTTTATCGAATAGTTCCATAATTTTTTCATAAAATATGCAAAACTTGTTATCCGAAGATGAATGTGTGTCTAGAAAGCACCAAGATTCCCTAGAGAGCAATTGATTAAAATAATTAATATTAAGGGTGCTATTAAAATCACGTTTATAAACAATATTATCCCCCGAAAAAGAAGCATTCAAGTTGTATTCAACTTTCTGAAAAAAATGATCACTCACATCGGTATATACAACAGAACAAGATAAAAGCTTAATATTTACATTGCAGAAAATATTACCAATCACAGTTTTAGAGTCATTATGTATTCTAGTATATTTAAAAATACATTGATTTAAACCATAAAAGGTAAAAACATTTCTTCATCTTAATGCATCTATATTGTGCACCTTAGAATCAAAATTTATATTGAAGTCACCACGGATGAAAATAATATTATTTTTGTTTAATATTTCTGATAACATTTCGTCCATTTTATTTATGAAAGTTTGTGTATCTTTTGATGATCTGTAAAACAGCCAACAATTGATGATACAGATTTAATGTAAAAAGATCAATAAGAACCTTGGAAGAACACCAACATTCATAATCATTATAGTGTATTTTTATGTATGAGAGAGTAATAAAACAATAAATTATGTATGCAAATCCCTAAACTCTTGATACGGGTGACTCAATGAAAAACAGATATTTGTCAACAAGTTTACAGAAGTATATAGGAAAACAATTTTAAATTGAGTATGACCACCAGGTATAAAGGTTGGAGCAGAATAGAATACAATAGTTGTGAGGATTACTAATCCCTAATTAAGGTTGCCAGTGTCGGAGTGATGGAGGTTAACAGGTACTAATGAATTTGCAAGAAATGTAAGATGTTTATTTTATTGGTTATATATAACCAATAAAAGTTTAATAAGTACCTACCTATTTGCAAAATAAAGTTTAATTCTTTAGATAAAATAAAACGTTTTATTTTATCTATTTGCAAAATAAAGTTTAATTCTTTGCCTATTTGCAAAATAAAGTTTAATTCTTTAGATAAAATAAAACGTTTTATTTTATCTGAAATGAGTGCATTCCACGAAGTAAGGGTTTCAACCATCAAACATTTAATTCTTTAATTCCCGGAATCTACGACAGTAATTGACTAGATAATTACCTTCTAAACTTATTCCACAGAAAATGTGATAGTGGGTTTTTCCATTTTGTATATAGGAAGGTCCAAGTGGCGTATTCAAAATTCTTAACAGTTCACTAAAAGTAGGTACTTCAGTTGCAAGGTGCAGTTTATTGTGTATACTAGTGTTATGGAAAATTTGGAAGTGCCGTGTAAACGCCGAAAAATTGGTCCTCTAACAGTTAATGAAAAAACATTAATATTGATTTGTTTTAAATCATTTACAGACAAACGTTTATGTGAAAGTGTTGATGAGACCGTTGAGTTAGTTAGCAGTATACTTGGTGTTGGGAAATCTACGATTTACAGAGTTATTAAAGAAGAGAAATGTGGTAGTTTTCAAATGCCACGTAATGCTCCAGGGAAACCAAAATTTCAAATAGAATATCATTTTAAAGAAGGACTTCGACGGAAAGTACATGAATTCTTCTTTAGACAAGAATTTCCAACATTGGATAAAGTTCTTGTCTCAGTTCGAGATGATAAGGATTACCCAGAAATGAGTCGAAGTACGTTATGGAAACTTTTAAAAGAAATAGGCTTCCGCTGGAAAAAGAATCCCAGAAAGTCTATTTTATTAGAAAGAAGCGATATTGTCATATGGAGAAGACATTTTCTAAGAACCATAAAGGAAATGAGAAACCAAAAAAGAAAAATATTTTATCTTGATGAAACATGGATCAACGAGGGTCATACACCAAATAAATTTTGGCAGGATGAAACTGTTACAAGTCAAAGGCACGCTTTTGTAAATAACTTATCTACTGGTTTAAACCCACCATCAGGAAAGGGACGCAGGCTGATAATAGTACACATTGGCAGTTCAGACGGTTTTGTTGAAGGTGGTTTATTAACTTTTAAATCAACTCGTACCGGTGACTACCATGAAGATATGAACGCTGATGTCTTTCAAGAATGGTTCGAACAAATGATAGATCTTCTTCCTAAGAACTGTGTAATAGTAATGGATAATGCAAGTTATCACTCCAGACTTATAGAAGGACTGCCCACAACCAAGTGGTTAAAAAAAGACTTGCAGAATTTGCTGAGTTCAAAAAATATTACGTACCATCCCAGATCTATAAGAAAGGAACTTTATTCGTTGTGTGCCCTTCATAAAGAAAAATTTTAAAAATACGAAATTGATGAAATTGCCAAAAATCGTGGAATGACAGTACTTAGATCCCCACCATATCATTGTGAATTAAACCCGATTGAACTGGTATGGGCACAGATAAAGAGTGAAGTTTCAAGAAAAAATACCACTTTTAAAATTCATGATGTTAAACAGTTGTTTTTGGAGGCCGTAAATAATGTAAAACCTGAAAACTGGGAAAAGGCAGTAAATCACACTATTAAAGAAGAGGAAAAAATGTGGAAGCTGGACAATATTACTGATAAAATGATCGAGCCAGTTATTATAAATCTTGGTTCTGAAAGTTCATCTTCTGAATCTGATTTGGATTTGTAACAAGTAGCTGTAAGTTTTATATTAATATTTTTATTCATCTATTTAACATACCTTAGACGGTTTTAAAAACTCTTTTTCTCTTTTGTAATTTTTAAAAATTAAAAAAAATGTGAATTTTTTAAAACCCTTTTTAATGTAGGCCAGTCAGTTCTAATATAGTGTGTGATAAAAGAGGTCACTTTTGTTTACATACACATAACACTGAAATAATTCATTTATTTTTTACAATTATTCAAAGTAATTTTTCAATTAATCTTGAGCACGCCCATGGAGTGGTCGGAGCTACCAGTTAAAATTATGCTAATTACTCTCTCGTTCATAAAAATAAACTATAATGCATCTATATTGTGCACCTTAGAATCAAAATTTATATTGAAGTCACCACGGATGAAAATAATATTATTTTTGTTTAATATTTCTGATAACATTTCGTCCATTTTATTTATGAAAGTTTGTGTATCTTTTAATGATCTGTAAAACAGCCAACAGTTGATGATACAAATTTAATGTAAAAAGATCAATAAGAACCTTGGAAGAACACCAACATTCATAATCATTACACATCTACTAAAATGTAAAAAAAAGTAGAAAATGATACGCAAAATACATATAATATCGGATACTGTACTCAAATCATTTAAATTTATTTCATTTTTAATTATACTTCACACTTACAAATTACTTACAAACTTCCATCCTACCGAAATTATTCCACAAAAACATTCGCGCCTTAAAGGGTTAAAATACCATTACCGCTGCACGTAGTTGGTTTCTATAAGAACTGTAGCAAAAAGAGATTCCTTCGAGCATCACACAACTGAGAAATGAGGTAGAGAACTAAAATAACTTTTTGTGGAGAGAATTCGAATAGAAAAGGAACTTGATTTTCTTTTCAGACCAGCTTTTCTTGTAACTGTACAAAGGACATAAAAATTGAAAGAACTCCTTGAATTTCTGCAAGGTCTCCCTTTATATTTCAGTAATTCGCCTTAAATTTTGATAATACGTTCAGTAAACCAAACTTAATTGCACCTGATTAAACAGAGAAAAGTTGATTATAAGCCAATTTGGATTTTTGCATATTGTTTGTTTACGGAAATTAAAAAAAAGTAAAAACCATAGTTTTATATTTCACTGAAAATTTAGGAACTCTAGAATGGTAACAGAAGTAATAACTTAGATGTTATTTTAATGTTGAGAAATATGAACTATGAAAACATCTTCGATATATGTAGTATCATATGATAATATTTTTCTCGACACCTAAAAGCCTAAACTAACCAAGAAATTATAAATATACATCATCATCACAACCCTGGGTGGGTCTTGGCTGACTGTACAACTTGTTTCCAATTTGTTCGGTCTTCCATCAACCTAGGGTCAAATGGAATGTTCATTTTCCGGAGATCTGCTTGGATGTTATCTCTCCATCGCATTCTGGGAGGTCCGAGTGGTCTTTTGCCTGTGGGAATCTCTTTCCATACCAGTTTTACCAGTCTATCGTTATGCAGTCTGTGCACGTGGCCCGCCCATCTTAGTCACTGTGATTTAATTTCTTGGACAATATCGTCGTCATTGTAGAGTGCTTTTATTTCGATATTGGTTCTGATCTTATACTGGTTTGTGGTGATGTCATGGTGAGGTCCGAAAATGTTTCTAAGTATTTTTCGTTCAAAGCGTCTGAGCTTTTCTTCGTTTGCTTTGATCATGGTCCACGTTTCGCATCCGTATGTTATTACATGTCTGACGATGGATTTATAGATTTTTATCTTTGAATTTCTTGTAAGATTTTTTGATTTTATGAGCTTACCCAGTGCGAATAGACAGCGGTTTGCAGATTGGATTCTGTCTTTTATTTCTTCAGTAACATCGTTGTCCATGTGTTGACCGTCACATTTTGTCCTATTCTGTCTCTTCGTGTCGTTCTATTTATAGACATATATTTCGTCTTCTCTTCATTAATCTTCAGCTCTACTTCACTTGTTGCTCCTTCTACCTTGTTGAAGATGTCTTTCGTGGATAGGATGGAGTCTCCAACGAGATCTATGTCATCTGCATATGCGAGTAATAGCTTGGTACCTTGAACCGATAGCAATTATGTTTTTATTTCGGCCGACATCATGGCTTTCTCTAATACAAGGTTAAAAAGTAGTGGAGATAACGCATCACCCTGTTTGAATCCACTGTTGATTTCAAAGCTGCCAGACAGTTTATCATTTACACGTACTTTAGATATTCCACCTTCCATACAGACTTTGGTCATCCGAATGAGTTTCTTTGGTATTGAGAATTCCGCCATGGCATTCCATACTTGGCTTCTTTCTACGCTATCATATGCCTGTCGAAAATCTATGAAAAGATTGTGTATGGGTCTGTTATACTCCCATCCTTTATCCTTTCTTCTAACCATATGTGCGTTATTAGCTGGTGGATTTGGCGATGTAGTGCGTCTGCCCCATATTTCAGAAGTTCTGCTGGTATCTCGTCCATACCCAACGCTTTGTGATTTTTCAGCTTATTTAAGGCCTTTTGGGTTTCATCAAAGGAGGGATTTTTGACGGGCATGTCCGCTGTGATATAAATCTCTTCTTTGTACTGTTCTTCCTGTATGATGTTTAGAAGGTCCCTAAAATACTCTTTTCATTCTTCAGTCACATCTTTACCGTCGATTATCTTACGGCCTTGATTGTCTCTCAGTATATGGATGAAATTGGTTCTATGTCCTCTTTTCTCAAAAGAAATTGCTTTATAGAATTCTCTGGAGCTTGGTTTGGGCCGGTCTCTCTTCATAGCTTCATATTTTTATTGTTCATAGTTTCTTTTCTTTGTGCGTATTATTTTTCTTGTTTCATTTCTGCAGTCGTTATATTTCTTTATTACTTTGGTCGGTTTGCTTACTGTTTGTTTTTTTTTCACCTATTTCCGACATTCCTCGTCATACCATGTTTTTGCCCTCTTCTGCCTACTCCTTCCAAAGATCTTTTGCCCGCTGTCTTGGTTATTATTTCGGCAGTCGTTTCCCATAGCTGTTCTAAATCATTGTATTCTCTTTCAGAGTTCAAGGTTTGTTCAAGTTGTTCTCTATAGTGTTGTTGTTTCTCTGTATTGTGCATTTCGTCCATGTTCCATTGTGGGTTTATTGTTGTTCTATTGTATTTGTGGCTAGATATTCTGGATTTGACTTTTGCTCTGACTAAGTAATGATCTGTGTCTTCGTCTATTCCTCTCAGGCTTCTTACGTCTATAATATTGTCCCCATGACGGGCATCTACAATGATGTGGTCAATTTGGTTGCGCATAATATGGTCGTTTGAGAACCAGGTTTGCTTATGGATGTCTATAAAGTCTGGTTGACTTTATTAGCATATTATTAGCTGCTGCAGTTTCTGCGAGTCTCAAGCCATTGTCGTTGGATATATTGTGGAGGCTGTGTTTACCTATTGTGGGGTATAGGCTAGGCTCTTTGTCTATTTTAGCATTAAAGTCCCCGCAGAGTATGCGTATATCTTGTTTGGGCATCGTATCTATCTCTCTTTCTAGGGCATCGTAGAAGTCATCCTTGATACCTTCATCCTTCTCTTCCGTTGGTGCATGCGCTGAAATAATCGAAATGTTGTATCGTTCTCCCTTTATTCGTATGTAGCATATCCTTTCGTTTATAGGTTTGAAATTTAGTATATTCTGTACTAGGCTGTCTCTAATCCCAAAGCCCGTTCCAAATTCATGTCTTCCGTTTTTGTTACCGCTGAAGAAGATGGTGGATTTACTTATTTTTATATTTCCATCGTCTGGCCATCTTATTTCTTGGACTGCTATTATATCCATTCCTATGTTTTCCAGTTGCTCCACAGCATTTATAGCAGCTCCAGGTCTGTACCAACTCTGGACATTCCAAGTTTCGATACTGCAAAGTTGCAGTTTTCTTAACTAGTTTTTTTTTTGTCGAGGGTGGGTAGTTAACCCTCCGCTTAACCCTCCTCTTTTATTCTGGCTTGGGACCGGCTGCAGTAAGGTGATTTCCGAGCTACTCAATCCACCCGTTCCTCACCCTACTCCAGGCAGAGTTCAAATTATAAATATACATAAATAAATAAATAAATATATAATATTATAATCGGCTTAAGTTTAAATCAAGTTCAATTTAATTGAAATAAACTAAATTAAATTGGATTGAATTTCTCAGGGTTCTTTACTACAAACAAAAATATTTTACCTTCAATTCGTGGCTTTTAATATTCTCTGGATGCTGGCTTTCTTTAGCATAGACAAGGAGAATAAATAATATATACATAATTTATGACCTTTAAAAAAAACACTATTTAGTTTAATACCATATAGATATATAAAAATAAAGATCGTGTACAATTTATTATCTATTCCTCAGAACAAAAGAAAACTAAATTTTGTTATCTCCCTTTTAAACCAAGTTATACTAAGTGATATAGAAATCCGAACACCCAGTTTAAATGATTTTATTGTAATAAAATTTTGTATAAGTACTTAATGAAGCATAATAAGTAAATGATTAAAATTTCAAAATGATTGCATTGCTTTAAAGCCCTTTTACCTTTAATAATGTGTGGATGCACCTCGATGTGTTAAGCATTCTCCAACGTACCTAGACATGCTTCTGATCAGGTGGTCAATGTCCTCTTGTGGAATCTCATTCCAGGCAACCACCAACTCCTCTCGAAGTGCTTGTAGAGTCTAAGGAGGGCGTTGCAAATTGAGCAATCTCCTACCCACCATATCCCACACGTGCTCAATTGGGGATAAGTCGGGAGATCTTGGTGGCCATGCTAACAATGTGACATTATTATGTTGAAAGAAGTCTATTGTGACTCTTGCAACATGTGATCGGGCATTATCTTGTTGGAAAGTTGGATTTGCCAGGGTGTCAAGATAGGGTAAAAGGTGGGGTTCTAGAACTTTTTGGATATAACGCTGCGCGTTCATGTTACCTCTGATAAAGATTAAAGGTGACCTGGAACCATAAGCTATAGCACCCCAAACCATAACTCCAACTGTGTGATGAACATGTCTTTCAACAAAAAACTGTGGATTCCTCCTTTCACTACGTCGCCTTCTAACCCTCGCTCGACCATCGTGCATGCCTAAACAAAATCGAGACTCGTCACTAAAGACAATACTGTTCTATTCCTGATTCCAGAGTGACCGTTCTCTGCACCACTGAAGGCGATTACGGCGGTGTTCTAGAGTTAAAGGGAGGACCCAGTGTAGTCGGTATGAAAACAGGCCAAAACATCTCATTCGTCGGTAAACACTTCGCATGCCAATAGGTCTTCCGTGTTTTGCAAACCATTCATTTGCAATGGAGCTGGTAGTGGAGAAACGGTCTCTTAAGGCCAATAATGTTAGGCGGCGATCTTCACGGTCTGTTGTTCTACGGCGGCGTCCAGTGCCCCTTGCTCTTTGCGTACGGCCTTCTTGAAGCTATGCCTGACAACACCTAACCACGGTGTCTACACTTCTTTGCACTCTAACTGCAACTTCCCGAAAAGAAAGTCCATCTTCGCGAAGTCCCATTATACGGCCCCTATCAAACTCACTAAGTTTACGAAATCGTACAGGTCTCCGTACTCTTGGCATCGTAACCAATCGTAAAGAAAGTTAAGAACACAATCCGCCAAATTTGGATCTTTACTGCGGCTGAAATATTCATTTTTAGATTGTTAGTGAATTTAAAAACAAAAAGTATAAAAACCGGAATCTCCAACTGATAAGGCTAAAAACTTTATCACTTGTTTTTTTCAGTAAGATAAATAAATTACACCAAATTTTATTTAAATAAAATCATTTAAACTGGGTGTTCGGATTTCTATGTCACTTAGTATATATAATTTACAGTAAAATTGTTCTAATTAACTTTCTTAAAAAGCTAACAAAATTTTATTATGTGCTAATTCTCTAATTTGTGAATTCAATTTTTTTTTAATCAATTACTTTGTGATATGGGTTAAAAAAAATGTATGGTACAAATACAATGCTTATTTCACAAATATTTTGACTGCCTTTTTGATTTACTCTCTGCGATGTTTTTCGACGGACACTGGTTTATTCTCCGGATTGTGTTCCCGCAAAACTGTCCAATGCTCCAAACATGTGTGGTTGTGCTTCCTCCTTCCAAAACTGTTACACAAAACAGCACTCGTTCAGATTCTCCCCAAAATTAAACCTCCGACTCGTTTCAAAATAACAATAATGATGAAGAAGAAGAAAACAAGGGTGGAAGTTCGCAAACGTTTCGATTTGTTTGCTAACTCTATATTCAGACCAGTAATTGCTCAGTTCCCGTCTTTAACAGACTACACTAAACATTACAACCTACGTTTGGCGTGATTGGTTGGTGGGTGGGTCAAAATTTAAAAATTGGCGGGTTTCATATTAATTAAAATGACAATTAAGATATTGGCACAGTATATCGCTAAAGAATTTATTAGCAATCACATTAGCAATATACTGTGGTATTGGTACAAAGCGGATGATATTCACATTTTAGGATTAAGCTGGATATTACAGTTTTATTATAAACGTAATTATTTTTTCTTTTGAGATTATGTAGATAAAATTAAATTCTGACTTGTGTTTATTTTATTTTATATGCTAGTGATCCTTTTTTTTATTAGATATATCGATATTGTTTTAATTATTTTGATTAGGTAATTTTTTATTAAGATTTAGAGATTCCTCTTATTATTTTTATTTCTAGAACATTTATTAACATTATTATTTTCTCTAGCTTTCTCTATGTGGGATCGGCTTCTCTAATTATTTTCCTCTAAACTTTTCTGTTCTTTTCCAGGGACTAAGTACCTCTCCGATTTTTGTATGAGATTATGGTTTTTCAGAAACATGCAATTTCTGTATATCCCTTTTTTATTGCCCTACAGTCAGTACTATCTTTTTTATCACACATCACTCAATTTGCCTCTTTTCTTTACCTTTAATTGAAAGATTATAGATAAAACAGTAACACCGATCCTAAAATTATCATCTTTTGGGAGTTCTTGTCTATCCAAACCAACTAGTTTTTCTGGACTTGGAATACCATCTTTAAAAGAATATTCTTAATATTTTGTTTCTGTCCAACTTAATTTTAATCCTTTTTCTTCAAGGACCTGTCTCAACTACTCTAGTCTTTTCTACCAAGGAGCATCCCTTGAGGTTCAGTTTTTATCTATTCCAGCAAAAATGAGAATAAATATGGGCTTAACACGAAACCCTGATTAAGCCCTATTTTCATACAAAATTTGCCAGTTTCACCTGCAATCGTTCTAACACTAGTTGTTAGTTGCTCATACTTCACTCACATATTCAGCCGGCACTTCTTTCTCACTTAATCTCCGCCACAGTAGGTTTCAGATAACTTCATCATGTGCTTTCTCAAGATTAATAAATACTAGGTGCAAGTCTATCATTTTTACTCTAAATTTTTCCATCAGTTGTCTTATAATAAAAATTGCTGTTGTAGACCTTCCTTCCATAAATTAAAATTGACATTTATCCATTTTTATTTTTAGAACCTTACACTCAATTCTGTTAGATTTCGCCACAAATGTAGGATAATAAAAAGATATATTGTGTATTGAGTGCTATGAAAAATTGTCATTGTCAACAAAATGAAGCAGAGGTTTACTGGAAATAACTATTGCAAACCAAATAAAACGCTAAATAGCTATGTTTAAAATGTCTTTATTATTATTTATTAAAAATTTGGGAAATCAAAGGGTGGGGGTGTTATTGGTGAAATGGCGAAGGAAAATCCCCTCTAAACCGCGCCTAGGGCCCAGTACATTCCGATTTAAAAATGAAAATTCTAAGATAAAAGTCTATAAAATAACCTAGTGCCTACACATAATCTTATAAGAAATTTCACTATATTACTAATCAGGTAAAATCTATAATAATGTTAAATTGACTAACTTGTAAATATAACTTTATATATTAATATAGAATTACCATTTCTTGTTATAGAACTATAATAAAAATTCAATACAGGTACAAAACAAAAAATACTTGTGAGCTAAAAAATTGTTAAACAAATTTAATGTTTACTCAGTTCCTTTTTTTTTGTTGAAGGAAAATACTCGTGCTTCTCCATTTTTCGCTTCATTGTAACATTTTTTGCCTCTTCCTGAAATTGCAAAACTTTCATCATCTAAGTCTGCCATGGTTTTTAATAAATTTACTCTGGTTTTCTATTTGAAGACTTGGTTTGGTTTTTTCCTGGATCACATTTGTCTGTTCTACCTTCTCTAAACAACAAAGGTCAGGTAATAATACAAGAAAAAACTAAATGCCAATTATATACAACCTTAATAAGATAAGTTATTCACATATGAATCTGAAAAATGCACACATACTAAAAGTGAAGAAAGCCAATAGGCTAATTCTGAAAGAAAAATCTTGAGCCACATAATATATAAATCAGTAACAGAAAATTGTATGTGGAGAAGAAGATATACATTTTAACTATAAAGGGAATACCAGGAACTGGATATCATAACATTCATACAAATAGGACAACTTCAGTATAAGGGAAGTGTAGAACGGATGAAGGAAGATGTAATCCATTCCAAAATAATTTCAGTTGGAAATAAAACAAAAGGAAGATTAGATATAAGGAACAAAAATAAAGCAAGACATGAAAATTTTAAACATCAAAAACTGGAAGAGCCAAGTGTGAAATAGATCAGAATGGAGGAGTATTCTTAAACAGACTAAGACCCAAAAAGGGTTGTCAGAAAAATGATGATAAAAAGATAATAACTTAAAACTCTATAGTTATTTGGGGTAAAAGTTATTGATTTATGTTAAGTGTGAGAATTATTATAAGAAGGAGGCAAAAGTAACAAACTAGTAAATTCGCCCCATAAATCAGCACCTCCATTACAAAATTAGCTTTAATGTAAAAAACCAATAACTGCAATCTTAGGAGATATATTATTTAAAAATGTATATTGAATGTTTCATAAAAAGGGATGAATGTTGTTGATTCTGCTATGAGTAAGGTTTGTTACATGAGTCACGGGATAACAGTTCACACCACCAGTCAAATTGGAATAGGATTAATTATAATTGTAGTAGACATAAAAAAAATGATTGGTCTTTACCTTCCTTCTTGAATAAGAAAGCGTAATTATTGTTGTTAGCATTCCATTCCTGAACCTTTAAAGCCGTTGCTACCATATCATTTTGATCTCGTTTCTTATATGTATGATACTACCTGGACAAATTTGTGAGATCTTTACTTGTTAATAGGGCAAGTCTTTCTAGTTTTGGTGTTTCCAATTTTCTTGAATCTTCGAAAATTCTGCTAGATGGCACCCCAGATATTAACTTCTTTATAACCATTTTTTCTTGTGCTTTTGACAGATGCATGGTTCTTAATTCCTCTTTATGTCCAGCATGTATTTTCCAACAACTGACTTCCAGCATCACTTGTCTCAATTTTCTGCATGTTTTTCCATATCTTATATTCTTGTTCACTAGAAAATTTAAGTTATTAATTCAATACTCAGCTGGTGGTTCTCCTTTAGATGTTTTCGTAAGTTCTCATGACTTTTTAAATTAGTTTCTTGTTCACATAAGGGACAAATAATGTGAATAATTTTCTTATTCGACACATCTGTTTTATATGTATTCTTTTGATATGACGATTTCGTAATTCCACATTTTTAAATATTTTGCTGCAAAGATGGCAGGCTCCTGAGATAATTTCACAGCTTGTTGAAGTAGATGGATAGACAGAATCCATAATTGCTCGCTAAAACAAAGTCTTAGGTAATTAAATATGGTGTTCTAACGAACAGATTTTTAATAATAAGTGGGAAAAATTTAAATTAAAATTTTCTGTGTGCTTTATTATTGGCAAATTGTTGTAAAACCGTCTAATCATAGATGTTTAAGCGCCAAACGGAGAAATACATAACCTCAAAAATTTAAAATCAGATGAAGATGCCGACCAATGCACAGCATAGACACTCCTTAGGCTGTGACCAATCACAGCAAACGTAGGTTGTTATGTTTAGTGTAGTCTGCTTTTAACCCCCTATAAGCAATTATATATTGTTACAAGTAATACCCATTGTGGTAGGTAAATTAGGTAAATTAAATCGTTACAAGTCACAGTAATATCTTCTTGAGAATCTCTGACAGTCTTCATTACAGTTTTTAGCTTACTTTTACTTATCCCGAATGCGCCACAAACGCGTTGATTTATACATAATGACTTTAAAAGTCCACCATTGTCTCTTTTTCTGGTAAAGTATTTATGCACACTTGCAATTAATTCATCAATATCCAACATCTACGTCTATGCATTATGCTCACTTGAAACTACACGTTTGAATTACAACATACTGAGTTTAGATCAATATGACAGAAACTTTCTAACGGTCGTGCTTGAGAGGTAAAATATATTATAACCGCTTACAAAGATCCTTAACACATTAAGCAAATTAGCCTAATGATCATTAGGAATGCCGATTGTAATTTAATCATGTTTGATAAAAAGTTTAGAAATGGTTGAAAACCGTACATAAACTAATTAAAATGTAAAAATTAATGGGAAAATCCCAGTAGTTGGCTGTATACCATCGTTTAAAAAAACATACAGAAGTTAAAACACTTCACAATTGTATTTAGGTATATAAAAACATATAGTTAAAACTTTGTCGTCAAAAGTGTCGTCAAAATGTATACAGTAGCATAACGTTTTCGATCTAATCAGATCATCCTCAATGCCTTATATAGTTGAAGCTAACAATGAATTTGTGGCTATGACATCCATATATGGGTTTACATCTTTCCAAAATTAAATTATATGGTGACTCTAGGTCGATGACATTGGATAAAATTTAGTACTTGAGGAGCTACATGTCTCCTTTGCTACATCTCTCAAAAAAGAATTTGGCCTTGGAAGTGGAATAATATTGCAGTTTGCTCAACTTTTCCTAAAATACAATGAGATAGGGTTATGCCTAATTGCTTATATGATGATAATTATTTCACCTCTATAAAACTAATTGATTTTTTAACATCGAAGGGAATAATAGGTTACGTAGGAACCATACGATTAAATAGAATAGAAAAGTGTCCATTCAGTAAAAGGTTCAAAAAATCCATACGTGGAATTTACGAAAATTGGTACGACGAGAAAAATAAGGTTCTTTTATGTAGGTGGAATGACCAGAGCATAGTTACTTTGGCATCAAATTACCATAAAAGGACGCCAGTTTATCAAGCGAACAGATACTCCTTTGGCCAAAGCAAAAAAATCGAAGTAATACAACCACATCTTATTCGGGCTTATAACAAAAATTTTGGAGGAACTGATCGGATGGATCAAAATGTTGCCTTTTTTTAACCTATTCTCTATCCTTCCATTGTTGGATGTAGGTCTCCTCCAGTTCTCTTCATCTTTCCCTATCTTGAGCTGTTCTCTGCCATATGGGACCTCCTTGTTTCCTGATGTCATCTTTCCACCTCATCTGTAGTCTGCCTCTTGATCTCTTTGCATTGTATGGACGCCACTTTTCGATGGCATTGTTCCATAGTCCGTCTTGGAGACGTTAATTGTGTCCAGCCCATTTCCATTTCAGTTTTGCTGCTTGTTCTATCGCGTCTACTGTCTTTGTTCTGGTTCTGATCCACTGGTTACGTTTTCTATCTTTAAGTGATATACCTAACATTTGTCTCTCCATCGCTCTTTGTGTCTTCCTTATCCTATTAAAATTGGCCTGTGTAAATGTCCATGTCTGTGCTCCGTAGGTTAGCACCGGTATTATACAGGAGTTATATACCTTGCTTCGTAAGTATAGAGGGATTGTTTGATTATTTACAACGCAAGAAAGTTTGCCGAACGCTGCCCATCCCATTCTTACTCGTCTCGATATTTCGGCTGTTTGATTTTCTCTGTTAGCTCTGATTGCTTGTCCTAGATATATACACTCATTTACCTGTTCTATTTTTTCTGTTTGTATTTTTATTGCCTCTTGGTCTTCCGTGTTTGTCATTACTTTTGTTTTGTTGAAGTTAATTTTTAGGCCTTTTTGCAGTGATTTTTCATGAAGTTCATTCAGCATTAATTCTAGTTCTTGTCGTTCCGAGGAGATCAGGAGTATATCATCCGCATATCTAAGGTGACTTAGGTACTTTCCGTTAATACATATTCCTCTGTTTTCCCAATCTGTTGATTTTATTATATCTTCGAGGGTCAAGATAAACAGTTTAGGTAAAATTATATCGCCTTGTCGGACTAATCGTATAACTTTTATATTATCCGTTATTAATTTGTCGTCCAGAATTACGGTCATGGTTGCGTTTTAGTAAATATCATGTATGAATTGTCGGTATCTTGAGTCTATGCTACTATTGACCAGAGCTTCTTCCACCGCCCAGTGTTCAATGCTGTCGAAAGCCTTTTCATAATCTACGAATGCTAAGTACAGCGGGAGGGTGTATTCATTGGTTTTCTCAATTAAGATTTTAAGCGCATGTAGATGGTCGATTGTGCTGTATCCTTTCCTGAATCCGGCCTGTTCCACTGGTTGGTAGTTATCAAGTTTATAGGTTAGTCGGTTCTTGTGAAGGTTTTATATAGTTGTAACAAAAGGAAAACAACTACCGGAGGACGGTAGTTGTTTAGGTCTGTTCTCCATTGCGTAATACTCCATAATTAGTTTTCTTTTTCCTATATTTGTCTTCGTTGTTTTTAAACTTTTGTTTTTCTCCATGATTTTCTTAATGCGATCTTCTTGGTATTTCTTTAAATCTTCCTTTATCTGTTTTCTTATGGTTTTGTTCAGTTCGGTAAACTCCACTGTATTTCTTTTGTTATCATTCAGGAGTTGTCGTCGTTTTTTCAGCATATCTTGTGATTTAGTGCTAATTTTTAAATTTAAATGTTGCCTATTACAAAACAAATATAAGATCCAAGAAATGGTATTGGCCTTTATTTATCTGGGGTCTTGATGTCTCCATACAAAATGCTTGGTTAATTTACCGTAGAATGAGACAAATTATCCCTGAACAACCCGAAATGGATTTGCTGCAGTTTCTTCGAAATATAGCCAAAGCCTTGTTGACGATGTTCGGAACTCCTCCAAGAAGATCTGGTAAATCTCAATCTTCCATAAACAACATTACACAAGATGTTCGATTCGACAACATCGGCCATCTTATTTCTACCCAGTCAATTGTCAAAAAAGAAGTTTTTCATTTTTTAAACATATATTTTTGTTAATTTTGTGACTTTTAGAACATAAATTTTTCAGAAAAAAAAATAAGCATAAATAGTTCTGGACATTAATGGGTTAATAAGAGGAATAGAGGCAGACAGAGAATAAAATAGGTAATAAAAATACAGACTAATCATTTCCTGTAATTCCCTTTCTGATAAGGACTAATTTAATGTTAATTTCAGACAATCAACTCTCTTTAAACATCTAATCCTAAATGAATGCCTCAAAGATGTTCCTGATAAATCAATACAAGGTAGAATATTTGACTATTTTTGTATGTTACAAAAAAAGGTCAAGTAATAATTATTAGACTGAAATATCTCTGTGACAAGCAATTGTTTTTTGTTTCCCTCTTTTGACAACGGCGTTTAATTCAGCAGCGTAGATGTGAAAGAAAAATGCAATTTTTCAATTATATGATAATATCAAAAAGAAATAATAAAAGAAGTGACACGAATAAATAAATGGTTATATCCTGTGTACGTTCACAATAGTAGAATCAGCAATTCCTTATCTTATGGGCCTTTTGAATAAAATACGAAATTCTGCAAATGCCAGCAGATTCCATTCTGATTTCAGAGTCTCACTTAAACTCTTTCGAAAAAATAAAAATTTCTTTTACTAGAACTTATTTTAATAAAATAATCAGATTTATTTAACTTTCGCAAGCAGTTACGAAGGCTTAAATGTTAACATTATAATATAATTATAAATATATATAAAATAGTATACCAAATAACCGTAAATAGATCGAGTATACTAGAACCAAATAGCAAACAATAAACGTAAAGGTATTAAACCAAGGTACAAAGAAATTAAACTCAGACTTTAGAAAAATTGTACACTATTAATCATCATCACTGCTTTTTAAAGTATACTGTAAATATGTATTCTAGGAAACACTGTTTATGTATAATAAACAGATCAAGAGAAATCCCTGTAATAACGATAGAATGTATCGGCATTAACTAAAAAAGATAGTTATCCTTTGCCCAGAATAGACGATACTTTAGATACACTTTCTGGTTCTCGTTGGTTCTCCACACTCGATCTGAAAAGTGGATATTGGCAAGTAGACATGGAGCCAGCTGGTCGTGAAAAAACCACACTCTCGATAGGATCAGGGCTTTGGCAGTTCACAGTTATGCCTTTTGGTTTATGTAATGTCCCGGCCACATTTGAACGATTAATGGAGGCAGTTTTAAGAGGTCTAACATGGAAAACATGCCAGGTTTATTTGGATGGTGTAATTGTAGTTGGAAGATCCTTCGATGAACATGCCAATAATCTGAGAGAAGTCTTTCAACGATTGCGGGCAGCGAATTTGAAGTTAAGTCCGAAGAAATGTCACTTGTTTCGACGAGAAGTGAAGTACTTGGGACATATTGTAGCAAGTAATGGTGTAACAGCTGATCCTGAAAAACTTGCAGCAATTAAGGATTGGTCAGTACCAAGAGATAAACACGAAATCAGAAGTTTTCTTAGCCTATGTACATATTACCGACGTTTTGTCAAAGAATTTGCCAACATCTCTAAGCCATTAACAAAGTTGACAGAAGAAGGCAAAGAATTTACATGGAGCGAAGAGTGTCAAAGAGCTTTCGAACACTTACAAATGGCTCTGATCAGCGCACCGGTTTTAAGCTACCCTAGACAGACAGGAAAATTTACGTTGGACACAGATGCAAGCAACAGTGCAATAGGAGCTGTTCTCTCCCAAATGCAAGATGGGCAGGAGAAAGTCATCGCTTACTTTAGCAAAGTCTTGTCGAAACCAGAAAGAAACTATTGCGTTACCAGTAGAGAATTGCTATACGAATAAATACTTGTATAGCAGAAAGTTTCTTCTTCGCATGGATCACGCTGTTCTAAAATGGCTCCTACAATTCCGTAACCCAGAGGGCCACATGGCAAGGTGGTTAGAACGATTACAAGAATATGGTTACGAGATCGAACACAGGGCTGGAAGAGTTCATTTAAATGCTAAATCACTGTCTTAAATCAGAAGAACGACTTTGCCCCGTGAGACGAACCACCGTCATTAATGATCAATGGCAGGCTCAACAGCTACAAGACGCCCAAGCAGATGATCCATGTATTAAAAGTGTATTGGATTGGATGCGTCGAAGTGAAATACCTGCATGTAGTCCCGAAGTCAAGTGTTCCTGGAGCCAATGGAATTGCCTAGTGCTCAAAGATGATCTTCTGTATAGAACCTTTGAGAACGATGATGGTACAGAAACTAAGCTTCAGTTGATTGTACCTAAAAGTAAAGTGTCAGAAGTATTGCGTCATTTGCATGACGGTGCATTAGGTGGACACTTTGGTATTACGAAAACTCGGCAAAAGGTTCGAGAACGGTTCTATTGGGTGAACTGTAAAGATGGTGTAAAAAGATGGTGCCGAAAATGTGAACTGTGTGCAACCAGTAATGGTCCAGTTGGTAAAAAGAAGGCACCCATGAAACAATACAATGTTGGTAGTCCTATGGAAAGAGTAGCAATCGACATTGCAGGTAAACTTCCAGAGACGAATGATGGAAATAAATATATCCTGGTAGCCATGGATTATTTTACGAAATGGATTGAGGCCTATGCGATACCAAATCAAGAAGCTGCTACCGTTGCAGAGGTACTTGTTAAAGAATTCTTTAGCCGATTTGATGTTCCCTTGGAGATCCACTCCGACCAAGGGCGAAATTTCTAGTCAACCCTTTTCCAAAACGTTTGTAAATTGATTGGTGTTAATAAGACCAGAGCGACACCCCTGCATCCTCAATCATTTGGAATGGTCGAGAGGATGAACCCAACGATGGGTAAACACCTGTCTAAAGTTGTATCAGAACATCGAAGAATGAAACATCACAACACCGTGAATGAAACTACAAGCCAGACGTCAACCTGCCTGATGTTAGGTCGTGAAGTTCGTTTGCCCTGCGACCTAGAGTTTGGCTGCCGACCTTCCGAAGAACATGTTGCAAGCGAATATTATGTCGACCGCCTAAAGTTAAGAATGAACAACATTCATGAACTTGCTCGACAATACATCCAGTTAGCCAGTGACAGAATAAAAGATCAATATGATTCTCGATGCAAGAATGAAAGCTATGAAGTAGGTGATCTTGTTTGGCTTTATAATCCACAACGTCGTCGAGGCTTATCTTCTAAACTGCAAATATAATGGGAAGGTCCGTATGATATTAAAAAGAGAATAAATGACCGAATTAAGAAGTTGCCGAAAGGTAATCCAAAAATAGTTCACATAAATCGTCTTGCACCATATGCTGGCTCAAATGAAACAAGAAGCACAAACACTTCAATATGAGATCAAAGGTGACCGGCGACCAAGCTTTAATGATTTTTTTTAGTGTTCCGCATAACGTCTCTCTAGCCCACTGTGTTGCCCAAGATCTTTAGATGACTAAGGGAATCTCACCTGTATTCTATAAGAAGTTCGGTCGTCTGGACGAGTTAAAAAACCAGCAGCCTAAATTTGGAAGAGTACTGTGATTAGAAGATGGTCCTCGATCTTTGCTGTATATGGTGACCAGGAAGTCATATACAGACAGGGCAAGTTACGAGGATATATGACGTGCTCTAACTAATTTGAAGAAAATCGTGTGCAAATATGACATCAAGAATTTGGACTTACCCAAGATAGGCCATGCACTAGATAATCTGGATTGGAAGATTGTTAGAAGTAGCTTGAAGTGATCTTACGAGAAATCGGCGTACAAATTACTTTGTGTTGCATTAACCCGATGAGATCGTATCCTTCAAAGTCAGTAGACTGTTATTTCTTTCTGAGGGGTTCATACAGATCTGGAGATTCCTGCAGATTCCGCCATCCTGTGCCTACATATAGAGTTGCTGATCAGGATGCTCAGATCTAAGAGGGGAGCAGTGTTACTAACATGCATTCGGCGTGGCCCATGTAACGGTTGCATCTCGAAAGCGCCGAGAACTTTCCACAGATGTATCTAGCGCGGGAGAAGGTCGACTCGTAAAACAACGAATTAGAGGTGAGACTGCTTGAGATGATTCTAGAACAATACTTTTGGTATATATATATATATATATATATATATATATATATATATATATATATATATATATATATATATATATATATATATATATATATATGTAAGGATGTTATGAGTAGAGTTTAGTTGCTAAGATATTTTCGTGCTGGAAACTTATAAATAAATATATTTATATAAATTCGAACCGCTCGTTTTATTTATTCTCGCTACAATAGCACAGAATAAATTTTAGTGCTAGAAAATCATCGGTAAATTAGATTAATGGTGAATTTGTCCATTGATCTGTTAGCCAGAGTTCAATAACGATAAAAATGCTTAAAAGGTGTTGTTACAAGAAAAAGTATAATCGTTTTACTCAGAATTCATTTCGTTTACAGCTACTTCTACCTTTAAAATTTTAACTGTTTACTTTTAAATCGAGTTAAACAATTTGAATGTGAAAGTTCCATTATCCCAAAAGTTTCTCTAACGCCAAATAATACTTAATGTTATGTTTAATTAATGCACGGTGATGAACATTTACTCCCGCTGAATTATTAAAAGATAGTCGGGATTTCAGCTATTCTGCAAGCTTTTATATAAATTTCTGTTTGTTTTTCGGTTCCGTTTATGAAGCTTTATTAATTTTATATTTACCTATTATGTTATCCTTATTACAGAACAGTACTTTTCCCTTTTTTACTTTCTTGTGTCTTTGATAGGATTGGGTTTTAGCTTTTATCTGGCGATGTTATTTTCTTTGATGATTTTGTGAAAACTGTTGTTAAATGTGTTGCTTTTTATTTAGGTCGTGAGTATATCTTGTAAAAGCTCCAAGTTTTTCTCTCTATGTCCTCTAATATTGATCTACATTTATGATGCATTCAACAGATAGAAAAACAAACGTTAGAAAAGGATCACTACAAGGGAAATAAAACCTTTTCGAGTTTTATGTGAATATAATAAGTCAAGATTTTGTCCATGACACCTTTGATGTAAGGAAGAAAAGTTTTCGTATGATGAGGGTCTTTTTTTTGTCTTTATAGAGGAGGGGTCTGGAATCTTCAAGAGATATCTCAGTCCAGGACGCCGCCTGACTGACCTTAGTGCAGGATTCGTTCTTTGTACTCCCGGCAATAGTTCCCGAGGTACTTTAAAAAGCCCTCTCGTCGCCGAGTCTACGCCGAACGCCTACCTGCTAAACCAGACCTTCCTCTGTCATCCAGCGATCCGGACGCGGAATGGCCGCTGTAAGGCTGGCATCATTTCCAAATAACTACCTTCACTCATTCATTCTCCATTCATCCACATCCACACTCCATTTAACAGCAAGGAGGCTTTCTGTCTCGTTTCAGATAGCGCGTAGAAGACCCTTATCGCTTCTAGTACGGCATCACTCCCAGACGGGCATTTCCTACTTCCCCACAGTCTGACTTCCGCATTCTAACTCATACAGTCTGACCTACTTTTCTAGCTTCAACTTCCAGTATCTTTCCCTCTTATCTCTGCTGTTGGTCCAGCTGTCTTTCTTCCTCTTAATCGTAATATTAATTCTTGTAGTAGTAATAATTGTAGTAACATTTATGTATATATATATATATATATATATATATATATATATATATATATATATATATATATATATATGTATATACATATATATGTATATATATATATATATATATATATATATATATATATATATATATATATATATTTATATATATTCTTTTATATTAATTTTTGTTTTATTGACATTGCCGATAAAATTAGAGCTTTGTAATTATTATACTCAAGGCTGAAAAGTTTGTTCTTATTACTACCTCAATTAAATCGCTTGATTATGTTTACACTTAATGCCAATTATTTGCCTTAAATTATCTGATTCTCAAATAAACCCGTCCCTTTCCTTTACTCTTGTATAATTTTCTTGTATCGTTGGTTTCCTAAAAGTTCATAAAGGAAGTGCCAGCAATCAAATCATTGGAAAATCAAAAACAACGTTGATGCGTGTTTATATCGGTTGAATAGCGCAGTTTCGAAAGATGAAAGCTCCATCGTGATTAGTTAGTTAAAAGGAAAAGAGAAAATCTGTACGAGAACAGCCAAGTTGAGGCCGGAAGCGGATTCTACTGCTCGACTAGAAAGCAATATGAAAAGGCTTTGCCAATACCTGATAAAGGTATATTTAAACTAAAAATACGTTGCTACATAATTAGGTACTTTAAATAACCTTGTATATTCTATAAATAAATAAATAATTGATTTCAGAGTAAAGACAGCGGTTTAAGTAAAGGACTTAAACGTTTTAAAGTGTTTTGAACTCATGTTTAAGAGTCTCAATGCATCACTGGAGTTAAACAATTTTCTATTAGTTTTTTTTTCATTTTTGTTATTTTCACTATTTTTTACAAAAAATTTTTTATGTAAATTTTCTAGAGTTTCCCATATATATATATATATATATATATATATATATATATATATATATATATATATATATATATATATATATATATATATATTGTTATGATGTATTGTTTGTTTGAATGATGAGCAATGAGTATTTTTAATAATATAGGGTTTTTATCGCGGTTCTCAAAGAATTAGTTTGTAAGTACTTTTTTAAATTATCTTTATTATAACTATTATGGAACACACATATATATATCTAACCTAGCCAATGTAAATTTAAAATAAACTATCTTTAAATTGATACTCTTATAAAACTAATTAAATTCTATAGACAATGTAAAATTTAAACAAACTATCTTCAAAATTGAAATTGTTATGACATTAACTAAATTATATTAACAAAATTTTGTACCTTTCTTTCACTGAATGCCTAAATGAACTGTTTTCCACTATATAGATTCTAATCACCACTGAATGTCTTCGTACTTCGGTTATCCTTGTTTTTGTGAAATTACTTTTTCCAATTATCAGCTTCTACCAATTTAAGATATAGTTTTCTTCACCAGCATTTATACACCACCAGCAAACACCATTTATATTTATTCTTCTTTTCAATATACCAATATCCAATTATTATAAGTTGATTTATACTAATCTCCAATCATAATATAATTTTAATTCCTTCCAATGTCCATCCAATATTCTTCTAATATACTTTTATAATCTTCAATAATTATTTGTGTATAATTATAAATGTGCATTAAATATATGCATAATTTTTAATCTTCATTTAACTCACTATATTAAACAATTGGACTATTTGTACTTGATTCACTGACTCCAACTAACTTTCATATTTCTTCCTAAACTTTTCTGACTGACTTCTTGAAAATTCTGAACAATTTAGTTCACTAAATGTGTCTACTAACTTTCATAATGAACTGGCCTGACTTCTGACTAAAAACTGCCATCTTGAATCCAAATCACGGGTATTTATATCTTTTTGGATACTCTAGAATCATCTGGTAAGATATCATGTTCCATTCAGTTCTATTTCTTCGATATGGATGTTCTCGAAAAAAATATCTGTTCCATCCACCGACATAATCATTATTCCAGAATGTTCCAACATAAACACAGGTCAAATTCTGCACTCTGGAGAATTCGTTAATGTTCCATTGATAATTTTGTTGACATTTAGGCTTTTCAGATCAGAATAAACATTCAAATTAGTAACTAACACTCTAATTTAATAAAATACACAATTCAAACAATATATTATTATAACCCCACTTTATATTCGTATTATGATTAATTTCTATCTGTCAATTTACTGTATAGTTGGTTGCCTAGTCACATGGCTCACTTAAATATATTTACAACATTAAAATACAACTTTTTACAATTATTATATGCTAATTTCTTAAAAATGCCCTCGCATAAATATATTTTTATTAAATTCTCTAGTATATAACTTCTTAAAATAACCAAATACTTTTTTATATCTAATATTATGTAGTATATAACTTATAAATTATTTTCTATAAACAATATCATTTTAATATATATATATATATCGTGGGCATTCTGCAAAAACTGATTAAGTCAAATATCATGCTTTTGAGATAACTAATGTTGAATATTCTATATATTTTTTCTTTCCAGGTATTAAATGGTTGAAGTTAATGATTCTAAGTAGCTCTAAAAATCGCATTAACCTTTTTTTTTCAAAAAAAAAAAATTGACTTGGTTACTTTTTAATGTAGAAATTTGCTTATATTGAAATCATGGCCACAAAAAGATTATTGTTGATCAATTATAAAACACAAAGAAAATATTTTTAATAATTTATTTATTTACAGTGTAAGGCTGATGTTTCAAATAAAAACATTTACTTAATTTTTTTAATTGAAAAATGACAACAAAAATGTGAAAGTTTCTCTGCTTCAAGTATCTGAATGCGAATCGGACAAGTAGAACTAATCCGAATCCGAATCGGACAATACTGATTGTTCTGGAGCGACATCTTTTTTTCCACTCTCTGATGATATTGACTGATACCAAGCATGGAATTTAGAGGGAATTATTCCTGTCTTACATAATTTTCGAAGATCCTGCTTTTTAAGTGTAGAAATAGGAATTTCTTTGGAGTATAATAGTTGAATTTCTTTTATAGGATGTACAACTCGTTTATTACGTCCACCTGCATAGAACATAAGAAACTCTGGATCACTATAGTTATACTTAAATAATATATATTGCGGTTTATCTGCTTAATATCGCATATATTTAGTTTTAAGCCAATTAATACGATTTCCATTTTCATCAATGGTTCTATTTTTAAGAGTATACAGATTCCACGAGATTTTTTCCAAGGATCTAGAATAAAGACCAGGCCTACTTAAAAAACCTGATGGCATCTTTGCCGACTCTAAAACGGAAACACTAGAGCTCTTAGTACAGAACCACTTACCAGGATCAACAAATATTGATGAGCAGATTCAGGTTAAGAACCTAGAAACACGCCCTATGAAAGATAACTGAGAATTATTTGAAATAGACATTAAACCCAAGAATGTAAAGTGGACCATATTTGCTCTATTGAAATCTCCAAGGGTGGAAGGAATATTTAATAACAAAATTTTTACTAACAAAATATTGGACATTGAACTGCGACAATTGGCTATTACGACTTTTTGATGTTTTAGTTTTACCTATACGTTTTACAACATACAATTTTGAAAATTCAGTTACTAAACTAAGCACGGTGTCATAAGGATAAATAGATTAAATATGTAGTAGAAGAAATAGCGCGAGAACAAGGAGTTATTGTTGTAGTTCGATTGCCGCCATACCATTGTGAGTTAAACCCGATAAATAAAATATATCAAGCATCTAGTGAAAGATGAGCAGAATATGTGGAACCTTGATAACTTCATTGAAATTACCATGGAAACAGTATTTGTGGATCTAGGCGAAGTTACTACTGATGAATCTGAAGATGACATAGATGACTCAGGTTAGATTATATATATATATATATATATATATATATATATATATATATATATATATATATATATGTATATATATATATATATATATATATATATATATATATATATATATATATATATTGAGAATTCCTATCCATCCTCCCTCATTAATAAATACCTTTATTTACAAAGCTATGGTTCCTTTTTAAACGACATACCCAATGGTGACCAACTTAGAATAATATCAAATAATTCCATTAATAACATTGTTCTGCCTAATACTGTACTTGGGACTCCAACCACCCATTACTCATTTCTACCTTATTTTTCTCAAGTTGCTGAAAAACTTATTAAATTGTATAAACATAATAACGTACCTGTTAAAATTGCAGTTAATAATACTAAGACTGTCAGAAATTTGTTTTCTAAAACAAAAACACTCTTGTCCCTTCTGTAACAAGTTAATGTCATCTATCATATACCTTGTGCTGAGTGTGACTTATGCTACATCGGGCAGATAGGGAGATCACCGAGAGGGCGTCTTACGACACACCGCAGTGATATTAACTTATCTAAGCATACTTGTGCTCTTGCCCAGCATGCTATTAACTCTAAACACAAAGTGGACTTTAATGAAGTTAAGATTCTTGGCAATGAACGTAATCTCGTTAAAAGGCAGTTTTTGGAAATGTGTTCAATACTTAAACACCCTAACGCTCTTAATAAGAGAACGGACATTAGTAACTTGAGCCAAATTTATCATGCATTAAATTGCAGAATTAGGCTTATGTTGTTTACTTTAAAATTGTCTCCTAAGGTGTATGTTCTATCATATTTTCATATTAAATAATTTCAAATAAAAATAAAATAAAACATTTTCTTACGTTATTTAACTTAGATTCATTCAACTTACATTTTATTGATTATTTTGTCAATGTTACATTCACATATGTGAAATAATTGTTTCTGATCAAACAGCTTAATGAAATATTATAATTAAAATTGATTCAAAGAATCTTTATTAGTCTCAGTTCCAAATGTTATGAACCTTGGACTGTTGGAAGTTGAATCAATCTTCACCTGTTGGCTGGCTATTCAGCCACAACGTAGATTATTTAAATACGCCTTGCTGTTCTGTCATATCTTGACTTTAAGGCCACTGTCTTGTCTCGTTGGTTGGCGTGGTTTCTACTTGTTACTCTCATTTCAGCGGCAGCAACTTAGAAACTTAACGAGCGGTAACTTTATTATATTTTTAAATATCACTATAATTCAATCTAATCAATTGAATAATGTTACCTAAAGTTAAAATTAAATTTAACTAATAATATACTGTTGGAAGTGCATCTTATGATCTTTTAGTTCTCTGCAAATTATTGTTTTTCACTTAAGTTCTATACATATTTTTTATATACATGTACAATTACCACATGGTATTTTGCTGTGCTAAGTTTGAACTAATTTGTAAACTGTATTTGGTTCCAATAATTGTTTATACAACATAATCTTATAATGTCCACTGTCGTAAGCTTTTTTACATATTTAATATCATTGACTGCTACATATCTTTTTGAGGTAACACACTTATAATAACTTTTCTATGGATGTTTGGTTTTTCATATTCTTCTTTTTAGATGAACTGATGATGCTTTCTGATTAGAAAGCGAAACGTCTTCAATAAATAGATGAAGTAGCCACCTTCTTTGTCTTTTTTTTTTTCTCCACTTTGACCGAAAAACCCACCACTCTTCGAGTGTTCCTTAATTTTTATATATATATATATATATATATATATATATATATATATATATATATATATAATGTTATTTTTTATTTGAACATATATATATTTTATGAAAATAAATATTCAGTTAAGGTTACATTTATTACTAGTATTGTTTCGTACCAAGAATTATTTTAGTAATTAAGTTTTACCTGTGCTAAAAGATATACAAACTATTTATGAGAATTATTAACAACCGGTTAACCTACAAATTGGACAATTACCAACCGGTTGAACAGGCTGGCTTCCGCAAAGGATATAGTTCATCAGACCATCTGCTGACAATGAAAACTTTGATAGAGACTGGACAGATAGTGGACTGTAAAAAGGCGTTTGATAGTATCGAGATGTGGGCCATAGAACAAGCTATTAATAATTGTAGAATAGATTCGAGATATAGGCAACTAATACATAATATATATGAAAATGCAACTATGATAGTACAATTAGACGAAAATACAAATCCCATCCCTATTAAGAGAGGAGTGAGACAAGGAGACTTAATATCGCCAAAGCTTTTCAACCTAGCCCTAGAAGACGTCTTCAAAACTACAAATTGGTCAACCTATGGCATTAACGTTAATGGCAACAAGTTAAACCACCTCAGATTCGCTGACGACATAGTGATTATAGCGAGCACATTCGAGGAACTGCAAATTATGATGGGAGAACTAGCAGCCAGCTCCCAATACGTCGGCCAAAAAATAAATATGAAAAAAACAAAAATATTGACAAACACAGATGACCCCAGACGTATAACTATAAATGGAAGTAAGATAGAACAAATCCAGGAATATATCTATCTAGGCCAAATCCTGAGACTTGACAAAGAGAACCAAAGTGCGGAAATTACCAGAAGAGCAAGACTAGCATGGGCAGGATTTGGAAAACTTAGTTGGATACTTAAGCACCGCAAAATACCCCAATACTTGAGGAGCAAAGTGTTCAACCAATGCATCCTTCCTATCATGACATATGGATGTCAAACCTGGACCTTAACCAAGGCAAACATGAATAAACTAGCCAGAGCAGAAAGAACAATGGAAAGAGCAATGTTAGGTATACGACTGTCAGATAAAAAGAGGAACGACTGGGTAAGATCCAACACAAAAGTCGAGGACATAGCAACAAAAAATTGCCAAACTTAAATGGAGCTTCGCGGGCCACACTGCTAGACAAAAAGACCAACGTTGGAATACTACAATACAACATTGGAGACCTTGCGAAAGTAAACGACCAAGAGGAAGACCACAGATGAGATGGGTTAATGACATTAAAAGAATAGCCGGAACAAATTGGAAATATGTTGCTCGGGATAGAGACCGATGGAAGGAGTTGGGAGAGGCCTATGTCCAAACATGGACGACAGACGGCTGAGAAGAAGAAAAAGAAGAAGTGCTAAAAGTTACTAGACGACCCTCTTTCTAATCCCATGTCATTAAATCTGATTTGACAAATTAGAAATTAAATTTCATCCCTGAATCAAGTTTCTTAATTTAAACGGGTAAAGAGTTTTTCCCAAAAAAATATATTAGTTTTCTTCACCTAAGGCATCTATTCAAAGTAATAAAATAATTTTTATGACAATCAATTCGTTTTAAAATTCTGATTATTTTTTTAATAATAACCGCACGCCTATGACTCGTCGATTTCCTTTCCCCTCAGATCCGCAAAGGTCTAAATTGAAAATATGAGTCACATGCTACAATTTTGGTACTGTAGTTTAGAGGAAGCAACGCTTAAAATTAGATGAATATGAATTTATTGCAAGATTTAACTAAAGAAGTTGACACTGTGTAGGTCTACATGTAGAGAAAGTGACTCCTTACAAGAGAAAAACATTTTCCGAACTATTTTCGATATATGCCCATATACGTTCCATTTATATTTAATTCAAAATGAAATATGAAGTATTAAAGTTTTCAAGCAGATCAGTTTGCTGCAATAACGCAACGATCCAACATTTTTCTTTTTATTTTCTTAATTTTCTTTCAATTTACTTGGAATACTTTTTCGAGTCTATTGAAAATTTATTAGAAATTCCTTCTAAACTTCTTGAGTAAGGTTTATGAGATGTAACTGCCTGTTATCTTGTAAGTTTCTTTAAACTTTTTTCTCAGAAATGAGAAAAACAAAAAGGTCTTTAAGCAAAATGACTAGACATACTTTAATTAAAAATAACTTTTATTAAAAAAATTGTTTAAATTGTTAATTATATAGATTGTTTTACTAAGAAGTAACATAACCAAAAAATAAATAATTCTTTTTCTCTTCTCTTCACGCTCTAGCGTGAAGGTCAACTCTACAATACTACATTAGTCTGGGAGCTTACTCTAACAGTATTTATTTGATTAAAGAAAATGATAAATAATTTCAAAATGTCACCTTGTTTTATTCATATTGACCATACATGTTATACTTCTTTGATGTCACATTATTGGGGAACTTTCAAAAATATAAAATGATATAGGGTATTATATTGAAAAAAAAAATACTAGCCTTAAGTTAATTACACTGCATATTTACACTTTTATTTTGAGAACGTACAGTTAGGTTCAAAAGTTGACGTGTCCCTTTGTTTATTATCATTTTCTACAATATCGCCAAAATAATTATATTCCATATAAGATTTCCACACTGTCTATTATGTAAAGCGATAGATGAAAATACCTAGATTGTTGATGAAACACAATTTATTATTCATTTTTTATTTATCTGTTAGTAATTGTTTATCAGAATTATACGTTCAAAGTAATGACTTCGGTTTTTGTTTCACCTTCAGCAAAAATTATTTAAGTTTTATTGTTCATTAGCTTCAACACAATTTATTTCTTTGGGACGTTTATCAAGGCAAAGCAAATTCGCAACGATGACATTTATAGCTATTAAGCTAATTCTAATAACAAATTAATTAGCCAAGAAATAAAATACATCAGAACATTTGTCGATCATAAATGTGTCAGCTATGTCTTGTTAACCTACTCTTTGTGTTTAAAAAATTATTTTCCTAGTGATCACCCATAAACAACTTGTTTGGAAATCTAATTTTCATTTAATATGTACTTAATTTTCATTACAACTTGCATCACTTTTATTTTTAATATTATCATTGTTTTGTTTAAACCTTATTGAGGTCGCTGGTTAAATGATTAGAATAATAACAAAAAAAAATGCAATCTTTTGATTGTGAATAAATTAGCAATTAATTTAAATATCACGAAAATACCTGGCGTAACTCATTACAGCAACTGTACAAAGAAAAAACACTCACCTTTTAAATATGGTGTATTAATTGTAGCAAGTAGTAGAAGAGTAGCTAAGGAGAACCGAGGGCGGCACCGAGGCAGAAAGGACGTTCGTGTCTCCGATAAACTGGAAATGTTTACAGTACGCTGTCTCGATTTAATCTCATCTGTTCCCTTGGTATGGGAAAGGTACAAACTCTCTGACCACTCCTCTTAGGTAGTCTGTAGGTTAGTGGGGCAACTTCATCCCCATAAATCAACGCTATTGTATTGCGCTTTTTAATGGCGATAATTTACAATAAATGGTTCACAGAAATTTGAAATTTTGTAGCGTTTTCTGTGCTTCCGAGGCATTTAACAAATAAAGGCAAGTGAATTTCTTTGAACATAAAAACAGATTACCATGTGTTATCCAGTTTGACAATGAGAACTTACTGAATAGAAGAAAATAATATACTATAATATTTTAAAGTAAATAAGTAATTACAATATATATAATTCATATAATCATGTTATAATACAGTAATAAAAATATTAAATGTAAAATATATAAATAAATACTAAATACCTACTTTCCAAAACAATCACTATATACTTGTTTTCCTCAAATATTAATCTGATGGTTAATGCATTCAGTTTATGCTGGGTCCCTTACTTGGTGATGATGTTGGGATCCAAGTTTGTCTGATGGTATAATAATTTTTCAGTACACCAGAAGGCTTTTAATTTTAAGTTTACATCACGCATATAAGAAGACAATAGAGCAGACCTTTTCAGTTTCTAAAGATTTTTTTATTATATCGGTTATTCTGTGAACTTATAGGGTCTGTTATAGGGTACTTATTTCTACACTCATATGGATATTTTGCATAAAAACTAGTATTATAGAAATAAATAAATCCCCTGTGGTAATCCGTAAAGATCGTTCCTTTGGTGATCCGTTTTTAACAAAAAATGAAGGGATACAGTTAAAGTTATTATCATTTTCGTGGTCTTCTTACTAATCGTCTTCCTATTGCGGAACCGTCTGTTGCCGTCTTTACTACTTTTTATTGCTCCACATTGTTTTATTCAGGCAACCAGCGGCTTTGTTTGTTCTATTCACTTGATCTTCCACTTCTGTTTCGAGCTTTCCTTAGCTAGATAATGTGATGCCTAGATATTTAAACTCCATCACTTGTTCTGTTATTTGACCTTCCAGCTGAAATTTACATCTTAGTAAATTTGCTGTTATTTTGTCTTTTTTGGGGAAATTAATATGTTAAATTTTCTGGCGGTGATTTGTTTAGAGAAACTTTTAGTTCTTTTTTTCTATTTAGTTTACTCTTGGTTCCAAAATAATGTCTAAAATATAGAATATACGTACGGTTTTCAGATAAGTGCTTTGTTACTAAAATGTTCGCGTGTTATTAACCCATTTCAGTAACTCATTATAGTAATCCGTTACAGTTAAATTGGCATAAAAAAGCCTTTTAACTCGTTCAGGTCAAACTCATTCTTTTTAAAATAGTTACCTCTGAATTAGACTCAAAAACTTTGGTTTATAAAAACGTTTTAGAAAATAACTTTACTCTGAATTTCTGGGTTAGTTAGTTATTTATTAAAAACATGTCGTGAATTATTACAACTGATTTGTTGATTGGAAACTATTTCAATTATATACTTTAGTTACAGTAATTAGATATACCACTTAATTAAATTTAATTCTGTTGCTGCAAAGAAACATTGCAAAGAAAAGCTTCAAATCGAAGTTTTTAAAGTAAATTCCTTAACGTGGAATAATACGATTCATATTTCTTTAACAAAGCAAAGCTTCCGCTAGCAGCAAAATTATATCTTAAATGAGAACAATACTTTAACACACCAATGTTAATAAAAATACTTTTGTCTCTTCGTGTAATGGTTGTCCATGCTTGTTAACGGCGGTATTTTTAAAGTCCCTCTATCTTCAATAGATAACACAAATTGTCCCATAGATAAGGTATAGAGGATTCATTGTCTTCGGTTAGGTGCATCTAATCCATATGTGAGAACTGTATGGATCCATATGCTTAGGTAGACTCTCTCAAAAATTGCTTTTACTTTAGTTTGTAAGTTGTTTTATTTTTCCTATTGCCGCTATTACGTATGTTATGACCTTTGCAGTTCTTGACCTGGTTCTTGTTACAATGTCAGCTTATGCTAAAATTTGTACTTATTTAATATATATAATTCCTCTGCTGTTTAAATTAGCGTATCGAATAACTTTTTTTAAGGTCGTATTGAAGAGCTAGAATGTCAGTCCGTCACGTTGTCTATGCCCCCTGTGTATTTCAAAGGAAATTGGTGAATCATTCTCAGTTCTAACTGCATCGTCGTCATCGTTACATTTATCATGTTTTTTTTCTCATGTTATTGTACGGTTTTACACTCAACAAGCAGATAATATAAATTTTTGTTGAACTATTATGCTTTTTCAACAATTGGGCATAAAGTAAAGATTAGTAGTAGAGCGGCTTGACCTAAAACCTTCCCTTCGCTAAAGCCTTCAGTCTCTCATACACAATATTTATCTCAAGATTTTAGCATTTTTGGTTCACCCTGTATATTGTGGGAGCCGTAAATAGTTTATATTCTTTTTGCGTTTCTAAGACCTAATCTAAAGATTTTTTAATCTGTTTATAATAAGCAGATTGCTCTTTCGATGAGAAATATTGTCTGATTAAGAATTCGTTTGATCTCAGTTCCGCCTCTAGAAATTTTAGAAAAAATTGGCTGAATTGCCAGATCGTCTAACTGCGCATGGGATAAATAAACGTCAGCTTGAGAATATTTCCGACTTCACTCGCCAGGACAATGAACTTTGTAATGCCTTCGCCTTTCACTTCCATGTTAACGATGGTAGAGGTACGATGTGTGGAGTCCCCCAGGAGGGCTGTTTGTTTTTCTTTTGTACTCAAGTTCACACAGTAGACTGTTCACAGGACTGGTGCAATATGCTCCAAGATCAAGTCTAACGGCTGAACTCTGAAGAATATCCAAAGTTTTGAGCAATGTTTGGTTTGCTGAGTTGTACACAACACATCTGTAGTCCAGTTTTAATTTAATTAAAGCTCTATATAAATTTATTGGAGTTGAAAAATCTGCTCCACAATTTTTATGTGATACATATTTTATAGTGTTTCATCCAGCTTAGCAAGATAGTTTTAGCGAGTAAATATGACTTGTCCAGCTAACAATTTTATTTTTTTGGTATATTCTTTTGGAGAATTGTATAAAATAGGTTTGGGAGATAGCTTTTGTTTTTGTGGTGGAAAACTGGAGTCCAATATTTTTAGACCACGATCTAATGGACTTAAGAACTGCAGTAATGTGATTATAAGCAGATAATATGTTTTTATTTCCTGCTACAATTACCATCAATTAACAACATAATAAAAATAGCGCTAGGTTTAGATTCGACCCCTTTGGAATTCCATTTTCCTGTAATTTAGATTTAGATAACTGGTCATTGATTCGAACTTGGAAATATTGTTGCCGTAGAAAGTTTAAATAAAAGCAAACATGCAACCGTGAATCTTCCAATTGTGGAGTGTAGTTAAAATATCACAGCGCCACACTGTATTAAAAGTCTTTTTACATAAAATAATCTAGCTAAACATTTTTGATTGTATATAAATGACTCTGAATTTCTGATTTCAATGATATTAAGTTATCTAATGTTGATCTATTTTTTCTAAATCCACTTTGTTCGGGTATAATAAGATGTTTATGTTCAATATACTACATACGTCGATTGGCAATAACCTTTTCTAGCAACTTACACATTAAATTCGTGAGAAATATTGGTCTATATGATTCTGCTTCAAATTTAGTTTTACCAGGTTTGTATATTGGAACTATAATTGAGGAGTGTCATATTTGTGGGAAAATATGTATCCATATAAAATAAAAAATTGCAATAATAATTCTTGGCACAGGTATGTTATTTGGTCCTGGACTAGTATTTCTAATGGAGTTAAGAGTTTCAATAAATTTAGTATAGCTTATAGGATTATTTATTGATGAAGTGTCACTGATTAATGGATTATTTATTGATGAAGTGTCATTTATTAATGGTATTATTTTATTTTCATTAAATCGTTTCTTATTTAAGAATTATTCTATTGAATAGTTTTCATCACTGGAAGCAGTTCAATATTGATTTGCCGTTATTTCAAATATATAACATTAAGACATAAATGTCTGGTTGTCTTTAATTAAGTGTGAATTTTTTCCAGATATACTTCTAATCATGTTCCAGATTTGACCAATTGAGTAGATTGATATTGATTTCTGAAACAAACGTCTGCCATGAATCTTGCCTGCTCTTTTTAAAAATAAATCTACATTTAGCCCTTATTCTTGTAAAATCCAAATTATTTTTAACAGTTTTATATCATTTATATCTGGTAAAAGGCGATTTAGATTCTCTCATTGCCTGTTTGCACGCATCGTTCCACCATGGTACAGGTGAACGTTTTGGATAAAAAGCTGTTTTTCTTGAAACTTTATTAAACGACTTTATTTGAAACGAATGTTTTCTCGTTAATGTCTTGTTCTGAGATCATTTCTCTAAGATCCATAGCTGATGAAGAAATATATGTTGAAAACAGTGTCCAGTTGACTTTATTTAAGGACCATTTGGTGATGTATGTATTGTGCTAATGTTACAACTCATTGTTAACTAAGATGGCAAAGTGATCACTTCCATATGTATCAGGTAAAGCGTTCCATGATAAACTAGGTTGCAAGGTTGGTTCATAAATTGAGTAATTAATTGCTGAAAACTCTCCTGTTGCTGCATTATACCGGGTATTCCTGCCGGCATTGCCTGCAGTGGCGCTATATAAATTGCCTCTATAGAATCATCTGTCTCGTCGTATTCTCCAAAGGCTATATCAATAGCTTCTTGAACAGTCAGGCCTCTTTAAAGAACTGCAGCAAAGCCTCTGAAATAAAAAAGCATCTGAAAATAGCAAATTAAGTTATTTATTAATTACGTAAACAACAAGTTTTTTACTAGAAATTTGTATATTCATGAAAAATTTGTTCTCAAGTTCTCTTCGTGTCTTCATAAATCTTTTTTTCTTTTTGACTGATTTTTTTCTCCTTATCCTTCCTGCAATATTTATTGCACGTTCTATTTAAACTCTTGATCGCTTTTATTAAGTTATATTTTATGGTTTTGAGATCCATATCAATAATATATTTAGATGTACTATATAAATACAATAATGAAGGGGAATGTAATGAATTTTTTAATGGAAGTACACGTAACATATAATATATACAACAGATCTCGATAAGTTTTAAAAAAACTTAACATACAAGAAGTTATTCTTCTTCTTTAGATATTTGGTTTTTATAAAGCAAATGCAAATATACCGACCGTTTTATATTATGAACTAAACATTTCAAATTACAATTTCTTAAAGTTTTGTGTTCATATACTCGAAAGTTCTACCAAACTCCGTTCATCTATTACACTTCGGGATGTTTGGAAACAATCATTTTCCAACCCAGTTCTGTTTAAAACTTTAGTAATTTAATTTACATTTTAAGTATACTAAAAACTGTCCAAAATGCTCGAATTAAAGAAAGTATTGGAAATGACGGGAAAGAGAATTAGATAGAAGCAAACTTTTTTGTGAACTTGGTGATGTTTTAAAGTAATAATAAATAATAAAATTATTACTTTTTTGCATTGTCGAATAATAGGTTATATTTCAGTTTATATTGCCGGAAATATTTTAGACAAAAAATGTCATCATGCTCTTTGCCTTTATCTCTAGGCAGGGTCGGCTTCCCTAATTACATTTCTTCATAAGTTTTTATCTTGGGTCATATCAATATTAACACCATTTACCGACATATCCTGCCTAAGCGTCTACCCATACGTTTTTTTTTTTTTGTCTTCGTCTCCTACTACTTCTAGAAACCCGCAGATCAGCAATTCTTCGTATTGGGTGATTACCGTATCTACGTTAAACATTAACAAACCATCGTAACCTATGCTCTCTCATCTTGGCAACAATTTTTAACACCCTTAGACTTCCCATAATATACTTATTCTTAATTTCATCCTTTTTTGTCACTCCACTCATCCATCTAAGCATTCTTATTTCCGCCACATATATTCGTTGTTTCCCTTTCTTTTTAACTGCCCAACATTTAGTTCCATACATCATAGCTGGTCTTATAACTGTTTTATAGAATTTTGCCTTTAGCTTTATTGGAATTTTTCTGTCACACAACATACCACTCGCTTCCTTTCACTTCATCCATCCAACGCTAATTCTACTGCATGCATTTTCATCTATTCCCCCATGACTCTGTAACACCGATCCTTGGTACTTCAAACTATTACTTTAAATGCACATCCCAAATATTCTGTTTTTGTCCCACTAAGTTTTAAACCTTTTTTCTCAAAAGTTTGTCTCCACTGTTACAGTTTTTATTTTAAGTCGCTTTCACTATTTCCTACTAATATTACTTTATCAGTATACATTAAGCTCCACTAAATATTACCCTGTAGTTTTACTGTTACTTGATCCAGTACTAATGAGAATAAATAAGGACTAAGCACCGAGCTTTGGTGCAATCTTACTTTCACATGAAATGTATCAGTCTCTCCCACACTTGTCCTAACACTAGTTGTTACTCCCTTATGCATGACTCACACAATATTTACATATTTATCGGGAACTCCTTTCTTATTGACTGTCCACCACATATTCTCCCGAGGAACTTAATCATTTGCATTCTCAAGATAATATATATAATTTTCCAGCATATATTCCTGGATTCTAAGTTTGGTGTCATTAGAACATGGAACTTTATTCGGCCTACGACTGTGGTAGCTGGAATTGTCCATCACAATAACATTGTTTTGTGCTATATTTGGCCATTACTTCGTTGAAAGCCAGTTCTCAAATAATTCTGACGTAGTGTCAACATGATAGTCGACACGGAAGTCCTTAATGTTTTTGCATGGCAAAGCTAAAGCATTAGGTATGAAACCATTTTTATTCCTGCATAGATTATTGTTATACGTTTTTCTTTATTTGATGAAGCTTTTGTTGTAGCCCGTCCCATCCAGATGAACAATTTATCTTCCACTTTCTCTGTATTTATGAATTTGAATTAAAAATTCCGTCCTCCATATTTGTAGACAAGCAGATTCCATAATAAGTTGGCGTTTATCGACCGTTTTTATTTTAATCAATGTTTTAGAAGACATTGCCTTATTGTCTCACTGCAGCACTTGATTCATGTGTTAACTTTCTGCCACATATGCATGATGGTTTTTAACGTAAGGATCATCTATTATCCATACATGTTATAAATTTTTCTTCTAATGATGTCCACATCACTCCGGTCTAGTTTCCTACACATATCAGCGTCTTTTCTTTTTCTTCTACTCACTATCGGTTGTTTTGTTATTGACCACTGTCTTCATTGGTCTTTGTGTTAAGACTGCCGCTTCCGTCGCTGCGTTAAATTATTTGCAGGTTCTGAAATTTGTATTTTTGATTAAACAGTAAGATAGAAAAAAATATATTGTAATACATAAAATTTAATGCACGAACTGGAATTTATGAAAGAAAATATTTTTTAAACCTCCAAAACGGTAACAATTCAGGTATATTTTTTCGATCCCGATAATAATCTAGCTTTTTAAAAAAAGGGGATTATAAACAACTCGTCATTATAACCTCATTACGTCTTATCAGTGAAAGTCAATTGAAATAATTTCTTGAAATGGTTTTATTTTTGACATTACCTAAAGCACCAATCACGATATATTTAAAATCGTAATTATATTTTCTGACTTCGAGAATAGGCAGACCAAGATAATATTATGACAATTTCGTTATTTGTTTGACTTTGTTCATAAAGGAAGACAATTAGTGTATAAAACAATATTATTTAAAAACGTTTCGTCCGTGGGAAGAGCCTAGTACTTCTCGTAAAGTTGTTGATAATAATAATGCCGAAAGAATAGACGTCAGTGTTAAAACACCCGTAAAGCGCAGTGTTTTGTCAGTTGACACAAAAAAAGTGATATTTGACGTTTACACTACCCTCCTTGAACGAGGAGTTTCCAAATTTAATGCAGTGAAGGAAGCGGCAGCTTTAACACTAAGACCAATGAACACAGTGTATTCCATAACAAAACAACCGATAGTGAGTAGAAGAAAAAGAAAAGACGCTGGTATGTTTGGGAATCTAGACCGGAGTGATGTGAAGATCATTAGAAGAAAAATTTATAACATGTATTAAGAACAGATGGTCCCCACGTTAAAAACCATAATGAAAAATTTGCAGAAAGATGACACATCAGTCAAGTGCTGCAGTGAGAAAGTAAGGCAATTTCTTCTAAAAACCGGCTGTAAAATAAAAATTATCGATAAACGCCAAGTGATCATGGAATCTGCTCGTCTACAAATATGGAGGACGAAATTTTTAATTCAGATTCATAAATACAGAGAAAGTGGAAGAGAAATTGTTCATTCTGGATGAGAAGTGGTTTGACACCCATGTCATTTCAAAATTTAGTTGGGCAGATTCTTCTGGTCGCTGTACAACAAAAGCTCCATCAAATAAAGGTAAACGAATTACAATAATCCATGCAGAAACAAAAAATGGTTTTATACATAATGCTTTAGCCTTGTCATGCAAAAACATTAAGGACTCCCGTGTCGACTATCGTGATGACACCATGTCAAAATTATTTGAAAACTGGTTTTCAACGAAGTTATTGTCAAATATATCACCAAACCGTGTAATTGTGATGGACAGTGCCAACTACCACAGTCATAGGCTGAATAAAATTCCATGTTCTAATGACACCAAACTTAGAATCCAGGAATATATGCTGGAAAATGATATATATTATAAAGGGAATTAATCTAAAAAACAATTACTTAAAACTTTAACATAATTTTCTATCAGAAAACAATATTATAGCGACAGTTTGGCGGAATAAATAGGTCATAGAGTACTAAGACTTCCTCCTTACTATTGCATGTTTAATCCTATTGAACACATATAGCATGAGCTAAAAGCATCGGTAAGGAGAACAAATGTTTCGCCCACCCTAAATTCATCTGTGGTTCGTCTCATTAAATTAGAAATGGAGAAAATAGCCAATAACAGCTGGAAAAATAGTGTTGCCGATGTTCTAAAGATAACAAGATATAAATACAGATAGGTTGCTCAAAGAAACAATTATTATAGATCTAGATAACGACAGTGATAGTGAAACTGACTTGTCCATGTATTTTTTTTAAATGTAAGTACTTTTTGAATTGTATTTATAAATGGTAAACTATCTATGGATACGTAATTAATGTAAATATTTTTAAATTCAGTTGATAACGGTATAGAACCAGCTTTTAGACACACCTCAATTTTGAAAATAATTTTCTAAAATATTTTTTCCTCTGTTCTTTTTGTACTCTATTTAGAAATGATAAAGTTTTTTAAATATGTGAATGTAGTGTATGTAAATATTTTTGCAACTATTATAACTTTATAAGTCAGAATCCAGAAATCTAGGCAGTAAATTTTTGGAAGTAATAGTGATGGTTCATTGCTATTGTAGGTCTTCCAATGGCGTACGAAAAATATCATAAGAAGTTACGACAAAGCTACTTGTATTAAATAAATATGTACCTATTTATAATTATGTTAATTTTAATATGATTATTGTTGACATTTGGGTTATTATATATATTAATATAATATACGTGGTGTTTGGTAACGAATGGCCATAACTTAATCTTAGATTCCTGAGATTAAAATAGGCCGATATAAACTAACTTACTTTAGTACGAAAGTTGATAATAACCAAAATAAAGGGGGTCAAAGTTAAACTTTTATTTTTAAATATTTCGTGATGGCCATGGGATAACAACAGGAAATTTGGTAAGCTGGAGTTTTTTGGGACGAGAAATCAAAATTCGCCACTAAAAATGATGAAGGACGCCACATACATCTTTCAGTGCTCGTTTAATACGTTCATTTTTTTTTATCTCCCACTCGACATACTTTTAGAATCAAAACTTTTATTCTCTTAATATTTTTACTTAGAAAAGATATACTACATCGCTGTACAACCCATTACTTTTTATTATTGTTTTATAAATTTGAATTAAATACAATAAATAGTAATTTTAGTTTCGAAGGTAATAGTTACACCTCCCTAAAACCGCGATAGTCGGTGAAGGTCGGCTACTCAGGTATTCAGTTGTTTTGCTATCGAAGTAAACAGTGGTGTGATGACGATGAGTAGAATACTATTTTGCTGACGTCACGTTGCCCAGCAACCGTCGATTCTATTCGTCGTTGCTACGCAACGTGACGTCAGCAAAATAGTATTCTACTCATCGTGGCCCCACCGCAGGACATGACTCACATATCGATTAGATTATCTAAGCAGTGAACACTTATTTTACTGTTGTGAGTAATATGGAAAGTGAAAGAAGTAAAAGTAAACGACGTCCAAATTTTTCGATGGGAGAAAAAACTATTATATTCAATGTGTATTGTGGACTCCGTGAAAGGAATAAAAGTATGTCGGTCAACGATGTAGTTACCCTGTGTAGTGATTTGACTAAAGTTTCGACGAGAAGTGTATACAGAATTGTAAAAAATTTTAAACAAAGTGAAGGCAAATTGAATGATGGACCTGTTGAAACCATTTAAACCAGAGGTAGAGAACGCATTCAGCTTGAAGATCATACCAAATATGCTATTCGGAGGAAATTCCATGCTTTCTTTTTTCGGAACGAAATCGCAACCTTAAAGAAAGTTTTAATTTCGATAATTCAATACCCAAAATATCACGACGTGTTTTATTGCGAACATTAGAACAAATGAACATTAAATATATAAAAAGAAGCAGGAATAGTGTTGTTTTAGAAAAAGATGAAATTGTTTTGTGGCGGAGAAATTACTTACAAAAAATCCGAGAGTATCGTCCTGAAGGACGAAAAGTATACTATTTAGATGAAACTTGGCTAAATCAAGGTCATACTGTCTCAAAGGTGTGGCAAGATTTGGAAATTAAAAGTCGTCGACAAGCCTTCATTGAAGAGCTTTCATAAGCTTTCATAATAACACATATAGGCTGCGATTCGGGTTTTTTTTACAACGGCTTGTTACTATTCGAATCCAAGAAAACCATCGATTACCATGAGGAAATGGACGCTCAAAGATTCGAAGGTTGGTTTTCAAATATTCTACCAAGCCTTGAAGCAAATTCTGTCGTTGTTATGGACAATGCGTCATACCACAGTCGACGGTTGGAGCCATCACCAACGACTGCCTGGCGAAAAGGTAAAATAATCAACTGGCTCTCTCAAAAAAATATACCATTTAATGACAACATGTTGAAAGTACAATTATTAAACCTCGCGAGGATACATATACCCGTTTTCAAGAAATATGCAGTCGATGAAATGGCTCGTGCAAACAACATAATTGTACATCGCCTCCCTCCTTATCATTGTGAGCTGAACCCTATCGAGCTTATATGGGCTCAAATAAAAAACCAAGTTGCAAGGGAAAACTTGAGTTTTAAAATGGAGGAGGTGAAGTGCTTGTTAGCTACTGCCATACAAAATGTCACACCTGAGTCTTGGAAAAATTGTATAAGATACACTATAAAAGAAGAAGATAGAATGTGGGACTTAGACACAAGAGTGGACATTTTGGTTGAACCATTAATTATCAATGTAAATAATACTGATCGCGATAGCTCTTCATCAGCCGACGAGTCGTCTTCATACGATGATTAATATTTTAACTTCCTGTGGAGGTCGAACCATTTTATTAAGATTACTTTCGTATGTAAGTAAGTTTGTTTTGTTAACCTAGTTTTCAAACTAAAATACATTTTGTACCAATATACTTTGCTCTTAAAAAAAAAATGAATACTTCTTATACTAATTAGGTATATTCGATTCGATTTATTTTATTTAATTATAATATATATGTGTGAGTGTTTATATGTTCACTAAAAGTAAAAGTTCACTTCATGTAATCGGCAAGTTCAGAATTGGATTTTCATAATTATGTAAATTAGTATATTTAAAATATAAGTAATTCCAACGAAAACAAACCTTTCATTGAAATAACAGCAGGGTAAATCTCTCTACCTGCCTTTTTGATAATCAATTTTTGTAACAAACAAAAAATGTCATTAAAAAAATTATAGTTTGTCATTAAATGTCATAGAAAGTTTCTTTGTTTCGTATGTTTAGTACAAAATTATGGAATTTGTAAGTAAGTGTTTTTTTGTGATAAGAAGTATACACTTCAAAGTTAAATATAAGTCTCATATCATATTATGTTAAGATTAATTTTTAAAAGTCACTGCAACAGTGTGAACGATACGCTACTGAATGCTAAGCTAGGAAGTCAATGAGCCATTTATCTCTCTCTATATTATGACAACGTTGATCTACTATTCCTTTCTACCGGTCCTAGAATGCTATGTTGTCATGTATGACTTTTACAAAGAATATTATTGTACTTTAGATGTTTTCTATATATAAGTATTGTATATAAATATAATATTATACATAAATATTGATGTTACAAAATACTTTTTATTATATACCTTAACAAATACAAAACGATCATTAATATGATAATTTTCCTGCATGTCAATGATTAAATGATAAATTGCTAGAATATCTATCATTACAAACTGGCAACGATGTTGTTAGTTTATCGCATTCACAGTTCGGAGAATTTACTGCCTACAAATTTGATTCTCAAGTATAGTAGACAATGATAAAGACCGGCTTTTAAACACACCTAAGAATCGAATAAGTAATGCAAATCGAAAATAAAAGTAAGATCCTGTCCAGAGGCGATCCCCGCTGCCTTACGGTAGACACTTATCGATAATAAATATTGATTACTCTCTTAGATTTCTGGTAGGACTGTACCACAAAGTTTTTTGACGTTTTAGTTTTCAGATTGGAAGATTATATCTTAATATGTTTAATCGTTTGATCTGTTCTTCGTTTATTTTGTCACTTATCAGTATTTAAATGGAATATTAGTTTTTCCTTTTAGTATTAACAAAAATTCAAATTAAAATTTTACTAAAATTTTTATTTTACGTTGTTGTAAAAAACGATAATTTTTATTGTTGAATATTTACTTGAAATGTCTCTAAATTGTTAAATTTTATCGGAGCTTTTACTCTGATTCATTAAACCACTAAACTGCATAAAGTCCTAAGTGGCTTTTACCCAGATACCTAAACCGAATCAACATGCTCTGGCTCGCTTCAGGCATTATAACCAGGTGTTTTGTACCTGAAATATTTGCTCGAAGGATCCGCTATTTCGTCGAATGCGTAGATACATACTGGAAATACACGGTAAGCATATCCCGGTTAACATTATTAAATCATAACGTTATTACGTCAAATTGGGCTTCTGGTTAAATTACATTAGTAGGAACGGTTCGGCAGATGTTAAGATTCTCGGTTACAACAATCCTGTGACGTGGAAAAGACAAGGTAAATAATTGTTTCATTAACTAACTAAATTTATTCCCTCTCTTTCTCTATATCTATTGAATAAAACTCCAAGTATATTCAACGTAACCAATTTATTTATTATATAGACGGTCTATCAAAGGCGATGCAATAATATTTGAACTGAAAACGAACATAAATTTAAATTAAAAGTCGTGGTAAACATGGTAAACAAAAGTACGCAAATACCGCCAGAATATTATCCTCTTACTCATTCTTTGAGCCCTTGAGAGTATTGCGATTGCGCCGATGGTACCTGCTGTAATCCGATTTCGACAAAGGTTCCTTTAAGCTATGGGCACGATTGCACTGGAAGCAGATTTAATCCTTACAACATGATAATAATTATTGGGTACTTACTTATAGCTTTAATATAATTAATTAGATGTATAGTTTGTTTCACGAAAAATGGTTAAGTGCTTAATGGTTACCTGAGTTGATCCTATTGTGTATACAAGAGTCTCTCAATAAACTACCGAAGTACACAGGGTGGCACTTTAGAAAGTTTGTTATTTAATATATTTCATTGGTAGCTGTGTAATACACGATTATAAAAATTTATTAAATTATTTCATATGGTATTTTCAGGTTGTTCAAGTGAATATACTTGATAATTGAACAATTTTTAACATGAAGAAAGTAGTTTTTTGTTCTACGTGAATAATTGTAGTATATGGATCTAAATTCAGAAAGGTACTTTCCTTCACACTTTTTACTGTCAGCAAAAAACTAGCGTATTTAAAAGTTTTTGCTCTTCCTAATCGGATATCGTTAAAAATGTACAGGAATAATAGTTCTATTTACAGTATATACATACAAACGAATACATAATGTACAAAAAATAGATGAATTGAAAAAAATATATAGAAAAATATATACAAGTTAATATTTACAAAAAAAAAATACCCAAAATAACCAAAATATATTTATGAATTCCTAAATACCTAATTATGTTTCGCTGTCGCTATCCTCTTCAAGATTAATAACAATTGGTTTAATTATGTGATTCAAAGTAACATATGAATTTTCTACGTTCATTACATGGCGTACTGAATTTTTCCAACTTTCTGGGAGATATCATCAACACATTTCCTTAATAATTCGACTACACTACCAGTTAAAGTCGGAGAAAAATGTTGTGACCTAACATTTGACTTTAGTTGGTGTCACATATGCTCTATGGGATTAAATAAACAATAATAGGGCGGAAGCCGTAACACTGTATGTCCCATGTCCTCGGCCAATGCGTCACAAACATATACTTTTTTAATAGAAAATGATTAACACTTCTAACAGTTCATTTTTTAAATAACTTTCTTCTAAATATATATCGTTTTCTAACAGGTAGTTTTGAATTTCAATTTTCGTGTTATTTGCACTTGGAGACTTGTAATTGTAATTGACGACTGTGGTCACTTGCATTGTCCATTACTATCACACTATTTTGAGGAAGGTTAGGTGTAAGACAATTCTTAAACCATTGCTCAAAAAGCTCTGCCGTTGTATCCTCATGGTAGTCCACGCAGGAGTCTTTAATGTTCTTTGCAGAAAGCCATAAGGCATTTGGGACCCAACCATTTTCTGATCCTGCATGTAAAATTGTTATTCTTTTCCCTTTGTTTGATGGAGCTTTTGTTTGACACCTGTTGGAAGAATCGGACCATCCTTTGGATGGTGTTTCATGAGTAAAACCATGTCTCGTCCAGATAAATTATTGGTCGATCTTCTGTACGGTACTTTCTTATGGAAGTTTTATATTCAGTACGCCACTTTTGTAAACGATGGGACTCCATAAGCACTTGCCTTTTGTCAATTGTACGATATCTGAAGCCCATTTTAGACAAAATCCTCCAAAGACTAATGCGGCTACAGTTTATTTGTGTATCATCATTAGTAAGCCGTTGTTTTAAAGCATCTAATGTAGGTATCCGTTGCTCTTTGTACATTGTGTAAATTTTTCGTCTTATTAAGTCCTTATCACTTTCGTCAATACATTTGGTAGAACCGGCATCCTTACGCTTCCTTCTTGACTTAATGGGATTTGATGTAATTCTTTTCACTGTGGTTAGAGGTATTTTCGTTAAATCAGATATTTCACTGGCAGCAATATTAGCAGTAAGTTCTCTTGTAAGTAAAGAACTATATATTGTTTTTACGATTTCTCTAGCGTTAGCAGATAAATGCTTTTTCTTTGCTGGAACACTGGAAGAAGCACCATCAATGTTTTTCCATGGACGCCACATAATGCTGTTTTATAGGTATAAATAGGTATAACACTGGTAACACTTGTAACACTTTCAACTAAATGAAACAAAAAGTATATTTAAAAATTTCTCATCAGTTTTATATACTTTTACAAATTATACAGAATAGAGGGAACCTGTATAATTATTCCAAGAAATACTTAACGATCAACAAATTTATTGTGGTCATTAAAAGATCAACCATTGATAATGAAACTCATTGTTAAAATTTTTACAACTTTATGAAATAAAATGTATTCTAATCGTTTTTATAAGTTTATACGATTTTTTAATAATTTTTATATTACCAGGAATTTATTATACAAACAAGATAACGACACTTCATAGTAGCTTCAATTTTACCTGAATACTTACCTGCTCAACTAATGTTGACTAAGCTGGGGTACTTGCGGTGGGGTTTTATTGCAATCATTAAGCACTCAACCATTTTTCGTGAAATAAACTATGCATACCTCAAACAATAGTAAGAAAAGTTTAGTATAATACATTCAACCAACTTACACCTCTAAACGATTAATGTTCGTTGTAGTTAAAGGCAAAGTAAACTGCACTGGAGTTCTCCGTAGTCTTTTTAATTAGTTACGTTGTTTAGAATATTTTTGCCTGTGTTATCAGTTAGAGTTAATTTGTATAAAATGAGGAGCAAAAAACCAAATGGAATTTTAAATATTATTGTTTATTTGGCTAATAATGGATGTATAAATATAATGGTTAACCTGCTGTACAATTATTTTGTAAATAACATTATAATAGTGTACTTACTGATTATTTAAATTTATAAATCATCATCATCGTCACTAAATTCACTACCGCTATCATTATGAAAATCTATAATCACTGGATTAATTTCTCTAATTTTATTTTCCCGGATCCACCACTCTTCTATTAATTTTTCACATTTATTTACAGTTTTGGCCCATATTTCTGGAGTTGCAGTTTTAAGAGCTTCTTGCCACATTTCCCTAACTGCATCGTCTCTGCATACACTGCATCCAACGTGATTATCATAATTGAAGGCGTATTTCGGAAATTTATATTATTTTTAACTAACCAATTTTTTATGGCTGGTAAAAACGAAAAAAGTAGTGTCAAATTCCAACGACGACTATTTCTTGATACGCTGTAATTAGCAGATAGCTTATCCAATGTGTCTACACCGCCTTTGGTTGAATTGTAAAAGTCGATAATTTGAGGTAATTTCTTTTCACCAGTTTCTTCAATTATAGTATCATCATGATGTAATGTAGGAAAGAGGATTACATTTTTTTACTTTTTTTGGCACATATAATATAGCCGTTATATCTTATTTGAAGGCAAATTTTGAACTGCGAATTTCCCTTCCTCGTGTGTTCAGAAGTGCTGTTGGAATTGGCCTTTTGTTTTTTCTAACTGTCCCAACCGATGTAAGATGATGAGTCTGAAGTAAATTGATCATGAGCGGATAACTGGCAAACCAGCTATTGAAAGTTTAGTACCAGAAACGGGCCCAATCAAACGTTCAACTATATTTTGTGGATTGGTACTTTGTCGGAAAGGTCCTTCTGGCTGCGTGCCGACGTAAACTTCCATGTTTAGACAATAGTAAGTTTTGGCATCCACTAACGCAAATACTTTTAAGCCATACTTCGCTGGCTTATTCGGTATGTATTGAAGAAATGACACACGTCCCCTGAACGATTACAGTTTTTCGTCAAATGTAAGATGTTGACTTGGTATATAGTGTGTCTTACAGTTGATAACGAGTTGATCAAATATACCTCTAATTGCTGCCAATTTGTCGATCTGTTTCCGTTCTACTCTATTTTGCACATTGTCGAATCGCAAACATTGCAACAAAATGGAATTACCATTGTTGTGACATTGTTGTTCGAATGAGATCAATACCGCTGCCATCAGTATTCCAAAGATTCGAAGTATTTTGTCGGATTGACTTGTAAAGCCTCATCAAATAGAGCAGGCCTATAACAGCTTTGATTTTTATTTTGTCAGTCTGTTTGACTAAATACTGATGTCGTGCATCGTACCGTAGGGTTTCGTCGCTAATTTTTACATTTGTATAGTCAATCATGTCATCTAACATTTCTTTTGTAAAGAATAACAACCAACAATCAAGAACACGCTGCTTCTCTCGTGCTATTCCTTTTACACCAGGTAAATATGTAATTAGATTGTCCGACCTTGTTCTCACTTGTTTGCTTTTTGGAAGCTTGAAACACTTTGATTTGTCTTTATCTAAAAAGTAACTCTTACCATTATTCTCACTACCACTTTCTGAACCACTTGAAAATTCACTTTCTACTTCAGCCTCCACTTCTTCAGAATCCTCCCTTTTGTGTGTTGTCTCTCCTTGAGCCCCTTCTTCTAATATGATTGTCTCTTGACTCTTTAATGCAGTTTGTTCCTCCTCAGATTCACTATCAATGAACGATTTATCATCATCAGAAATACTGCCAAACTCCGCCCATAAACATTTTAACCTTTCCTGCTCTTGTTCGTAAGACATAATTATTCTATAATTCAGTATCGCTGAAAGAAAAAGAAAAATCAAGTACATCTCAAAAAAATATCAAAAATATCATGTAAATTTACCCCTAACTAAAAGTTACAGTAGTGTACAGGGATATCACACACCCCAACTGTCTTTGATCAACTCCTAATTCAAACTGAAATTGTATGTACATCTGGTAACAAGGTCATCGTGAGAAAACATGTATAAACTACAGCTATCAGACGCTAGAAGGCGCTATTTCATCTACTTTCGATTTTATAGAAATAAAAGGAGTACCTGGGGTATGGTATACCCCAGAACACTAACCCAGGGTTAATAAAATATTGAATAATAAACATACTTAATAATAATTAATGGAAACTGCTTTATCTGAAACACTTTAGGTATGACAAGATAAAAATGTCAGTTTTTCTCCCGCGAATCACACATAGTGGTTAATGCGGTTAATAAAAAAAAACCGTAGGTCATTTTTATTTATTATATTTAGTATTTAGTAATACAATTCTTCATTCAATTGCTTTTAGGATATCTTGTTAATAAATATTTATTTAAAGAACATAAAAGAGGTGGAAAAAAAAGGAAAAAGACAGTTAAGATTTGATTTCACGTATAGTGGGTCTGTATATCCGCTTATGCGTATTTCACCCTAAAAGGGATCATCAGAGACGGATATTCACAGACGCTCTGAACGTGAAAATAAATCTTTCCTGTCTTGGGAAGCAACTCTAACATGGCTTCGTATGGGCGCAAATAGCGACATCTAATAATAAGCCATGTTAGAGTTGCTTCTCAAGACAGGAAAGATTTATTTTCACGTTAAGAGCGTCTGTGAATAGCCAACTCTGATAATCCCTTTTAGGGTGAAATACGTATAAGCGGATATACAGACGCACTATACGTGAAATGAAATCTTAACTGTCTTTTTCTTTTTATTCCGGTATACTCTTTATGAGTACTCGAAACCAATTTGCTAAGGACTTTTGCTTAGTTGAGGAGATATGTTGTGGATTGCAATTTTAGATTCCCCATGTCTCTAATAACATCTTTATCAACGTCTGTTTTGCCTTGCAATTCTTTCTCCAAATCTGAATTTGGTTTGGAAAAATATGTGTGTTATAATTGAATTTGAAACATGCCTTTTAAAAGTGGTAACTAGTTTATTTACTGCTTGGTAAGACACAATATAAAAACACGTTACGTTATACTCGCGTGAACATAAGTACAATGTTAGCGTGGGCATATATAATTTTTTTAATTTTCTCCATTTTTCGTGACATTATTTAAGATGTTAAGGTCAATGCTAAATTATTCAAGCAATTTAGCAATTAACTAATTTTACGGTAGGAAGTAAAAAACATAATGACTTTGAGTAACGTTGAGTTCATTAACTTTATAATAACGACAATCAATATGTCCAGATTCTAGTTAATAAAGCATTATAGTGACACTGTTTAAATAGTTCTTTTATTATTTGATCCAATAGTCTTCTTCTTCTTTTTTTCCTATGTTAGATCTATAACTTGTGTTTACTGGGTAATATTTAGTCTTTTTTGTGATCCGTTTGGTTTCAGTTCAGATACCTATTTCTTCGTCGTTCTCTTCCTCACGCCACTACATCTTTTTCGCACATTTCGTTCTTGCCTGATATTTTAGTCTCTTCCTCGATTCCGACCAGTTCTCCCTACTATAGATCTTAATATTTTCATCTAGTATATTCTGTTCACTAATCTCAGTCCCAAATGTCTAGTGAATTTGGTAATTATATTTTTTTTGCCAAGTATATTATATTTTGACATTTTGACAGCCACTATAACTGGCTGGAAATTACTATGCAGCCAAGCACACGTGCTCATAGGCAATATTAATTGTATTAACAAAATAAAAATATTTATATTTATAAAAAAGACCAAATACATGATAATAACAAAGAAAACAAATATACCAACAAACATACATTTGGGAAATATACTGATAGAAAGGGTTGATAAATAAAAAATACCTAGGAACCTGGATTTCAGACAATAATGATCAAACAACCAAAATAAGAGCCAGGATAGAAATAGCAAGAAATGCGTTTGTAAAAATGAAAACAATTCTCTGCAACAGAGAAGAGGTTCTAGATTAGAACTAAGAGTAAGAGCACTGAGATGCTACGTGTTTTTGATACTGCAATATCGACTTGAAAGCTGGACATATAAGCAAGAACACATAAATAAGTTACAGTCCTTTGAAATGTGGTGTTACAGGAGGATGCTTAGAATAGCATGGACACAGAAGAAAACTAACACGGAAGTATTGCGAGAAATGGGGAAAGAATGCGAAATAATAAACACAATAAAAATAAGAAAGTTACAATATCTGGGACACGTAATAAGGGGACAGCGATATGAAGTGCTAAGGTTGATAATACAGGGAAAGATAAGAGAAGGAAGAAGGAGAGTGTCATGGTTGAAGAATTTAAGGGACTGGTTTAAATGCAGTTCTATAGAACTCTTCAGAGCAGCAGTAGATAGAGTAAAAATATTGATGATGACATTCAACCTCTGATCGAGAGATGCCACTTAAAGAAGAAGAGTCAATATTTATTTATTTAAAAAATTATTTTGAGGAAATCATTTCCACAAAATTAGGCAGTCAATCAGAAAAGGTTAAGACAATGCAACATACTTTATTGTTGCTGACATTTTCGTATGATAGAACCAACATAAACCTTGGTTGTTTAGTATAAAAAATTCCCCATTTACTAATTTTCCAATAATCGACGCCGTTGTGCTGGGCAGATTTGTGTCCAATAGTAATTTTTGCTCATTAAAATTCGGCAATATTGAAAACTTCCATATGTAAACAAGTTTAAAGTTAATTTAAATTATTTTTTAGAATTATTATTTTAATAGAACTATACTAAATAAATAAACACCGCTAATTCTTCTTTTTTCAATGAAATAAATCTGTAGCACTGAGGCAAGTTACGCTAAAACGAATATGAGAAAAAAAATCAGCAAAAACATTTTACTATTTCAGATGTTAACAAAAGTAAAACATAAAATAATGATGTAAACAATTACATGAAAGGAATGAGAAAAACCGAAAATTTTGAGAAAACTTAGAAATTATTTCTTGAACATTATGACTAAGATAATAGAAAAACGTAGTGTAATCTTTTTAAAAAAGAAGTTTTCTTAAGTTTGGTTATCGATAAAATAGATATCAGTGTGTTGCTCATAAAATCATGCAAATGATATCAAGTAATATCAAATTTTGTTGCAATGTATTTATTTCTCATCCTTTTACTTTTTTCTAATAACTCTTATCTGTATGTTATTATGGTCTCTTTGAATCGTTTTTATTAGTATTTCAGGATCTTTTTTGATATGTTGTTTAAATGTTTCTATTTTGCGAAAAAAGTGGCGATGGATATTCATTTTTTAGTAATAGTCAAGTAATATTTGGCTCTATTACATAGACAATCAAATATCTGTTAATGTATTTTGGTTTTCTGTATAACTTTAATTTTCTCTAAAAGAATGTAATTCCTATATTTTAGCATCTCAAGTTCTTTCTATTTACTCCAAAAATAACAAATATTTAGGTACTATCAGAGTGTTCATTTCTGGAATATTTTTATAATGTCTTCCTCGGAATTTTCTTTTGACGCTAACTGGAGCGGCACTAACAATAATGAAGGATTGTTTAGTTCTTAAACCTTTGTTTTTATATGCCTTGTTTTTATGCAAAACGGAGACCATGATGGCCGGTCTTCACTTAGTTAACCATTGGCGGAGCTATTAGGGACACAAAAATGATAAAATAACATTTTATGTAGTTTTATGCAAATTTGAATAAATAAAACTTAATAAATAAGTTTTGTATAATGCAGTTTGTTGTACGGCTTCTTTATATATATATATATATATATATATATATATATATATATATATATATATATATATATATATATATATATGTATATATGTATAACTAGTAATTCTGCCCGTCATGCGACGGAAAGTTCACTCAATGGCAATCTGCAGTCACTCGTTAAATTTTTAAAACAATAAACTTTTTTCATGTAAACCAAGTAAATATAAAGTATACATATATATATATATATATATATATATATATATATATATATATATATATATATATATATATTTTGATTGCACGCTATATACATTATATCTACTAAAGGCCTCATGTCGTTTTATTTGATGAGTCATATGCTAGGACTCGGCAAATTGTTTATTTTGTACTCAGCCAGAGGCCTTTTTCAGGTCAATAAAGCAAATTTTACGTTAAAGAGTGTCTATTATCATCCATAGTCTCATGTGATATCTCGTATATAGCTATACGTTCATAAATAACGAAATGCTGTGTAACACCCTTTTGGTAGTCGCTTTGTTAATTTTTTCTATCTTAATGTATTCGTTATATCTTCCTCCTTCATGTGCTAAGTCGCATGATAGGATTCGGTCAGTTGTTTATTTTGTAATTAGCCAGAGGCTTTCTTTAAAGTCAATAAATCATAATTTATCTTACAGTAAATATATTTTTATTCATAGTGTCCTATGATATCTCTTATGTCGCTAGACGTTTATTAATATTGAAGATACTGTGTACTGCCCTTTTGATAGCTGTCCTATTTGTTTTTTTTTTTCTATCTTAGTATATTCGTTATTTCCTTACCTTTATCACACGTTCGTTTATTACACGCTCCAATCGGGCCAATAACAACGGAAATATGATATATGATATAATAGCCTTTTGGTATTGCCGCCATGTGTGTTTTTTCTGTGTTAACATATTCGCTACCCCTTCTCTTTTCCAATGATGTAACATACATCACGATCCAACGATCTATTCTACACTCACCACAAAACACTAAAAAACTATTTAAATCATTAATACGACTTTTTATCGCAAAATAGTGTCAGCTATTCTTTCATTACAGTTGTTTGTAAAAAAACATGTTAGGTTAATAATATAAATAACAATAAAGTGCATGTGAACACATACCTAAGTGGGATAAAAAAGAGCAAAGAAAGTCTATTTATTGACAAAAAAAATACTAAAATAAATAAAAAAACTGCCTAAATTACCCTATCAATTAGATACAAAGAAGCAATGTCATTAAAATTCTAAATCAGTTATAGGCAATATATATTATTTTATAAATTTTCTAAAGCCTTTATTTCTTTAGAAACAATGATATTTCTTTATTAAATATATATATTTAATAAATATTTCTTTATAAATTTATAAACCAGTGACATATGAGGTATAATATATATATATATATATATATATATATATATATATATATATATATATATATATTCTTCTTTTTCTCCTGCCTGTATTCGTCCACTGCTTGACATAGGCCTCTTCCCTTTGCTTCAATTGATTTCTACTCTTTGCAACTCTCATCCACTGCTTTCCTGCGACTGGTTTGACAACATCTGCCCAACTCTTCTGTGGTCTGCCTACTCCTCGCCTGTTCTCTTTTGGTCTCCAGTTTATTAATCTCTGTGTCCATTTTTCGGGATTATCTCGGGCAACATGTGCGATCCATTGCCACTTGAGCCTTGCTATACGTTCTGCGACATCAGTAATCTTTGTTCTTTCACGAATGTCGATATTTCGAATCCTGTCTCTCAAACTAATCCCTAGCATGGCCATCTCCATTGGATTGTACTGAGCTGCTCTAAGGTTTTATTTGTAAAGGCCATGGTCTCCAGTCCATATGTAGTTACAGGCAAGATACATTTGTCATAAACTCTACGTTTTAGACACATTGGTATATCTCTATTCTTCAAGAGAAAGCTGAACTTGCCGAAAGCTACCCAATAATCTAGAAGAGTTGAAAGAAGACATAGTAGGCTTATGCGAGACGAGGCTTAAAGGCGAAGAATATATTCACAAGGAATCTACGTTCCTGTATTTGGCTGTATACCATATATTAAAAAAATTTATTAAAAATCCTTTGTATTTTTTAGTAGGCAATATCCAAGGAACCCCTACGTAAAACCAGTTTCAGCCGTCGACCGACTTCTAGTAAATTCGCCTAAAGACCAGTCCTTGAGTCACCTTCTCGTCTATTCAATAGAATCCCGTTCTAATGGATGGAAGGTCCGCCAGAACTTCGAGAATAACGACATTTTATATTTAAAGAGGAATTTTGCTGTAAACAGGACAGTTAGATTTTGAACATCGCGTCGCGTTTTAAAATGTAACGTACTTATTATAATAAATTATATAATTATTAGTGTAGGATAAATTAGTAATAAAGACTTTAATAAATTTGTAAGTGTTATAAATATAACCTTTAATAATAAATAAAACCTATAAATTAGATTAATAAAAAATATAACAATACATTATACGTCATTAATCAAAATTGTTAGCAATAAATCAATTGTATCGTTTCAAAACAAAATATGATTGAAATGTCTTCTTCTTCTTCTGGTTCCTATCCGTTTCGGATGTTGGAAATCATATTGGCAATCATGACCTTGCTCGCTGCGGCTCGAAACAGCTCCGTTGAGGTTTTCTTAAACCATGTTCTTAAATTCCGCAGCCATGATATTCTCCTTCTACCGGGTCCTCGCTTACCTTTGACTTTACCTTGCAATATAAACTGCAGCAGGGAGTAACGGTGCTGATTTCTCATAACGTGTCCCAGATATTGCAATTTTATGCGTTTGATCGTAAACACAATCTCTGGTTCCTTCTTCATTTTTTCTAGAACTTCCTTGTTCGTGATCCTTGCTGTCCATGATATTCTCAGCATTCTTCTATAAAGCCACATCTCAAATGCTTCAAGTTTTTTAATAGTGGTGTCTGTAAGCGTCCATGCCTCCGCCCCGTACAACAACACAGAGAAAACATAGCATCTCAAATGTCTCATTTTTGTATCCAGGGATATGTTGTGACTTTTGAAGATGGCGCTCATTTTGTTAAAGACCGTTCTTGCCTTTCCTATGCGGCACTTTATTTCCTGTACATTGCTCCACTGTTCGTTTATAATAGTTCCCAGGTAGCAATACTGTTTTACTCGCTCTATCTGCGTCCCATTAATGTATAGATGAGCCCCATTTATATTCTCCTTGCTGATAATCATTTGTTTCGTTTTGTGGGTATTAATGTTTAGTCCGTACTGTTGACTGTACTCGTTTATTCTGTCCATTAGCCTCTGAAGTCCCTCTAAACTATCTGCTATCACCATGGTGTCGTCGGCATATCTAACATTGTTTACTCTTTCACCATTTAGAAGGATGCCTTCGTCTATTCCGTAAAGAGCCTCGTTAAAAATTTTTGAAAAAAATTTTTTTTGATTGAAATTGAGATTGAAATGTCAGATTTATACAAATATTTTAAAATCAAAATAGATCCGGTCGATCTAAGTCGATCCGGTATTTCTCGAGTTGTTATAAAAAGTTTTAAAAAAATTAAATGACGTCTTATGAAATCAATCTACGTACAAAACCAGCATATACCTTCTTGCGTATTAAACCAAATAAATATAAACTAACATATAAATTATTTTGCAAAATAAATGTTACCTTTAAATTAGAGCAACCAAGATTTTTGTTAATTTTGCGAAAAAAATAATAAATATTCGTAGTATTAATTATCTATATAATTAATATATATTAATATATGTAATTAATATTGTTAGTATTTTTAATTGAACATATCATTTCAAAAACAAAATATGAATGAAATGTCAGATTTGAGTATTTCAGATTTTCTTTTCTAGATGGCGCTAATAAAGAAGGTTTTAAATGTAAAATAACGTAAACCTTTATATTGTTTTAGAATAAATTCTACCTTAAAAATATTATTAAAATTAATTAATAATTATATGAATATATCAATGATACAGTATTATTATTTAACCGTATCGTTTCAAGGACAAAATATGATTGAAATATGGTAGTTTATATTTTTGTCCTAGATGGCGCTCTTATGTGACTGGAATTAGAGTGTAACCTGTCAATGTCATCATCGCCTTTTATATAGATAGATACTGTAAATTAAAATACTCTCAATCACTGCTCAATTAACGTACGTGAGCTATCAAATTATCTACCTTATCAAGCAGGACACAGGCAGAATACGAAGAAAGTATAATAATAAATTGTTCTGATTGAGAGTGTTTTATAATACCACTTCCACATATAACACGTTTTTATATTAAAGTTAAAACAATTTTAAAAACGTAGTAGAGCTTGTGCCTTTTGGGCTTACAATAAACGTCTACACTTTTTTGATCTTTGTTTTCTCAACAACGATCGAAAAATGAGAAAACAACTGTGCAAATGTATTACATAGCTTGAGTTGCACTCCGGGCACTCTACCGTGAAAATGTCTTATTCTGTGACAAGAGGTGGTGATAAAATACGAAAAGCAAGAATGTTTAGAAGACTGGAGTACATCTACATCTACAGTGTTGTATCGATGTGAAAAATCGCTTTGTTCGGAACATGCTTAAGTAAAATAGTTCTTAAAGAAAACTTGAGAGAATTAAGTTTTTATCAAAATTGTTTGCGTATTCTTTGTTTCTGCATTCACACATAGTGTATTAGATATTTATAATAGATTGTAACGTATGTTTTTCTTTTTATTTCTTTTTGTTCCATCAAACATGTTTATATGACTAAGAGAAATAAGTATTTGCCCATTCGAGGAAAAATAAAGCAGGAAAGGTAATATGTTAAATATTATGACAAAACAAGGACGAACAAAAAAAATTCAATATAAAATTCTGAATAGAAAAATTCTACGGTTAAAAAGAGGTTATTAAAAAGAAAAAAACTGATAAACGCTGGTAAAAAGGGCGAATACAAAAATAACCATGTTCCTTGTTCTTCGTCCAATGGCGCCAAAGTCCAAATTAATTTGTATCAAATTGTCTGCCACCACTGCCACTTTGATATTCCCTCATTTACTTAGTCTTCTTTTTGGTCTTCTACGCTGCATTTTATCATCTAGAGCCTATTCTAAACAATCTGTCATCATCCATTCTCATTATACGATCAGTCAGTCGAAGCTTCTGTAGTAAAGCGAGATAGAAATTTCTTTGAACAGCTGAAGCCAGTGTCTTGTGGATTCCTAATGCAATTTACTATTCTTGTTGGGTATAAGCCACAATTTTACTTTAAAATTAAGTTTATTTTACTTTTAGATTTTCACTTCGAAAATCGTTTTCAAAGTACAAAACATTAATAAATTAATCAAATTTTGTTTTTCATTACTTGGTGAAAAAACAGCACTAGAAATTAGTTATTAGATGGCGTTGTAACGTCTGTAAATAATTTTTTTTTTTATTATTTTACTATGGCGAGAGAGATTTAATTTCGATTTAGAGCCCCTGCATATGCCGCTCTGATGAGACCTAATGAGGTTAAAATACGTATAAGCGGCTGGCAGATGCCCTGCATTGAAATTAAATCTAATACTGTCTTTCTGGTTCACTTCTTTACTCGGTTTCGAGTACCAAAAACTAAATTCACTAAGAATTTTTGCCGTGATGAACGGCATCTTCTTCTTTCTATGCCGTCCCTATTAACGGAGGTTCGCTACCACATTTCTAAAAGTTTCTCTGTCTCATGCAACGTGGAATAATTCGTCTACAGTCATGTTTGTCCAGTCTCGAATATTTCGCAGCCATGACTTCCTCTTTCTACCTATTCCCTTTTTACCATCGACCCTACCCTGCATGATGACCTGCAGAAGACTATATTTATCATTCCTCAGTATGTGTCCAAGGTATGCAATCTTGCGTACTTTTATTGTTCTCAACAATTTTTTGTCTCGACTCATCCTTCTCAGCACTTCCTCATTGGTGACCCTAGCAGTCCATGGAATTCTCAACATTTTCCGATATATCCAAAGTTTAAAGGCTTTAAGCTTCTTAACTATTTGTGTATTAACGTCTAGACGTAACATTCAACAAACCTCAGTCTCAGCGCAGTATTCAGATTTTTGTCACAGAACAATTGCTTGAATTTTAAGAATGCTGCCCTTGCCATTTCTATTCGTACCCTGATCTCTTGGTCTGGATCTAATTTTGTGTTGATGTAAGCTCCCAGATATTTATATTTTGTCACTCTCTCTATTTGCTGTCCACCAAGGGTTAGTTGTTCATTATTTATTGGACTCCTTGATACTATCATAAATTTGGTCTTATTTGTGTTGATGTCAAGTCCCATTTGAATACATTCACTATTTATTGTATCTAGTAAAGTTTGTAGTTCTTCTATACTCTCAGCCATAATTACCGTGTCATCTGTAAATCTCATGGTGTTTACGATTTCTCCACCAATTCTTATTCCCTCTTTTCTTTCCCATAAGGCTTTTCTGAATACTACCTGTGAGTACACGTTGAACAGCGTCGGAAACAAGTCGCATCCTTGCCTGATCCCTCTCGCAATCGGTATATTATTTGTTTCTATATTGTTCACCTTTACTACCGCTTTCTGGTTCCAGTATATAGCCTAAATAAACTCAATGTCTTTTTTGTCTAAATTGATGTTTTTTAATTCATCTAAAAACTTCATATGCTGCACTGTCAAAGGCCTTCCTAAAGTCTATAAAGCATACATATGCAGTCTTGTTATATTCCCGACATTTCTGCAAGAGTACCGTCAACGCAAATAATGCCTCTCTTGTACCCATGCCTCCTCTGAAGCCAAACTGCGTTCGATCTATCTGCTCCTCCCATTTCTTATCTATTCGGTTTTGAACAATTTTCAAGAGAATCTTTAAGGGGTGGCACATTAGGCTTATCAATCTATAGTCATTACATGATTCGGGATTGTTGTTTTTTGGTAGAGGTAAAGATGGATTTAAGCCATTCCTCTGGGATGTTGCTCTCTACATATATGTGGTTGAGAATTCGGGTGAGTCTCTTTATATTACCCCCTTCTAAGGCTTTTAACAGTTCCACTGGAATTTGATCAGGACCCGGTGCTTTTCCTTGTTTTGCATTTTGTAGGACATTCTTTACTTCTGGTGGTAAAAATTGTAGGTATTGTTCTTCTTTACCTATATCTTGTTCATTTTCCCTCTCGTCATGAAACAGATTGATTATATATTGTTCCCATACTTCCATTATTTTGCTTTCTTTAGTAAGTATTCCTCCATTATTATCTCTTGTTATGAGTGTTCTTCTTTGTCTGATGTTGCCTGTTCTTTCATTTTTTATGTAAGTTTGAGGTGTCATGTTTGTTGCTAAGTTCTCCCAGTTTCTGGCTTTCCTTATTCATCCATTCCTCCTTAGCCTTTCTGATTGCATATTTGATTTTATTCTTGATGGTTTTATATTTATTTTCATCTTTATTTTTGTATTTTCGTTTTTCAGTTATTAGCTCAACTATTTCCGGTATCATCCAGTCTTTTTTTTTGGTTTTCTCTTCTTCGCCTACGACCTCTTTTCCCTCTTTTAGTATGGCTTTTTTTATATCTGCCCATTCCACGCTTCCTTCAGTTAATTTATTTATCTCTGCGTTTAGATGCTGTTGGCAGTTGTCGTCTTTTAGGTTTTTGATATTTCGGTGGTTTTAACTTTGTTCTCCGGTTTTCTGAGTTTAATGTTGATGTTTGCTAGTAATAGATTATGGTCCGTATCTGCATCTGCGCTTGGAAAGGTTTTTGCACTTTGTACTCCATTACGAAACCTTTTGTTAATCGTTATAAAATCTATTTGGTTTCTGATTATATTGTTGGTGTTATCTTTTGGAGAAGTCCACGTCTATAATCTTCGTGAGGGTAGGTCGTAGTATGTATTTGTTATGACTTGTTCTTTCTCTTGGCAGTACTGGACTAGTCTATCATCTCTTTCGTTTCTTTTACCTAACCCAAAATTTCCTACTATATTTCCAGTTTTTCCTCGACCGGCATTAAAGTCGCCCATTATTATTTTTACCTCCTGCTTCTTTATGTTTTTTGTCCACCTAACAACTCTAAGTCCGCGTAGAATTTTTCGACTTCAGCATCATTGCTATCAGATGTTGGAGCATACGCTTGGATTAGATTTATGTTTAGAGGTTTGGATTTCAGCTGAAGTAGTATCATACGTTCGTTAAAGGGAATGAAATTTGTCACAAACTCTTTTAAATTATTGTTGCTAATAATACCAACACAATGGCTGTGTTCTGCAGTGCTTTTGCTTAAGTAGAAAATAATAGTATTGTAGCGAGATTAAATAAAACGAGCGGTTTGAATTTATATAAATATATTTATTTATAAGTTTACAGTTCGGTACTCTCTTATCAACTAAACTAACTCCTAACAACGTTACATATATATAATAAAGTTACTGTTCGAGAACATTCTGGCGTTGTCCCACCTCTAATTGTCTGATCGAGATCACCCGTCCGAAAGAGGGGCGCTATTGACATGCCGATTCTTACGTTTTCTAGATTCGTCCTTCTAAGAATTATGACGTATCGGAGATGGGCTATTTCGTTACACTGCTCCCCTCTTAAATCTGATCGTCCCGATCAGCAACTCTATATGTAGGCACAGGATGGCGGAATCTACAGGACTCTCCAGCTCTGCATGAACCCTTTAGAAAGAAATAACAGTCTACTGACTTTGAAGGATACGATCTCATCGGGTTAATGAAACACACCTAAATTCGTACGCCGGTTTCTCGGAAGATCACTTCAAGCATGCTTCTGACTATCTTCCAGTCCAGATTATCTAGTGCATGGCCTATCTTGGGTAAGGCCAAATTCTTGATGTCGTAATTGCACACAATTTTCTTCAAATTAGTTAGGGCACGCCATATATCCTCGTAGCTTGCCCTGTCTGTATACGACTTCCTGGTCACCATATATAGCAAAGATCGAGAACCATCTTCTAATCTCAGTACTCTTCCAACTTTAGGTTGCTGGTTTTTTAACTCGTCCAAACGACCGAATTTCTTATTAAATACAGATGAGATTCCTTTAGTCATCTCAAGATCTTGGGCAACACAGTGGGCTAGAGAGACGTTATGCGGAACCCTAAAAAGATCCTGCTGAACTTCTGTGGTCACGCCGAATCTAGCACTCTTTCTCTCTGCATAATTTGACATAAATTCATTAAAGCTTGGTCGCCGGTCATCTTTGATCTCATGTTGAAGGGTTCGTGCTTCTTCTGTTTCATTTGAGCCAGCATATGGTGCAAGACGATTTATGTGAACTACTTTTGGTTTACCTTTCGGCAACTTCTTAATTCGGTATATTACGTCATTTATTTTCTTTTTAATTTTATATGGACCTTCCCATTGTCTTTGCAGTTTGGGAGACAAGCCTCGACGACGTTGTGGATTATAAAGCCAAACAAGATCACCTACTTCATAGCTTTCACTCTTGCATCGAGAATCATATTGATCTTTCATTCTGTCACTGGCTATCTGGATGTGTTGTCGGGCAAGTTCATGAATGTTGTTCATTCTTAACTTCAGGCGGTCGACATAATCTTCGCTTGCAACATGTTCTTCGGAAGGTCTGCAGCCAAACTCTAGGTCGCAGGGTAAACGAACTTCACGACCTAACATCAGGCAGGTTGGAGTCTGGCCTGTAGTTTCATTCACGGCCGAGCGGTAGGCCATTAGGAATAAATGAATATGCTGGTCCCAATCTCTTTGATGTTCTGATACAACCTTGGATAGGTGTTTACCCATTGTTCGGTTCATTCTCTCGACCATTCCATCTGATTGAGGATGCAGGGGTGTCGTTCTGGTCTTATTGACACCAATCAATTTACAAACGTTTTGGAAAAGGGTTGACTCGAAGTTTCGCCCTTGGTCGGAGTGGATCTCCAAGGGAACACCAAATCGGCTAAAGAATTCTTTAACAAGTACCTCTGCAACGGTAGCAGCTTCTTGATTTGGTATCGCATAAGTCTCAGTCCATTTCGTAAAATAATCCATGGCTACCAGGATATATTTATTTCCATCATTTGTCTCTGGAAGTGGACCTGCAATGTCGATTGCTACTCTTTCCATAGGACTACCAACATTGTACTGTCTCATGGGTGCCCTCTTTTTACCAGCTGGACCATTACTGGTTGCACACAGTTCACATTTCCGGCACCATCTTCTTATATCATCTTTACAGTTCACCCAATAGAACCGTTCTCGAACCTTTTGCAGAGTCTTCGTGATACCAAAGTGTCCACCTGATGCACCGTCATGCAACTGACGCAATACTTCTGACACTTTACTTTTAGGTACAATTAACTGAAGCTTAGTTTCTGTACCATCATCGTTCTCAAAGGTTCTATACAGAAGATCATCTTTCAGCACTAGGCAATTCCATTGGCTCCAGTAACACTTGACTTCTGGACTACATGCACTAATGTCTTGCCAAGAAGGTCTTTCACTTCGACACATCCAATCCAATACTCTTTTTATACATGGATCATCTGCTTGAGCGTCTTGTAGCTGTTGAGGTTGCCATTGCTCATTAATGACGGTGGTTCGTCTCACGGGGCAAAGTTGTTCTTCTAATTTAAGACAGTGATTACAATTTGCACTGCACGGCCGTCTCGAAAGGGCATCAGCATTTGAATGAACTCTGCCAGCCCTGTGTTCGATCTCGTAATTATATTCTTGTAATCGTTCTAACCATCTTGCCATCTGGCCCTCTGGATTACGAAATTGTAGGAGCCATTTTAGAGCAGCGTGATCCGTGCGAAGAAGAAGCTTTCTGTCATACAAGTATTTATGGAAATGCTCACAAGCCTTCACTACGCCTAGCAATTCTCTCCTGGTAACGCAATAGTTTCTTTCTGGTTTTGACAAGACTTTGCTAAAGTAAGCGATGACTTTCTCCTGCCCATCTTGGATTTGGGAAAGAACAGCTCCTATTGCACTGTTGCTTGCATCGGTGTCCAGCACAAATTTTCCTGCCTGTCTAGGGTAGCTTAAAATCGGTGCGCTGATCAGAGCCATCAAGTTTTCGAAAGCTCTTTGACACTCTTCGCTCCAGGTATATTCTTTGCTTTCTTCTGTCAACTTTGTTAATGGCTTGGAGATGTTGGCAAATCCTTTGACAAAACGTCATTAATATGTACATAGGCCAAGAAAACTTCTAATTTCGTGTTTATCTCTTGGTACTGGCCAATCCTTAATTGCTGCAAGTTTTTCAGGATCAGCTGTTACACCATTACTTGCTACAATATGTCCCAAGTACTTCACTTCTCGTCGAAACAAGTGACATTTCTTCGGACTCAACTTCAGATTCGCTGCCCGCAATCGTTGAAAGACTTCTGTTAGATTATTGGCATGTTCATCGAAGGATCTTCCAACTACAATTACATCATCCAAATAAACCAGGCATGTTTTCCATGTTAGACCTCTTAAAACTGCATCCATTAATCTTTCAAATGTGGCCGGGGCATTACATAAACCAAAGGGCATAACTGTGAACTGCCAAAGCCCTGATCCTATCCAGAATGCGGTTTTCTCACGATCGGCTGGTTCCATGTCTACTTGCCAATATCCACTTTTCAGATCGAGTGTGGAGAACCAACGAGAACCAGAAAGTGTATCCAAAGTATCGTCTATTCTGGGCAAAGGATAACTATCTTTTTTAGTTACTGCATTGAGCTGTCGGTAGTCAATACAAAAACGTGATGAACCATCTTTCTTCTTTACTAGGACTACTGGTGATGTCCATGGACTGTTTGATGGTTCAATTACCCCTTGTTTGTTCATATCTTTGATGATGTCTTCGGCTTCATCTCTTTTCGCAAATTGAAGTCGTCTAGGTTGTTGTCTGATTGGCTGAGCGTCTCCGGTATTAATTTTATGCTTTACTATGCTTGTTTTGCCATTATCCTTTTTATCCATGGCAAAAACATCTTGAAATTCTATCAGCATAGACTTCACTTTATTAGTCCGTTCATCATCAAGATCTTGGCACGTTTTAATCATCGTTTCAACAAGCTCCTTTGGATACTTAGATTTCGACGGTTTCTCATTAGTATTCATGGAACAAATCGAAGCCATGGGAACACACTGTCCGATCAAAGTTCTTTTACTTAACTTAATAGCAGTTCCCTTTAAATTCATAACTCTTACAGGAACGACATCTCGAATTCTCACCAAAGCTTTTGCTGTTAGGAACTCGGCATTATTCACATCTTCGACCATCCTTAAACTTCCCTCTCGGCAGTAACCATCAGGTCTGGTCATCAAAATTTTCTCACTATTACCGGGTATTGTTACGTCACAAGTAGTTATTAAGCTGATAACATCTTCTTTGTCTTCATGAAACGGCAACTCTTCACCACTGATCTCGAGAACTCCATCTTTGACATTCAATACAGCCCCAACTTTCCTTAGTAAATCCATCCCCAATATGAACCCATCGGAGATCTCTGCAATTAATACTGTATGTTTCACTGTGGTCTGGCCAATGGATACTGACATATTAGCGTCGCCATATGTATTAATTATCTCACCAGTTGCTGTTCTAAGCTTTACAGTTGTAGGCAATAATTTAAGATGGCCTCGTACTACTTCTGGCCGTGCAATAGTTCTCGTTGCACCTGTATCTACCAAAAACGATCTACATTTGTTATTGATACGACCCTCTATGTACAGGCTATGAATTCCACCTGAGGACGTAATGTTCACAGTTACTAAGGGGGCTGTGTTTCTCGAGGTCGGCAGTTGCCCCTTGTTGTCGACCCGTTCTAGTTTTCCGACTGTTGTATCATTTTCTTGCAATTACGGCGAATATGACCTACGTCACCGCAATTCCAACATCTGGGCTCGCGTCTCTTCGGCATCGTGTTACGAACTACTTTTCGTACCATTTCTTCCAGACGTTCATCGTTTGGTTCGTCGCCTTCTTCAATGGTTCTTACTCGATGACTCCGTGAAGTTTGACTAGCTGTTTCATGTTCCAAGGCAATAGCGAGCGCTTCATCTAGGACTTTCGGTCTTGCTAGTCGTAAAGCTTTCTGTAATTCACTTTCTTTTAACCCATTGACGAAGGTATCTACAGCAATTTCTTCCAAAATGTTGTCTGGTACCTCCGGATAGGCCAACCGCACTATACGAGCAACATCTGCTTCAAACTCTTGCAAATTTTCACTTGCTCGTTGAATTCTACTTCTTAGTTGTGCCTTGTAGACTTGTTGTAGATGGGAATCTCCATAAAGTTTGTCTAGTCGGATAAACAAGGTCTGGTAACATTTTTCTTGACCCTTAGGAATCGATCTTAGGATATCTGCAGCATCACCTCGTAAAGCAGCAGTCAAGGAAACAGCTTTTTCTTGTTCTGTCCAATGATTGGCTGTCGCAATAGCTTCAAATTGTCTAAGGTATATGGACCAAGAAGACTTTCCATCAAATGGTGGCAATTTGAATCTCATATTATGTGTCGTTTCATCTCTAGGTGATTCTTCTTTCACTACCGGATCTAAGGCTATTGTATTAACTGGTGGTAGCACTTTTGTATTAGTTATCATGCTCTCTAACTGTTTGATCTTCTCTTCTACGTTGTTTACATTTTTCTGTATGTTATCGAATGTTCTTGAGACTTCTTCAAATTTCTCATTGTTTTGATTACATACTTCTTTAATTATTTGAGAAGTCTCGTCGAATCTTCTAGCAACATTTTCGAATTTCTCGTCATTTTGTCTAGCTATTTCTTTAATAATTTGAGACGTTTCATTGAATCTTTCATCATTCTTTCGAGAAGATTCTTCAATTTTGTTAGAAGTTTCTTCAACCATTTGAGACGTTTCATCGAATCTTTTGGAAACAGTCTCGAATTTATCATCAGTTTTTTTAGAAGTTTCTTCTATCTTCATTAAAACTGCTTCTTCTGCTGACTGAAAATGGAATGTTTCTGGGTCATCTCCATTCTTGTTAAGAACAGTTTTTAGTCGTTCTTGGAGTATCTTCTTGGACCCGCTGCAGTCTTCATCGCGTTCTTCCAGTTGCTCACGCAACTATTTTACTGAAAGTTGTACTAGCAGCATCTTTGGTCAGGCACACACGTACTTTTTAAATGTTCTTTTCGTACAAAGATCACTACCGAACTACGCGGATGTTCCCGACCAACAATACTTTTCAAAAGTTCAAAAGTCTTTTTCAAAAGTCACTGCTGAATTTATTTCTTTTACTCACACCGTAACACCACTGTAGCGAGATTAAATAAAACGAGCGGTTCGAATTTATATAAATATATTTATTTATAAGTTTACAGTTCGGTACTCTCTTATCAACTAAACTAACTCCTAACAACGTTACATATATATAATAAAGTTACTGTTCGAGAACATTCTGGCGTTGTCCCACCTCTAATTATCTGATCGAGATCACCCGTCCGAAAGACGGGCGCTATTGACATGCCGATTCTTACGTTTTCTAGATTCGTCCTTCTAAGAATTATGACGTATCGGTGATGGGCTATTTCGTTACAGTATTATCCTTGGAGTAGTTTCCAGAATTTGGCCATCGAACTTCTGAAACGGCATGTGGAATGCAAATTATTGATTCCGTTGTCGACTAATTTATCAGTATGTTTGCTTTGCAAGTTGTAGAAATCACAGTGGTAAAAATTTGAATTTAGTTTCGCCAAGGAGTAAATCTTAGGATTTTTAGTGTTGTTACATAGATATACGTTTGGACTCTCCTCGTCAACATACATTTCTCATTATACTTGCAGTTTTTTTAATTGAAGTCGAGCTGTAGAAACACTTTTTTCTAGTGGGCAAGTAGATTAAATTTTCAAGAATGGGTTTTTACTTTTTCTTTTTATTCAAATTTAATGATGAGGTATACATACTTGATAAAAGGGTTATTTTTCCTTTTAAATTAGGGATTCTGTTATGTTCAAAAGTTAAGTTTAGACTGTATAATAGCTAAAATTTAATTGGTAACTCTATTTAATAATATCTGTTTTATTAGTATCTTTTTTTTATTTTCAGAAACTAATTAAGAAAACTTACAGCAATATAACATACCTTGGAAAGTAACGATGATAATTTTCTGGTGCTCTATATATATTTTAGTGTGTTCCTTATTTCAGTACTCTTTTCTCGTTCATTTATTCTTGATTATATCAGTTTGTCATATTCGTTTCTAGGAACTATCTTTTATGAGCATGTAAGTTGGCCGAATCCTTCCTAAAAGTCAATTGGTCATTCTCCGGCATAGCCTGCTAGCCAAGCTGCATAAAGTCTCACATATGTTGTGTTGTGAGCATCCTCCTAATCCTTGTTACATTTTCTTCTATATGTGTTACATTGTCCATTACATCAGCCAACTCCATATTTTTATTACTACATCAAGATTTTTGAGATAATTGCCAAAAATATCTGGTCATTAGCTAATTCCTTTTAGCTTTTTCTAGTTTTTCTTTTCAAAGGTTTGGTAAATATCCTATTTTTTTTAAATATATAGATATTATATCTTCTTTTTCTTATGCCGTCCCCATTAACGGAGGTTGGCGACCACATTTTTAAAAGCTTCTCTGTCTTTTGCAACGTGGAATAATTCGTCTACAGTCATGTTTGTCCAGTCTCGAATATTTCGCAGCCATGACTTCCTCTTTCTACCAAGATATTATATACAGTGTGGAAACCACTTATGGAATAAAATTGTTTGTGTACTTATTTTAGAAAATATTAAAAAACGTTGAGATACCTTAATTTTTAAATTTAAATGTGCGCTTTTTAAACGTAAGTTTAAATGTACAGGGTGATCCACGCAAGACTGGCATAGTCCAATATTCCATATTCTGTATTTTAAATGAAACACCCTGTATATTTTTATGTTTTTAAAAGCTCCTTAACCACTTGATCTCAACAAACTATATCATGTAGGGTCTATTATGAATAATACAAGGTGAAATTTTGAAATTAAGTATAATTTTCTTCAAGACAATCAATTCATAGAATACCCGAGGTAATTGATTGGATTACATTAAAATAAATGTTCAAAATGTTCTCCACCTTGTTGTTGGCAATAATATAATCTCCTATAAAACTCGTTCCGAGCTTTGTTTAAAGTTTGAGGTGAAATATTCCGTATTTCTGTAGTTATCCTTTCTTTGAGGTCTTCAATGCTAGTTGGTTGTGTTGCATATACTTTGTTCTTGAGATAACCCGTTCTTGAGAAATACGTAAGATTTGGCGACCTAGCTGGCCACTCAATAGTACCCCTTCGTCCAATCCATTTATTGAACAAGATTTCATTCAAGTAATTTCTCACGTAATGAGGTGTTGCACCGTTCTGCTGGAACTAGACAGTTTCATGCGGTAGGGTCGGATCTATTGGATTGGGATATAAGTTAGCCAACTGAGGAAGAACATCATCTCTTAGCATGCTTAAATATTTTTCCGCTGTCAAATTAACATCTACAAATATAGGACCAATAATATGATCTCCTATAATACCTGCCCAAACATTCAACTTTTGAGGAACTGAGTGTGTGTCTCACGCATTCAATGAGGATTCTCCCCTGCGCAATATCTACAGTTTTGTCGGTTTACCTCTCCGTTCAATGTAAATGTTGATTCATAAGAAAAAAAATTGTGCCAAGAGCTATTTCATTTGTGTTAATTTTATCCATCATTCTTTCGCAGAAATCCATTCTACGATCTGGATCGTCTTCTTTTAGCTCCTGCACAAAAGTCAATTTACATGGATGAAGTTTTTCTTCATAGAGACATCTTAGGACAGTTCTGTGATTCACATTATTTTGACGTGCAATTTGACGTGAACTTGACGTTGGATTCTCTGCGACACTTAACAAAATATCCACTTTCACCTCATCTTCAATGAAGTTCGGTTTTATTTTTAATGGTTTGACATGTCCAAGTTCTCTGAATTGTGCATAAATTTTAGTCACAGTACCTTGTGCAATATTAGGCAACTGAGGATACCTACCTCTGGTTAAATAAGTTTGCTAGGTACTTCAACTTGACTTCTACAATTCTCCCCGTAACCGATCATATCATAAAATATTTCATTTTTATTTCTGCAAGAAATTAGCTTTTAATTAGAAATTCATTATTTTAATGTAACATATCAACACACCAACAACTGATTGATAAAAATCCACATTATTTACCGATTTAGTTTCATTAGCAGACTATCTAGACATTTTTTACCTATTCATGACAAAAAATGTTAACACGGTTACTAAACAGAAATTTTCCCCAATATGTCTGTATTTAGCTAATTTAAAATAATACCATAACACGTGATAAATTATTAATTTCAAAATTTCACCTTGTATTATTCATTATAGACTTTACATGATATAGTTCGTTGAGATCAGGTTGTTAAGAATCTTTTAAAAACATAAAAATATACAGTGTATTTCATTAAAATAAGGATTAAGGACTATGCTAGACTTGCATGGATCACCCTATACATTTAAATTTATATTTAAAAAGTGCACATTTAAATTTAAAAGTAAACGTGTCCCGAGTTTTTTATTATTTTCTATAATAAGGACACAAACAATTTTATTCCATAAGTGGTTTTAACACTGTATACTCAAAGGATCCAGGAATATGTTAAAAATTCCTCTTTTATTTGTCTTACAACGATACTTGCATCTGTATAAAGAGTCAGAGCCTAATCCAATTCATTGTGTTTATGCCCTGTAGTGAGCGGAAGTCTTCTTGAGATATCTTGACATCAAATTAAGAATACAAAACCTTTAACGTACCAAAGCTCATGGCCCCTTCAAAACAGCCTCTTTATGATTTTACATGTGTCGAGTAGGACTTTTTACATTGCTAAGATAATGTAACGGATCTATGCTGTCCGGTCTTTCGACCTCTAATTATAACATCTACCGCAACACTTCCGATTTCCCTGTAACGATTAGCTAACACTTTGCGGTACATTAAAATGTTCACCTACATCCACTTGTCTAGCACCGGTATTAATCAGATCAAAGGCAACATTAGCTTGTATAATAGTTAATTTCCTTCCTAAGATCGCTGTACACTAGAAGAACTTAATATGCTAAAGATTGTTTCTATGTTTTATACAATTCAGAAAAATATTAAATACTTTCTTTAGGACTGATAATGATGAGTGCCGAATAATAATTGATTGTAATAAATAATATTTAAAGCGTTAACTTTAGTTTATACTTAACACTTTTTAATGACGAATGCTTTATTTATATACTAGTACTACCTTTTCCTAACTTTTTACATGCAGTTTTAATAATCTGCTTTATATTTTCCATAAATTCTTGTTTTCCAATTTGACGATTGTAGAAGCATTACTTCCTTTCTTGTTTTAATTTTTAAAGAATACCAGCAGTACTCATTGTGCTCCTTTTTTCTTTTATATAAATCCAATTCTTTCTTGTTATTTTCATCATTTTTTGTTAGTTAACCTTTTTCACCATGTAACAGAAGCTCTTTCTTTTTTAAAAATATTTGAAGATAAGATGTCATTCTCCTAATTTTCTCATTTCTCACCATTACAGTAAAACTTCTGGTAACGGGCAACTCTCCACAACAGAAAACTCTGCTGAACGGACAGTTTTTAGGTCACCGAACATTTCATGTGGGTAAATAGAAAAACACCTCCGATCAACGGCCCCCTCTTCACAACGACTGCGGACAAAACTTGCCTTCAGTTTTGCTAAGAAATTATTATAATTTTACCTGTCAATTATGGACAGTACATAACTTATTGTAGCCATAAAACTAATTATGTATATAAGTAGGTACTTATGATCATAAAACTAGGTACTTTAGGTACATCGAGTTTGATTTGGAAAAACCCATTTAGAATGTATTCATTCTTTGTACACATTTTTTTATTTAAAATCCACAAGGAAACTAAATTCCTGTAGCCGGCTGTATACCATGTATCACAAAAAATTCATTTAAAAATTCTTTTATAAAAGGTATAATATTAAAAACCCTATCGGGCTACATCACAGAACATTTTCGGGATTAATATTCCATCACCAGTGCTATCTAGATGTGCTTGTTAAAAGCCATTAAATACATGGGTAAAAACCCTTTAAATATTGTTGAATTAACTTTGAATTACATTATTTAACTTTATAAACTATTATGTTTAAGTTACAACAGGAATGGATTACATGGCAACGTAAGACTGTACTGGAGTTTGCTAGTCCTGAGACAAAGTGTCTCCGAGGACTTCTTGACAGCAACCTAGCAATCCTGTTGCAACTTAAACATCATAGTTCATAAAGTTAAATAAGAAGCGTATACAAGCAAAACCAGACATTTGACATTTTTTTAAAATATGAGTTATATATGGATTCCATATGTAAACATTGATAGGAATCCGTTTTTCTGACCCTTGTGTTCATAAACAGACATTTGAATGGCATCATTTACAGTTGAAATTTAGCCTTAGATGAAAAAGCAGACATTTATGTATACTTGTTAGGTGCAAAGGCAAACATTTGTCTTTAAACCAATCCTTATGCAATTTCTTAGTCACGTGCTGTCGTGTTTGCGTTGTTTTTTATTAAACTCGTATTTCGTTCATACTTTGTACTCACATTAAGACCAAACGTGGTAAACATACGTTATGAATTAGTGCTCATAAAAATAAAAAATAGTTAAACAATGTAAATATGAATAACATTATTATTGAACCAAGTCCAGCTGGTAAAGGACGAAAACCATTGGTAAATAAGAATCAGTGGAAACAAGAAATAGCAAAAAAACAAAGGTATGTTCACATTAAAGTTTTTGTTTAACAAACTGATCGGATAATATCATTTTACTCTTTCAGGTATTCTTGGCGATACCTTTCTGAATTTCCTAGGTGCGCTCATAACACCGTTCATCAATGTTACTCGTTGGCAATGACCAATATCAGAAAATTTAACGAAAGCTTTTATAGCAAATTATCGAAATTCTATCAAGACATGTTTATTTTAAAGCACACACGATTTTGGTAGGTTTTTTGTGATTTACTCGAAACAACTTATAGGTCAAATGTCTGGTTTTGCATTTATATGCTTTATAATGTAATTCAAAGTTAATTCAAGAACATTTAAAGGGTTTTTACCCATGTATTTAGTGGCTTTTAGAATGTACATCTAGATAGCACTTATAACGGAATTTTTAAATAAATTTCTAATTTAGTTGCAATATTTTGATCTAAGGGTAACAATGTCCTCGACTTAAAGAAAGTTTTTAAGTTTGGAAGAAAAATATCAGTGATAGAACCATCTGAAAAATTATTATAGTGTTCGAGTTTTGGCCGAATAGAGAAAACTCAAGTCAGTGACATTTTAAAGAAACAGGCCGATTTAAAAAAGTGATATGCATAGTGAAAGTGGAAATGTTTAACAAAAAAAGAGAATTAAAACTGAAGGTGTTGTCATCAATACTATAGTGTACGATTGGTTTTGTAAAGTGAGAAGTAAGAACATTATCTGGACTAATAATAAAAAAAAGAGACAAACTTGACAAGTTTTGCTTAAGACATAACATTAAATTTAAAGCAATTTCTGGGGAAGCTGCAAATGTTAACCTTGACGAAGTTTTAGAGTGGACAAAGAAAACTGCCAAATTTATTAAATGACTATTTACCTGAAGATATTTATAAAGCTGACGAGACTGGTCAGTGTTGTCGAGCTTTACCAAGTAAAACTTTTATAGGGTAAGAGCACCAGTTATTGGCCTCTTAAGGAGAGCACGTCGATATATCTATGAAATGTTTTGTCACTGCGGCCTATTGTAACTATTTTTAACACCATGGAATTTTATTATTATTTCTACATATTGCAAAATTTTATTACGTTAATATTTCATGTGTGAAAATATTTTATATGTGTTCTTTTGTAAACGTGCAAATGAGCCAGTTATTGGCCACCCTGTTCCAGTTATTGACACCATATGTGTTAGTGATTGGCCATCATTTTTTAAAGAGATATTTTACCAAATAATTCGTAAGTTAAAATAGATAGATAGGTAGGTGTTTGGGTAAGCAAGGATTTTGTGATCAGTGTGGACATAAAAAAAAGCACATGTCAAAGTAAACTTTTATTTTTTATTTTGGCAAGATTCGCAAACATATACTTGATCTGTGTCCCCATAGAATCTAGTTACGCAAGTTACATGATATGTTCTAAGACACATTTAGCATCTAATGCCTTCTTTACACTCTGTAATATTTAGTACACATAGATAACACGCACCTTTAGTAACTTTTTGGTTTTTAAAATGTGATGGAATGTTTGATACCAAGTTTTTATTTTTAAAACGCGGAAGAACGTTTGATACCAAGTTTCGATTTTCAAAGTGTGAAGGAATATTTGATAATAAATTATCAGATAGAATTGTAATTTTTGTTGAGGACTGATCTGTATTATCATCAAATAATTTCCGTTTGGGTACAATTTTTTTCTCAGGGCTTGGAGATTTAGTGTGGGCGATAAATATTTGCGGAGATAATCTCAAATTCACTTCTGGTGTATGCTTGAAAATGTCAATATTATCTTGGTTATTTACAGAGCTTGATGATTTTGTGAGAATGAGATTCTGGTATTGGAACTTTGACAAATTCAGGTAGTGGTGGCTCAAAAACCTCAATATTGTTACTTCTACTTTCCTGGTTTAGAGGAGAAAACACTTTCAATGCTTTTTTTATCTTTTTTTGATATTTTTCAATAGGAATGTGAACTTTTACACCTTTTTTTAACTTTGTTGAGGTCATTTCTATGGGTTGTCTACTTTTCTCTTCAGAATTCCCCACGAATTCGGCACAGCACTTAGTATATCATTTGGCAATCTTTTATGGGGATAAATTATCATAGGAGGTAAAATATTGCCTATTGCAGAAAATGTGAACATAACTTTTAAGTTACCCTTTGGGTTATGTTCAATTTCATAGACGTTTTTGGAACCCTTCATAGCCAAAACCTTTTTATTTTTGGGACATAGATAAAAACATGTCTCGTCACCATTGAAGATTCTTGTTGGGTCTTGAAGAACATCTGAAAGTCCTTTTTTATTTAGATAAGATTTTATGTTGTCAAACCATTTGGTAATATACCTTTGGTTAATGTTTGAACTTGCTGATGTCACTCCCTCCGAAGTCCTTAGCGAAATGTTGGGATTGCGCTTTAGAAATGCTGATAGCCATGTTCTACCTGGTCTATTTTCAACAAATGGATTAACTCTAGGGTTACTCTCTAAAAATGATTTAACGGAGTCCTTAATGTCGTCAACACGAACAGGAAATCCTCTATTTTGACAATGAAAAATCCAGAGTTTCATTTGTTCCTCTTCATCCTTCGAAAGAAATGGATCTGGTCCATGGGTTATCTTGTAATGAAATTTTTCACTTTTCCGGTAACTCATAGTGGCTCTGGGAATATTAAAAATTCTTGAGGCTTCTCGCTTACTCATACCATAGTTAATTAACTCTAACGCTTTTTTAACATCGTCTTCGGAATACTTTTTTTTATAATTGTTTTCAGATTTAGATCGTTTTGGCATATTTTCTAAAACAATTTATAATAATTAGTTATTGGCCACATATAAACCACTGGTTATTAACATATGTCAATCACTAGATTCTTACAAAATCTAATGTTTCAGTTATTGGCCATCTAGGCCAATAACTGATACATTGATAATTTCATGCATTAGTAGTTGGCCACCTTAAAATTTACGTTATTTGTATAAATAACGTTATATTCGTTATGCAGTTTGGAACAGGACATACACTAGATTCTCACAAAAACATAAAATATAAAGTAGAAAGTAAATTGCAGTTTATAGTACTTACCGACCAACACAAGTTTCTATAGGTAAATAACAAAATTTCGGTTGCAAACTAGCGGCACACAACAGTGTCTCATTCAACATCGAATACTGACTAAAATTTAATGGTTACCTTGAAACTAGATGTGTCATACTCTAGGAGATATGTTGCCAAACTTAAAAAAAGTAGTTAGAATTAACAAAATACCAACATTTTCCTAATTCTAATCAAAACATATTAGTAGGCCAATAACTAGCACATGGCCAACAACTGGTGCATTTACCCTATTTCTTAATGAAAAGTGCACTAGGGTAATTCTGCTAAGTAAAGGCTGACCGTATCTATTATTAATTTTAATCAAATAAACGGTAGACATCAAGCACAGTTTTTATTAAATCTTGTCCAAGTACTTTCGCTCCTAGAGCATCTTCAGGGACATCGGAAATAAGCCAAGAAACAACTTAAGTTTTTTCAACTTAATAAAAATTAATTAACTTCGAAAAAACTCGAAGTTGATGGTTGATAAAAATTTTTGTAATATAACGTTTTAGACTTCGTCAAAATTAGGCTATTCAACAATTTGGTGAATGTCATAACATTAACTACTACATTTGCACAACACGGGACAAAAGACAAACAGTTAAAAAATTATTATAAAATTGAAGAAGCTACATATTGGGTGACAGCAGGAGAGAGAATGGCTCCTGGTCGTAACGGAAATGTTAAAGTGGCATCTGATAAATGACAACTTGGATGGGCAGTCACAATCATGCTGATGTGATCTGCACATTTTAAAATTCTATGAAACTGAACATTGACCAAAGGTTCAACTGACACTGCTATAGGAAGTCAACTGACGAAATGTAAAATTATATAGATTACTTTATGTGCACTGCATAATCCAGATCTCACACTCAAACCTGTCAGTAATAATTTGGGTGTTAGTTTGGGGGCAACTGAAGTGGACATAGAGTGTGAATGTAAGAAATCGACTAAACAATCTATTAGATAGTGGGTGGTTGACTACAATAAAAAGGTCTACCAAGCACTACCAATACTGTAGAAAAGAAAAAATCGAACTATGAAATTGGAATACTTATGAATTGGAATAGTTCAGTTGAACTCCGAGTCTATGGGAGAACCATAAAATTAAAATGTCAAAGCATTACTCAAGACCAACTGACCAACAGTGGGAGATGTTGAAATATACAACTGTGGAGATGGTATATCTAAATTACGAAGATATATGGAGAGTGTAATCAACGCCAACTATAAATTACTTATTGATCCTAAACAATCTTGTTTTGCAAGTTATTGAAGAATAAAATAGTAATATTAATCAAAATATGAAATTAATAAACTCTTAATGGGTATACTCAATGCAGGAAATCTAAACAGTCGAGCTGAGTGCCCTACGAGGTGAAGCTGCAATAAAGTTTTTAAAAATAGGTTTAAATTTAGTACAATTTAAATTAATTTGAGTATTAAGACAGTAAGAGTTTTCATTTGTTTCCCTTGTAATTTCCAAATCTTCTAATAAATCCAACTCCAGGTAGTTTTTTGTTCTACTAATGTCATGTAAAATAGATGAACCAGTATTGATATTAAAATTATGTTTACTAATAAGTGGTGACCAAAACTTAAAGAGTTTGGTCTTTTCAAATGTTCCGTGATTCTCGTAGATAACTTTCGAATAGTTCTACCTACTTAAGAAGCATCATAATCATCACATTTTAATTTCTAAATGCCACTTTTGTCAAGAGTGTTCATCTTATCTTTGGTGTTGATTAGAAAGGAACCTAAAGTGTTGTGTGACTTGAAGGAAATTTTGATGTCTTCAATTGTAGAAGTAAATAATTTTGATATTTTTTTGGAAATGTTGCTGATATAAGTAAAGGATAAATATCTGATGTTATTTGAGGCATTGGGTTGAAGCAAACATTGTGATGAATAAGCAAGCTTTTCTGAAATTTTAAGTTTAGCTCTATATGGAAGCTTATGGATGATATTGGGATCATAACCATTGTTGAAAGCAATTTGCTCGAGATTATTAAGTTCTAAATTAAAGTTCTCATTAGAAAGTGGAAATTTAAGAAGCCTATAAATGTAACTGTTGAAAGCAGCCATTTTATGTTGGGTTTGATGAGTATATGTTTCATGTATAACATGATCTGTTTGAGTAGGTTTTCTGTAAATATTGTACTCTAGAGAACTTTTTTACGAGACATACAGCCGGTTTCCGAAAGGCTGATCATTATCAAAATTAGGTAATCTACTGTTAACAGTCGATTAAATGCATTTTGAGTTGCAGAAACATCGATCAAACTTCAATCACATAACACACATTAACTAATCTAACAAGCAAATAATCGATGATTAACAGCCTGTCAGAAGGATTTTAGATTTCCGAAACGCTATTTATCGTTTTATCTATGTCAAACTTCTGTCATACTAGCTTGTCAGGTGATCTGAGATTTTTGGACGATTAATCTTATAATCTTTGGTTATGTACCAATGGTTGTAAGTAAATAAAATAAAATCTTTGGTTACGTTGTAAGATACATAAACCTAAGGTGTTTTATAAAAAGCTGTTGTTTGGAAAGAACCCAAAAATATTGTTACAAAGGTTCGTTTTAAGAATTAAAGATGATAAATGACAAATTGGTAAACATTAACGAACGACACAAAATTATTAGTTAGTTAGGTTATGTTTGTTTGTTGATTTTCAGAATGCAGATTACACATAAACAGGAATGATGGTAAAGTGAAACAGCAACATTACTTTCTTAATTTAGAGCAAAATAAAGAACAATTCGTATAGAAATAATAAACGATTACAATCGATTCTACTGTTTCCATGTAAAATCGTATGTCAAATAATCTATAATCGGCGATCACGTAATTTTACCATAATTTTCGTTTCGGAAACCTGTCGCTTGTTAACAATTGATCAAATTTGATACTTGATTACATGATTGGAGATTTGAATAACGTTTCGGAAACCGGCCGTTAGTCATACTCAAGAAGTTCAACTTATTGTCAGATTCTGGTTTCAGTGTAAAAGAGATGTTAGGATAGAGGTTATTAAGATCATCCAGAATCTGTAAAGCATCATCTTGTGTTCCCTGTATGAGAGCTATACAATCATCAATATATCTTGATTTATGTTCTAAAAAAGGTGATAATGGGAGAACCCATCGCCAAACCCGTTGGTTGTTTATATATTTTTTGATATATATATATATATATATATATATATATATATATATATATATATATATATATATATATATATATATATATATATATATATATATATATATATATATATACCCGGTATTTTAGGCGTCACGCCCTTCCGATAGGGATCTATGGAGGAGTATCACCGAGCCGCAATCCCTTATCTCTTGCCGGACTGCTCCACCATAGGCCGATCAGACACCAGCATATTCTAGTCTAAGCCGCAGATTCATCTAGAATTTTAAACTGCTGCGTTAGACTTTTTGTTTTTCTGTACACCGAGCTGGGGACCGAACCCACACCCACTGAACCACTCGCAGTGAATCGAATGAGAAGCCGGCCGCCCAGCCCGCTTGTCTATCTGACCGACATATTTTTATTACCGACATATATATTTTTTTATTAAATTGGAATATTTATCTGATCAAATCTGATCAAGACAAAATTTAAGTATAGTTAAGATGGCATCTTTGTCTTTTGCTGATATGTTGCAATTGTTTAAAATGTTATGTACTAAAGGTTAAGTGTCATTTCTTGGTACAGAAGTAAACAAATTGGAAACATCAAAAGAAACTAAATAAAAACTCTCTTCTATTTTGATGTTATTTAAACGTTCTATTAGATCTAAAGAATTTAAGATGGAGAACTAAGGTTTAAAATTAGTGAGAGACTGAATTGTGCAATATTTTTTTTTTATTTATTTATTTAATTAACGGATATACCATTTTGACAGAAATATGACGTCAACCTTTACAAAGCTTATATATAGGTTGCGTTAATAAAAAACAAACCAAAATTAAAATCAAACAGAATTCAATTAAAGTAGTACCTTAAGTTATTAAACAATGCTCAAAATCTCTCAAATGATTTCTTAAATGTTGCTGTAGATATTCCAAATAACTCTAAACTATTGCTGTGCTCATTGGCAGTTCGTAAAATTCTTGTAATGGATTCATTTTGGCCATAATTCATAGTGTGGAATGGAATGTTGAAAATCTCAGTGTTACGAGTTCTTCTAGTATTAACATTAAAATTTATTAAACTTAGTAACTCTGGATCTTGAACATATCCATTTATAATTTTAAAAAGGAAACATAAATCCACTTGACATCTTCTATCATGTAGTGATTGGATATTTAGTATTGACAGTATATCATCATATGTGTATTGATGTCTAATAAAACCAATTTTGTAAGCACATACGCTCAAGAATTTATTTTGAACTCTCTCGATACTGTAGATGTCACTGTTATATGAAGGAGACCAAATGAGAGGACCATACTCCAAAACTGATCGAACTAAACTACAGTATAACATTTTTAAAGTTTGTACTGAAAACTGATTACAGTTTCTAAGAATAAATCCCAATATTTTTAAAGCTTTAGCTGAAGATTCGTTAATGTGATATTTAAAAGTTAGTTTAGAATCAAAATTTATACCTAAATCTTTAATATTATGACGTGCCTCTAAAGGTACATTATTTATACAATAATCATAATTTACAAACTCTCTTGTTCTTTCAAAAGTAATTTTAAAACATTTTTGTATATTTAAGTATAGCATGTTTACCTCACACCAACTAGCTAAGCTTTTAATATCATTCTGTAACAAAGAGGCATCAACTAGGTCATTAACTATTCGAAATATTTTAAGGTCATCAGCAAACATTAGAAATTTACTATTTTTAATCACTGAGGATATATCATTAACAAATATATTAAATAAGAGAGGTCCAATATGAGACCCCTGAGGAACTCCTGAGGTTACAGATATTCGTTGAGATAAACAATTTCCATATTTAACATACAGACATCTACCAGATATATAACTATTATACCTATCCACTCAATTATTTTACCTCCAAATCCATAGCCATTTAATTTAGCAATAAGCAGATCATGGTTAACTCTATTGAAGGCTTTTGAGAAGTCTGTGTAGATAGCGTCAACCTGACCCTTCTGTTCCACTGAATTAGCTATAAAATTCGTATACAATATTAAGTTCGTGCATGTAGACTTACCCTTAGAAAAGCCATGTTGTCCAACATCAATTAAATCTTTACAATTCCATGTCAAAAAGTTATTTACAAGACACTCAAAAAGTTTGGGTAATACAGATTGGTTACAAACCGTTCGATAATTTTCAACATCATTTTGTTATAAATAAATAAATAAATTGTTATAAATAAACTCTGATAACTCTGACAATTGTGTTTATGGATTTTAGGAAGTCCACAAAACCAAACAATAATTTTCATATTGATATACTCCAAGTTAACTGGTACTACAACAAGAAGGCCTACATCACCAGAGATATCATGACAAATTGGCTACACAAATTTAACAGAAAATACAACGCCAAACAAGAAAAATTCTCTTACTGCTAGACAACGTAACATCCCATCCGGATATTCAGTTATCTAACATTTCGATAATATTTTTGTCACCTAATACTATAGCACATTGTCAACCGTTAAACCAAGGAATAGTTCTTCTTCTTCTTCTTTGTCAACTATTTTCCATCCACTCCTGAATGTAGGTCTCTCCCAATTGCTTCCATCTTTCTCTATCTTGCACCAATCTAATCCACTGTTTGCCTGCCACTGTTCTTATGTCATCTACCCATCTTTTTTGAGGTCTTCCCGTGCTTCTTGTTGTCGTCCTTGGTCTCCATTCTAGAATTCTCCGTGTCCACCTGTTGTCATTATATCGGGCTACGTGACCTGCCCAGCGCCATTTCATTTTTGCAATTTCTTCCACAATATCCCTAATCTTCGTTCTACGTCTTATCTAGGTGTTCCTAATCTTGTCTCTTAGTGATATTCCAAGCATGATTCGTTCCATTGCTCTTTGCGTTGTTTCTAATTTTTTAGCAGATTTTTTTGGTAAGGGCTACTGTCCTTAGCCTGATAAGGAATAGTTAAGAACTTTAAATCCCTGTATAGAAAGTTTTTGATAAGAATAATGTTATCATCTATAGAATGTTCTTTATCAACGGCTGTTCTCTTCTTTATTTCAATTGATTAAGCAATAACTCTATACAACGGACAACTATACACAACAGACAATTATTTTCCCCGTTTGTGTCCGTTATGGAGAAGTTTCACTGTACTTGGTTTCATGTAAATATTTCCTTGTAAACCACCATACATGTTTGTATGTATGATTCAAGTTCAGTTTAAAAAAATCTAACAGTTCCATTAATGTAAATTTAACATATTTATCAATGCACTGCTTTTCTGTAATTATATTTTAATTTATAGACTCACGTGCGGCTACACAGACACCAACTTACTCATTTTAGAAGTTATTTAATGTAAATGAAATCACAAACCATTAATCTCCTTCGGAGCGTGACGTCTAGTTGACATTGTTTGTTATAAAGTTTAGCACGCCAAACAAAATCAAGCACTTATATAATTACTAGTGTTATATCATGATTATGGTAGCTTGATCGTGAAGATGATAATTAAATTGGTGTTCGAGTAAATAGAGTTCTTTAGATTTTTAATTAACACAATCTGAATTCATCCACAGTTAGTATTAATTTTTTTTTAAATATGTATTTTAAACTTATTTGTCCTAAATCAGTACTTTGTTTAATTTTTATTAATTACATAAATTACGTGAAGCTATCAATTATATAAAATACAATACATAGGGTTTCGCGGCCGATATTTTGGAATGACACAATCTTTTTGGGATTTGCAGGCCGTCGTCTTAATTCGATGGGGACTCTTGAGGGTTGGTCACAAGCTCGAGTTTAGTTCGGCTTGGCTCGAGGCTCAGCTCGTTTGACGAGCCAAGCTTCGAGGCTTCGAGCTCAAGCCGGTTTGTTTCTAGCGAGCAGAGCTTCAAGTCGAACGAATTTTTCCGAGACGAGCCGAGCTGAATTCGAAGCTAGCCGAGGTTTCCTTAACCAGCATGTCAATATTTTAACTAATACTCTAATATTTTTCTTCTTCTTCCTCTTTATAAGCAATTCTGCTTGTTCATTGGCGGATTAGTACCTCTATAGAAAGTTGTCACTCCATCTTTTGTGCGGTCGTCCGATACTTCTTCTACCGTTTTGGTGACTTATATCTTGCTATTTTGGCGACTCGTGTCTCCTCCATTCTGCTATGTGGTTATTTCAGTCTTTTTTCTATTTTGTGTTCATTTATTTATATATTGTGCGTTACATTTTCTTCATAATATTGTTCTGAAGCTAGTTTCTTGTGGCATTTTAAAGTAATTACCATTTCAATGGGAATAAGCCACAATTAAAGGTTAAAGTATGTTTATTGACGTTTCAATTTCCACTTCGGAAATCGTTCTTAAAATACAAACATTATTAAATTAAACAATTTTTTTTTGTCTGGACGAAGGACCTTGAGAAAAGACAGCTCTTCCCGAAGACCGGTAAAGAGGAAAGATATGTTTAAGTATCACGAAGGAGAAATAAGTCCTGGTCGACTATTGATTAAAAAAAGAAAAATGGAACCACAAACCAAGGCTTTGAAGATAGTGGCTACCGCAAGAATATCAGGACGAAAACCAATCCTCAGAACACCCTTTGTTGAATCCACTGCCATATCAAGTGAAATGATTACCAATAATCACATTGATAATGGACCAGCTCTCAATATCGAAAAGGAAGAATTACATTCTCAACTTTCTGAAAATTATTTAGAATCAGAATCTAAATCTCCTACTGAAGTCGATCTACACATGTCCAAGGAGTTGCTTGTGTACGGAAAACTACACAATAACGATAATCTGAAGACTGGTTTCTTCGGTGCTGTGACTATTTCGTTAAAAAAAAAACAAAATTTATACAACATAATTTACTAATGTTTGTATTTTGAGAACAATTTCCGAAGTGGAAAATGAAATGTCAATAAACGCACTTTAACCTTTAATTGCGGCTTATTCCCATTTAAATAGTAATTACATTTTCTTCTAATGTCTTCACTTCTCTTTCGATCTGTCAGCGTTGTTCCGTTAATTCTTTTCAGTACTCTCATCTCTGCCGTTTCCGTTAGACTTTGCGTTGTGGCTGTGGTCTTGTTTCTGATACATAAATGTCATTATTGGTCTTACACTCTCTTTATAAATTCTTGACTTATAGTTGACTTATCTCTTGGCATATAGTTTTATTAATGCATCCTGCCAGTCTATTTGCTTTTTGTACTAGATCTCTCCGTTCTTTGTCCAGGTCTCCATAGCTGGACAGTGTAATTTTCAGGTATTTTATGTTCATTGCTCACTTGTTTAATACTGATGTCATCAATTTCTATTTTACATCTGGTTGGTTCTTTGCTGACTACAATTGTTTTAGTTTTCTGAGATAAGATTGTCATATCAAATTCTTTTGCTTTTATGATAAATCTGTGGACCAGTCTTTGCAGATTATTTTATTTCTTTGTTTCCCATTCTGTCAATCAGACACAGAAATGCTGGTCTATTATACTATAGTGATTTCTCAGTAATTTGCTTTATAACGAATATTGCATCTGTACACGATCTTTTCCTAAGAAAAGCTGTTGATCTGAACTAAAATTTTAGTTGTAAGTTTTAGGGTAGTGTTTAACAAGTTTTTACCTCTGTAGTTCTCTAGATATTTTTTATCTCCTTTTTTGAATAGAAGAATTATTTCGCTCGTTCCCCATTCTTCCGGTATTTTATTGTGTTTTATAATTTTGTTAATTAATGTTGCTAATTGTTCTGTCATTGCTTCTCCACAATATTTCACTACTTCGTTTGCTATCTTGTCTTTATCTGCTGCTTTTCTGTTATTCAGTTTTTTAGGTATTTTCAGAACTTCTTGTAGATTTATATTCAGTTATTTCGATAAGCGGATGTACAGACGCACTGTACGTGAAATCAAATCTTAACCGTCTTTTTTCTTTTATTCCGGTATACTCTTTATGAGTACTAGAAGCCAATTCGCTAAGGATTTTTGCTTAGTTAAGGAGATATGTTGTGGAATGCAATTTTAGATTCCCCATGTCTCTAATTACATCTTTATCAACGTCTGTTTTGTCTTCCAATTCTTAGAAGGCACAGATTAAAGTATAAATCTAAATTTGGTTTCGAATAATTAGTTTACGGATTTATAAAAGAAAAGATTAAAGCGGTATTTTGTATTTTGTGTGTTATAATTGAATTTGAAACATGCCTTTTAAAAGTGGCATAAGACATTTATTAGGACATTAGTAAGGATTTATTATCAGATGTCGCTATTTGCGTCCATACGAAGCCGTGTTAGACTTGCTTCCCAAGACAGGAAAGATTTATTTTCACGTTCAGAGCGTCTGTGAATATCCGTCTCTGATGATCCCTTTTAGGGTGAAATATGTATAAGTGGATATACAGAAGCTCTATACGTGAAATCAAATCTTAACTGTCTTTTTACTTATATTAAGTGTTTTATTTGAGGTAATTTTTGGTGTTTCCGGTTCTAGCGTCGTTTGTTTTTCCTCTGCATAGAGCTTTTTCAGGTAGTCAATCCACGTATCATTGTCTATGTGTTTTGGTTCTATTAGTTCCTTTACCTCCGTTATTTTACCTCTTATGAAGCGCCATATTCCCTTTTGCAGACCGTAAAAATCGTGTTTCATTTCTTTCGAAATGCATTCCAAGTGATCGTTTTCTATTTTTCTTGTGCATGTGTTTCATTTCTAATTGTCTTATAATTATGTTATGCCTCTTGTGTTTTGGTTGACATATATTTCAGGTAAGCTTTTTTCTTTTTTTTACATTTTCCACTACGTTTGTAAAAAACCATGGAGTTTTTCGCCTAGTAAACAATTTAATTTTATTTATATTCTTTTCACCAAGAACTTCCTTGGCCGAGGCTAAGATATTAGACTTAATTTTTGCCCAGCTTTCTTTGACTCACATTCTGTGATATATGTGTTTCTGCGTATTGTGGTGTATTCTGGTGTTTTTTTATCAATATATATATATATATATATATATATATATATATATATATATATATATATATATATATGTGTGTGTGTGTGTTTTTATTCGGATTTTGCACAATACCAATTTATGATCGCTTCCTATTTCTGCTTGTGTTAGTGCTCTTACATCCAAGATTTGAGAGGGGTGTAATTCTCTATTTAACAGAATATAGTCTATAATAGATCTTTGTCCTCCACTGTTTTCAAAAGTGTATTTGTATTGTTCTTTGTGAGGCAAAAATGTATTAATAATACTTATTTCTTTTATGCTGCAGAGTCCGTCACAAAGTCTCCGTTTTTGTTTCTGATATTTTCATTATATCGCTGTTTTATTCCTGGAACCATATCATTGCCAATATGGGCGTTAAAATCACCTATAATGATTAGGATTCATCATTTGGAGTCTCGTTTATTACAGTCTGAAGGGATTCGTAGAAGATTTCCCTCATGGTTATATCGCTGTTGTTCTCTGGTGCATAGATTGCTATCACATTCAGAAGTTTGACATCCAGTTTAATTTTTACACTTTTCTGTGTACTAACAGAACTCCTTCTTTGGCTCTGGTTTCTTTGCAACACCACTGTAAATGATCAGATAGTCATCTAGCATAATTTGGCCCATTCCTTTTTTCTTCGTCTTTTGTAGTACACATACGTCTATATTTTTTTCTACCATGTCTTTTGTAATTTCCTGCTCTCTTATGTTTATAGACTTTACGTTTTAAGTACTGATGCAAGGTATATTTCTCGTTTTCCATAAATTCGTTATTCTCTTTCTCGCGTTAGTCGTCGCAATGAAATCATTCCTGTTCCGAGGCATAATCCTGTTTCTATGAGCTGTATGGTTTTAAAGTCTATCAGTAGAGTGCCAACCTGACTGTAGACCCCCTCTTCCTTTATCCGGGCTTAGGACCGGCAACAGTTCTGTCGAGCTACTCGATCCACGCAACAAAACTGCAGGCGGAGTTAATACTTTTTGTAATTCATTTATTTCTGCTACGATTGATACTTTTGTTTGAGAATATGTAATTCATACTATAAATATGTATTTTCAATACAGTGTGTCCGCAAAGTATGGAACATATTGGATATTTCTTAAACTAAAAGCCTTTTGAAAAAAATTTAAAACACGTCGATTTTAATTTTAATCACCTACATTTTACAATTAAATTTAATTATACAGAGTGATATACATTAATGTGATGACGCCATCGAATTTTTGTAAATATAACACCCTGTATCTTGTGACATTTTTGAACAAATAAAAATAAGCTGATTCCAAAAAGATATAATAGTTGGGGTCTAACGGAGAAAATTTGAAATATATGCTCTTAGAAAATTAATTATTTCCTGTCAATCGCAAAAACCTAGCGTACTAGTTTTTAGTAAAATGTCATTATTTTATTGACGTTCGATAATAATTAAGTAATACAATAATTGTTGTATTAATTCGTGAATGTTCTGTATTCTAGCTTAGAATTAATTTGAAGTAGAAATAAATTGTATTTAAGTGTAAAGCAAATAATTGAAATACTCACGATAATTGGGTATGAAGACAGATCGGGAACTTAAGGTAGTATATAATTTTATTAAATGAGAAATATCCGGAAAGACCCATAACGCAGTTGACAGTAAGTAAGATTGAAAAGAAATTTCGAGGATCTAATAAAATTGAAAATAAACGCAAATCAGGTGTTTTTGCATTTTAAGTGTGTTATGAAAAACATAGAAACATTTCTAAAATGTCATAAATGAGATATTTTATTTCTCAGATCTCATATTTTGTTTTTTACAGTTCTTCTGATGCCATAAAGAGACAACAATATATCCGATCATTTTTTTTATTTGTAACATATACACGAAATTGTTTTTCTGTGAAATCTTTCATAAGAGTAAGACTAGTAAAAACATTTTTTCAAATATATAACATACTCTTTTGGATTTATTAAAATAATATTTTATCCCTTTACTGCTTTTTCCATTCTATTCTATTGTATTCTATTGAAATACTATCATTCCATCTCTTTCTAAATCGAATTATGCTTCTTCTCCAGATTATTGTCTTAAGTAACTCGGGCTATTCCAACCTTTTTATTTTGTGCCATCCTGCTAATGTGATCATTATATTCACCTCGTCAACATTGCACCCATTCATATGCTGTATATCCTACTCATGTTTCTAATGTTGTAATTTTTTAATCTATCCATCAACGTCTTTATTTCTATTCTTCCTAGGTTTCTCAGTTAATTTCTTTTTAAATATACTCTTGTTGTGCCATTTTCTGGTTTCGTGTTAGTAGTGTATGTCCTGATAATCCTAACTACAGATTTATATGCGCATTATCAATTCTTGTTTTTTTTAACTTCCCATTTATTTACAATATGTAATAATATTACAATAAATATATTGTGTAATTAGTTTACAAGTAACCTGTAAGGATATGTCCCATGGCAATTTCCTATTTATGTTTTAAGATTAACAAAAATTATTTATAAATTTGGGATCTATACAAAAAATACAAAAATAATTTAGTTTAGAAATCTTTTTGAAAGATACCTGGTAGTGTGTCGCTTTAGTCTTCGATTTGGTATTAGCCTTATAATGTTTGTTGCAAGATTGTTAGGATAGTTTTCAAAGTTCAGAGCATATTGTTGGGAGCAATTTGTGATCTTTTCTCTATCAGTCTTGACTTAAAGGTCATGTATAATAAACTAATTAGGTACATACCATGGTGCATTTTCATTACAATTAAAACAAGAAAATTGGAATATCCCGGACATATTACACGTGGAGAGAAATACACCTTGCTCCAACTGATTATGCAGGGAAAGATTCAAGGAAAGAGAAGCATAGGGAGGCGTAGAATGTCATGGCTGCGCAACATGAGAGAGAGGTATGGATGTACATCAAATGAACTTTTCAGAGCAGCCGTCTCAAAAGTCCGAATAGCTATGATGATTGCCGACCTCCGCCGCGGAGATGGCACTTGAAGAAGAAGAAGATGCTGCATTTGTAATACCGCATAGGACTTTTGATTAGAACCTTTAAAAGATATACACATTAGACCTGGACGCTGATTTCCACAGCTGAATCCCATAACTTCATACTAGTTTTATGACTGATTTATAAACTAACACCTTACTATGTAGAGATAGTTGCGATCTTTTAGCTAGTAACCAGTAAAGTCTGCTTATGGTCCAGTTGTTTTCTTTTCAATAATACATGCTTCTTCCATGATATCCGCCTGTTGAGATGCATACCCAGGTATTGGACATGATCTTTTTGGTGTAACTCTTGGTTATTCAAAGACACTGGTAGACTGGTGTTTTTTCTATTAGTAAATATTATATGGATTGGCTTGCTCCCGTTTCTATCAATTCTAAGTTTATTTTTTTTTTTTGATATTGTATCATTAAGGCATCCTTCTGTTCTACTTGCTTTTGACACGTGTGTCCTGACTTCTTCCTCGATATTGTCGCTTGATAAATTGATTCCGAGATATTTGAATTTCATTACTTGTTTTACAATTTTTTTTTTAATCTCTATCATTTCAATCTGTTTGTGGCAATTTTCTTAAAGTGAATGCCCTAACTTTCATGTTGACATTATGTAACAAGCTCTGTAAGTCGTCTAAGCTATCAGGCAATCAGCCAGCTGCATAACAATATTATTTTTATTTTCTTATTTCCCATTTAATATTCTCTTGTTATTTTGACTTGTTTTATTACGTCAAAATTTTATTAGCGCCACGAAACACAAAACACGAAATAGCGTTTCGTAGTTCGCAATCAAGTAAACAGTTGGAAGAGCCCATTTACGCGACAAAGTTTAGTCCGTTGTACGACATGTAAACTTTTTGAATTTTATTGAAATGGATAAAAATCTATAAAAAGATAATAAATAAATAATAAACTCACTTTATTCAGTTTTAAAAATATTATTTACATTTTAAAAATACAGAAAACATAGTATGATATTTGCACTAGTCTACAGTACCACCTACTGTACCATTTTTGAAGTGAAGCTTGTATGCTGGCGTTATATTACTTTTTTACTTGAAAGGTATGTCTCACAAAACAGGATAACAATAAATAAAATAGGTACATAGATGAAAGGCAACCGTATATACCAGTGCTTCCCAAATTGTGCGTCACGACGCCCTGGGGCGTCGCTGCGTTGTCCCAGGGTCGTCGCGTGTCAGAGGGGACTTTTAAAACAGAAAATATATTTATTTGATTTTAAATGAGTATAAAACATATTATGTATTCATAAATAAATCAAACAAAAACTATAACATCAAGTCGATAGACCCTTGAAATATCCGAAATTATTCAAAAAATTGATCAATCCAAAAATTATCGACGGTCCACGAAATTATCCGAAAATCGGATAATTATCTTGGCATTAGCAACACTGGAGTAGAGGGACCGCCGGGCGCATTCTGTTTCGCCGGTCGGCTCCCCTCCCCTGTGTTCCCTACTGTCACGCGTGTTATCTAATTTAGTCAAGCTTTTGTTTTGTCTTATTACGCACGCGGAGTTTTTGGTATCAACAATGGATACTTATATTTAAAAGATTAGAAAACGAAGTGAAGAATCAAGCGAGAGCAGTAATGTTAATTTAAGTAAAAAGAAGAAATATTGGAAATATGACGACCAATATTTGGATTTAATTGCGTTACTAAAGGGAATGTAGAACTTCCACAATGTGTTGTTTGTCACAAAATGTTGGCGGCTGAAGCATGCTTCCTAATAAACTAAAACGGCATTTTGAATCAACCCACAGTCATTTACAAGGCAAGCCAAGAGAATTTTTAATAAGAAAATTGCGAGAGCTAAAAAATCAGACCACGGCTTTGGTTTCAAGAGCATCAATTCCTACCAAAACATTGCTCGCCTCTTACATGCTAGCTTACCGTGTTGCCAAATGTAAAAACCACATACGATCGCTGAGGAACTGACCTTACTTGCAGCGGTTGATATGGTAACAGTGATGATTGGAGAATCGACAGCTAAAGAAATAAAAAATGTACCTCTTTCAAACAATACGGTTAGTCGCCGTATTCACGACATGGCAGAAGATATTAATGAGTAAATTGTGGGGAAACTTTCAGGTTTATTTGCCATTCAACTGGACGAGGCAAATAATAGTAATGATGATGCTCAATTGATATGTTATGTACGGTACATACAAGAAACAAATATATGTGAGGATTTGTTATTTTGCAGAAAATATGTGAAAGTTGTAAAGCTACTGATTTATTGGAGATTTTACACTCATATATGACTGAAAATAATTTTTACTGGGATAACTGTCTAGGCGTGTGTACGGATGGTGCCGGAGCGATGTCTGGACAGTATGTAGGACTACAAGCTCTCATCAAAACCAAGGCGCCAAGTGTAAAATGGACACATTGTGTCATACATAGAGGGGCCTTAGAAGCAAAGAACGTTACACCTGAATTAAGTGCTGCGATGGATAGCACTATTAAAGTGGTGAACTACATTAAAACACGACCCGTGAAATCAAGACGTTTCCATGAACTTTGTGAAGAAATGGGGGCCGAGCACACCTCTTTAATTTATTATTGCAACTCTCGTTGGCTGTCCAAAGGCAACGTACTCGCACGTGTATACGAATTAAAAAATGAATTTTACACGTATCTATATACAGAATCACATGATGATGCGCAAAACTTTATTAATTCAGAGTTTATAATAAAATTAGCATACCTCTGTGACATATTAATTATCTTTAACAACAACAACAATTATTATCTGACAACAAATTAAATGGTCTTAATAAGTCTTTGCAGGGAAACAATACTCATATCCTGCAATTGGCAGATAAAATTACTGGGAAATTACTGTGTTTCAATCAAATATTTTATCCTTCTTTAAAAAATATGTTTACACAACACATGTTATCATTGAGCGAACTCTTTGAGGAATATTTTCCCGAGGATATGGAGGAATATGACTGGGTCAGAAACCCTTTCCTGTCATCCAACTGACAGAATTGTCTTGTGATTCCAGCCTACAGCTTCAATATGACAAGGACAAACTGTTTGAATTTTGGAGACCACTTTCTCGTGAATATCATGCCATCAACACTGCTGCATTAAAGGTTTTATTACCATTTGCGACTTCGTACTTGTGCGAAACGAGCTTTTCCGCAGGAATTAAAAACAATATACTTTACCCTGTTACTAGGCTAGTACTAAAATTGGTAAGTATTATTGGGGTTGGGTTGAGGGGGCGTCGCAAAAAAATAGCAAGTCCCAAGGGCGTCACAGTACGAATAAGTTTGGGAAGCCCTGGTATATACGTATTTCTGACTATTGGTCGTCTTCAGTATGGTACAGCCAAGTTAAGAAAGGAGCATGTTAGCTTGGGAAAGGATCACTACAGGAGCAATGCTACAAATTTATGGCATTAGAGATATAAGATCCTGATAGTTTTCGGGGCACAACTAATAATAACCACGGAGTAAGCTATAGTTGCACCTGATGAAAGGAATGCCAGACGTTAAAATGTTTAAAACAAATAGAAACGGTTAATGCGAGTGAATAATAAAAGTAAAATATAATGGCATGTCTCACAAAACAGGAAACCAAAAAACAAAATAAGTACATTGATGGAAGGCAACCGTATACATACGTATTTCTGACTATTGGTCGTCTTCAGTACAGTGCAGCCAAGTCAGAAAAGGAGCATGTTAACTTGGGAAAGGATCACTACAGAAGCAATGCGACCAACTTGTGGCATTAGAGTTAGAAGCCCTGTTCCATGATCCATGAAACCATCAGGGCCTTCTAACTCTAAAAGTTTAGTTGTCTTCTAGTAGTTCGATCAGATACCTCAATCGAATAAAGTTTGCCAGCCAATTTTTCTCAGAACATGTCCGATACAATATTTTGTTTATTACTGGTGTGCTTTTTTTAAATTTCTGTGCAAATATTATTCAGTGTATACTGGAATATTCAGTGTATCCATTGCTATTTCTACCTAAATTACAATTCTTTATTATACTAGGAGACGTTGTTTTAAGTTTTTAAAAATATCAATAATTATTAGCCCTATTCTAAGACAAACCTTAATAATTTTATCAATATAATCGAAAAGCAATTCCCAAATCGCATCGTATTGCAGCACCGCTGTCGATAAACATAATCATTGCTTTTGGATCTTTTCTGTGCACAAGGGACCATATTAAGGAACTTACCAGCTGCAAACGCTTGTCAATTAGTCCTTATCCTCGGAAAATAAGAACCATTCGTGTATCCCTTTCAAGATTTATTAGCAGAATGGTTATTTTTATCTTTCGTGGAAACGAGAATAAAAGCTTAAGCTCAAAAATGTATATACACATTATTCCGTTAGAACATAATTATAAACAGAGTGATAACTTTCAATGATCGACATCATAGTTTAATATGAAATTGAAGAGCAGAGAATGTAGTTGCAAATTAGAAAGATATTTTTAATTATGTACTATCTATATCTATATAATATTCAACTATTCTTGAATATATAAAAATGAGGAGTACTCTGAAGAACCCACAGAACAGACACCTATGAAACCAATAGTCAAAGAGTAACCCCTGGTGTTCCTTACACTCAAAAAACTTCAGGAAATAGTCAAGCGGATGAAATCACAAATCAACAAACTAATGTCGGCTCAAACCATTCAACGAAAATTGCCAACCTTGAAAACCTGATGACAAAACTAGTAGAGAGAATGGACACTATGCTTAATCTTCTTATGACTATGATTTCCAAAATGCACTAAAGCAACACAGACTTAAAATAGCCGTCTGGAACTCAAATGGCCTAACGAACCACATCCAAGAAATAAAAATTTTCCTCGACGAGAAGAAAATTGATGTTATGCTTGTATCAGAAGCTCATCTAACAGACAAAAACTATATCAAAATTCCAAAATACATTGTCCACTACACAAAACATCCAAATGACAAGGCACACGGTGGCACAGTTATCATTATCAAATCTAATATAAAACACCATGAGTTAAATAAGTTCAGTGAAAAGTACCTGCAATCAACTAGCATTATCATCGAAGACTGGTTAGGCAACCTTACCTTATCTGCGGTCTACTGTCCTCCTGGTCAACCAATCAACGAAAACAACTTTAGCACCTATTTCAGTTCTCTTGGACACAAATTCATAGCAGGAGGAGACTTTAACTGTAAACATCATCACTGGGGCTCTAGGGTAATTACAACAAGGGGTAGACAACTGCTGAAGTCAATAACAGGAAACAACCTACAACACATATCTACAGGAGAACCAACTTATTGGCCTACAGATCCAAATAAAACACCAGATCTCTTAGACTTCTGTGTGATTAAAGGTATCTCACTTAACTATTTAGCAATAGAATCTTGCTGGGACCTCTCTTCAGATCATTCTCCCATTCTAATTGACCTAGACTCCAAAATCATACTCAGAAATAAGCCTCCAGTCTTAACCAATAATCAAACAAATTGGAAAATATTCCGAAGCGCACTAGCAGAACAAATACCAACGAACTTGCCACTTAAAACAGAATTACAAATTGAAAATGCGGTACAACTTACTACCTCCATACAAAAGGCAGGTTGGATTTCTACTCCTGAACATACAACATGGAAGGAAAGCATAAACTGTTCGCAAAATGCAAAAAACCTGATCGATGAGAAAAGAAAACTTAGGAAAAAGTGGCAAAACACACACGCTCCTATTGACAAACAAAATTTAAACAGAATTACCAGAAGACTTAAAAATCTATTAAAAGAAGAGAAAAACAGGGGGATCCAAACTTACTTAGAAAATTTGACTCCGTCCAAAGACACCAATTATTCTCTATGGAAGGCGACGAGAAAGGTAAAAGGTCCACAAGACGCCATACCTCCTCTAAAAAATGTCAAAGGTAAATGGGCAAGAACAGACACAGAAAAATCTGAGACATTCGCTGATCATCTTTCTACAGTATTTAGTCCATTTAACAGAGTAGTGCCATTAGAACAAGAAGAACCATTTAATTCTTTTCTTGAGGCTCCATATCAAATGGAACTACCAATCACCAAGTTTAATATTAAAGAAGTGAAACAGATAATAAAGAATGAGATACAACCCAATAAGGCTCCGGGATTCGACCTCATAACGGGTAAGATCCTCCAGGAACTAACCAATGACTGTTACAGAATAATCACTATGATCTTCAATGCTATGCTTAGTCTGCATTACTTCCCTCTGCAATGGAAAGTGGCACAGATTATACTCATTCAAAAACCTGGTAAAGATCCAAAAGATGTCAACTCATACCGACCGATTAGTCTACTCCCAGTCATCTCTAAGGTCTTCGAAAAACTTCTGCTACGAAAAATCAAACCAATATTGGACAAAAGTGCCTCATACCTGACCATCAATTCGGTTTTCGTAACCAACATGGTACAATCGAACAAGTTCACAGACTATACACAACAATAAGAAGTAGTCTCGAGAACAAACAATACTGTACTGCAGCCTTTTTAGACGCCTCTCAAGCTTTTGACAAGGTGTGGCATACAGGACTTCTGTACAAATTAAAGAAAAATTTACCTTACCCTTACTTTAAACTGCTTCAATCATACCTTACAGAAAGGAGATATCTGGTAAAATATAGTGAAGCCTATACAAAACTCTACCCCATCCTATCTGGTGTACCCCAGGGTAGTGTGCTCGGACCGATTCTGTACCTGATATATACGGCTGACTTGCCAATAAGCAATAACCTAACGCTTGCAACATTCGCAGATGATACTGCTTTCTTGGCCTCTCATAGCAACCCAATAATAGCATCAGAGAGACTGCAACTACATCTGAACAAAACAAATGAATGGCTTAAACTCTGGAGAATTAGAGTAAACCCCTCAAAATCCACACAAATTACATTCACTCTAAGAAGAGGTACATGTCCACAAGTTAACCTCAATGGACATCCTTTGCCCCAAAAGGATGACGTAAAATACTTAGGTATTCACCTTGACAAACGTCTAACTTGGACCAAACATATATGGACGAAAAGGCTTCAATTGGGAATTTTATACAGAAAACTTTACTGGATGTTGGGAAAAAACTCTCACCTATCGATTGACAATAAGCTGCTGATATACAATACAATAATAAAACCCATTTGGACATATGGCTCACAGCTCTGGGGTTCAGCTAGCAAATCTAATATTATGATAATACAAAGATTCCAATCCAAAACTTTGAGAACAATCGCTAATGCACCTTGGTATATCCAGAATGATGCAATACATAGAGATCTTCAGGTACTAACAGTCTCTGAAGAGTGCAAAAAATCTTCTGAACAATATCAAAACAGGTTGCGGGTGCATCCTAATACCCTGGCACACAATCTTCTCAACAACCAACAAGCGAAGAGATTGAAGCGACATGACCCCTTGGACCTACCTCACCGATCCTGACAGAGCCTACAGCAATGGGAGTTACGCCTTCAACAGCACCCAGCCATTGTGATCAGTGCCGCTTTTAGTGCTCGCGTATCAGTGTATGTGCGTATCCTACCAGTAAACAAGCCAATTTGTGTCGTGATGATTTGGTCACTGGACCTTACATCTCTCTGTCATGTAAAGACAAAAATTTTACTTATTGTTTTCACTGCAAAACAGATTGTAAAAATCTTAAATGTTAATAAAAAAAAAACTCTGAAGAAGACATTCCAGTGTTCCTAAAATTTCATAAAATTTGCTTCAAGATTCCAAGACTTTATACAGGCAAGCAAACTATCTTCATTTCTAAAATCACCATCTGAAGTTGATGAAGCGGCAGAAGGGACAGATGTGGCTGCTAAGCTCTTTAATCTGTCAAAAGCATTACTTCAACTGGAGATTATTAAATTACAAAAAGATTTGTCCTTGCATGTTTATAAATCGCTATCCGCCGAAGAAACATGTGCCAGCAAAATATGAAAATTGCAGACAACTTGCAATCAATTTGGCCACTATGTTTGGCTCAACGTATATGTGCGAGACGTCTTTCTCAAAAATGAATTTTTTGAAAAAGAAATATTGCTCCCGATTAACGGACACCCACCTCGAAGATACACTTCGAATTTGTTGTTCGACTCGAGAACCAGACCACAAACAACTAGCTCAAGACCGTCGGTGCAATTTTTCGCATTAATTTAAGGACTTTTGTTTTATCATTAAGAATGTACCAAAATAATAAACATCGTCATTAAATGTTATCATTTGTTTTTTTTTCTGGGCCTTGTGCAAATTTTCTTCTAGTATCCGGACCCCACATAAAATTACTTGCCGACCCCTGGTCTAAGGGATGTCAAATGACAAATTACATCCCTTCGACATTCTAGTACAGAAGCCGCTTTATTTATTTATTTTCTTACACTCTCTTTCGTAGCTGGATATTTCAACTGGTAGCTAGTACTTAAAATTCTGTACCCTATTATTGTATTTTAAAGTAAAATGGATATATACATTAGAGAAATAGACATAAAGAGGCTACTTTGCTGTCAGACATTAAAAAATACGATTTGGAAATTTCACTTAGTTGATTTATAATTTACCTACTGTATACTAGATACATGTTGAAGACGCGAATATTGCTCCAATAAAAAATATTTAAAAGCTCGTGTTATTTGGCTTTCTAAATTTTTAATCTCATGTTCTGGTTTCATGGAGTATACGAATTTATATTTTAAGAGTGCTCGAATTGTTTAAAATTGCGTTAGGTCAGCGTTACTGTTTGGGAATTGGGAATTGTGTAATGTCCATGTACTGCTTGATGTATCTCATGCAGGGCGTATTTTACCCATTAACAATTAAAAATCGATTGGTCCCAGCACTTAAATCGCTTACTTATTAACGACTGAAACACCGACATGTACTATTCTAAAGAAGACTACAGGAGAACTTAAATAAGCAAATATTTACCAAAACTTCATTAACTTTAACAAATAGAATAGTTGGGCCTTTGGCCTTTTTTTAAGATATATGTAGGTATATATATATATATATATATATATATATATATATATATATATATATATATATATATTGTGACAATTAGGGTTTATAGAAAATAATTTATAAGTTATATACTACATAATATTAGATATTTGGTTGTTTTAAATAAGTTATATACTAGAGAATTTAATAAAAATATATTTATGTGAGGGCATTTTTAATAAATTAGCATAATAATTGTAAAAAGTTGTATTTTAATATTGTAAATATATATATAAGTGAGCCATGTGCTTAGGCAACCAAAAATACTCTCGGAGATTGACAGATATTTATACTCTGAAGTGACGTTTAAGAATATTTACGAATATAAAGGGGTTATTATAATAATATATTGTTTGAAATGTGTATTTTATTAAATTAGAGTGTTAGTTACTAATTTAATTATATATTCTGATCTGAAAAGCCTAAATGTCAACAAAATTATTAATAGAAAAGAATGGAATTCTCTGGATCTCCGGAGATGGCCATGTTTGCGAAATGGTTTGTTCCAGAAAATTCAGACAAGTAGTTAATGGAACAAATTGGAACATGATATCTTACGAGATAGTTCTAGAAAATCCAAAAACATATAAATACCCGTGATTTGGATTCAAGATGGCAGTTTTTGAAAGTTTTTAGTCAGAAAAGTTGTAGATAGTGCAGTCAGAAGAGTTTTTGGCAGTTTTTTTTTTAAAAGTTTTTAGTTAGAAGTCAAGCAGTTTATTATGAAAGGCAGTTTTTGAAAGTTTTTAGTCAGAAAAGTTGTAGATAGTGCAGTCAGAAGAGTTTTTGGCAGTTTTTTTTTAAAAGTTTTTAGTTAGAAGTCAAGCAGTTTATTATGAAAGGCAGTTTTTAGAAGTTTTTATTCAGAAGTCAGACCAGTTTTTGGCAGTTTTGGAAGTTTTTAGTCAGAAGTCAAGCAGTTTATTATGAAAGTTAGTTGGAGTCAGTGAATCAAGTACAAATAGTCAAAATGTTTAATATAGTGAGTTAAATGAAGATTAAAAATTATGCATATAATTTAATGCACATTTATAATTATACACAAATAATTATTGAAGATAAAAAAAGGTATATTGGAAGAAATTAAATTATATTATGGTTGGATTAGTATAAATCAACTTATAATAATTATATATTGGTATATTGAAAAGAAGAATAAATATAAATGCTGTTTGCTGGTTTGGTTGGTGGTGTATACATGCTGGTGAAGAAAACTATATCTTAAATTGGTAGAAGCTGATAATTGGAAAAAGAAATTTCACAAAAACAAGGATAACCGAAGTACGAAGACTTTCAGTGGTGACTAGAATATATATAGTGGAAAACAGTTCATTTAGGCATTCAGTGAAAGAAAGGTACAAAATTTTGTTAATATAATTTAGTTAATGTCATAACAATTTCAATTTTGAAGATAGTTTGTTTAAATTTTAGATTGTCTATAGAATTTAATTAGTTTTATAAGAATATCAGTTTAAAGATAGTTTATTTTAAATTTACATTGATTAGGTTAGATATATATGTGTGTTTCATAATAGTTATAATAAAGATAATTTAAAAAAGTACTTACAAGCTAATTCTTTGAGAACCGCGATAAAAACCCTATATATTATATTATTAAAAATACTCATTGCTCATCATTCAAACAAAAAACACATCATAACAATTTGGCACCCAACGCGGTGGCTCTCTATTTAAAAGAATTAGTTTGGGAAGATAAGTGCTCTCATATAATTAAATTAATTATCAGTAGAAAGGAAAAATAATAGATTTTATTATTAATTATATTTGAACAAGTAAAGTCTCAAAATGTCTCAAGGAAAGAAAGGTACAAGAAGCAAAAAGAATGAAGAAGATGTGGAAGTAGAAACACAACCTATACAAGAGGAGAGTTTAGTTCAAGTTCCACAAGATACTGCAGAAATGAATCCAGAAAGAGAGGAAAATGTCAATATGGCAGCTTTGATGTCATTAATGATGCAGATGAACAAGACAATAGAAGAGAATTCAAAAGAAATCAAAGAAGACATAAAAAAATTGGAAGAGAATTCAAAAGAAGTCAAAGAAGACATAAAAAAATTGGAAGAGAATTCAAAAGAAGTCAAAGAAGACATGAAAAAAATAGAACAAAAAATGGAACAGAATTCACAAGAAGTCAAAGAAGACATGAAAAAAATGGAACAGAAATTGGAAGAGAATTATAGAAAATTAGAAAAGAAAATAGAAGATAATAATAATAAAATTGTAAAACAAATGGAAAAACAAATGGATAAAAAACTTGAAGCTGCAGAGAAAAAAGTAGCAAATGAGATAAAAAGTATACGGAATGACTACAAGAAAAGGATAGACAATGAGAGGACAGAAGTAAAGAGGATTATTCAAGATAATAAAATAGATATAGAACAGAAAATAGAGTTACAGAAATGTAACTTAGAAGTAAAAATTAACGAAGACAGGAGAAACACAGAAGAAAAATTAGACGATATACAACAAAATATCCAAATAAATAGTAATCAAATAAGAAATGTGGAACAGAGAATAGATGATATTTCACAAATGAGAGACATAGGGAGACCTTACTTAAATTTAACAAATGAGACTGGGATTAAATTCTCTGGTAATATAAAAAATTTGCATCCTAGAGTATACATAAATAGTTTAAAACATAAATTAAGATTTGTGAATAATATTAATGATATTAAAGATTATATTAGAGTGACATTAAATGACAATGCAGCAACTTGGTTTGCTAGTATTGAGAATGATTTAGATAATTTTCAAACATTTGAAAATAAATTTTTAAATTATTATTGGGGTGAATTAGAGCAAGCCAAGTTTAGAGAAATTCTATATTTTGGAAAGTATAATCAAAATTTAAAATCAAATATGGTAGATTATGCATTGAAATTGATAACAGTTGCAAAATATTTAGAACCACCACTTAGAGAGGATGAAACAGTCTTAAATGTATCTAGACATTTTGATGCTGATGTTGTGCAAAGCGTAACTGTACAAAATATTCAAACAATAGATAGTTTTATTAATTTTATTCAAAGAATACAAAGAGGCAATATGACAAGTAATAATAATAACAGAAAAAACAATAGTAACTTTCAATATAATAGAAATGATAATCAACAATATAGACAATCATATAATAATTATAGATATGTTGATAGTTTACAAAATTTTAATAATAATAATAGTAATCAAAATAGACAGAATTTTAATAACAATACTAGTTATAATAGACAACATTTTAATAACAGTACTAATAATAATAAACAAGATTTTAACAATAGAAGAAATACAGAGCGACCTAACTATAACAGACAGGTAAATTGTGTTAGAAGGAATAGAAGCTGCGAAGACAGGGAACGAAATAGTACAAGGCAAGAAAATGTGAGTAGAAGTCATAGTAGGGAAAGACATAGGACATTAGATTCAAGTGGTCAGATACAATCTGACAATTCTAATAATCAAAATTTTGTGCAGTAAACTTTCTGAATTACAAGTTAGGCCATTGCTATTATGAAAAACCTTCTGAATTTATTTCTTTAGATGAAGATAAAATTATTGAATCTATTAATTTAATTTATATAAATGCTTTGGCCAAAAATAAAATGATTAAGATTATGATAGATACTGGTTCAGAAAGTACTTTAGTCTCGGAGAATTTTATTTTTAATACATTAAAACTATCAGATATAATAAAGATTCCAAAAATTAAAATTATTGGTGCAAATAATAAGAAGTTGGGTGAAATTGATAAACTAGCCAATTTTAAAATTAATATTCTTAATAAAGAAATTAATATGCAAGGATTTATTGTCAAGGATTTATGTGTTGATATATTAATGGGAAATGATGAATTGGAAAAGAAGAAAGTAAAGATAGATTTTGAAGAAAAAATGATAACTTTGGAAGGGCAAATAATTAAATTTATGCAGAAAGATGAGGTAGAAGAAGGAATAAGAGTTGATAGGATATTATTAAAAGAAAATAATGATGTTTATGAAGAAGAAATGTATTTTGATGATAGGGAATTGTCCCAAAAGAATGTAAAGAATAATTATTGTAGTGAATATTTAAGGAATGGAAATTTTAAGCAGATGGATGCCTACGAGGCGGAGTGCGTAAAATTGGAAGCAAGGAATAATGAGTACATAATGAAGAATAATTTTATTTGTAAAGAAGAAGATATAATGAAAGTTTTAAATTGCCCTGAAGAATATAAATCAATAGTCATTTCCATATTGCAGCAACACAAGGGACTTGTCAATAAAGAAAATAGAATTGCACAAAATTATATCCATAGTATAAAAGTTAAAGAAGAAAAAGATTTTAAAACAAAATCATACCCAATACCATATAAATACAGAGAAGAAGTAAACAAAACAATTAATAATATGTTAGAAGATGGGATCATTGAGAAGGCAGACACACGTTTTATTAACCCCATAGTAGTAGTACGAAAAAGATCAGGTGAAATCAGGTTATGTTTGGATGCAAGGAATATTAACAAGATTACTGAAAAGCAATTTGAAGCACCAATGAGTATAGATGGAATATTAGGAAGAATTACAGGAATGTCATTTTTCACTAAAATCGATTTACAGCATAGTTTCTGGTTAATACCTCTAGAAAGAAAAAGTAGACAGTATACAGGATTTCAGATAGATGGAGTAGTATATCAATTCAAAGTAGTACCATTTGGACTTCAATCATCTTGCAGTGCTCTATGTAGATGTCTTCATGATATTTTGGATCAATATGAACATTTTGTAATTCACTACATTGATGATATATTAATTTTTTCTAAAACGGCTGAAGATCATGAGAAACACCTAAAAATTATAATAAATAGATTAGACAAAGTTGGACTAAAAATAAATCAAGAAAAATGTACATTTTTTCAAAAAGAAGTCATATATCTAGGTTATAAACTTAACACTAAGGGAATCGAAATGGATCCAGAACGGACACAAGTCATTCAGGAATATAAAACACCACACAATTTAAGAACTTTAAGAGGATTTATTGGAATAATTAATTATTATAAAAGGATGATACCAGATCTAAGTATAAAAGAAATTCCATTACTTGAACTACTGAGAAAAGGTGTAAAATGGAGATGGGATCAGAGAAGAGAACTAGCATTCCAAGAAATTAAAAACATTTTTCTGTCAAATTTGAAAATATACTATCCTGACTATACACAGCCATTCATATTAAGAACAGATGCATCAATAGAGAGATTATCAGGGGTATTATTACAAATACATGATGGGGTCGAATACCCAATACAATTCATTTCAAGAATTACAAAGCCACATGAAAAGGGTTACTCAGTTTCAGAATTAGAACTAGCAAGTATAATACACTGTGTCACAAAATTAAGATTTTATTTATTGGGTAATGAATTTACTATAGAAACAGATCACCAAGCTTTAACGTCTATATTAAATAACAAATATGGAAACAGTAGAATACATCGGTGGAGTCTAATACTTAGTGAATACTGCTTTGAAATCAAATACATTTCTGGAAAATCCAATATAGTGGCAGATGCTTTATCAAGGTTAGAAAATACACCACAAAAAGGGCAGCGAACAATAAAAATTGGACTAAATCAATTAGTAGAAAGTACTGGATTATATTCTAAAGAAGAAATTATAAGAGATCAGATCAATTTGAGTGAAAAACAAAAAGTCCTTAGGAAAGATGGAGTATATTATAAAATAATAAATGGCATAGAAGTATATGTAATAACTAGAACTTTAGCAAAGAAAATATTGAAAAATTTACATAACGATTATATGCATATTGGTTCAAGAAAGCTATGGATGCTATTTAGGGACAATTATTTTGCAAAGAATGACATAAGTATAGCAAAAGAAATTACTACCCAATGCCCAATATGTCAACTAAACAAAGAAAAGAATTTCAAAAACCAGAACACATATAAATCTAATGTTGTATATGAAAAATTAAATACAGTTTCCATGGATTTTATTTCAAATTTAGTTCTCAGTCCAACAGGAAAAAAGCATATACTAGTGATAGTTGATTTATATACAAAATTTATTAAACTATATCCCTGCTCCAGAACAAATGTTAAAACATTAAAATTATATATTAATCAATTTTTCGAAGAAATAGGACCATTTAGAAATTGCATAATAGATAATGCTACATATTTTAACAACCAAAAATTTCGGACATTTTGTGAGAAAAAGGGAATCAACATTCATTTTACAAGTATCAGACATCCTCAGGCAAATCCTGCAGAAAGATATATTAAAGAAGTTATAAAATATTTAAGGATACTGTGTCAAAATCAACACGAAACTTGGCAGCAACATATACCACAAGTAGAATATTTTTTAAATAATACAAATAATTTGAATACAGAGGAAGTACCAGAATATTTAATGTTTGGCCATATAGGAAACAGAAAGTGGATTAGTGAATATAATCAGGATATGTTAGAACAAGTAATGCAGAAAGTGAATAACCGAATTAGGAGGAAAGCTGAAAAATATATCAGAAGACAAAATCGAAATATAAAAAAACCAATCACATTTCAAAAAGGAGACCTAGTGTTAATTCGTTCACTTAGAAAAAGTAATGTTAAAGAAAACCGTTGTAAGAAATTACAACCAATGTTTGAAGGTCCATATACAATTGAAAATCAGAATGGACTAAATAGTTATGTGTTAATAGATGCAGAGAACAGACTAAGAGGCATATTTCATATCAACGACATTTTTCAATATCATGAAGAGATTGAATAATGATTTCTATACCTTTAACACAAATATAATAACACTAATAAATTACTGATATATCCATTTTATTCAATAGACTTGATTTGTTAAATGGTAGATGGTAGATTTCATTATTTTGAATCAATTTGACATCATACTTGTTGAATTTTGTATATATGGAAATTAATTTGTACCCTAAAAATCATAATTTGGGGTTAGATACTATAATTGCTATAAAAATGTCTTTCTAATATAATAAAGTGGAAAAACTTACCAATTTATATTGATGAAGTTATTTTGAATGGAAATAATTCCTAGATTTTGTCTATAAATAAACAGAACACAATATCCATTATATTTTAATTAAGGTTATATTTTATTCTCTCCATTTGACATGACAGTTTGACCATAGAATAGCCGAACTGTGATCCTGTGATCGAACTTGTTCTCTGCTTTGACATAGACAGCGAACAGGGATGTATTTAACACATTTTAAATAATAAAAAAAAATTGAATTATTAATTTATTAAATTTAATAAGGTATGAGAAAATTAATATTTAAAACAATAATAAGTAAATTATTTATTTTAAATATTATTTTTGGGGTATTGTGACAATTAGGGTTTATAGAAAATAATTTATAAGTTATATACTACATAATATTAGATATTTGGTTGTTTTAAATAAGTTATATACTAGAGAATTTAATAAAAATATATTTATGTGAGGGCATTTTTAATAAATTAGCATAATAATTGTAAAAAGTTGTATTTTAATATTGTAAATATATATATAAGTGAGCCATGTGCTTAGGCAACCAAAAATACTCTCGGAGATTGACAGATATTTATACTCTGAAGTGACGTTTAAGAATATTTACGAATATAAAGGGGTTATTATAATAATATATTGTTTGAAATGTGTATTTTATTAAATTAGAGTGTTAGTTACTAATTTAATTATATATTCTGATCTGAAAAGCCTAAATGTCAACAAAATTATTAATAGAAAAGAATGGAATTCTCTGGATCTCCGGAGATGGCCATGTTTGCGAAATGGTTTGTTCCAGAAAATTCAGACAAGTAGTTAATGGAACAAATTGGAACATGATATCTTACGAGATAGTTCTAGAAAATCCAAAAACATATAAATACCCGTGATTTGGATTCAAGATGGCAGTTTTTGAAAGTTTTTAGTCAGAAAAGTTGTAGATAGTGCAGTCAGAAGAGTTTTTGGCAGTTTTTTTTTTAAAAGTTTTTAGTTAGAAGTCAAGCAGTTTATTATGAAAGGCAGTTTTTGAAAGTTTTTAGTCAGAAAAGTTGTAGATAGTGCAGTCAGAAGAGTTTTTGGCAGTTTTTTTTTAAAAGTTTTTAGTTAGAAGTCAAGCAGTTTATTATGAAAGGCAGTTTTTAGAAGTTTTTATTCAGAAGTCAGACCAGTTTTTGGCAGTTTTGGAAGTTTTTAGTCAGAAGTCAAGCAGTTTATTATGAAAGTTAGTTGGAGTCAGTGAATCAAGTACAAATAGTCAAAATGTTTAATATAGTGAGTTAAATGAAGATTAAAAATTATGCATATAATTTAATGCACATTTATAATTATACACAAATAATTATTGAAGATAAAAAAAGGTATATTGGAAGAAATTAAATTATATTATGGTTGGATTAGTATAAATCAACTTATAATAATTATATATTGGTATATTGAAAAGAAGAATAAATATAAATGCTGTTTGCTGGTTTGGTTGGTGGTGTATACATGCTGGTGAAGAAAACTATATCTTAAATTGGTAGAAGCTGATAATTGGAAAAAGAAATTTCACAAAAACAAGGATAACCGAAGTACGAAGACTTTCAGTGGTGACTAGAATATATATAGTGGAAAACAGTTCATTTAGGCATTCAGTGAAAGAAAGGTACAAAATTTTGTTAATATAATTTAGTTAATGTCATAACAATTTCAATTTTGAAGATAGTTTGTTTAAATTTTAGATTGTCTATAGAATTTAATTAGTTTTATAAGAATATCAGTTTAAAGATAGTTTATTTTAAATTTACATTGATTAGGTTAGATATATATGTGTGTTTCATAATAGTTATAATAAAGATAATTTAAAAAAGTACTTACAAGCTAATTCTTTGAGAACCGCGATAAAAACCCTATATATTATATTATTAAAAATACTCATTGCTCATCATTCAAACAAAAAACACATCATAACAATATATATATATATATATATATATATATATATATATATTGTTATGGATCAGTTTATCAATCAGAAATAGAATAAAGAGTTTTTTTATTATTTTAATATACCGCGGGCATATAAGTTAAAATACAACCCTGTACTTATTTGTAATAGTTAGAATAAGAGAAAACATTGTTCCGTGACGGGACCCGGACGAGTTTTTCCTTGAAAGACTGAGTGAATAGTGAAAGGACAATGGAACCCGTATAATTATAGATTTAAGAATAAACTTGTAATTGTATTTTGCGGTGGGCATTTTTCGAAAGTAAATAAGAATTAGATTTCGATATGAGATAACAAGAATTTGGAAACTTATTTCTGTTGAAAAAGGCAAAATTGTTAATGGTTTCTGAAAAGTAATTTGAGTGAAAGTAGTTTATTTGTTTTAAATATTATGTTGGAAATTTTCTAAATCGAAAATAAGTGGGAAAGATGAATGCTTATGATTGGTTAAAAAGGAATGATGGGGAATGAGAGAGTTGAGAAGGTTGTCTGGGGAGATTAAAAAATGGATGATGTTACCGGCAGACCAGAAGAGAAGACGTGTTTTCGTGTAGTCAATCTGAGTACCAGTGTTTTCGTTTGTTAGTGAAAAAGGTGGAAGCTGAGAGCAGATCAAAATCGAGAAGATTAATACCTCTTTTGAGTCTGCATAGTCCACGAGATATAATTGAGAAAGAAAGGAGAATTTGTGAATAAAGAGTACCGGTCAAAAGAGGCTTGGGCTTGTGTTTTCGGAAGAGTAGTTTGCTGGTATGCGGTTTGGATCAATGCTGAGAACGGGAAAGATTTGATGGTAGCCGGACATAATCAATCAAGGAAGGAACTGTGGTTTGATCGAGAGGAGACATCATTGGTGTACAAAATAAAGGTCAATCAAATAATTTGAATGAAAGAAAACTTTAAGATATTCTAAAGATAAAATCAAATATAAGCATACGAACTACGATTCCAAGTTTCAAAGAGTTATTTTTTGTGAATAAATTATATTTTATATGGTCAATTTTTAGTAGATATTATTATAAAACAGATCAATAGATAGTTTGTAATTAAAATTAAATTTAGAGTATAGGAGTTTGTTGGGAAAGATAATTGCCCACAGAAGTTATTTATTAATATTCATCGTATTGCTTATTGAAAATAAATAATAATTTGTGTGCATATTTATGTTGTTTTAATGTTAGTTCCGTTTCCTGTTCTATCCCGATTATGAGCAACTAGGAGATACTGAACCCACTAGAAGAGATATATAAAGTAAACTGATTAAAGTAAAATTAAGAAGGCACCCTGAGAATTTTTAATAGTAATTGATTTGGATGACTCTGCATAAATTAGTGAATTAATTAATTAAATAATTGGATTAATTAAATTAGTGGTAATTAATAATAAAACATCATAAAGCAGATCACAACATATATATATATATATATATATATATATATATATATATATATATATATATATATATATATATATATATATATATATATATATATATATATATGTATATATATATAAATATATATATATATATAGATATATATATATATATATATATATATATATATATATATATATATATATATATATATATATATATATATATATATATATATATATATATATATATATGTATACAGGGTGGTCCTTAAGTAATTGTACAAAAAGAAACAGTAGATTCTACACTTTAAAATATTACGATTTAAGCTAAATTGCTTTAATAAAATGTTGATATTAAGAAAGATACAGGGTGTTAAAGTGCAAATTAAAAATTTTATTTTTGGCTATAACTTTCATGTTTGTAAACATTTATGCATAAAAATTTACAACTGGGTACTTTTAAATATGAGAAATTATAATTTGATGCACACTTTGATGTAGCGGATAGAGGGCGCCACATATGCCACATATGTGGCATAAATTTGCACTAAACTTTTTTGCTCTTTGAGTGAACTGTATTTGTGATACAAAATATTAAAGATACATTATTTCAACAAAAAAAAGGTATACATGTTAATAACTTTTAAACTCAATAGTTTTCGAGATAATCGCATTTTACAAATCAGCTGCATATTTCTGAGTTAAGGCAATTACCCCAGGCAACGAAGGAAAAATAGACAAAAACATTAATAAATCTAAATTTTGGTATAAAATACCAATAACTAAAGTTAATAGTTAACGAAATATTAAATAAAATAAATATATCAGCAGGATAATTAATAATAGGATATGACAAAAAACAGAATAATAGGATTTTACATCAAACATTTTATATTTTATGTTAAATTAAAGTCGTAATCAAAACATTTTGTTTACAAACCAAATTAAGAAATAGTTAAACTAAATTACTAAACTTTTTGTTAAAGTAAGTGTTCGATATGTCTACCATTTTCATTAATTCATTTGTCAATATATTCCATAAAAATCATCTCATATTAAATAACATCATTGGTTCTAAAGAAACTGTTGAAGTATTTATTTCTTCCCATATTTGGTTGCAAATGTTTATGGCATTCTTATAGACACGTTGTTTTAATACGCCCCATACACCAAAATCAAGCGGATTAAATTCTGGGCTACGTGGTGGCTATAATGTATAATGGACGAATCTATATCCAAATCTTATAGTATATTATGTCGCAAAGGTTAAATAATGTATTAAACTGTGATGTATCTCATTCATTGGTTACTTATATACACTCATATAAGCTTACGAGTAACTATAATTACATATCGAACAAATGGACTATTATGATAATGATGATAATATTATGAACTAACGAACTAATATTATGCTGAACTAAATTGCCTGTTTGTTTACTATATTTATAACAATATCGGTTATTAGGCCAACGATGATGTTTTTGTAAAAATGCTGAGTCTTTAAGGTAAGATTTGTAGCAAAAGTATTATGAAACAAGACACGTGTGTTATTTCATACCTGTGCTTTAGTTTCCATTTGTCATAATAAAAATGGCTAAACAACAATTTACGTAATGAATAATAAGTAATGTTTTGGGTTTTTTTATAAATTAAATAATTATATCAATATCTCACCACATTGCCAAGGAATATGACTGCCACGTCCAATCCAACGTTCAGAAAAGGTATATTTAACTATGTTCTCAACGCCTTCTCTCTAGAATGTGGTGGTGTACCATCTTACATAAACCATATATTTTGGTTTTTCAGCATTTTACAATAGGAAAAAAGTAATACAACGCCAGTAGGTATAGAAATTTAAGAAGCGATAGAAAAGGGAAATTGTATACATGATGACGGCCAACGTCTGAATACGGACACGGCACCTAAAGAAGAAGATGAAGAATATTTTCTCCAATAAGACATTTAGCAGCCATAACAAAAATTTTGTAATGTTACATTATCATCTTTGAGTTGTTTTAATAAGAATAAACTATGAATTATGCTTATCTACAGGTATTGAGTGCTTTACCGCAAAAATATCACAACTAAGAATTATGAGGCAGCTGACTTATAAAATGCGATTATCTCGAAAACGGTTAAATTTTGAGGTTACTAACAAGTATACCTTTTCTTTGTAAAAATAATGTATGTTTAATATTTTTTAACACAAATAGAGGTAACTTCAAGTGCAAAAAAGTTAAGCGCAAATCTATGCCACACCTGTGGCATATGTGGCGCCATCTATCAGTAACATTAATTTATGTATAAAATTATAATTTATCCTACTTAAAAGCGTCCAATTATAAATTTTTGTCCAAAAATATTTACAAACGTAAAAGTTATAGCGAAAAATAGAATTTTAAATTTCCACTTTAACACCCTGTATCTTTCTTAATATCAACATTTTATTAAAGCAAGTTGGCTTAAATCGTAATATTTTAAAGTGCAGAATCTATGGTTTCTACAATTACTACAATTACAAGTACAATTACTTTAGGACCACCCTGTATATATATAAATATATATATATATATATATATATATATATATATATATATATATATATATAGATATATAGTAAACTCTTAAATATTGGGGAAATCTGCAAGAAATACTCTAATGTGTATCAATTGTTTCGCCGAACGTTTTCGCCAAAGAGAATTAATTTGGCTTCTTCAGGGCTGAAAGAGAATAAATTATAATTAGCTACCATATATTATCTATTAAAACATTATTGATCTTACCGTAACTTAGAATTGTAGAGTTAGTATATTAAAAAACTTTGCTAGTAACATAGTGGTGTTTTTTGTTACTATGTGCAAAAAAAGTTTTTTTATAAGAATTGAAATGTATGGTAGCTTCGAACTTGACACGTAAAGGCTTACCCAAGGTTAATCGAAAAACCCAATGCAACTACATTTAAAAGGAGGTAATTCTTTGAAATGTCGGCAATAACTAAATTTTTGATTTTAAATAGTTAAAAGTGAGGTTCTGTTTAAGCCAGAACGCAAGCGCTGACAACTTCATTATAATTGGTATGAATCTTTATGTCGTTAAGGTTCATTGGTAAAAACGAATGAATTTAAATCCCAGTAAGGGAAATATTATTTTGATTTTCTTTATTTAATTATATTATATTGTTCATGTATTATTGAATCTTATTGAGACGTATCTAAGAAAAGCAAGGGAATGTTATATATTTTTTGTTAATGAAAATTAATTATAAAGGTATGTTAGTTGTTAATGGATATATCAGTCAAGTTAGTAATCTGTGATATAGTATTGTTCTTGGTATCTGATTTAAGTAACAGGTGGTATATATCGCTTAGATTCTTGATGTCACTCTTAACATTAATGGAGAAATCGTTAAGAAAAATATAAGACATTTCAATGAACTCTCTTTTAGATTTATTGTTCTCACGGTGGAGAATTGTGGTGTTGGTATAGTCCATGAGATGACCAGTGGAATGGACATGTTTGGCTAATGCACAACGGTCAGGGTGAAGTCGAGAATCACTTTTGTGTAGTGTAATACGTGATTTTAATAATTGAGATGTTTGACCGATGTAGGAATTGTTGCAAGAGAGACATGGAATGTTGTAGACAATATTACTAAGCCTATCTATGGGAGTCTTATCTTTTATCTTAGAATAAAGATTATTAATTGTTAGGGCTGATCTACAAGCTACATTAAGTTTAATGTTGTTATTATTATTGCCAAAGCTATTTTCAACACTTTTCAGAATCCTTGTTAACCCCGGAGTGATATCTCTGAAATATGGTAATGAAAAATATTTGTTTATAGGAGTATCAGAGACTGGGTTCCCACTTAAGACATCAGGATCAGCATTGTTAGTCGCGAAGGAAGGTGAAATATCTTCGTCATGGATAGTATTAAACAAAATCTTATTAACTAATGGTGTTGGATAAGCGTTTGAAATAAAAAGTTTCTGTAGGATTTGTAGGTTTTTTGTATGAAATGAAGGATCTGACAGTTTTGTTACTCTATTTTTCATCTGTTTGATTAAGTTGACTTTGGTAGAATTATTATGGTATGAGTTGTAGTTAAGGTATCTACCAGAATGGGTCGGTTTTTGATACCAATCTATTTTGATGTTGTTGGTTTCCCTGATCATCCTTATGTCGAGAAAGGGGACGGACCAATTACCATCTTCCCTCTCTATAGTGAACTGGATGTAGGGGTCATAACCATTAAAAGTGTCTAATAGTTCATCTACCTTGTCATTGGGTATAGCCAAAATGATATCATCAACATATTTTTTAATAAATGGAATATTAAAGGATAGTAAAGGAATGACTGAGTCTAATACATAATCCATAACGTAAGTTGCAATGATAGGAGAAATCTTAGCTCCCATAGGGGTACCGAAAGTTTGTTGATAGAATTTATCATTAAATGAGAAGTAAGTGTTGTTAAAGAGAAATTCGACGATGCTGATGAATCTGTCGTAAGACATGGAACAACAACCTCTAATACGGTCCCAGTTGATCTCTATTGATGTCAAACATATTCCTAGATGAACATTGCTAAATAAGGATACAACGTCAAGGCTAACGAGGACATAATTTGATGGAAGTATGTAGCCATTATATTTATTTACCATCTCAAAAGAATCTTTAATGTAATATTGACTTTCATAATTATATGCATTAGTAAGTATGTCTGTAACAAAAGCTGAGATATTTTCAGTGGGTGTTCCAATGGAAGCTACTATGGGACGAACCGATAGTGTTGGTTTGTGGATTTTTGGCAAAGCATAAAACTTTGCAATGTTCCCATTATATGTTGTTAGTTTTTTCTTTGTGTTACGGTCAATCTCATTGGAAGAGGCTAAGGATGCGATTAATGTGTTGCATTTCCTTTGCAGAGAAGAAGTGGGATCTGCAAAGGAAATGCAACACATTAATCGCATCCTTAGCCTCTTCCAATGAGATTGACCGTAACACAAAGAAAAAACTAACAACATATAATGGGAACATTGCAAAGTTTTATGCTTTGCCAAAAATCCACAAACCAACACTATCGGTTCGTCCCATAGTAGCTTCCATTGGAACACCCACTGAAAATATCTCAGCTTTTGTTACAGACATACTTACTAATGCATATAATTATGAAAGTCAATATTACATTAAAGATTCTTTTGAGATGGTAAATAAATATAATGGCTACATACTTCCATCAAATTATGTCCTCGTTAGCCTTGACGTTGTATCCTTATTTAGCAATGTTCATCTAGGAATATGTTTGACATCAATAGAGATCAACTGGGACCGTATTAGAGGTTGTTGTTCCATGTCTTACGACAGATTCATCAGCATCGTCGAATTTCTCTTTAACAACACTTACTTCTCATTTAATGATAAATTCTATCAACAAACTTTCGGTACCCCTATGGGAGCTAAGATTTCTCCTATCATTGCAACTTACGTTATGGATTATGTATTAGACTCAGTCATTCCTTTACTATCCTTTAATATTCCATTTATTAAAAAATATGTTGATGATATCATTTTGGCTATACCCAATGACAAGGTAGATGAACTATTAGACACTTTTAATGGTTATGACCCCTACATCCAGTTCACTATAGAGAGGGAAGATGGTAATTGGTCCGTCCCCTTTCTCGACATAAGGATGATCAGGGAAACCAACAACATCAAAATAGATTGGTATCAAAAACCGACCCATTCTGGTAGATACCTTAACTACAACTCATACCATAATAATTCTACCAAAGTCAACTTAATCAAACAGATGAAAAATAGAGTAACAAAACTGTCAGATCCTTCATTTCATACAAAAAACCTACAAATCCTACAGAAACTTTTTATTTCAAACGCTTATCCAACACCATTAGTTAATAAGATTTTGTTTAATACTATCCATGACGAAGATATTTCACCTTCCTTCGCGACTAACAATGCTGATCCTGATGTCTTAAGTGGGAACCCAGTCTCTGATACTCCTATAAACAAATATTTTTCATTACCATATTTCAGAGATATCACTCCGGGGTTAACAAGGATTCTGAAAAGTGTTGAAAATAGCTTTGGCAATAATAATAACAACATTAAACTTAATGTAGCTTGTAGATCAGCCCTAACAATTAATAATCTTTATTCTAAGATAAAAGATAAGACTCCCATAGATAGGCTTAGTAATATTGTCTACAACATTCCATGTCTCTCTTGCAACAATTCCTACATCGGTCAAACATCTCAATTATTAAAATCACGTATTACACTACACAAAAGTGATTCTCGACTTCACCCTGACCGTTGTGCATTAGCCAAACATGTCCATTCCACTGGTCATCTCATGGACTATACCAACACCACAATTCTCCACCGTGAGAACAATAAATCTAAAAGAGAGTTCATTGAAATGTCTTATATTTTTCTTAACGATTTCTCCATTAATGTTAAGAGTGACATCAAGAATCTAAGCGATATATACCACCTGTTACTTAAATCAGATACCAAGAACAATACTATATCACAGATTACTAACTTGACTGATATATCCATTAACAACTAACATACCTTTATAATTAATTTTCATTAACAAAAAATATATAACATTCCCTTGCTTTTCTTAGATACGTCTCAATAAGATTCAATAATACATGAACAATATAATATAATTAAATAAAGAAAATCAAAATAATATTTCCCTTACTGGGATTTAAATTCATTCGTTTTTACCAATGAACCTTAACGACATAAAGATTCATACCAATTATAATGAAGTTGTCAGCGCTTGCGTTCTGGCTTAAACAGAACCTCACTTTTAACTATTTAAAATCAAAAATTTAGTTATTGCCGACATTTCAAAGAATTACCTCCTTTTAAATGTAGTTGCATTGGGTTTTTCGATTAACCTTGGGTAAGCCTTTACGTGTCAAGTTCGAAGCTACCATACATTTCAATTCTTATAAAAAAACTTTTTTTGCACATAGTAACAAAAAACACCACTATGTTACTAGCAAAGTTTTTTAATATACTAACTCTACAATTCTAAGTTACGGTAAGATCAATAATGTTTTAATAGATAATATATGGTAGCTAATTATAATTTATTCTCTTTCAGCCCTGAAGAAGCCAAATTAATTCTCTTTGGCGAAAACGTTCGGCGAAACAATTGATACACATTAGAGTATTTCTTGCAGATTTCCCCAATATTTAAGAGTTTACTATTTAACTAATCTGCAAAGATTAAATTTCTTTTCCTATATAGATATATATATATATATATATATATATATATATATATATATATATATATATATATATATATATCTTTGGCAGGTAACCTTTAGGAAAGCTCCAGGTGAAGGATTGGCTAAAGATGGTATAAGCCCGTTTAGTGAAGAATTTTATTCTAAATGTGAAATTTTCGGTGATAGACTGTCACCTTTATCAGCATCTAAATGGAAAACTTATTTACTATAAATGGTGGAAGTTAACATCTAAAACTTACATTGAACATGTTCAGATCAGTCCTTGTAGTGAACATTGTCTTAAAATATGTTAAAAAACATTTAAAATTTTGAAATGAAAACATTACAAAATAAAAGGGTATTTTTACAATTACAACACAAAAACATCTAAAAAACAAACAAAAACCACAACTTCATGTTAAAGGCACTTCAAGGGGAAGAATTAAAATAGAAGAATGTTTCTTCCCTTTTGTTGAAAATCTTGTCATTCTTCTGTCAACCTCTCGATGTCACATGTAATAAGGTTATATTCACATCTACACCTCATGCAACAAATATGGAACCCACAGCCGGAACAAAACTTTTAAAAAAATACAATCAGCTGTGAGATGAAATCTATTCTCAAGTGCAGATGATAAGTTGCCTCCATATTCCAGTCTGATACGTCTTGTCAGGTCTTGTTGAATCAAAAATGAGTAAATACAACTAAAGTTTTCGACATCTTTCTTACAGTTCATAGAAGAGCTATAGTTACGGATGTAGCACATTTCTATTAAATTTATTTTGAATTGGTTGTCCACCTTTTTTAGTACTTCCACATTGTCATAGTTGTCAATGTGTCTAGTATTCTTAATATGTTCGCTAAAAGCAGTACTTGTAGGTTTCCTCACATCATCACTCTTGTGCAAAGCTATTCCTTTTGATAGTTTCTGACTAGTTTGACCGACATACGCTTCCGAACAGGAACCACATGAAATAGAATACACTACATTGAAGTTATCCAGTTTTTTAACTCTTTCTGTCAGGTCAGTGAAGTATTTCCCTTATCTTTTATACACTGAATTTGCTATCACTATGTTAAACTGTCTAAAAAGGTTTGTGATTTATGATGATAAACCCCTGATGTAAGGCAATCTCCCATAGAAAAGTTGTACTGGTTCTCCGTTTAATGCTTGTTGTTGGTGTGTTCTTGCCGTTGGCATATCTTGGAAGAGCAGTTTGTTCAGTAGCATCTTAGTGTGATCTCTCCCCGAGTAGCTCCCGAGCCCCCAGACACTACTACACTGATCACTAATCAATGCATTACTGGTGCTGGGAATACAGGACCCAATAGAGGATCAAATTACTAAAAATATTGAATCATGTGTTTAAATATTTATGACATTTCTCGTTTTAAAATACTTTTATATAAGAACAATTGTTAATTTTAAACATCTTATTTAGTTTATAGAGTAATTAAATTTGCTATCAAATGATATTTAATTCCATTTTATTATTAATTTAATATTTTGTCTGAATTTCGTTACCAGGTGGAATTAGAAGCAAACATAATCTTCTTCTTCTTTCATTACTTTGTCCGATTATCGAACGTTGGCGATCATGTTGGCAATAACAACTTTATTTACGGCGGCTCTAAATAAATTAGCGGTGGTCTCGTGATACCATTCTCGGAGATTTCGGAGCCAGGATGTTCTTCTTCGGTCTGGACCTCTCCTTCCAGTAATTTTACCCTGTATTATGAGGTGTAGAAGGTTATACCTCTCTGGATGTCTCATTACATGACCGAAATATTGTAACTTTTAAATTTCTTATTCGATCAACCCAACTTATCCGCAATACTCGTCGATAAATCCACATCTCAAATGCCTCCAATTGTTTTATTAATGTTTAACGTAATATCTCTATTAATTAGAATTTTCTTTCTTTTCTTTTAGTTCTTTTTTCAATGTGTAATCTTATTTCTTTATTTATATCCCAGTTATCGTTAACAATTGCGCCCAAATAGGTAATATTGTGGACTCTTTCTAACTCTATTCCGTACGCTCTGATATTCGTTGATTGTAACTCCGTTTTGCTGACAACCATCAGTTTTGTCTTAGAAGTATTAAGTTTGGCCCATATTAATCACATGCTTCAGTTACCCTGTTTATAAGTCGTTGCAGGTCTTCTTTATTAGAGGCAATAAGTACCGTGTCGTCTGCATATCTGAGATTGTTGACATTAATTCCGTTGATTTTAATGCCTGTATCTTCAATTAAGGGTTCTTTGAAAATAAATTCGGAGTAGATATTAAAAATTAGAGGTGATAGAATACATCCTTGCCTCACTCTACGTCGTATTTCCACTACTTCCGTCGTGTTGTGTCCAATTTGTATGTTTGCACATTGATGCCAATACAAATTTTTGTTACAAGACATAAGTTTGTCATGGTTTACTCGGTCAAAGACCTTTTCAAAGTCAATAAAACACATATACACCGATTGTTCGATATCCCTACATCTTTAAACCATGACCTGCAAACTGAAGAGTGCTTCTCTGGTTCCAAGGTTGTTTCTGAAACCAATTGTGTTTTACTTAGTTGTACTTCTATTATGTTGTAAATTCTCCAGTGCAGTATTCTTAGGAAAATGTTTAGTACATGACTCATCAGACTGATAGTGCGATGATCGCTACACTGTTTGGCATTTATTTTTTTCGGTATCGTTACAAATATTGACAGTAGCCAGTCTGTTGGTATATGTCCTGATTCGTATATTTTATTGGAGGCTTAGAAGAGAATGTTTACCCTTATCGTCGAGTAGTTTGAATATTTTGCTTGAAATTTAATCTGGACCGGTTGCTTTCCTATTCTTTGATAGCTTTATAGCTCTTTCCATTTCATCGAGTGTTATGTTTCTACCAGTCGATATATTTTCGATTTGAATTTCTGTTCTATCGTCATCAAACAGCTCCTCAATATATTCTTTCCACATCTCTAATCTGTCTTGTTCATTGAATATAATATTTCCGTGTTTATCAAGTAAACTACTTGCAGTTGATCTTTACGTTCCAGTTATTTCTTTCACCTTTTTGTACATATTAAACGTGTCATTATTTTTCTGCAGTTCTTCTATTTCAAGACATTTGTTGCTGTACCATTTTTCTTTTGCATCCTGGATTTTCCTTCTGATTTCTTTATGGATTTTGTTGTATTCTTCAGTGTTTTTATTGTTCTGTTTTCGTCTGGTTTCCATTAGTCCCAATATTTCATCAGTCATCCATTGTTGTTTGCGCTTATTAATAGTTTTATACTTTTTAGTTGTTTCTTGCATAATGGTTTTGACATGATTCCAGTGGTCTTCGACGTTATGTGTTTATTCCGATTTTTCGAACTTCTTTTCTGTCTCGTGTGTAATTTCATGACTATTATTTCGAATACAGTCAGCGTTCATTTGGTTAGTCGATTGTTGGCGTTTTACGTTTTAGGTTTGAGTTTTATGTCACTGAATAATAAGTTATGATCTGAGGGGACATCGGCTCCAGGTAGTGTTTTAGTTATTTTGATTGAATTTCGGTACCTTTCTGTAATTGTTATATAATCGATCTGATTTCTTATGATCTTCTCTTTAGTATCTTCGTGTGACTTGCAAGTATATAAACGACGCTTGAGTAGTTTGAAAAATGTATTTGTCACACATAGATTGTTCTCTACGCAGAATTCTACAAAACGGTCTCCCCTGTCATTACGTTGGCCAAGTCCAAAATTCCCTACAATTTTTTCTTGTCTACCTTTTCCTAATTTCGCATTGAAGTCCCCCATTATTATTGTAATTTCTTTGTTTTCCAGCTGACTCATTACCTTCTTTATATCATCATAAAATGCTCTATGCCATCTTCACTACTGCTGGCCGTGGGCGCATAAACTTGGACCAGATTTATATCTACTGGTTTTGAGTTTAATTGCATCACGATGACTCTGTCCCTAAATGTAACTTACAGTTTTAATACAGCAAGGAACTTCTTTATGTACAATGTATGCGAGGCCATTCCGGTAGTTTGTGCCTTCTTCTCCGAAATAGAATATATCGTGGTCGTCTATGCTACATTTACCAGTCCCCGGCCACCGCATTTCGCTTATCCCAAGAACTGGTATATTGAGCCTTATCATCTCACGTATGATGTTTTGTATCTTACCGGGCTCGTAGACACTTCTCACATTCCATGTGCCTATTCTGATACCTGATTTTATTCTTATTTCTTTTGTGTGCTTGTCTTCTCCTGCCGGATCTTGGTGTCCGAGGACCATGATCAGTTTATCTTTTCTTATTATATGATAGTGCCATTCTGATTGAAGTAGGGAATAATAATGGGATGGTTTCCCATTGCCTTCTACATCGCAGTATCACAAGCCTTGAGCTGGTACTGATGATCGCTGCTGCTCTTTATCACATATAGTAATTCTATATAATCCCTAAAATCAAGGGATTGCCTCTTCCGCCATTCACACCGTACTTAAGGAATTCTTCCCCACCGTGGTTGCCGTTGTGGACTTCATCCGTGACCCTGGATAAGGGACCCTAAGCAGGTACTAGTTTCCCGGGTCAGGAAACACCTGAAATCTTCGGAGGGCAGGGATTGATTCATTTTCCCTGATAGGACTATCCAGAGGAGTTCTTACCCGCTACCCGTAAGCAAACATAATAATTTACGAAATTACTTTAATAATATAATATAACTTTTTTAAAATTTAAATAATTAATATATAATAAAATTATTTTATTCAATTTTAAAAATATTCTTTAAATTTTAAACATACAGAAAACATAGTAAAAGCTTCGCGCTAGTCTACTGTACCGTCTCTTTTTTTCATGTGATTTGGACTAGACCATCGCCACCATCCCCTATTCTTCGAAGAGCCATTTCGTTCATTCTGGTCTGCTCTGACCCTCCTTCAGACCGGGATTGGTTACCACGATCTTTCACATGGTTGCTTAGGTTTTCGAGGAGCACCTAGCAGTTAAGAGTGGGAAAATTAAGGGAGATTCTGAGTGATGCTAACAGCTAATAGCATCATCTATTCGCTTCAGCACCCCATTTATAGGTCACTGAAATATTACAAAAACAAAGAAGATATGTCTTTATTTAGTTACCCAAAAATTTATTTAATTTAAATTTTATAGTTTAGAAATCTAAAAACGGAAGGAGGAAAAAAAGAGGAAGACTTTAGATTTCCCATAATATATGTTGATATGTCATGTCTACATTTTAGCTCTTCTTTTCAAATAATTACCGCCTAATAATATCAAGACACAGTAAATTTTTTACATAAAAAAATGGATAAAAATAGTGGAAATATGCTTATAATAAACTAACAAAGTATACACGTGTATTTCTTGTTAATATAATCAGCTTTTTTAATCATTAGAACAAGCGCTCTACACTTTATTTTTAAATCGCCCGTTATTTCTTGCTGCTATCTTGAAACTCTGACACTAATAACGTACTTCTTAGACTTTCAAATTCAGAGTTGAATATTAAACAAACCCTTAACAACGCGAACTTGGAAAATAAGGTAAAAAGGGTTAATGGGGAAAAGCTGTAGTCTGATTATAAACTGTTGGGGTTATTAATTACCGACCTGTTTAATTCGCGGGAAATCTAATAGGAACTGAAGATAATATCCTTCAAAATATTGAGCTAAAACGTCTATAAACTGGAGTCATCTCCTTTGCGGTCAAAGTTAGAAAAGACTAGAAAGAAAGTCAGTCTTTTAATTAATGTGGAAGTTGGTTTATTATTAAGGTTTTCTCCGCTAATTTTAAAAGAATCTTAATTTGATAGCTAAAAATATCACAGAACCTGTTAATTATTTAGAATTTCAAATATATTTGAACTATATATGCACGTGAAAAATAATATACAGTACATATTATACTTTTTTATCTAAATTTCAATAAACCTTAAAAATAAGATTTAAAACCAATGAAAATTACTAGATCGTAAAAGAAATAATTTATATTAGTTATCAATGATACTTATTTTGATTTGAGGCTATTTTATTAAAGAATCTGTTGGCCAATAGGAATGTAGATCACTCATTGTTGCTTTCGACACATACGATGACTTCTGTAAAATATGAGGACATCAGAAAGAAAGTATAAATATATGCGTTCAATCTAGAACCCGCTAGTTTCTCCCCTTTGCCTTAAGTTAACATATTACGAGACAAACAATAAGCAAGAAGGGTAAAATAAGCTCTATTAAAAAAGAGTAAAATTAAACAGTACATTTTATTCTAAATAATTAATATCTAAGAATTAATTGGGACGTGAAAAAAATATAAAAACCAATATTTATTTATAAAAATAACTTTACACCAGATACACAAGCGATTAAGAGATTTAAATCTCACAAAATGCATTAATGACACAAGCATTTGAGAATACGGCAAATGGTTACGCAATATAAGAATAACGTACATAACATGCAATTGAATACAATAGAATTAATTTATATTATATATACGTACTAATAAATAATAATTACTACTGTATTATAAATAAATCATTCATCATCACGATATTCATCATCATCGTCATCATCCAGCCTCCATTTATCACATCCACTGCTGGACATAGGACTTCCTTAAACTCCTCCATTCTTTACGATGTTGTGCTCTTTGTTGCCAATTTTTGATAAGATGCCTGATGTCGCCAGCCCAACGTGTAGGTGGTCTTTCTCTACTACGTTTGTCTTCTCTTGGCCTCCAATTTGTAATTTTGCTCGTCCATCGTGAGTGGTGCATTCTCGCTACATGGCCTGCCAGTTCCATTTCAGTACCGCTATGTTGTACCAAGCCGTAGTCTTGGTTAGAGTCATAGTTTCCTCACCATAAGTCATGACCGGTAATACGCATTGGTAAAATAGTTTTCTTTTGAGGCTAATTGGTATGTTGGCCCTAAGTGTGTCTCGCAGTTTTCCAAAGGCTGATCACGCTAAAGTAATTCATCTTTGGATTTCGCATGTTTGGTTATCCCTGTTGATTCTTATTTCATGACTAAAATACGTATATTTCTCCGTCAGTTCTACCACTTTGTCTTGAATAGTTAAATGGTCCATATTTGTCATAAACTTAGTTTTGGTTAAGTTCATTCTGAGGCCACCTTCGAGCATGCAATGTCCAATTCATTTAACATATCCGTTGTTTCTCCTAAATTATCTGTGATAAGGACAATGTCATCTGCGAAACGGAGATGGTTAAGCTTTTCGCCGTCCATTGTTACTCCTCTGTGGTCAGAATTCACCATCTTACAAGCACACTCTAATGCCATTATGAATAATTTCGGTTACAATGTATCTCCTTGCCTTATCCCACGTTTTATTTTTATTGGTCGGATTTTATCGTGTATCTTTATAGTCATAGTGGCATTTTTGTAAATATAGTAAATAAGTTCACTATACGTACGTATACATTGACCGTACGTACGTATGGTCAATCCGGCTATCATTCATTGCTTCTATAAGGCTGTCTATTTCGATCGTGTTGAACGCTTTATGAAAGTCTATGAAAGTGAGGACAAGAGGTTTGTTGTATTCTATGGATTTTTCAATGAGTGTCTTTACTGTATGGTGGTGATCATTGATACCATAATTTGAATGGAATCCTGCCTGTTCTCTCGGTTGGCGGAAATCTAATTTTTTCTCCAATCTTGATGTCAAAAACCTAGTGAAGAGCTTGTATATGTGGTTCAACAGGCTAATAGGTCTATAATTTTTTAGGTCCATTCTATCTTCTTTCTTATGCAAAAGGATGGTTATAGTATTGTTCTATCCTTTGGGCACCTCTCTTTGCTGCAAACATAGATTGAACAGCTTTCTTAATTTATTTAATAGCATTTACGATAGCTTCTATTACAATTTCATCCTCTCCTGGGGTTTTGCTATTTTTCATTTTTCTTAATGTTTGTCGAATCTCATCTACTTGTATCTCGGGCATTAGTTCAGCATAAGTACCTTGATTCATGATCTTCTTTGAAATGGTTGTTGGTATTCCTGTTTGATCTTCCCGTCTACTTCCATATAATTCCTCGTAGAGCTCTTTTCCGACCTGTATTAACTCGTCTCTGCGTGATATTATTTCATTTTGCTTGTTTCTTTATTTATGAATTTCGCATTTCCCATTCGTTAGCTTTCTACGTAGAACTTTTAGGCTGTTATTTTTCTCTAAAGTGCGTTTATTATTATTGGTTTTAAATTTTCTCAAATCTCTCCTGGTTGCCTTTAAAACAGTTTTATTCAACACCAAAGATAGGAATTCGTAAAATATATATATATATATATATATATATATATATATATATATATATAACGATGTTATAAATATGGCGGTAGCAGAGTGCCATTCCGCAGCTCCTACACGACTGTGTGCTCAGCAGGCCAGGAATAAAGTAAAGTTGAGATAAGTAGCTTCCTTTGGAAGCGTTACATTCTGCAACTACGGGTGAGGTGCTGAGATTAGCGCTAACGAGACCTAATACTTGCAACTAGTGGTGAGATCTGCTAATTTAATTCGTACTACCAGCAATTAAATAGGGTTGCAAGTACCATGCGGAAATAATTTCATTTTGATATTTATTTATTATTTATAGGTTGTGAAACTGCAACAATCGTGAGAAAACCTTTTTCCTAGATATAGCCCCTGCTGTGGGGGAAAAGATGCGAATTAATTAATGAATTCCTGAAACCCATTCAGTGTTATAAAGGGCGATGTCAGAAGCAACTCCTCCGTCTGTGTATCAGCAATTGTTTGGTTATTGTATATTTATGAGACCTTTGAAAGGGTAAAATATGCACTTTTTTCAGATTGTACAAGTTTAATTTGGGTCAATTGCTATTGCATAATTAGTGCTAATAGTTGAAAAAGGTACTTTATTTAAATGGTCATATTGTTTGTAAAAGTGCTTATATAATCCTTTTTTATTGTATTTTAGTGTATTTATTATTATTATTATTATAAAACGCATCAGTCTACATCTATTAGCAACATTTGTTGCTAATATATGATAATTTGCATATCCCAAGACAAAAAGTACAAGTCTACAACTTTTTGAAAATATCATGAAGCTCTAAACTAAAGCTCATTATCTTCTTAAAGATTTATTTTTTACATGTGTATTGTAGCATAAAAGCTGAAAAATAATTTTGCCTCTGTATAATATTTATTATACAGAAAAGGGTTAATTTTTTTATAAACAATTACAGCTGGAGCGCCCCCTAAATATCGTAGGAGTTTACAACCCACATAATGTGATTGCTTACTTCAAGACCTACAATCAAAAAATCAAAAAGTTTCTGCGACGAATAGGACCCGACATAGTCTCTTTTGTTAAGGAAATTGAATTCAAAACTTCAAATCAGCGACGCTTAGAAAAAGTTGTAGTATCTCAGTCAAAAATTAACCGATTTCGATATTTTTTTTTAATCTGATGTAGTGCAAAAAACAATAATGCCTCTGTGATTTATTTTTTATTGTGATGATAATCCGACCGATTTTTGCAACCGCTCTTATATTTTATATTTTATTTTTTGACATGATGTTTTCTATATTTAAAGAATAAAAAATATCGAAATCGGTTCATTAAAACCGAGATATAATAAATTTTTCCGAGCTCCGCCGATTTAAAGTACTGAATTTAATTTTTTTGTGCGCAGCGTCGACCAGAAACAGATTTTCCTCCACAACAATGACTAAGCGTAATTTTGCAAAAGGTTAACTTTATTATTTAATTTTAATTAAAAAAGCGTGTTTTTTTTATATAGTATACACGTGTCTTGAAAGTAGAGGTCATTGAGTATCGAATGCCGCCCATTTCTTTTCATAATTGTTATAAATAAAGTAGCAGCATTTTTTTAAAGAGAAATCTCGACCCCTATTGACCGTAGAAACTTTTTTTCTTTAGTTAGTTAGGTCATAAAGCTATCAGTCATAATTTGTAAGTTGTAAATTGCTACGATTTTTAGAGCGCGCTTCAGCTCTAAATATTTATAAAAAAAATTAAATATACACTCATGGACAAAAATATCGAATATTTTGGAGTTTTCAAATTTTTGTTTTTTCAAAATAAATTCTGGTCAAACAAGTCGTTTATTTTAAAATAGAGTTTATTTTAATAATGTTGATTGAACAATTTTAAGTTGTTATGCAGAGAAAATTGTGAAAAAACTTAATGTTTAATATTAGGTAAATAAGGTTATTTTACTCTAAACTTAAATGATAATTTAAATTGCTTAAACAACTGGTTTAAACTGAAAGAAGTGCATGATCAGTAACGAGTATTCCCCCCTCTAGCTCTTATTACTGCTTGCATCTTTCTCAGCATGCTTGCAAGTGGATTTTGGACATATCCTTGGGAAATTGCATTCCATTCATCCTGTGCAGCAAGCCGAAGCAGCTCTATCGTATTTGGAACGGGATTTCTTTGTTGTATGCTGCGTTTTAACTGATCCAAGATGTGCTCTATTGGATTTAAATCCGGGCTAGACGGTGGCCAATCCAATCTTCGAATTTGGACCTCATCAAGATAGTTACCCACTATGGTAGCGGCATGTGGTCGAGCATTATCGTGCATTAACGTGAATCTTTCATATCCAATGTAACCAAAATATGACAAAACATGATCTTGCAGGATGTTTTAAACGTAAGAATCACCAGTCATCCGTCCAATCACTTCCACAAGTGCGGTACGTACCTCCCAACTAATACCTTCCCAAAGAATTATGCCACCAACTCCAAAACTAACGGTCGGGGCGAGACTTGCAGCTGGCGAATCGTTCTCCAAATCTTCTGTAAACGTAGTTTTGACCATCTGGCTTCCATAATAGGATTCTGGTCTCATCAGTGAAAAGAACGTTTTTCCAGTTGTCGATATTCCACTAAATATGTGTTCTTGCAAATTCCAAATGACGAGCTTTATGATTTTGGAGAAGACGTGGAACTTTGGCGGGGCGTCTGGGCTTTAAGTTTGCTTCTTTTGATCTTCGTCTAACTGTTTGTGAACTCACATTAACTTGTCTAACATTTAATAGCTCATTTCTAAGGTGCATCGATGTCAATGAACGATTTCGTGTAGAATTAAGAACCAAAAAACGGACATCAATTGCGGTTGTGCACCTTGGGCGTCCTTGACTAGGCCTTCGTACAACATTTCCTGTTTCGTGGTACCTTTTTAGAGTATTTAAAACTATAGATTCAGTTCTGCTGAGACGTCGTGCGATACCTTTTTGTGCATATCCTACCTCGTACAAAATTATAATATGTGCTACTTGGACTTCATCGCAGTGCCGAATTGGTGGGATACTTGTTTTAAACTCAGTTAAATCAAAACAATATTTAATTAAACTTAATAAATTAAACTAAAAATAACCGAAATAGTATGATTGTTCCTTTACGTGAAGAAGAATTTTTATTATAAAATGTACGAATGAAACTAACCACTGAATGAACGTCAAAATAACCATCAAAATATTTTATACCAGTTTAGTACATCAGCCTACTATATGAGTATTATCAGTAATCTAAAATTATTTTGAAATAATAGTGACTGCAAAAAAAAAATTGGAAAATTACAAAATATTCGATATTTTTGTCCATGAGTGTATTTTTAATGTAATAAATAAGGGGTAAAAATATTTTTTAGGTTTTATTTTGCACTATAGTAATAAAAAATAAGCTTTTAAAAAGATAATGTGCCTTGGATTAAGTCCGCGAGTTTTTTCCAAAAGTAATAGTTTTTTACTCTTTTCGTCTTCGGATAAACAAATTAGCATATCTTAGCAACAACTTGACCGATTTTATTTAATAACATTTCATTTTGTTGAGTATTTAAAGGGCTTCTGTCTAATGCATTCAAAAATCATTATAAAAAATATGACTATTTTGATAAAGTACCGTTTTTCAAATTTAAGCGCTAATTATACAATAACAATTTTTTTGAAATTACACTTAAAAAAGCATAAATTCAAGCTTATTTCATGTTCTTTTAGGATTTTACTCCTGTATTTTAGAAAATCACGTATGTTAGGATTCGCAGCAGTCTAAATGAAAAAAATACCTATTTTATCACTTTAAAGTCTCATAAATAAATAATAACCAAAAATTTGATGTGACACGAACTGGGGAATTGTTTCTGACTACGCCCTTTATAACACAGAGTAGGTTTCAAAAATTCACTAATTAGGGCCTGCAATCGACCTTTTTTTACCCACAGCTTGGGCTAATGGCCAAAAATTAAAAAGAACAATTATTTTGAAGCGCCATAATAAGTTTTTATTTAAAAAAAGATACAGTAAGCGTGAAAGACATTTTTGTATCAAAATTTGTGTTCATTCCGTTTCTGACACAAATTCTTTAAGTTTAATTATTGAACAAAACTGCTGAGAAATATATGAAAATTCTAACCTTGCCCAATTTCTCCAAGCATGAGGTATAAAATTTAAAAAGTTGATTTCGACAAACTCATTTATAAAATTTGGAAATGACTGTTTAAGATGAATTTTAGAATAGAGTTCAATTAATTTAAGATATAGATTTAGATTCAATAGTTTACAATCCACATTAGAAGTCACACCGAAAAATTTAGATTGTTCCAATTATTGGACTGTGGCTTAAAACATCTTTTCAAATTCTTCTTAAAGTTTTCCAAGTTATCTTCGTAATTTCAAAGTTTGCCATTGTTGACAATAGTCAGTCAAATGACACCGTCTTTTTTATCTGGCTCATTTAGCAAATAGTACAATTTGTTGTTTCAAACATTTAAGGTAGTTCCAAATATCGCAAATAAATTGTTTGTTGGAATATTATTTTTAACTTCCGAAAGTTCTTACATACCGCAAATCAACTTTTCTCGTAAAAAAATATGGTTCTTTAGTTGCCAATCTCGCTTAAAGGGACGTCCTATAGCCTCAAGTGTCCAACATAGGTGCAGTGTTTTCGATGGTTTTAACCCATTAACCGAGAAGCAAAGAAATACTGCAATAATATGTAATATTTTTTATTAACTAGGGTAGAATAAACTTGTAACATTCGTAAAAAAATGGTTTTACACTTTTATACTGACAGGTGTCACTAATACTAATTGCACACTATTATTCACATTGCTTCTATCTTCCATAGTAATGAAGCAGAAAGAACCAAACTTGTAACAAGGAAGACAATAACCAAGTGGATATCTCCAGAAATCCCTTTTAATCCAATGTGTGGAGAACGGCCTTTAGAATGCATTAACCTGTCTTTTACTTTTAACACACAAGTGTTAAATCAAGCCTAAGAAATAAAAGATGTATAATCTTCGTGACCCAGAAGGTACAGTGGCATCATAAAGAAAAATTAATCCAATCCAATTCATAGATCTTGAAAACTACCATGCGATCAGTCTTCTCTCCCACATTTACTAATTACTTATATAGATACCAATAACATCTTCAAAACCAGATTTTTATCAACCTAAATAGTTGTGTTGTTGTACAAACAACGTTACACTTACTGGTCATAAAAATCCTTATAGAAAAAGCATTGGAATAGTGTGGAAGAGTGGTAAGCGCTCACTTATATTGAAGCTAAACTAACCTATCAAACTACGGGTCTTAATCTTTGTAAACTATGAGAAAGTCGAGAATCTCAACTTACTGAGTGCAGAACAGAGTTTCACAGAACAAGAGCACACACAGGGAGACTACTCAAAACTAAAAAGAGGAGCTACATAGAAGAGCAAATACGAGAAATGGACATACGTGGCGAGAGGAATCAGGTAAGGAAATTCTTTAGGGAAGTTAAGACAGTCAGATAAGGTGGAACTGTTGGAGTAATACAATCTATGAGAAATAAAGAATGTGAACTAATAATGGTAGAAACAAATCGTCGAACGATGCAAGGAATACTTTCGGAATTTGCTAAATATTGAAAGTAAAGCCCGCCACTTACGTTACAAAGGTGCAGTACGATTTTTTTGAATGTAATTGTAGTACAATAATATATAAAACCGGATAGAAATGCACACGTACCGATTTTGCAGTACAAGTTTTACTTTCAAATTAGAAATATAAAATAAGAAAGCAATCAGACATATGTCAGATAACGATATACTTTTAGCTACTCTTGCTACTTACAAGAAACGTAGGTGGTGTTGCAAAGATTGGTTGCTGAAAAGACATACATACAGTCACTTACATTTATTAGAAGAATTGAGATTATTTTCAGATAACTGGAGAAATTACCTTGGAATGGCACCTCTTATTCAAAAGCAGGACACAGTTATGCGTTCTTCAATAACAACACATAAAAGGCTGTCAATAACTTTAAGGTAAGTACCAACTACATATTTAATATCGATCTACAGCAAAGTTCGCGCAACAGAAGTTTGTCACAGACTGGAAAGATCAGAAGAAACAATTTTATGAAGTATTTTAATAATGAAGGAGATGTAATCTGGCAAAATAAAGCTATGTGAATATATTTCTTTCACTTACTTACATCTTTCCTATCAGATATATTAGAGACAGGTGTTCTTCGTAAATTGCTGCAGACTGACTTATTTGTCTGCCGTCAAATCGCGCTGATTTGGTCGAATGGTGTTAATACACGATCACATTGCGTTAAATTTTGTAGCATTCGACAAAATCGTACTGCGGCGTTGACACGTGAATGCTGGGCTTAAGATGGAGGAAGCAAATATTACATTATATTCTGCAGATGTGGAAATACCAGCACCAACACTTTAAGAAGTAAATAAGGCGATAGCGTCTCTTAAAGGTCATAAAGCGCCAGGAAATGATGGGAGAACTGTAGAATTAATAAAAAAGAAGGGCACGTTTTAAATCCAAAATTGTATGACATTATTCTGAGAGTACAGAAAATGCCTAGGAAATGAAATGGAAGCGTTATACATAAGAAGGGGGATAAAGAACAATTTCGAAATTATAGAGGGATATAGCTTATTAACACATTATATAAAGTCATATAATTATCTTACTAAAGAGGCTCACTCCGTATTCGGAAGATATTCTAGACGACTACCAATGCGGCTTTCATGCTGGAAGGTCAACAGCAGATGAAATATTTACGATCCGACAAAATATTAGAAAAAAACTGTGAATTCAACCGAGATGTACATCAAATTTTCGTACATTTTCAGCAATCAATCACATGATTCGATAAAAATAAGCAGACTAGGGATAGTTTTAGTAAATTGGTGGAGCTAACTAAAATGTTCGTGACAGACTCATATACACAGGTAACGATAGTAAACAGAACATCGATGCCATTTATTATATCATCAGGGCTTAAACAAGGAGACTCCAAAAGGCCTTTTCTGATGACCTAAATGCAGTCGCTCATTTGACAAGAGACGTGTGAGAGGTGTTTTTACAACTGGAGGAGGAAACAGGTAGTCTGAGTCTTCGAACAACTAAAGAGAAAACAAAGTACATGCTAGTAACTCAAAATTCAAGACCAACAGTTAGGCAGAACATAACTATTAATGACTACAACTTCGAAGTAGTAAGAGTTAAAATATCTGGGAGCAGTAATCATAAATGAAAACCACATAGAAAAAGAGGTCGCAGCAAGGATAGCTATAAAAAATAGAGCAATATATTCCCTATCTTCATCATTAAGATCTAAGCTGCTAAAAATACAATCTAAATAATTAAGACTGTCATCATCATTCAATCTTCGCTTATCCACTGCTGGACATAGATTTTCCTCATAATTTTCCATCTATTTCGATCTTGTACCTCTTGTATCTAATTCCTATGACAACGTTTTAGATCGTCAGTCCAACGTGTTGGTGGACGACCTCTGATTCGGTAGGCATCATCTCTTGGTCTCCATTCCAGTATCCGCTTTGTCCATCTATTATCTGTCATTCGAGCCACGTGACCTGCCCAGTTCCATTTCAGTGTTGCTACTCTCTCTACTGCATCAACCACTCCTGTTCTTTGTCGTAGCTGGCGATTTGGTGTTATTGGTTCCTGCAAACATCTAGTGAATAGTTTGGCTAGGACCTGCCATAATATTTTTCCAGTCACTTTCAAGGCATCTGCCACTATTTCATCGCCTCCGGGGGACTTATTGTTTTTCATTTCTTGCACTGACCTTCGAACTTCATTGGGTGTTACGTCCGGTAAAATTTCAGATCCCTGATTGATTATCTTTGGTACTGATCCACTCCGGTTACATTACTGTTCTTCGTATAGTTGTCTATAAAAACTCTCTATCGTGTTCATAATTTGAACTCTATCCTTAATGATTTGCCCCTGTTCATTTCCTAATTTGTGGACGTTTTTTCTTCCAATCAACATGCTCTGTCTGAGTACTTTCAAGCTTTTATTTTCTTCTATTACTCTAGTTATTTCCATCATATTGTATCGTCTCAGATCTTTTCTAACTTCCTTTTTAATTTTCTTATTCAAAATTCTTAGTTCATTTTGGTTATGATCCTGATTTTCCCTAAGTTTTCTTCTTTCCTCTAGAAGATGTTTTGTGTTGTGGCTTAATTTTTTGTTATTGTTTGCAGGACGAGGACAGTATTTCTTTTCAGCTTCTTTCAATATTTGAGTAATATTATTGTTCATTTCATTGATGCTGATATTCTCTAAGTCGTGTGTATCCAAACTAGTCTTAATATTTTCTTCGTAAAGTGTTATATCTTCTGGGAACAGCCACCTTCCACTTTTCTTTTTGAGGATCATTTTTGTTCTTTCAACTTCAGTGTTAAAAGTGGTTTTTGCTCTAATTAGTCTATGGTCGCTCCCTGTTGAAAATTTATTCAATACTGTTACATCCTGAAGAATATCTTTCCGATTTGATATTATGAATTTATTATTATGGGGTATTCTTTCCGAAGAATGAGTTCATCACATCACATTCACATCAATTTAGACTGTGCATGTCAGTTATTCGTCCAATTGTTACATATGAAAGTGAAACATGGACTCCACATCAGTGGGAAATAAATAATCTGTTGGTATTTAAAAGGAAGGTTCTCTCAGTTAGATATTTGGCCCTCAAGAGATGAAAGTGGAGAAGGCGCCGCAATACTGAATTGGCAACTCTGTATGGTACTGAAAACATCGTCAGACATATAAAAGCTAACTGACTAAGATGGGCAAGTCATGTGGTAAGATCAGAGGAAAACAGAGTGCTAAAGACAGTGTTTTTTGAGAGACCAGACGGTAGAAAATCAGCAGGCCGGCCCAAAAAAAGATGAAAGGATCATGTTGAAGAAAATTTGTCTAGGATTGGGGTACAACAATGGGAAATAGAAGCGCAAGATCGTAGAAGATGGAGGATTATGGTGGATACGGCGAAGACTTACCCCGAGTTATAAAGCTAGTCAAGAAGAAGAAGTGGTTTATTCATTATTGATGAAATAATCACTTTATGGTTAATAACTTTGCAATTCAAATTTTAAATAATAAAAGCAATTTTATGGAAGTGACTAAAAGACCAGCCAGAAACAATTAAATTTCATAGCCTACTCTAATTATATTTTTCTGGGTATTTCGATATTCTATGTAGTATTGATTTGTTGTCATTTTTAGAATAAACATCCATATTTGATGTTGATATTTTAATGTATTGAAATTTCTAGTAATACATTTAAGAGAAAATATGTACTCATAAGGGTAAAGTTAATATGTAATACATTGTGGGAAACAAAATAAATGTTATTCCAAAGTTATATGAGTTATGGGTTATTATATGAGTTACACTATATAGAAAATTTATTTCGTATATAATATAAACAGTAAGATCGATATGTCACTACTCATTTTTCGCTCGTAACCTTTTTCTCAATTCGATGTCGACTATCCTAATTACATTTTCCAGATGTTTCTCTCTTGGGTTATATCAATGTCAATCCAAAATGAAAGCTAAAGTAGGATTTAATAGATCGTCTTTCGAATTAGGGCCATTCTTCCTGAATATTCCATTTATGGGTTAGGAAGGAGAATTTTAAGTCACACCGCAAGATATAAATTACAAATTACAAATTATTTATTTGTTGTTCGGGTTCTCAAACTACAAGAATATTAGAACTGGGTTAATTTTGTTACTATACATTTCACATTACATTAGGTATAATTTACAATAAATAGAATATGTGAAAGAGACAGTAATAAAAAATAAAAATAAATATAATTACTTAATTGTAAAAATACAAGTTCGTTTCTCGAAGGAAATCTAGTATTCAGGAAATCTAATTCTCAACAAGTTCTAATTTGCTGAGGATAACATTTGTATAGAGTTTTTTTTTTGTTCTTGTTCCCATTTGACACACTGTGTAAGAACATGTTGCACGGTTAATGATTGACTACACTTTTCACAAACACGTGATTTCTCCGAAGGCATCGGGGGTCCTTGGGTCGGCCGTATGTGATCAATTCTTAGTAGGTTATATTTTGTGTAATTTCGAGCTTGAATTCTTCCATTGGTTTTGCCAGGACTTTTTGATTTGGGACCTGAAAAGTGGTTTTAGATCTGATACCAGTTGCATAGATTTGATGTCTGATTTGGTTGTAATTGCTTCTTTTGCATTAGTATCAGCAGTCTCGTCTCATTACCTAAAATGTCAACGTGTGAAGAAATCCAGATTAATGTTATGTTTGTTTCAGAAGAAGTGAGACAGTTTGTTGCTTCATGTATGGTATTAACTAATGTATGTTTAGAATATCAATTTTTCCATTCGATTTCCTCCATCGAGTCCATGTAGGCCGTATGAGAAGGTAGACACAGATAGATAAGCCCATTATCACCACAGTAGTTAACTGCTTCGATGTAAATATGTGACTTTAAATTATCACAAATAATTAAAATGGGATTGTCTTTAAAACATGAAGTATGCTGCTGAATGTGCCTTAGAACTTAAAAGCGCAATTTTGCCGTCATTCAGCCAGTTCGATTTGCTAAGCTCAGACTCTCTTTTGGAGTATAGTTTAAGAATAAGTCTTTTAAATAAATACATGGGAAGACATAATCAGGGGGAAATAGAGCGTCAGTAGCAGTTACGATTTCATAAAAGGAAACTAGTTCTCCCTTTCCTGCTGATACGACTTGCTCCTACTTGCCTCTATTTTCTTTCAGCCAATATTTTGAGTGTAGATAAAACAGTGGTAACTCCGGTTTCATCTATATCATTTACTTGCTTTGGTGTAAAATTATGCTTTAAAAGAATACATAGTAATTCTGTTAAAGCAGTCTTATTAAATAAAAATCTTGCGGCACTCGTATTTTTACGTTTTCTTAAAGTAAGTTCCTGGTTTTTGTTTCTGAATCATGAAGCTCAGTATATGTGCTTCTAACACATTTGTTTTTCTTCCAATATTTTAGATATTTGCATCCAAAATACATATTCTTCAAATTCATAGGCCAAATTCAACAGATTCTTCAATGTTAGCCCACAGTGAATTTTGCTACTTTAGTAAATATTCTGTATCATTCCTATCATAAGAAATAGGCCCATAAGGATCTAGTCGTTGGCGTTTCTGGGGCCCAAGCTACTCAGAGTTCTTATTACAGATATGAGAGTCCAAAGCAGCCTGGGCCCCAGAAACGCTGAAGACTAGGTCCTTGTGGGCCTATTCCGTATCATAAGGATGATACAACGACCCGTCATAGGTGGTCTAAGTGTCTGCTAGACCCCCTAAGGGCTCATAAATTAGCCCTACGCCGATCTACCATAACCATAAATATTTTGTAAGCATATTCTCCTGTTGGGCTGAGAATACTTTGGCAGCAGTGTACTTTGAGCTATATTCATTAGAAGGCGATGAAGGTGCAATATTATCAACTTTTTTTTTCAATACGATGTTGTAAAGTTGCAGCTCTAATATTGTACTTATCAGCTGCCCGTCGTATAGAAGATGTCTGCGATACAGCTTCTTTATTACTTTTCCGTCTTTCAGTCTTTGTCACCTATTTTAGCAACATTTGTATGAAAAAATACTCAAATTCTCTATTACTGAATGAACTTACTCTTGACATGTCGAGTTCACTGTATGATAACACAGAAATGTAATAAAATACGTTTACACATCACATATTTTTTACTCAGCCCGACTCAAAACACAAATGCTTTTGTCAAAGGTCACCGGTTAACTGAATCTCAACGCGGTCGCAACTGTCATACCTTTTTTTTTCTGATGGTTGAAATTTCTAAAAACCGTACCAGGTTAACCCATCTCTAAGGATGGCTGGCGTGTGTTGGATTCAGGGTAGAGGAGTATATCCGATTCCATTTCCCCTTATAAGAAGGAGGTCCTGCAAACAGATGTCTTCCTGTTATCCTGCCTACCAACTAAAACCACCCTCTCCTACCTGTGCGCAGTTAACTGTCGCACGTACCGTACTTCGAAAGTGGGATTACCGCTGTCGACACTTTCGGAACACTATCTTCTCTTATATATATCTTATCTCTGTCGTTAGTCGGGCTGGTGTTTCTCTTCTTCTTCTTTCTTTTTAATTACTGTTCGAATGTATTTATGGACAATATTACATCTTTCCTTACTTCCCGTCATCTTCATAATCATCTTACAGGGTTCATACCTATTTTTCTACACATTCTGTTTGTCTCCACCGTCCATCTATTACACTCTAGCATTGTATTAGTAACAGTTTCAGAATATTCACAGTATAGGCATTTATCTGTATCTGTCTTCCTGAATCTATGAAGATATGTCCTGTGAGCAATCCAGTCTCCTGTAACCACAGTCCCTTAGGCTCGGGATCAGCATCTTGGTCCACTGAGCAACATTTTCCTTGTTATTCCACTCTTTTTGCCATCTTTCCATTGATCTTTCCCTTTCTTCTTTTTTTGGAGCTGTTTCCCTTTCTACTGCTAACACATGCAGAGCAACATAACCAGTGAGAGTCCACAAGATCGACGCAGATACAGTCCTGTAGGTGTATGCTACTCGCAACAGACTTGTTCTGTCTACTCGTGTCATTAGCCTTTTGTAGGTCGGTATGTTTATCTCTTCACTCGAGACTTGTGCCGCGTAAAGGATGATTGATATCGTGTAAGGCTCACTTTTTTTCTAATTTGGGTCCTCCAATGTCAGGCATCACTGTCCCCATCGCAGCCGCACTCTTCGCTGTCTTCTGGGCTACCACCCGTATATGCTTCCCCCATATTGGTGTAGTGTCACTTCCCTATATTTGACGCTTTTCTTTGATGTTAGTTGTACCCCTGCACATTTTAGTTCCATCCCTTGTATTTTCCGTTTATCCTTTAGAATTTTGGCTTCGTTTTTCTCTGATGCGAGTTCTAGTCCGTGATCTGTCATCCAGTCTTTCACGACGTTGCCCGTACGTCTTACCCGAAATCGGAGATTTGACTCATCCCGCGCTACTATCAGCACAGCGAGATCATCTGCAAAAGCGAAGGGGGTAATACCTTCTTCATATTCGCAGTTCATGATCCCGTCATGCTAGACAAAATAACTAACTCCCATACCTAGACAAGTATAGACAAGTTTTAGTGATATTGTCGTTTGATTACTTCAAATAATCAAAGAAGTTATTAGCCGCGCATCAATGTACCCCTAGTATCAAAGTGGCCCACCTTCCCCTATATATTTTCAATCGCGTCAAACATTTCTTGTTTAATTACATCTATTTCATTTTTAATATTCGCAGTAGTTAATACCATTTATTTAAATAAGACGTTTAAAACAACATTCTAACTTTAAATCATATTTTGACTCAAATAAGCGCTTGAACTTTTCGCTTCAAAGAGTTGCTATATTTTAGAGTCGTTTTAATTACTTTATAAACATTTCAGTTGTAAAACTCGAGCAGTAAATTGTGTACTTCAAGCAAGTTTTTGTAGCTTATTATTATATCGAAAGAACAAATCGTTTAGAAGTATTGTATTTAAACAGTAAATTTTCATTCGTTAAGTAAAACAGCACAACAAAAAATAATTATTAAATACATTTTAAAGAAAAAAGACTTTAAAGTAGTATTATTAGTATATCTGAGATGCAATTCTGAAACGACTTTATTTACAGGAGTACAAGGAGTACATTTGGATACAGTACGTTAAGATTTGGATTAGATACTGCACACTATATAAAGCGCTAAAATCGGCAACATTGCCTCGTACGAGGTAATTGTAATTCTCTAATCTTCTCCGACATCTATAGAGAAAACGAGAAAACCATTTAGTAACACATAACATCGCAAAAATATGGCATCTCTGTCCGTCGATTTTTGTTTTCATTACGTATACCTGGTCCATTTCTTATAACATGAACTCGATAAAAATATACTGACCTTTATAAGGTGGTGCGTTTGTATCGGTTTTTAATATTGTTAACAATGTTTTGTGGTTGAATTAAAAATAAAAGCGCTTCTAAATTTCTTTAAAAAGATAAAACAAAAAATATACTCTTATTGAAAATAAAAAATAATTCCTAAAAAAATAAGAAATAACTCTTTATGCCTATAGAAATGATTCAAATATTTGACTTACTACGGTTGAACAGTATCTCAATCTGTCATAAAAACTTCTGCGGACAGATGAAAAAATTTATGCTCTATAGAAAATGTCACACTGAGAGTGCAGTACGGGTAAGATACGGCAATGCTTTTCTTATGGAGAATAAACGCGCAGGGTTGTCGGTTTTCTCCAGCTGTTGATTGCTCATTGTCTCACAGGACCGGCTTGAATAAAATGCATCTGCCGGCAGTACGAGTAAAATATTTTATATCATGTATACGTATACAGTATAATAAAAAGGCATTGATGAGTTATTGACAACGAAAACTATGAATTTTGCATATAAAACCTCAACATGAGATATACAATTGAATCATATTCATAAGAGTAACATTTGAACACCTCTTTACAAGAACAACATTTGGAAACTTGGAAATGATATTATTTATAGATATTATATATAATATTCAAATTTCCAATTCTTTCATAGAAATTAGATTTTTTCTATTGTATGTAAAAGATTAAAAATACAGTTATGTTGTTTCTATAAATAGGTCTTCATTTCTTTTCTAAAACTTCTGCTACAAATTACCATCATTAACATAATCACCTAAATATGGCCATAAACTTGTTTGTCATAATTAGTATTTGATAAACTCCAAGCTTTCCCTATTTCACCCCCTACCCATCCTTAGGGTGAAAGTGCTTTTGCAAAACGAAACTACACTTCAAAATTTAGTCCGAGTTTCAACAGAGAGCTTGGAGTCCCATAAGTTTAAATCCGGTGAATTATTTAACGGTTGCGCTAAACTTGTAGTGTTAAATGTGTTGTGTTTTTTACAAAATACGGAACAACTTAATGTAAGTACTGCTGTAAGACGTACTTCGTTGATGACTGGTGTTAGCGAAAGAAGCATTTACAATTTCAAAAAAGAAAAAGAACAGAGTGGAACGTTGAAATCGCCAAAAAAAACGTAAAAAACGTGTGTCAATCAAATTCTAGAATATTCACATATGACGAGGGTGTAAGAAGTATTCTACGGAGAATTGTTCATTGTGAATTTTTCATGAAAAATTTGCCGCCATTCTTAAAGCATATACATAACTTAATACAAGGTAATGAGAATATACAGCCGTTGTCTCTTTCTACTTTATACAGACTTCTGAAAGATATTGGATTTGTTTATAAGAAACATGACCGAAGAAGCATCATGGTGGAGCGAGAGGATATTATTCATTGGCGCCATAATTATTTGAGAACTATACGACGTTTGCGAAAAGACCATTGCAATATCATATATTTGGACGAATCGTGGGTTAATGTTGGCCAATCTATAAATTACGAATGGTGCGATACTACGATACAAAACAGTCGTGATGCTTTTCTCAAAGGTTTAAATACTGGCTTAAAAGCACCTACTAAACGAGGTCCACGATATGTTTTATTGCATGCAGGTTTTTCAGGAGGTTTCCTTCCTGGCACACAGCGTGTTTTTCTGGCAAAGAAAAATGATGGCGACTATCACGATGAAATGGATGCCGCATATTTTGAGTCGTGGTTTAAGGAGACATTAATATCAAATTTACCAAATAATGGTCGCAGGAATGTCATTGTAATGAACAATGCATCGTACCACTCCCGTAAAGAGAGATTCCCTAACAATTCCTGGAATAAAGCTGCAATCAAGGAATGGCTAGTGAAAAAAGACATTTTTTCGAGGAGTGTTATTTGAAATCCGAGCTATTAGAAGCAGCGCGTGCTTTTAAAGATCAATACGATAAGTATCATCTTGATGAGTATGCTTCACAACATAATGTTTATATTTTAAGGCTTCCTCCATATCACTGCGAATTGAATCCTATAGAAATGTTGTGGAACCAAGTTAAGCGATATGTAGGTACAGATAATACCACTTTTAAAAACGACGAGGTACGCCAGTTGATCGACGACGGTTTCGCACGCGTCACAGAGCAAAATTGGCGAAATTATGTCACTCATGTTGTTGAGAAAACGGAAACTGAGATGTGGACTGCGGACAACCTGCAAGATGACGTAGACCAATTGATAATACACGCGAACACAGGGGAGAGTAGCGAAAGCGAATCCGACCTCTCTGATGTAGAGGACGACTTTAGTATAATTAATTGAATATCTGTGAGTAACCTCGATTATTTTACACTGTATAACCAATAAAATGCATTTACCAGTACAATCAGAGTATGGGCTTTTCAGATATTGGGCTGGGTGCACGGAAATCGAGTTCCCGGAGGTTCCACCCTGTATATTTATAGCTATCAAGAAATGTAATTTAAAATATATTTGTTAGTTTAATAAAGTATAAATATAATATAATGTTAAATAACTTACACTATAAACCTTATACCTGCTCATCTGGTCAAGTGTGGGCAAGGAAAACCATTATCCTATATGGAATAACACAAGGTTTCGCTGAAAACTACCAGGTTGCTATGCCAAGGAACTAGGTAAACTTATGTTGTGTGTAAAAAATGCGAGACTGCATTATGTTTTAACAAGGACAAAAACTGCACTTCAGATTTCCACAAAAAAAAATTTCATAGTAGGTGTTAAAATTTCGCAGTGATTCAAGTGCGCAACTTGTTTTTTTAATAACATCGCCGGGATTAAAAAATGTGCAAAGCTTTTTCAATATTCCCGTTCCTGATAATTTTTCACATATTTACAAAAGAAAAAGTTTTTCTTGGATATTGGGCTGGGTGCACGGAAATCGAATTACCGGAGGTTCCACCCGGTATATTTATAGCTATCAAGAAATGTAATTTAAAATACATTTGTTAGTTTAATAAAGTATACAGTTTTATAATAAAATTCTCGCTAAAAACTTAAGGTCTTTTTATTCAAATTCATGCCTCTTATTTGGCTACTTGAAAGCAATTATTTTATCAATATATTATTTTATAATAAATAACAGCCCGGCGTAGAGATCTGGGATTCGACGGTTCTGTGACTACCACTTGGACCTGTTTGTATCGCCAAGCACAAGGCGTGAAATCCGGCAATTGTGCATTCCTATATTAGATGTACTGCACTCTCGGTGTGACATTTTCTAGCCTCAGGATGATCGTTGTAGGGGAAAGGATGAGGTAGCTGGTTCGATGATTTAAAAGTAAATATTTGAAAAATTATCTTCCTACATTTGGTAAATAAAAAATAAATATAAACCTCGACGAACCAGCGACCAATAGGTCGCAAAATTGCGGATTAGTAATAATGTAGTAAATAGTAAAATTGAAAATAGAATAATTAAAATAAGTATTATTCTATATATATATATATATATATATATATATATATATATATATATATATATATATATATATATATATATATATATATATATTGTTATGATGTGTTTTTTGTTTGAATGATGAGCAATGAGTATTTTTAATAATATAATATATAGGGTTTTTATCGCGGTTCTCAAAGAATTAGCTTGTAAGTACTTTTTAAATTATCTTTATTATAACTATTATGAAACACACATATATATATCTAACCTAGCCAATGTAAATTTAAAATAAACTATCTTTAAATTGATATTCTTATAAAACTAATTAAATTCTATAGACAATCTAAAATTTAAACAAAACTATCTTCAAAATTGAAATTGTTATGACACTAACTAAATTATATTAACAAAATTTTGTACCTTTCTTTCACTGAATGCCTAAATGAACTGTTTTCCACTATATATATTCTAATCACCACTGAATGTCTTCGTACTTCAGTTATCCTTGTTTTTTGTGAAATTACTTTTTCCAATTATCAGCTTCTACCAATTTAAGATATAGTTTTCTTCACCAGCATTTATACACGACCAACCAAACCAGCAAACAGCATTTATATTTATTCTTCTTTTCAATATACCAATATCCAATTATTATAAGTTGATTTATACTAATCTCCAACCATAATATAATTTAATTTCTTCCAATGTCCATCCAATATTCTTCTAATATACTTTTATAATCTTCAATAATTATTTGTGTATAATTATAAATGTGCATTAAATATATGCATAATTTTTAATCTTCATTTAACTCACTATATTAAACAATTGGACTATCTCCAACTAACTTTCATATTTCTTATTAAACTGCTTGACTGACTTACTAAAACTGTGAACAATTGACTTCACTAACTAATGTACTAACTTTCATAATAAACTGCTTGACTTCTGACTAAAAACTTCCATTTTGAATCCAAATCACGGGTATTTATATCCTTTTGGATATTCCAGAACCATCTGGTAAGAGATCATGTTCCAATTTGTTCCATTACTTCCATATAGATGTTCTCGAAAAAAATATCTGTTCGATCCACCGCCATAATCATTATTTCGAGAATGTTCGACTGTAAACAATGGTCACACTCTACCCTCTGGATAATTCGTTAATGTTCCATTGATAATTTTGTTGACATTTAGGCTTTTCAGATCAGAATAAACATTTAAATTAGTAACTAACACTCTAATTTAACAAAATACACATTTCAAACAATATATTATTATAACCCCACTTTATATTCGTAAATATTCTTAAACGTCACTTCAGAGTATAAATATCTGTCTATCACTCACTGTATAGTTGGTTGCCTAGGCACATGGCTCACTTAAATCTATTTACAACATTAAAATTACTAAAATACAACTTTTTACAATTATTATATGCTAATTTATTAAAAATGCCCTCACATAAATATATTTTTATTAAATTCTCTAATATATAACTTCTTAAAATAATCAAATACTTTTTTATATCTAATATTATGTAGTATATAACTTATAAATTATTTTCTATAAACCCCAATCGTCACAATACCCCAAAAATAATATTTAAAATAAATAATTTACTTATTATTTTTTTAAATATTAATTTTCTCATACCTTATTAAATTTAATAAATCAAAATTTTTTTTTTTTTTTTTAAATGTGTTAAATACATCCCTGTTCGCTGTCTATATCAAAGCAGAGAACAAGTTCGATCACAGGATCACAGTTCGGCTATTCTATGGTCAAACTGTCATGTCAAATGGAGAGAATAAAATATAACCTTAATTAAAATATAATGGATATTGTGTTCTGTTTATTTATAGACAAAATCTAGGAATTATTTCCATTCAACAGGCTTTCATCCATATGAATTGGTAAGTTTTACACTTTTTATAAAGACATTTACACAATCAATTCTGTATCTAACCCCAAATTATGATTTTTAGGGTACAAATTAATTTCCATATATACAAAATTCAACAAGTATGATGTCAAATTGATTCAAAATAATGAAATCTACCATCTATTTAACAAATCAAGTCTATTGAATAAAATGGATATATCAGTAAGCTGTTAGTATTTTTATAATTAGTGTTAAGTTTATAATATATTACTTCTTTTTGAAAAAATGGGCATTGGGTAGTAATTTCTTTTGCTATACTTATGTCATTCTTTGCAAAATAATTGTTCCTAAATATCATCCATAGCTTTCTTGAACCAATATGCATATAATTGTTATGTAAATTTTTCAATATTTTCTTTGCTAAAGTTCTAGTTATTACATATACTTCTATGCCATTTATTATTTTATAATATACCCCATCTTTCCTAAGGACTTTTTGTTTTTCACTCAAATTGATCTGATCTCTTATAATTTCTTCTTTAGAATATAATCCAGTACACTCTACTAATTGATTTAATCCAATTTTTATTGTTCGCTGCTCTTTTTGTGGTATATTTTCTAACCTTGATAAAGCATCTGCCACTATATTGGATTTTCCAGAAATGTATTTGATTTCAAAACAGTATTCACTAAGTATTAGACTCCACCGATGTATTCTACTGTTTCCATATTTGTTATTTAATATAGACGTTAAAGCTTGGTGATCTGTTTCTATTGTAAATTCATTACCCAACAAATAAAATCTTAATTTTGTGACACAGTGTATTATACTTGCTAGTTCTAATTCTGAAACTGAGTACCCCTTTTCATGTGGCTTTGTAATTCTTGAAATGAATTGTATTGGGTATTCGACCCCATCATGTATTTGTAATAATACCCCTGATAATCTCTCTATTGATGCATCTGTTCTTAATATGAATGGCTGTGTGTAGTCAGGATAGTATATTTTCAAATTTGACAGAAAAATGTTTTTAATTTCTTGGAATGCTAGTTCTCTTCTCTGATCCCATCTCCATTTTACACCTTTTCTCAGTAGTTCAAGTAATGGAATTTCTTTTATACTTAGATCTGGTATCATCCTTTTATAATAATTAATTATTCCAATAAATCCTCTTAAAGTTCTTAAATTGTGTGGTGTTTTATATTCCTGAATGACTTGTGTCCGTTCTGGATCCATTTCGATTCCCTTAGTATTAAGTTTATAACCTAGATATATGACTTCTTTTTGAAAAAATGTACATTTTTCTTGATTTATTTTTAGTCCAACTTTGTCTAATCTATTTATTATAATTTTTAGGTGTTTCTCATGATCTTCAGCCGTTTTAGAAAAAATTAATATATCATCAATGTAGTGAATTACAAAATGTTCATATTGATCTAAAATATCATGAAGACATCTACATAGAGCACTGCAAGATGATTGAAGTCCAAATGGTACTACTTTGAATTGATATACTACTCCATCTATCTGAAATCCTGTATACTGTCTACTTTTTCTTTCTAGAGGTATTAACCAAAAACTATGCTGTAAATCGATTTTAGTGAAAAATGACATTCCTGTAATTCTTCCTAGTATTCCATCTATACTCATTGGTGCTTCAAATTGCTTTTCAGTAATCTTGTTAATATTCCTTGCATCCAAACATAACCTGATTTCACCTGATCTTTTTCGTACTACTACTATGGGGTTAATAAAATGTGTGTCTGCATTCTCAATGATCCCATCTTCTAACATATTATTAATTGTTTTGTTTACTTCTTCTCTGTATTTATATGGTATTGGGTATGATTTTGTTTTAAAATCTTTTTCCTCCTTAACTCTTATACTATGGATATAATTCTGTGCAATTCTATTTTCTTTATTGACAAGTCCCTTGTGTTGCTGCAATATGGAAATGACTATTGATTTATATTCTTCAGGGCAATTTAAAACTTTCATCATATCTTCTTCTTTACAAATAACATTATTCTTCATTATGTACTCATTATTCCTTGCTTCCAATTTTACGCACTCCGCCTCGTAGGCATCCATCTGCTTAAAATTTCCATTCCTTAAATATTCACTACAATAATTATTCTTTACATTCTTTTGGGACATTTCCCTATCATCAAAATACATTTCTTCTTCATAAACATCATTATTTTCTTTTAATAATATCCTATCAACTCTTATTCCTTCTTCTACCTCATCTTTCTGCATAAATTTAATTATTTGCCCTTCCAAAGTTACCATTTTTTCTTCAAAATCTATCTTTACTTTCTTCTTTTCCAATTCATCATTTCCCATTAATATATCAACACATAAATCCTTGACAATAAATCCTTGCATATTAATTTCTTTATTAAGAATATTAATTTTAAAATTGGCTAGTTTATCAATTTCACCCAACTTCTTATTATTTGCACCAACAATTTTAATTTTTGGAATCTTTATTATATCTGATAGTTTTAATGTATTAAAAATAAAATTCTCCGAGACTAAAGTACTTTCTGAACCAGTATCTATCATAATTTTAATCATTTTATTTTTGGCCAAAGCATTTATATAAATTAAATTAATAGAGTCAATAATTTTATCCTCATCTAAAGAAATAAATTCAGAAGGTTTTTCATAATAGCAATGGCCTAACTTGTAATTCAGAAAGTTTACTGCACAAAATTTTGATTATTAGAATTGTCAGATTGTATCTGACCACTTGGATCTGATGTACTATGTCTTTCCCTACTATTACTTCTACTCACATTTTCCTGCCTTGTACTACTTCGTTTCCTGTCTTCGCAGCTTCTATTCCTTCGAACACAATTTACCTGTCTGTTATAGTTAGGTCGCTCTGTATTTCTTCTATTATTAAAATCTTGTCTATTATTATTAGTACTGTTATTAAAATGTTGTCTATTATAATTAGTATTATTATTAAAATTTTGTCTATTATAACTAGTATTATTATTAAAGTTCTGTCTATTTGGATTACTGTTATTATTATTAAAATTTTGTAAACTATCACCATACCTATAATTATTATATGATTGTCTATATTGTTGATTATCATTTTTATTATATTGAAAGTTATTATTGTTTTTTCTGTTATTATTATTACTTGTCATATTGCCTCTTTGTATTCTTTGAATAAAATTAATAAAACTATCTATTGTTTGAATATTTTGTACAGTTACGGTTTGCACAACATCAGCATCAAAATGTCTAGATACATTTAAGACTGTTTCATCCTCTCTAAGTGGTGGTTCTAAATATTTTGCAACTGTTATCAGTTTTAATGCATAATCTACCATATTTGATTTTAAATTGTGATTATACTTTCCAAAATATAGAATTTCTCTAAACTTGGCTTGCTCTAGTTCACCCCAATAATAATTTAAAAATTGATTTTCAAATGTTTGAAAATTATCTAAATCATTCTCAATACTAGCAAACCAAGTTGCTGCATTGTCATTTAATGTCATTCTAATATAATCTTTAATATCATTAATATTATTCACAAATCTTAATTTATGTTTTAAACTATTTATGTATACTCTAGGATGCAAATTTTTTATATTACCAGAGAATTTAATCCCAGTCTCATTTGTTAAATTTAAGTAAGGTCTCCCTATGTCTCTCATTTGTGAAATATCATCTATTCTCTGTTCCACATTTCTTATTTGATTACAATTTATTTGGATATTTTGTTGTATATCGTCTAATTTTTCTTCTGTGTTTCTCCTGTCTTCGTTAATTTTTACTTCTAAGTTACATTTCTGTAACTCTATTTTCTGTTCTATATCTATCTTATTATCTTGAATAATCCTCTTTACTTCTGTCCTCTCATTGTCTATCCTTTTCTTGTAGTCATTCCGTATACTTTTTATTTCATTTGCTACTTTTTTCTCTGCAGCTTCAAGTTTTTTATCCATTTGTTTTACAATTTTATTATTATTATCTTCTATTTTCTTTTCTAATTTTCTATAATTCTCTTCCAATTTCTGTTCCATTTTTTTCATGTCTTCTTTGACTTCTTTTGAATTCTCTTCCAATTTTTGTATGTCTTCTTTGATTTCTTTTGAATTCTCTTCCATTTTCTGTTCCATTTTTTTCATGTCTTCTTTGATTTCTTTTGAATTCTCTTCCATTGTCTTGTTCATCTGCATCATTAATGACATCAAAGCTGCCATATTGACATTTTCCTCTCTTTCTGGATTCATTTCTGCAGTATCTTGTGGAACTTGAACTAAACTCTCCTCTTGTATAGGTTGTGTTTCTACTTCCACATCATTTTCATTCTTTTTGCTTCTTGTACCTTTCTTTCCTTGAGACATTTTGAGACTTTACTTGTTCAAATCTAATTAAAATCTATACTTTTTTCTTTCTACTGATAATTAATTTAATTATATGAGAGCACTTATCTTCCCAAACTAATTCTTTTAAATAGAGAGCCACCGCGTTGGGTGCCAAATTGTTATGATGTGTTTTTTGTTTGAATGATGAGCAATGAGTATTTTTAATAATATAACATATAGGGTTTTTATCGCGGTTCTCAAAGAATTAGCTTGTAAGTACTTTTCAAATTATCTTTATTATAACTATTATGAAACACACATATATATATATCTAACCTAGCCAATGTAAATTTAAAATAAACTATCTTTAAATTGATATTCTTATAAAACTAATTAAATTCTATAGACAATCTAAAATTTAAACAAAACTATCTTCAAAATTGAAATTGTTATGACACTAACTAAATTATATTAACAAAATTTTGTACCTTTCTTTCACTGAATGCCTAAATGAACTGTTTTCCACTATATATATTCTAATCACCACTGAATGTCTTCGTACTTCAGTTATCCTTGTTTTTTGTGAAATTACTTTTTCCAATTATCAGCTTCTACCAATTTAAGATATAGTTTTCTTCACCAGCATTTATACACCACCAACCAAACCAGCAAACAGCATTTATATTTATTCTTCTTTTCAATATACCAATATCCAATTATTATAAGTTGATTTATACTAATCTCCCATCATAATATAATTTTAATTCCTTCCAATGTCCATCCAATATTCTTCTAATATACTTTTATAATCTTCAATAATTATTTGTGTATAATTATAAATGTGCATTAAATATATGCATAATTTTTAATCTTCATTTAACTCACTATATTAAACAATTGGACTATCTCCAACTAACTTTCATATTTCTTATTAAACTGCTTGACTGACTTACTAAAACTGTGAACAATTGACTTCACTAACTAATCTACTAACTTTCATAATAAACTGCTTGACTTCTGACTAAAAACTTCCATTTTGAATCCAAATCACGGGTATTTATATCCTTTTGGATATTCCAGAACCATCTGGTAAGAGATCATGTTCCAATTTGTTCCATTACTTCCATATAGATGTTCTCGAAAAAAATATCTGTTCGATCCACCGCCATAATCATTATTTCGAGAATGTTCGACTGTAAACAATGGTCACACTCTACCCTCTGGATAATTCGTTAATGTTCCATTGATAATTTTGTTGACATTTAGGCTTTTCAGATCAGAATAAACATTTAAATTAGTAACTAACACTCTAATTTAACAAAATACACATTTCAAACAATATATTATTATAACCCCACTTTATATTCGTAAATATTCTTAAACGTCACTTCAGAGTATAAATATCTGTCTATCGCTCACTGTATAGTTGGTTGCCTAGGCACATGGCTCACTTAAATCTATTTACAACATTAAAATTACTAAAATACAACTTTTTACAATTATTATATGCTAATTTATTAAAAATGCCCTCACATAAATATATTTTTATTAAATTCTCTAATATATAACTTCTTAAAATAATCAAATACTTTTTTATATCTAATATTATGTAGTATATAACTTATAAATTATTTTCTATAAACCCCAATCGTCACAATATATATATATATATATATATATATATATATATATATATATATATAGAATATATATATATATATATATATATATATATATATATATATATAATATAAAACTAATTAAATGCAATTTATAGAGCAAAAAAGTTTATAGTTTGTTGTACCTATGTATATCCGGCAACCCAATAGTTTGTCGGACCGGCATTTATGAAATGCTGACACAAAAATTGTCGATTTTCTTCTGTATGAAAGAATAATTTCAGGTACGTACATATTAGATGCACATTGAATTTAATATAGTTAACTACTTAATAAAATAAGTTATACTTGAAATCTGCTTCTATTTGAGAAGCGTGAGAAAAACTATTACTTGCTTCTATTTGAGAAGCTGAAAAGGAAGTTTGACTTGCCTGCTTCTATTTGAGAAGGTAAAGACGACGTGCTTTAAGGGTAGTTGATTTTAACAGTTGAATGTAAAAAACTGACAGGAGCAGAAGATACGAAACAGCACGAAGAAGGAATGTCGTGCTGATCGTATAGTCTTTAATTTAGTAAGATATATTAGTGAGAATAATTGAATTATTATTGTTTATTTATTAAACAAATTATTGTAGAAAATACAATTAATTTTCTACAATCGTAGATGATGCTTTTTAAATGTCCCCAACTGTCTAACTCGATTCAGGAAACTATTATTTAAGTACTCCCTAATTATTAGAAATTCATGAGTTGTGAACTGAACAGTCGTCTTGATGAAACCAAACATTCTCCAGATTTACATGAGGAAGATTAAGAATAGCGGGAAGAACATTGTCGTGGTTTGTCCATAGCCAATTTAATATTTTTCAGCAGGAAATTAAAAAGATTGAAGGAAGTACAGAAAGTGTTATGGAAGTTAATGTTGTACTGGAATGAAGTTTTATGAAACCAACATATATTATCTTGAAAGATGGAGTGTACCTTTGTCAACTTTCTCAAAGTTTAAATGGACGATGGAAGGAGAACATCATTTTTGAACAAAGTGGAGGAATTATTTGTTGCTTCAACGAAAGAAGCATTGACATAAATAATACTTTGTTATTTGAGCAACTGGCACCGATAGTGGATTCTGTAGGTAAAAACAATTAAGAATGGACTAATGAAGATAAAAGCCAAAACAGCACTCTGAATTTTAGAAGATATGAAAGTATGTGTTTGTAATCCCAGCCCATAATGGTACTACTAAAAGAAGGTTTACTAAAAGAAGTAACATTGATATCAAATTTATACTACAGCCAACGATCAAATGTGAAAATTAGAAGAGAAGTGTCAGAAGAAGTGGAGATAAGGAGAGGTCAAGGTTGCATACTGTCGCCGTTATTGTTTAATGCTTATTCTAAAGAAATCATACAAGAAGCTTTGGTAAACGAGACAGTCTGCATAAAAGTGAACGGAAGTTTAATTAACAACATTAGGTATGCCGACGATACAGTCATAATAGCCGACACCTTGGAAGACTTAGAAAGAATAATGAACAAAATATTAAGATATAGTGGAGAATACGGACTCTCTCTTAACATAAAAAAAAACAAATTCATGAAAATTAGCAAGAACAACAATACAAACGAAATATTAACGGTAGGCGGCCAGCAGATTGAGAGAGTAAAAAGATATACTTACTTGGGAACGATAATCACAGAAAATAACGATTATACTGCAGAAATAAGAGTCAGAATTAAAAAAGCACGTGCCAACTTCGTGAAAATAAGAAAGATTTTATGCAGCAAAGATCTGACATTGGCCCTCAGAATAAGGCTAATTAAATGCTATGTACACAGTGTACTCTACTATGGAGCTGAATCATGGACATTAAACCGGAATACAATAAATCGACTAAACGCGTTTGAAATGGGGACATTTAGAAGATTGTTAAGGATTCCATGGGTAGATAGAGTCACGAATACAGAAGTGTTAAGGAGAATAGGCAAAGAGAGGGAAATGGAAAATACAATAAAATAAAGGAAATTGCAATATCTCGGACATGTGATGAGAGGCGAAAGATACAACATCTTGAGACTCATAATTCAAGGAAAAGTAGAGGGTAAGAGAAGCGTAGGAAGAAGACGCGTTTTTTGTGTAGACATGACTCTATCTGTTTTTTAACGTTTCTCCAGTAAGTTGTTGTTCCATCGTTTGCGTGGTCTTCCTACTCATCGTCTTCCTATTGGGGAACCGTCTCTTGCCGTCTGTACTACTCTATTTGTTGTCATTCGTATTATATAATCGTTCAATTTGACTTTTGTATTTCTTACCCAGTCCTTGATGTTCTCCACCTTGCATATCTCTATATATCGTCGGTATACTGCGAAAACCAGGTAAATGTCGGAATACCGAAATCGAGAAAAAACGTTTTTAAAGTTTAGTTTTATATTGTGAATTAAGCAGTCAGCTTGTTTTTGATATTAGGTATTCTAGTGAAAGATGCATATATTTGAAATGATATTCTATCATTAGTTTGAAAAAGTTGAGACACCTTTCTGACTAATCCTAAATTTAAGTTGGAAATGCTTCTGTTGAAATCACTTAGCTGGTTTTACCTGTAAATCTAAATAAATCAATTACTCTTCAAATAACATATTTAACACAAATATAATAAACCAAGTATAATATTGTCCAGTTTTGTGATCGAGATATGAGGCTTTTACTAGGTAATAGCAATGTTTTAAGGTATTAGTCGATATTTAGGACATTTAACTGGTTTTCCCTGAAAATTTTATTAACAGCTGTGTGTAGTTATAGTTATTATTTATATGAATGACAGGCAGTTTTATAGAAAAAATCAAATTTATTTCGAATATAATAATAACAATATTATTATTATGAGGCTTTTTCGTCCGATTCGTCACTGAAAGCAGGCTCTGGCAAGATGTCTGTTACATCATTTCCCGTTTTCAAATTACGATACCACCCGTGATATTCCTCCGGTATCACTCCCTTATCACATAGCTGTACCAAATCTCTCTCTTTTGCTATGCTAATTGGCAAATGTGCATCATAAAGTCGCTTAAGTTCTTCAAGATTGCTTGAATTAGTTGATAACTTGGCGTGCTTTTTTCTTGTTGACTGCCGTGCAGTATTAGTAAGGAAATAATTGAAGCTTACTGATATGTCATAATTAAAACAGATCCTGTTTGTCTCTTCTTTCACCAATCTCATACTTTTTATCTTCAACCACATTATTTTTTCGCCGTTTTGGTCTTTTGTCCGATTTTTAATTAAAGTGTGTGATAAGTTTTTTAAATTATAAAAGTCGTAATATTTAAATTCTTTCATTTGTATGGTTCTATACATACTTTTTTATCATCAACCTTGATATTTTTATTTCCTCTTGCATTTTGAAAAATCTCTGACAAGTAATCTGGCATCCCATAGATAGATCTGTGTTTTTTAGCGGTTTCGTTACTACTCTGCATTGAGTCAACTTCTATATAGGAATGTCCAGACTCTAAAAATTTGCGTTCAATAATATTTAAACGGATTCTGTCCTCTGCAGGTATCAGAAAATAAACTTATTTCACCTACATATTCTGGAACACATTTTGATAAGTAGTGGAGTATAATGCTTTCTGTTTCAGAACTTTCTTGTCTACCGTTAATTTCTGACCAGTCAAAACAGTAAGCTGCATTTGGTAATGCGGCTTCATATACACACAATTTGTAGACACATAATTTTCGAGAATAATATAGTTTTCCAGTCAATCCACTTGGAATTTGTAGTACGGCTTGTAGATCGAAAGTAACTGAAACAAAATCCCGTTGTTCATTAGATCTTTTCTTATCATTTTGTTTTTTAAGATTACATACTTCTTTTCTTTTCTGATGTTCTCTGTAACTGTCTTCTAAATCCGATTTGTCAGTTGGATTAGCCCTATCATATTTATTACAAACTAAACATTGATCTTTTTTAGCAACAAAAAAGCTTAAATTATAGTCGTTAGAAAATATTCTTCGATATGTAATTTCGCTAACACCTTCCAGTTTCTTCTGCTCATGGTCATTTATAAAAAGTTGGTACATTTTTCTTATACTTAAATATTTGTCCAAATATCTACGCTTTGAACTTTGGCGAATATAATGTGGGCCCATGGTTGGAAAAGATTCAATATGAGCCTTCACGATTTTTCGGGTTTTACTGCTTGTTTTATTTGGCGGTGTATGCTTGCCTCTTTTATCAATATCTGCATAACAGCCTTGAATATCAGTTTTTCTTACAACATCTTGTATTAACGACGCTGATATACAAAGTGTCTTACAAAGAAATTTCTCACATACCTGTATGTCTTGACCATTCAAAGAAAAGTAACACTTTTTGGAAAATGCACGTGGTTTTTTAAACTTCAACGAACTGCAACGACTCTCTTTGGTGGCTCCGTTTTAATACGTGCAATAAGAAAATGTTTCTGGCCTATATATTCTAACTTTCAATAATCACGACATAGTCTTTGTCTGTAATCTTCGCTGAAATAACTGGCACATTTGTAAAAGCACTCTGAACAATTAACTGGTTTTGACATTGCTGGTCTATGGTCTTTTTTTTATCTTATAAGGCAAACCCTCAGCACCCCTCCTTTTTGCGACATTTATTACCCAATCTTTGGGGTTAGCTTTTCTCCAACGTTTTAGTGGACGTACGTCTTTCCATACTTTGTCAAGAAGTAGATTTAATATCCAACTAGCTATTTCAGTTGACACTAAATTGTTCGTGGGTGCACCTATTTCAGTATCTTTTTTCTCATCATTTAGGCTATCAAAGTGTGTAAATCATATAGACTTCCTAGAGGTAGATATGTGGGGTCTACATCTAAAAAGTCACTATCAAAAATGGATTCCATCATTGAGACTATATTGTTCTCAGAATCATCAAGAATTGAACTGCTGTCTTCAGTTATTCTATCTGTGTATGTGTTATAAAGATCATTTATGGGTTTAGCTTAGTAACCATTTCTAAATTTTAACTCAACCCGTTTTCAGGTAGAATGAAGTAAGTGTACTTAAAGGTTTTTACTAGTCGATATGAAAGAGAAATTTTAATAAATCATACACGTAAAATGTATTAAAGACACTTATCACCTTTTTACTGAATATGGTTTACAGTAGTAGAAATATATTGTTGTCTGGCATAATAATATATGTGGGCTTACTTTGTTTTACATGCAACAGAACTTTAATTTTATGGAAGTAAGTAGCGATATATTGTTTTATTTGAAAATGAAAAGTTGATTAGGTGTAACTTATTTGTTTATTACACAAATTATCTGATGAATGGTAAGTCGTATCATTTATTGGGTTTTACCTGTATGTAGAGCGAAAAAAGCTGAGAATTTTGGTATACTTAACTCAATATTTTAAAATTTGTCATTTACCTGGTTTTCGTAGTATACCGACGATATATGTACTTCTAGCTCTGTCCCAGAATGTTTTAGCATTAATTATTCTAAGTGTTTATCTCTGCTGTTTCTAATATCCGTTTTGTCCTCTCTGTGTCAGGTCGTATTTCTGCCGCGTATGTCATTATTGGTCTGATGACTGTTTTGTAAAATCTGCCTTTCATTTCTTTCCCGATAATTTCATTTCTCCATATTGTTTCATTCGATGGTTTTGGTTACCCTTAGAGGTATCTCTTTGATGCATAATAAGTGGATACCGTCGTTTAATTTGACCCTGCCGAAAAATAGATATGCCGGTTTGTTTTATTCTTATAATTTGTCTTTGCACTTGGCTCATTATAAATATGGCGTCGATGTATGATCTTTCCGACCTAAAACTTTGTTTTTCTGCTAGTATTGTAATTTCATTAAGTTTATTTGTTATCAGTTTGGTTATTAATTTTAGTGTTCTATTTAATAAATTGATTCCTCTGTAATTTTACCAGTCCGATTTGTCTTCCTGTTTAAAGAGAGGTATAAGGGTGCTTAATCTTTATGCTTGTGGTATTCTCTTTTGTTCTATTATTTTTTGGATTGGTTTTAATAGTTGTTTTGTCAGATATGGTCCTCCTTACTTTAGGAGTTTCTTCGGTATTCTGTCCTCTTCTGGTGATTTTCTATTTTTTAATTTCCTTAACGTGTCCTCCATTTCTTCCTCTCAATATTTATTTATTCGTTTGTCGTCACTTCTAGTGTTGGTGGTTCGTTATTGTCAACTTTAGCAAATAGTGATCGAAAGTAGTCAGCCCATGTTTCCTTCTGAATGTGTTTTGTTTTTATTGGTTTGTTCATCTCTTTTCTTTGTCCTTTGATCAGTATCTAAATTTCTTTTTTTGTCCCGTAGTAATCCATCTATTTTGAGAAGCTCTGTCAGTGTTTCCTTTTTATTTGTCTAACTAAAGTATTCGTTTCATTTCTGATTCGTTTATAGTGGTTGTATGCCTGTTGTGTTTACTGTGTTTTTTATTATAAAAAGACACCTAATTCAAAGGATTCATTTATCTCAAATTAATTCTAGACAATATAAAACACGAGGACAATTTGTTTGATTAAAACACTTTTAATTATGACAAGTATTCATTTATGCTTTAGTTCCATTAAAATAATTAAAATGTCGATAGGAAATATGTGAATTTTATATGAGTTATTAATTTAGCTTCTTTCTAATTTTAATTTATTATTTCATTATCGACTTTACAGCTATCATAATTCATATAAAAATAGTATTGCCTGAACTTCTCATGAATACAAACAACTGCCATTTACCAATAAAAAAGGTAGAGTTTATTATGAATAGATAAGGCATCTTCTTCTTCTTTATATGCCTTTTCTGGTTTTTCCGATATTTCCAGTCATTGTGACAAATTTTTACTTCACTTCTCTAATACCTCTAGTCGATTTATAATATCTACGGTCAGAGTTCAAATTTCAGTGCCTTACAAGAGCGTTAAATATATATATCATTGCTGAAAAGGGAACTCGTTTTAATGAAGGTTAAACGAGCTAACTGAAATGTTTAAAAAATTGTTTCAAGTCTCCTTCTTCTTCTTCTTTTTATATATACTGTTTTTCAATGTGCCTTCAGTAACTTGTCGTTCCATTGTTATCGTGGTCTTCCTACTGATCGTCTTCCTATTGGGGAACCGTCTCTTGCCATCTTTACTACTCTATTTGTTGTCATGGGGCTTATATGATCGTTCCATTCTACTCTTATATTTCTTACCCAGGTCTTGATGGTCTCCACCTTGCATCTACGTCGTATATTTGTACTTCTAGCTCTGTCCCATAGTGTCTTCCCTTCAATTTTTTTAAGAGTTTTTATTTCTGCTATTTCTAACATCCTTTTTATCCTCTGTGTGTCAGGTTTTGTTTCTGCTTCGTAGATCGTTATTGGTCTGATGACTGTTTTGTAAATTCTGCCTTTCGTACCTTTCCTTATATTTTTATTTCTTTATAATGTTTCACTCAGGCAGCCTGCGGCTCTGTTTGCTCTATTCACTTGAGCTTCCATTTCCGTTTCGAGCTTTCCGTAGCTAGATAATGTGATGCCTAGATATTTAAACTCCATCACTTTTTCTATTATCTGACCTTCCGGCGCCAATTTACATCTTAGTAAATTTGCTGTTGTAACCATGCATTTTGTCTTTTTTGGGGAAATTAACATGTTAAATTTTCTGGCGGTTATATTAAATTGGTGCAGCATACGTTGTAAATCATCTTCACTTTGAGAGAGTAGTATTGCGTCGTCTGCATAGCAGATTATTTTAAGTTGTTTTTCTCCCATTTGGTATCCTTTTTTAGTTCTTACTTTTTTTATTATTTCATCCATAATCAGGTTGAACAATAGAGGACTCAGGGAGTCTCCCTGTCTTATCTCATTGCCAGCTTTAATAGGCTCTGTTAGTTCTTCCTCTACTTTTACTTTTACTTTTACTTTTACTTTTACTTTTATTGTATTGTTTTGGTAGATAATTTCGATCGTTTTGATTATTCCTAGAGATATCTCTCACAGTATGTGGATAACGTTCTTTAATTTGACCCGGTCAAATGCCTTCTTAAGGTATACGAAAGATAGATATGCCAGTTTGTTGTATTCTAATGATTTCTCTTGCACTTGCTTCATATATGCCTATAAATATAGCGTCGGTACATGATTTTCCCTACCTAAAACCTTGTTGTTCTTCTGCTAGTGTTATAATTCCATTCAGTTTATTTGTTATCACTTTGGTTGTTAATTTTGTTTGAAGTATACACTGAAAAGAAGAAAGAACAATATGCATGCCTGTCATACTACGTGTTGTATTGATATGAAATATGTCAACTGGTTACCTATTTTTATATTCCTAGTTTGATTATAATATGTTTTTCATAATTGTAAAGTCTTTATCATCTTGTTTTTTGGTTATTTTTCGGATTCTTACATTTCTCGGAATTTCTTTTTTTTTTGTTTAGCCTTCTGTAGTCTATTTTTGAACATAGGCCTCTCCCAATTCTTTATATCGATCTCTATCCTAAGCAACATTCTTCCAATTTGTTCCGGCTATTCTTTTTATTTCATCTGCTCATCTCATAACGTCAATAAACGTATTTTAACCTTTAATTGTGGCTTATTCCCATTTAAATAGTAATTACTCTTTTCATTGATCTTTTTCGTGTGGCTAGTTTATTTATATTTTTCTTGGTTAGTATCTAGATTTGACATCCATATCTCATGATAGGAAGCATTGAGATATTTTGCGGTTCTTAAGTATCTTACTGAGTTTTCCAAATCTGCCTATGTCAGTCTTGCTCTTTTAGTGATTTCTGCACTTTGGTTATATTTGTCAAGTTTCAGATTTTTGCCTATGTAGATATATTCACAGGCTTGTTCTATCTCATTCTCATTGCCGTTTAAAAGTATACGTCTGGGACGTCTGTGTTCGTCATTGTTTTTGTTTTTGTCCTATTAACGTTTTGGGAGCTATCTGCGAGTTCTACCATAATAATGTATAGTCCTTTAAATGTTCTCACTATAATCACGATGTCGTGAGCGAATCTGAGGTGGTTTAACTTGTTTCTATTAACGTTAATGCCATATGTTGACCACTTTATAGTTTTAAAGACGTCTTTTAGGGCTAAATTAAAAACCTTGGGCGATATTTCTCAGATAGATTTAGAAATGTTTTTATTCCATTAAAATACAGTAATTGCTTAAAATAGTAGCTCTTTTAATAAAACAAACATATGTTCTCTCATGACCATTGGTTGTCTGGGGGGCTGCCTGGCCAGAATACAAAACAACATTTTTTCTTTGTAATAATTACCTATAAAATTACCAATAATTAACAAAAAAATATATAATTCTAAAGTTATCAGTAATGTAAACATATCCTAAAGCCATCGTTTAAAAAATATAATTGTAATATTCCATTACTGGGATATGATTACTCCAGTCACCAGAACACGTAATGATAAGAGTATTAAATGTTAATCAATTTAATAAAGAGGAAAATATTACTCATTAATTGAAAAATATAAATAACAATTCAAAAAATGCGATTAAATTTTACATATTTGCATGTCACGAGGCTAATAGTTATATTCCAACATAAGATTATATCTATACTTCCATGCATTCCTTGCATATCCAACTGTTCCCTTTAGCTTAAACCTCAATTCCAACAATTCTTTCTTTTTCAATCTACTTTTTTCAATCCACCTCGTTCTGTATCCGAGCATCGCCCCATGAAATGCAGAATATCTTCCATCTCCCTTTCATTACACAAAGCACACATTTTCCTATCATTAGCCCTACCAGATCTATTATTACACCACCAGGAATATACCATATCTAATCTTAGATATCCTTCTTATATCATTAAAATACACTTCGTCACTCATATAACCCATGTGAATGCTGACTCCAACTAAATCTCTATAATGATTGCAGAAACTAGATTCAGTTGCTCTCTTTAATGTTCTTTCCCTTATCCCAGCACGAATTGCTCCTATCACCTGTTCCAGCTTATCCACCCAAAAATTTCTATCCTCCCACTCTATGTTAAATTTCACTTCTCATCTTTGCCCTTATTTTTCCCAATCTATTCTCCAACCACAGTTTGCTCTCATCATTTCCTGCTGAAGAAATTTTTCCACCTAGGAATATTCAAATTTTTTTTTATAAAAAACCTTCCTACTCAACTTCCTTAAATTCCGCAAGTCCCCAAACTTGAGCACCATAATTCGGATAGATCGGACTACTCGTTCATACATGCGCACCTTAGTTGATAGTGGAAGATCCGCCTTAGCTAAAACCTGTCGTCAAGCCATGTTTATCGCTGCGCTGGCTGCCTTTTGTTTTTCGTTAAAGTGAGCACTAACAGATAGCCACGGTGTTAATGTTACTCCCAAATAGCAATGCCTTTTCTCCATTTATTTTAAATAAATAATTTATATTTCCTTTAATAATTCCACCCTTTTGTCTAAAGACCATAATTTTTGACTTATCCATGTTGATCTTTAAATTGCATAGCCTACACTACTCACCAAATATATTAACCATAATTTGTAAGCTCTCAAACTGCTTGCCAACATACATGACCCTATCATCAGCATAAAGCAATATTCTAATGAACGATTTCATTTAAGAATCATTTAAAATCCTTTTAAATGAAGGCCTTCTACTAGAAAATCATGTAAGTAATACTCCCTCTTTTTGTTTTCACAAGTGTGTTTATACTCTCTCTTTCCCTACAGATACATATCCCTCACAAAATCTCCACCCGTTTTCACAGATATTTTTAGAAAACTGATTACCTGCTTTCTTAAATTTCCACATCCTCGATCAAATCATACTTGTCTACTTTTTCTATTACCTCTCTCTTACCTTTCTCTTCGCCTACTTCTCCCATCTCGGCGATCTTCTAAATGATTCTTTGCAGTTCCTCAACAAAACTTTCTGGCTCAAAATGTTCACGTCTAACCCCTGAATATGTTCCTCTATATTATTTTTAAAATTTCTTTCGTCTTACTTTGTCCACTTAAGTTTAGGTAGTAAAGATAAAATGTCCTCATTATGCACCTGCCCCTGATCCCTCACTATCTTAAGCTCCAGCTCTACCACTAATCCCCTTAAAATGAAAGTCAAATCTATAACAGGGCTACACCAGAGGTACCTACAAAAGTAAATTCTCCCTTCTGATCTCCTAGAGTTCTACCATTCAAAACTACCATATTATTCTCCTCACAGAGTCCTATAATTTTCCTTCCATGAGCATTGGATATTTTGTCCTTAGAAATTCTTACCGGTTCCAATACACCAAAGTAGTCCCTCGCTTCTAAACCTATATCTAGACTAAACTTTTCTCCTCTTCTTTTATTTACATCTCCAATTATTGCAATGGACTCTCCACCTCTCTGCTCCGTGATATCAATAACAACCCTTTCCAAATTCAAAAAAATCTCTCTCTTACTTTTCTCCTAGCCATAAAGATACTGGTACTATGTATATAAATATCATGAGTTACCATTTTCAGTCGAATTACTATATGTCCCTCTATCTCGATATATCTAGATTTAAATTCAGGCTTTTATCTCACAGATAATTTTTCCACTAGCCCCAGCATATGTGCTTGTCCTAGCGGCATGCACTTCAAATGTTCTTAAATTATCAAATCAAATAAATTATTATATACAGAACTAAAGACCTCCTTAACATGAGTTTCACTTAATATTAATATATGAAAACTACTTACATAATCATTAAATTTTGGTTCCTGAGTAATACCTTACACATTTCAAAAGTATTACTAAACGCTAAGTACTCTTCCTGCCTCCTACACTGGTGCTTCCCCCGATTCCATATGTATGGTCTCTTCTGCTTGTTGCCTTATCTTCATATTTAAGTCTAACCTATGTTCCAGTCTTTTACTAACTTTTCAAACCCATTTTCTGTACCACGCATTAAGCCCAACTCATCATCCCAAGAATATCTCACTGACTCTACCAATAGTTTATCAAATATGAGTTTCTCCATAATATCTCCGTTGTTTTCTTTAATTTTTTCATAACTTTTCTCAATATTGTCCTTTTCTACCTTACCTCTTTTGTATAGTCTCTGTCAACATAATTCTTGGTATTTTTAAGTTTCCACTGGATAAACCTAGTAGATGTACCCTGTTCACTCTGATCTCTTTCTCGATTCTAAGCAGATCTGTAAAAAATATTTTAATGACTGGAATACAAGGTTCTCTACCGAAATAAAGCAATTACCTGAAAATCAAGGTATTTTTTTGTTGTCTCCCTTCATGCCGTATTAACTTTTGTTTCTTTACTTCATCCCTAATTCTTAGATCTCCTAAATCTCCCACCATATCTTTTTGCATCTTTACATCTTCTTTGGTTGCTACGTTATTTAATTTTATATCTAAAGTATCCAGCCTTGGGTTCAATTTTGCTTCCAACGATTTTTCCAGGAGGTTTTTTAAATCTTCCCTATTTATCATGGCTATATTACTGTGACACAATAGAGACACTTCGCTTCTTGACCGCTCATGGTTTGGCGTTAAAAAGTGGTCAGTGTCGTTGCTCATTAAAAAAAAACAATAGTATGCATAAAGACCAAATAAACAATTGATAAATGCACCAATCACGATTATAAACGGCGATATTACTATTGGAATTTATTTTTTTTAAATATTTGTGCACATTAATAGTGCACTCCAGCAATAGTTAAAATTGCTGGTGTGGGAACGTAAAATTCTTCGAATGATATATGGCCCTTGCAGAGACAGCGTTACAAACGAATGGAGGGGCAGATACAATAACGAGCTAGAGTCTCTATTCGGAAAAGAAAATCTAGTCAGATATATAAAGGCCAATAGACTCAGATGGGCAGGGCATGTGATACGCAGTAACGACAATCGTCTTATTAACAATGTGTTCTGTGAAAGGCCAGAGGGAAGAAGGTCTGTAGGGCGGCCTAGAAAAAGGTGGAAAGATGCAGTCAAAGAAGATCTAGAGAAAATGGAAGTGCGACAATGGGAATTACTGGCACAGGACCGACAAACATGGAAGGCAATAGTAAACGCGGCAAAGACTCACGAAGAGTTGTAGCGCCATTGATGATGACATTAATAGTTTCATTGCATACTGTGTAGTTTGTATCTTATTGACAGTTCTTTTTCATCATCATCATCATCTTTGGCTCGGCAATCCTCTGTGGATCCTGGCCTGCTCTAAGATTATTCCCGATTCTGTTCTGTTTCTGCCATGTTCTGATCTCTAGTATCCCTTGGTCGGTCTCAACTCCACCTATCCACCTAATTCGCAGTCGACCTTTGCTTCTTCTTTCTATAGGTGTTCCTGTCAATAGCTTTTTAGCAATCATGTTGTCAGGCATTTTATCCATGCATTTCTTCAAATTGCCTTTTTTTTTCTTCTATGTAATTCAGTTTTTCTGGTAAAAAGAACTGTCTTCTTAAAAAAGAAGACAGTTCTTTTTACCAGTACTTTTACCGTATGCTAGTACAGATAGAAAACATTGATGGCAAACTTTTCATTAAGATATACGGGAAGCTCTGATTTCAGAGTATCTCGTAACTTACCAGAGGCGCCCACGTCCTGTACCTCATTAAGAATAAATCAAATTTATTGTATAAGATTATTTTAAACGCTTGTAGCCGTATAATAGATCATTCTGCAGACGAACGGTATTTTGAGAACGATTTCCGAAGTAGAAATTGAAACGTCAATAAACGTATTTTAACCTTTAATTGTGGCTTATTCCCATTTAAATAGTAATTAATTTAAAATGCCACAAGAAAATAGCTTCAGAACAATATTCTGCAGAATAATTAATCTATTTTCTATAATAAACATGTTCTCACTTTTACTCACATTTGCTTTCAAAACTAATAAAACTAATATAGAAATAAGATTCATAAGACGTTCCTTTTTCACCTTTTCGTATTATTTCTCATTAACAATTATTGGGCTAGATTTAATATTATTTTTAAGAAATTGTTGCACATCGTAACGTAAAGAAGAATGAAAGAACATGATGTAAAAAATTTATCATGATGATTTTACAGAATTTTATCGGTCACTCCAAGGAAAATAAATATTGGTTGTTTTACTATTAGATCAAGACGTTGGTTATTGTTTAGATGGTTAGTTCACATAAACAGTTACCTTTAAACAAGGTTAAATAAATATTTGTTATTTTCATTATAAACCTACTTACACTACTAGAGATTGAAAGAGACATATATATTGGAAACATTTTGTGTTTCTCAGAAAGCGAAAGATCTTTTAATATGGCAATTGATTTAATAAAAAATAAAAGTAACACAAACACACATCTGTTTCCAGAAAAAGTTTAATAGGTGTCCTATAGTAAATGGGGTGTGTTGATCACGAATCCGTGCTATAAGTTTTTTCCAGCGCGTCAGGTTTTTAGGGAAAATGTGTTTGAAATTTTTTATAGAAACAACTGTCAAAAACACTGAGAATATGTTTAATAAAACCATATCTAAAAAAATTACACTGCCAAATTGACTATTTTATAAAAAACAATACAGTATAATCTACGTTAGACAATCGTTCCTTTTTTTTTTCATAAAACTGCGTTTTGTAGTTTTCTTTTTGTATATTTTTGTGAGCAAGTCCGCAGTGATAGTCTTTTCCATCTCGTTTATGCCCTGATGGAACCTCTCCCCCTGTTCCTCAGAAAAAAATGTTACAGAACATCCTGAGTTAGCTAGCGGAACAGCAATATTTTTCAGTGAGAAAGTCGGACTATTTTACTCACTGTCATGCATACGTTTTTTCATCTCTTTATAGGGTGGAAATACAGACGATTCTCTGGGCAGTATGAGATACAAACGATTCGTCAATACAGTGCCTAAGAATACATTTAACTTATCATCGCTTCCTCCAACACAAGACGCAGCCCGTCTCCACTGTTTTCCAGTTTATCAAAAGGTTCAGTCATGGCTCGGCAAACACTGCGATCCTAAAGATTAGGACTGTAAAAAGCATTGAAAATTTTAAATACCAGTCCAAACTTTCAAAACTTCGGCACCCTCTGAACTTCCGAAATTAATTTTCTGCCGATACCTGTGGAAGTACGTGTGGTTGCCGAAAAGCAGGCCTCAAATGCTCTGCAGTGTGCCTCAATTGTTCTGGAGAAACCTGCCGTAGCATTATGCAAATATTAAAATTAATCAAAGAAAATGATTTCAAAGGTGAATTGCCAACAATGACGCCAATTGTAACTCCCGTTATTCCGCCAACATTTACCTCCGATACTAAATTAGATCCTGGTCAGGGCCATCAAAAAAAAAATGAAAAAAACATCAAAAACACATGATTTTTTTATATCAATAAAAAATATATCTAATAGAAAACTAATCCGGAGGGTTCGTTTTTATCGTATTCTTAAGAGTATTCAAGAACCCGATCAACTTCGAAGTATTATAAAACCCAGATTCGTTGAAAAACCCTCCACGAGCCCCTTCCAATATCAGTTGGCCCACCTATGGAATTTGCAGTTTAAGTCGATTACCATAAACAAATTATACTCTGCATGTTTTTATAAGTTCCCATATTAAGTAATATGGAATTTGTATTAATATTTATTAAAAACATTACCCTTATTGGTTTTTTTTATTTATTTTCGACAATAAAAAAAAATCACTAAACCCTGGCTATGCATTCACTTTGTCAACATACGTTGATTTTTTCATAATTACTATAAATCCAGAGTGGAAAAACGACATCAAAACAATAATATTGTCAGTTAATGTCAAATGTATTTTGTAGTAGTATTAAAAAGCTTTTTGCCGTTTGTGGATTGTACAATGGGTCGAGGTAAAGTTATCGATGAAAAAATTTGTTCAATTATTATTAAATTTTTTAATTCTGGAAAATCCAACTCAGAAATCGCGAATATGCTGCAATTGTCACGCTATAGTGTAAGAAATATAATCAGAAGATACAAAACTACAGGTTCGGTAGTCACAAAACATAGAAATATACGAAAAAGTAAAATAACCAAATTAGATCGAAGGGCATTAAGACGCAATATAGTGAAAAATACGAGCAGATTATATGTAGTTAAGCGTTTTATGGAGTGACGTTATTGGAAGACACGTTTCTAGATCAAAATATCACCGAGAGGCCCACAAATTAGGATTGTTACAAAGTAAGTTTTATAGTTGAAAAAATTAGTACGAATTGTTTTTAATAAATTTCATTTTATATTAGGCTAAATAAAAGCCTCTTTTAACATTACAACAAAAGAAAAATAGATTAAGACGGTCAAAAGAGCATAAAGATTGTACTCAGTTGCAACGGGATTCAATAGAATGGAGTCATCAGTCCAAATTTGAAGTGTGTGTTGAAGACACTAGGAGTAGCGTCATTCGCAGGAAAAATGAAGCTTTTCACCCCGACTGTCTGAAGAGAAAAGTCAAATCTCCTGCATCTGCCATGATCTGGGGTAGCATGTCGTCTAAAGGTGTGGGAAAGTTACATTTTATCGATGGGATAGTAAACACGGACAAATATTTGAATATTTTAGAAGAATCTCTTTTACCGATTATGGAACACCGTTTAACATCAGCGGAAGATTTTTTCTTCCAACAGGACATCGCAGGTTGTCATACCTCAAAAAAGAGTTTAAAATGGATTGAAGACCGTGGCATACCACTAGCCCAGGGAAATAAGCATTTTTTCAGAACACTCGTCCGGCCAGGCAAACGACAGTTGTTTTGAGTAGTATAGTCCTCTGTAACAAAAACCTATATGTTTCCTGCAGTCGATTTTTTGGACTTAATTAGTTATTAACAAATTAAGGTCAAAAAACGGAAAATTTTTGCTTTTTTCGTCCATCAGCAAAAAGTGAAGCATTTTAGACAAATTTTAGAAGAGAAGAAACTTATAAGTCATATAAAAACCTTTAAAATGGCGTTTTTTAAATGTTTCGATCCTTATGTGTTGCTTGGAAAGTTGCAAAATAAGTCAAAAATTTCGGTTTTTTATAAATGTTAATAACTTTTTTGAAAATAAACTTATAACATTTATATTTCATAGAATGCTGTGTCCATGAGTGTTTAAAATATTGTTAAAATTTCAAAGTGATCGGTCAAATAGTTTAAGAGTTATTTTATTTGTTTATCCCAAATTAATTTTTTTTGCAAGAATATAAGTCAGAAAATTATATAGTTTTAGTAATTGTAATGATAGTTTCTTGAAGAAAAAGACTTGTTCTATTACTAACATTAAAAAAAAATTAAGAAAATTAATTTTAAATATTGCAAAATAATTTTGCAAAAACATGTCGCTTTTTTGCTTATAAACAATTAGAATAACTTTTTAACCATTGCCTGCAAGAATATTATTTTTTTATATTTAAGAAGCCTGAATTTTTTCACAAATTAAAAAGAAAAAAAATTTGTCCTAAAATAATTTGGGACAAAGTTAGCCTCTTTTCTTATTTTATTTATAGCAGCTTTGTTTATAATAATTAATAAATCTAATTAGCGTTATTTAAAATAAAATACTTTATAGTTTTAACGTACCAAATTCTAAAAAGATTGCCCTTCAACGAAATCGTCCACAAAGCTTCAAAATGTGGTCCTTAAAATCGGCTGGCTTCGAAACTCACGGAAGCCGAAGGGAGGGGGAAGGAGTATGTACTGTTTGCGTACATTACGAATATGCATTATTTCAATAAATTGTTAAATAAACTATCTAATTTGCTTCAAGTTTTTTTTTCAATTTTTATTATAATATTTGAGATAATTTTTATTTAAAAACATAAATATTTATAATTAATTAATACCTCTTTAATAAAATTGTAAATAATTTATTTATAATAGATTTTATGAAAACAACAAATTGTCCTAATCAATTGTTTCTAAAAATAGTATTGCTTTGGAAATATTAATTAAAATAATTTTTCTAATGTCTATTCTTTATTATTTTATTATTATTCTTTTTAAGTTAGAATTAATTTCATGTTATCGAATGAACTATCCTACAATAAAGCCGTCCCAAGAATGCAACTCAGTAATATTGGCAATATAATTTTAAATTCATCTACTTTAAAATATATGTTTATATATATATATATATATATATATATATATATATATATATATACAGGGTGATTGATTAGTGTAAGGATTAGTTTTAAAATTAGTTACAATCTTACAGGCTGTTCCATAAGATGGTGGCAGACCGAATTTTGTTTTTTTCTGCTTCACTTCCACATCACAATAATATAAAGTTTTATTATATTATACCGGGGATTTAAAAAGTTCTAACCAATATTACCTGAAAATCGTATCAAGTTTAACTCCCTGTATAATTAAAAAGGAGTATAGGAACATTGATATATTGCAACCATAGTTTTTTAATAATTGTTAAAAATTATAAAACATATTCGTTTTAATAATATTCGTTAAATCAAATACAGGGTAAGTCAAAATGCAAGTACATTATTTTCTTGGTAATTTTAAATAGAACACCCTGTATTTTATATCACTATCAAAAAGTACTAATATCGTAATTCAAATTTTATAAAGTACTCCCTATACCTAAAGTTTCAGTTTTCTAGATATTTTTATTTTTCTATCAAAGTATTAATTTGGTAGATATTTTTTATATATATATATATATATATATATATATATATATATATATATATATTATTGTGATATTTAAAGTCTTGGTGCGCCAAGCAATAATTAGCTAATTAATTTTTTTGATTAATTAAAATTATTTAAATGATATGATTATTACTCTATCACAATTTTAATTCTTTTATCTCAGGGTTAAATTCGTGCTTCAATATCTATGCTATTACATGTGAAAGGTAAGGTCCAGAGAATACCGGAATAATAAAAAACACATATGATCTAACACTATATATTGAAATAAAAATAATGAAATAATTCACACTCAAAAGTTTTCAATAAACAAATCTCATATAAGGATTCTCAAAATTTTGTTCTCCGTACGTGAACAATCAAAATTAATGGTACAAACAATATTAATTGAAATCTCAAAATCCCAAACTATTCTAACTCTCCTAATCAAAATATTTATATCCTTTCTAAATTACGTGTAAAAATTGTGTTATCAATAAAAGAAAAAAACTGCAGAAACAAATTATCTCTCTCTGATGATGAGTGGTCCAAATCCTTGTTCCTTGTAGACTATATTATCTCCTCTCAACCGCTCCCTATGTACTCAGCAATCTTACACAGATTGTTGCAAGTATATCGTCCTTAATGATCTCCTTCAAAAGCACAAATCATTCAAATTATGATAGCCTTTCTCCTCTCGATAAACTGAATCTCTCGTTGGCCCGAGTAAAAAAATGACTCTTGGAATATCTTCTCTTTACGATAAACTGAATCTCTCGTTGGCCTGAACAGTGACTCTTGGAATATAAGTAGAGAAATATGACTTACAATAATTTGCTGCTTCAGCTTCTGTCAGATACACTAACTCCACAAAAACTCACTAACATTCAATACTACTGCTTGCTACATTTCAGGAACCGCCAGAGAACAATCACTGTTCCTCTTACAGATTTCGAAAACCAACTGCCTTATCTTTTTTCTCTCCTCAATCTCGCTAAACTTTTTCCTACATACTTATCCCACCTTTTTCAATCTCCGCCAATCAAAACTCGTCACAATTCCCCCATTTTTTCATTTCGATAACAAACAAATTTTTACCTATAATTATAAAATTTCCTAAAACTTATTTACAAATAATATTTTCTATAATTCTTAAAAACTAACAAAAACCTCTTTCTAAAATCTCTTCTATTTGTCTCTAATCACTGCATTAATGTATTTTGGAAAACCCCGTTCAATTGTCTTTTTGTTTTCACTTAAATTATGCGGGTCACTCAAGTATAACAAAGAAATAATTTATGCAAAGCTTACATTTTGTTTAGTACAGGTAATTCAAGAAATTAATAACTCTCCTTCTTCGAAATGTTTGTTGGATATTATCCTACTTATCTGAATTATTTTAATGTTTTTTTTGAACTTTGAAATATTTTAAACAAACCAATATTTTTCTCGATTTTACAATCATAAGAAAATATATATATATATATATATATATTTAGGGATTCTACAGTATTCACTGCCTTCCCTCGCTCAACCGTTTCCATCTCTCTCTGTTGTTCCATTCTCCATCGTTTAGTCCTCTCTTACTCATGGCGTCGTCTACTTCGTTCCTCCAGGATTTTCGGGGTCGTCCTCTTTTCCTCCTTCCTATGGGGCTCCATTCGGTTATTCTTTTTATCCATCTGCTGTCGCTAGCTCTTCTTACATGTCCATACCACTTTAGTCTTTTTTGTTCTATATATGTTAGTATGTCTGTTTCTATTGATGTTCTTTGCTTTATTTCGTCATTACTTCTCTTATCCATTCTTGTTACTCTGCAGCATCTTCGCAGGCATTCCATCTCTGTTGCTATTATCTTACTGCTGTTTTTCTTGTTTATGATCCAATTTTCGGTAGATATTTTAACGTTTACCAATAATTATTTTGAGTCGGCCATGATTGATTTGTCAGAAACTGACAGTTTGACATTATTGTTTATTAATTCAGTATTGGGATACACCGTAAATTAGCAACAATTATTATTTAGTAATTCAGTAATTAATTCAATTTAAATTAGCAATAATGAATTTTGCTACTGATGAAATGGTAGATATGATCTGGATATTGGGGGAATGCAATAAAAATTCATTACTATCAGCTGGAACTTATCAAGAATGGTTTTTAGATAGACAAGATACATTTGAAAAATTGAAAGATCGATTTAACCGCACTGGTAAGGTGGTCCCAAGGTCACCGGAATTCAATAAAATGGACTCATTTTTTGGGGGTTACGTTAAGAACGAAGTATATAAAATACCACCAACAAGAAGGGATTATGAAAAATAGAATCCGAATTGCATTTCAAAATATTTTTTTACAAATGCTTAGTAGGTAATGTAAGCAACTCTTTCAATGACCGCGTTCAAGTATGCACAGATGTTTTGGGAGCTCATTTTGAACACCTTACTTAAGTAAGATAAGTTAAAATTACTATTATTTTTATAAATTTTATTTCAAATAAATTATTTTCTTTTATGTGTCTCTATTTCGTTACTGAATTAATAATTATATTTGATAATTATTATTGGTAAACGTGAAAATATCTACCAAATTAATACTTTGATAGAAAAATAAAAATATCTAGAAAACTGATAACTTTAGGTATAGGGAGTACTTTATAAAATTTGAAGTAAGATATTAGTACTTTTGATAGTGATATAAAATACAGGGTGTTCTATTTAAAATTACCAAGAAAATAATGTACTTGCATTTTGACTTACCCTATATTTGATTTAACGCATATTATAAAAACTAATATGTTTTATAATTTTTAAAAATTATTAAAAAACTATGGTTGCAATATATCAATGTTCCTATACTCCTTTTTAATTATACAGGGAGTTAAACTGGATACGATTTTCAGGTAATATTGGTTAGAACTTTTTAAATCCCCGGTATAATATAATAAAACTTTACATTGTTGTGATGTGGAAGTAAAGCAGATTTCAAATTTAAAATAAAATACAGGGTGTTCCATTTAAAAAAACATAAGGTTGGTATGCCACCATCTTATGAAACACCCTGTAAGATTGTAACTAATTTTAAAATGTGGAGTTTAAAGCTGCCTACAATTTTTGTCAACATTTTTTTTTTAATTCTTACTATAACAGATCTACTGAGATTTCTTAATTGTTATAAACAAAGCTGCTATGAATTAAATAAAAAAAGAGGCTAACTTTATCCCAAATTATTTTAGGACAATTTTTTTTTTTTAAATTTGTAAAAAGATTTAGGCTTTTTAAATATGAAAAATTAATGTTCTTACAGGCAATGGCTAAAAAGTTATTCTAATTGTTTATAAGCAAAAAATCGACATGTTTTTGCAAAATTATTTTGCAATATTTAAAATTAATTTTCTTAATTTTTTTTTAATGTGAATAATAAAATAACTCTTAAACTATTTGACCGATCACTTTGAAATTTTAAGAGTATTTTAAGCACTCATAGACACAGCATTCTATGAAATATAAATGTTATAAGTTTATTTTCAAAAAAGTTATTAACATTTATAAAAAACCGAAATTTTTGACCTATTTTGCAATTTCCTAAGTAACAAATAAAGATAGAAACATTTAGTAAACGCCATTTTCAAGGTTTTTATATGACTTAAAAGGTTCCTCTCCTGTAAAATTTGTTTAAAATGCTTCACTTTTTGCCGATAGACAAAAAAAGCAAAATTTTTCCGTTTTTTGACCTTAATTTGTTAATAACTAATTAAGTCCAAAAAATCGACTGCAGGAAACATATAGGTTTTTGTTACAGAGGTCCATACTACTCATAACAACTGTCGTTTGCCTGGCCGGACGAGTGTCAAAAACAGGGTACTTTTTTTGCTTATTTCCCTGGCCTACACTTCTTGAATGAGTTTCGACTTGTCTCCGATAGAGACTTTGTGGCGCGAAATGAAAAAAGCTTTGAGAAAATATCCTGCTAGGTCTGTCAACAAATTAAAGGAAAAATTGCAAGAAATTTGCATCGAATTTTGTCAGAACTTGTAAAAACTATGCCTCGAAGAATTGTGGATGTCATTAAAAATAAAGGGGATATAACTCAGTGGTAAACTTTCAATTTTTTTTTGTTAATATTACATATTCTATGCGTTTTTTTTTTTAATTTATTATTATTCTGTTTAATCAATAGTTTTCATTACGTTATAAAATATTTTCTATAATTAGGAAATTCAAAAATGTTGTTCGATGCATTTAAACTTCTAAAATTTACGCTGCGCTTTTATTTTTATTCTCTAAAATTTAATTTTCTTATCAATCGAACGTTGGGCCAACTGATATAGGAAGGTGCTCGTATATTATTGTTTTGATATTATTTGATTTTAAAATGACCAGAAAAAAAAAGTTATAAGAGCCAAGAAAAAATTTATTTTTCATTTTATGATAAAAAGTGATACATATAAAGTTGTAGACAATTTAATTTGCTTCAAATAATGTTGAATAAAATTTGTTATAGGTTTGCTAATTTAAAAGATACAGCTCGAAAACCTTTTGCACTACTTTTTGCCGCACCCCGGCAGCCGGAGGACAAGAGTTTCGACCCGACAAACATGAACTTAACACCCTCAACAACATATCAAAAAAATAAAATTGCGTTCTCTAAAAAATGCAGGCTAAGGCGTAAATGTAACAATGTAACATTTCAATGGACTACAGGATTTTTTCCAATCTGATCGGATCACACTGTACCGGGTTTCTCATTATATTTTGACGCCCACTTATTTTCCTTAATTTCGGGAATACAAAAAAAAGTTTTAAATAAAAGTTGTATTATTTTATCTGTACCGACCAACAATGTAGCAACAGACCAAATTTTGTATACAGTGAGTGTCCAATAAAATGCATCTTCAGTATTTCAAATGGGATACCCTGCATTTTTTTATAGTTTTGAGTAGCCCTGCATTTCCTGATTACCAATATATAACATTGTGTAGCATTAGTTTTGTTCTATAATGGCATATGGTACTACAAAACGGTAACCATAGGTGGCTATGAAACTGACATTTCAAAATGAAACAATTATTAATTTATTATAAACTGTCAGTCCTCATACCGAAATGGGTTATACTGCAGATGAAAAAGTAGATATATTCTCAATTTATGTAAAAAATAATAAAAACAAGCAAGCGGCAAGAAGAGAATATAGTTTGATTTATCCAGATCGATAGACTCCTTCTGCAAACGGAAAGAAACGTACTATCGTAGGAAATGATGATGAAGATCTTAATACTTTGCTTTACTTTGAAGGTAAAAATTAAATACTTAAATAATAGAATAAATCCATAATAACATTTTTATTTTAGAAAATTCCAAAACTAGTCTAAACAATGCTACTAATGCATTAGAGAAAAGCCGTGCGACGATACATAGAGATTTAAAAAAGCACAACTATAAGCCGTACAAAATATTACCGGTACAAGAACTTACCGATGCTCATAAGAGAAAGCGTTTACAGTTCTGTCAAGACATACTTACAAATTAGAACAATGATCCTAACTATTTTTATAAAATTTTATGGACAGATGAATCAAATTTTTCAACTTTTTTTATGCATTTTTAATAGAAGAAATAGGTATTCGTGGGAACAGAAAAATAATAGAAAAAGAAAAATTAAGCAAATTAAAAAGTCAGGAAGAAAATAAATAAATGTGTGGTGCGGAATATTTCAAAACAAAATAGTTGGACCATTGTTTTGTGATTATAAATTAACTGGGGAATCATATTTGGACAAAGTCATTACAGAAGTGGATGAGTTATTAAATCAAAATTATACGCAAAATCAATTAAATAGTATGATATGGCAACAAGATGAAGCACGGCCACATAATGTCGTAGCCGTTCAAGAACATTTAAATATTCAATTTAATGTGTGGATCGGTAATAAGGGTACCATTACATGGCCACCAAATAGTCCCGACTTAACACCATGTGATAGCTTTTTATGGGGGTTTTTAAAAGAAAAAGTGTATTTTGATTCAAATACAAAAAATATTAACACTATCACGGCAAAATATCGCGCGGAAATTGAAAATTTAAATGGTCATAATAACACAATATCTGACACATTAGAAAATTTGAGACGAAGATATTACTTGTGCATTGATAACAAAGGAGGGCACTTTGAGCATCTATTGTAATCTTAAATGTAGTATTGTTAGTCATTAATTTTGTTGACTTTCTAAACATCACCATACGCCATTATAGAACAAAACTAATGCTACACCATGTTATATATTTGTAATAGGGAAATGCAGGGCTACTCAAAACTATAAAAAAAAATCGGTTGCCTGTAAAGTCGGTTTTACGGGCGAAGATTTTACGTGACAACGTCTTTTTCTCGGTAGAATATTTATTGATATGAATATTATTAAATTGCACAATAGGAACAAGGAATTGAATGAAAATAAGAATTGCACAAATTTTAACTATAAAAATATATTTTGTTTACTAAAACATTGTACATGTAAACTTAAACTTAACTAATTTCTATTTGAGTGATTTTCACCGATTCAACGCGCCTAATTCTCTAGTGCTGCGCGCGCAGCGGACCGATCATGTTTGAGTGGGAGAGAGACGCAAGGCATTAGCCGGTCCGGCGGGCCTCTCTCTCGTTCGGTGACTCATCGTAACAGACGTGAGCGGGCGTTACACTTTTTCATGAGTGACTCCGAGCCACAACCTAATTTAAGACGTTGTCACGTCAAAATACAGGGTGTCCCGTTTGAAATATTGAAGATGCATTTTATTGGGTACTCCCTGTATACAAAATTTGGTCTGTTGCTACATTGTTAGTCGGTAAAGATAAAATATTACAACTTTTATTTGAAACTTTTTTTGTATTCCCGAAATTAAGGAAAATAACTGGGGGGTCAAAATATAATGAGAAACCCTGTACATCGGATCTACCAAATACCACCAACGTTTTCAATCATCAGGTATAATATATTATTAATAATTTTAATTATTTTAAGCAAATAGAATAACAGTAACGCCATTTTTTCTCAGTGTTAATATAAAAACGGTAGTAATTTAAACGCAGTATATTTATATTAGTGTACAATTATTGATGAAATTCCAAGAGATTTTCTTAGTAGCCGAGAATGATGACAATAACCTTGAAAACATTATATTTTGTTATAATTTAAATTAGAGGTGTAGTCCAGCCGATTTTAAATTTGAAGGTCTTCTCCTACCTTCTTATTGTCTGGTGGTCAAAGACCGTATCGACAGTCGCAGTTATGTTTTAAAAAACACATTCTATTATTTTAACAACGTTTTTTAAATGTTCTTACACGAACCTTTTGTTCGCTATTTTGTTTGCTATTTTTAAGTTAATACTTTTGAATAATATACATTACTTAAACAAATACAATCACAATGTTTTTATACATTACTCGCTCATTATTTATTGTCTTTTATGGCTTAGTTCTTCTTAGTCGTTAACCTGATGCAGGTATCGTGATATAATGAAGCTATTAGCTAAATTTCCCAATGTTCCTCCACGTTTTTCTATCCTCTGCCATTCTAGCACATTCTGACAATGGAGCGCCAATGGTAGCAACAATATGGTCCGTGTATCGTGTGGGAGATCTACCTCTTTTTCTTTTGCCTTCTACTTTTCCCTGGAAGGTAAGTTTTTCAAGACCATTTCTTCGAAGCACATGTACAAAATAGCTTATTATTTGTTCTGATATTTGTGTTCTTAGTCTTTTCTTTATGTTTAGCTGGTCCAGTATGGATTCATTTGTTCTTCGGGCCACCCATGGTATTCTCAGCATTCGTCTCCAGCAGTACATCTCAAATACATCTATGTTCTTTTTGTCTTTCTCAGTAAGGGTCCAGCATTCCGATGCATAAGTAAAAACTGGAAAAACTAGACTTCTTACTAGTCTCATTTTTGTATCGGTAGTTATTTCATGGCTTTTCCAAATTTTTGTTAATTTTGCCATAGCGCTTTTTGCGATTGCTGACCGCCGCTTTATTTCTTCAGTACAGCCTCCTTTGTTGGTTATTAATGAGCCCAGGTACACAAATTTATCTACAACAGCGATATTGTTTATCATGACTAGATGATTTTGATTGTTGTTAGCTCTGTCAATTATCATGATTCTCGTTTTATCTCTGTTTATTTTAAGACCCATCGTTAAGCTTACGTCTTCTATCCGTTGTAGCAGGTGAATCAATTCAGCTTCAGAACTAGCGAGGATAGTAGTATCATCTGCATATCTCAAGTTGCAAATCTTCTTCCCGCCAATGGTGATGCCACCGTTCCAGCCCTCAGTAGCTTTCCGCATTATCCATTCACCATAGATGTTAAATAGAATTGGGCTTAGTATGCAGCCTTGTCTCACGCCCTTTGTGACCCTGAAACTATCGGTTAGTTCCCCATTTATTCTAACTCTGGCATAATTGTTATTGTACAGGCTTTTAATTAGCAGTATCAGATGATTGGGGACTCCCATTTCAGACATATGGCTTAGTAAGAACTATGTAATAGTGTGATACTACATAAAGTACACTTTATGGTCCACAAAGATATCAAGACACATAAAAACAGAGGGAGGGGAGATAACAATTCGCTGAATAAAAATAGAAAGAACATCAGAAGAATTAAACAGCAAGTAGCAGTATATAACTCCAGAAGCATCTTACCAGAAGAGAGATTTACAGAAATAGAAAGCGAAATATCAAACATTAACTGGGGCATAATAGAAGTAAGTAAAGTCAGAAGAAAAGGAGAAAATTTGAACATCCTCAAATCAGGTCACCTTTTTTACCACATTAGAATCGAAGATACCTCCGTGGGCAGTACTGGGTTGTTTGTTCACAAAATCCATAAGCTCAAGTAGAGTTAGTTATTTAATCTTAAAACTGAACAAAAGATATAGCATAAAGACTATTCATGTTTACAACTTAACTCCACACCCATTCAAAAGGAAGTTGAGGAGTTTTACGACGAAATATCAGTAGCACTAAACGAAATACCTACTCAATATGTTATATTATGTGGTGATTTTAATGCTACAACTGGAAGCAGAACATGTGTTGAAGAAACATCTAAAGAAAAATTCAGATCGAAGAAAAAAACGCAACGAAAGATTGAAAACTCTGGTTGGTTTTTTTCTTCAGAATAACTTATTTCAATAGAACAACTTCTTTCACAAAAAAGAACAAAGAAGATGGACTTGGTAAAGCTCGGATAGCAATACCAAAAACGAAATGGCTATTATAATTAGCAACAATAGAGAAATCGTCCAAGATGTGACTGTGCTAAGCAAATTCTATACAGTTAGTAACCATCGAATTCGCGCTAAAGTTAAAATATATCCAGACAAGGAAAGACATCGATTATTAATAAAAAATGAAGTAAACATGAGCACAACTCAGTGACGTCAAAATATAAGACATCGAGACCAAATTAAAATCAAATACAAGAACACATGCTACTAAATATATAAATGTTCTCAATGAATACATTACACAAGCTATCCGAGAAAACCAAAAAAAAACGTTGTCCAAAAATAAAGAACGAAGAGAAACTTAGCACTGAAACCAAAACCCTAATAAAATAGAGAAAAAATATAAAAAAAAAAAATAGAAGTGAAGAAGAAATAAAGAAAATGAATCAAGAAATGCATAAAGCAATCAGAAAAGATTTAATAACAAACGATACTGGCAAATAAAAACTTGAAGGTACTTGAAAGAAAATTAAAAAATGGAAAGGGTTAAATATTCGAATTAAAAAACAAACAGGGTGAAATATTAACCAATAGGACTGAGTTATTAAAAACTGTGGAAGATTTCTGTCAAGAATTATACAGTAGTAGACGGGACACCGAAATAAAGATAAAAAAGGCAACTGAAAAAACCATTATTAAATGAAGGTTCGGAACTAATGCCAGAGATAAGGCTTAGTATAATCTAGCAAGCAATGGATAAAATGAAAGACATGAAATCACCAGGAGATGATGGACTAGTCATCGAATCCATCAAGAATGGGGCGAGACTCTGATCCTCAAAATACAAGAACTTTTTAATTTAGGCTTACAAGAAAAGTCGATACTCTGCGGAATTTCGTTTAAGTTTAGCACCAACGACCACCTGCAAACGATAAAACAACTCGTTGAAAAATCCATAAAATACAATAAACTTCTGCTATTAGTGTTTAGAGATTTCCACAAAGCTTTTGACTTGGTAGAACTAACTAGATAGTGTAATTGAAGCATTAAAAATAGAAGTCGCATTGATAGCATTTATTCTAGATTAGTATATAATATACACAAAAACAGTAACGAAATAAAATAAAAAACGGTTAAATTTTGAAGGTATTAACAAATATATGTTTTCTTTGTAAAAATGATGTATCTTTAATATTTTTTAACACAAATAGAGCTAGCGTAAAGAGCAAAAAAGTTAAGCCCAAATTTATGCCACACTTGTGGCATATGTGGTGCCCTCTATCAGTTACATTAAGGTATGAATATAATTATAATTTATCCTACTCAAAAGCATCCAACTGTTAATTTTCGTCCATAAATATTTACAAACGTAAAAGTTATAGCGAAAAATAAAATTTTAAATTTCCACTTTAAATTACAACACCCTGTATCTTTCTTAATATCATCATTTTATTAGAGCAATTTGGCTTAAATCTTTGGAAGTTAGATAGAATATTTAATGGACAAAAGGTTGAACGCTAATTATTTTTAGAAGAAAAATAGTAAAACTAAAGGGAAAGTTAACAAACGAATAATATTGGAATAGAGGTTTTGTGTTTAAATAAAAAAAAAGAATAATTATTTAAAGAAAAATAACAAACATGTGACGGTTATAACGTTACAGTAGAAAATCCATACTTCCTATCAATTAAGTTACGGAAAAAAGAAGTGGAGAAAAAAACATAACAAATTAGATGGCTGTTGTAATAAATAGGTACCATTAGTGTTGATGGTATACGGTAAATAAATAAATTCCCTTTTTTTTGAAAAATTGCTATGCCAAGAAAAACGAACCTCAGAGCTTTACGAAAGATATCAAAACAAGCGCGTTATTGAAAATCCATATCCTACTATAATTTGTTTTCTGCACACACTCACTCTGCTACGGAGAAAAATGTAGGTCGAAACTACGAAAAGGAGAAAAGCTTACGAAAAATTTATCGCTAATTTTTCTTATTTGACGTAGCGACATCGTCAGAATTCATAAAGGCGGGAAAACATCCGTTGGGCACTAAAAATCGTTTCAGGTTTCCGTTAATTAGAAGAGTTCTAAAGACTTTTACGCGCTAATAAAGAATACTGAAAATCAATTAAGATACGTAAGTGAATTGTGAAAAGTAACTGATATAACTTAATTAAGTCTGTTTCTGACTTTTGGTGAATAAAAATAAAAACCAAATAGTTACAAAAAAAGACATTTGTCATCCTATTTATACAGCCTTAGAAAAATTATTGGAATTGTTAACGTAAACAATATATTAATGGCTAATAATTTTGGCTTCCAGAGCCAGATTGAACAGTAATACAGAGACGGGGTCTTCCTGGTACATTTTATTTGTTTTAAAAGGTTCAGACAGTTACCCTTGGATTTGGACTCTTCATCCAACTTTATTAAAAGTTAGTTTTGTTTATTTTATCAACTAATTTTTTACTTATAGCTCTTTCATTGCTCGGAACATTTCCCTTTTATTTACAGGATCGTAGGCTGCCTCGTAGTTTATAACTATGTGTATCTATGCCATATTTCAGGGTTCTCCTAACCACCTCTAAAACCAGCATGGTATTTTCCTATTGCATATGGTACAGAAAAACCCCTGTGACAGAATAGGAAAAGTCTCTCTGAAAACTTCAGAGTTGATTATCAAAAAATGTACCTGGAAGATGAAGCAATGAAGGCTGGAAAACTTGATAATACCATTCAAGAAATGACCAACCTTGGATTAGGTATAACGGGCATAAGCGAAATGAGGTGGCCAAATAGTGTTGCTTATATTGTTGACAACCATATGACATACCACTCAGGAAATGATGACGGTCAACATATATATGGGATTGGGGTAATCGTATCTCCTCAATTACGTCAATATGTTACAAATGTTATACCTGTTTCTAAAAGATTAATAATAATCACAACTAAATAATACTCCGGTCAAATCAACCAGCAATAAACCAAAAGAAGAGGTAGACCAATTCGATGAGTTGTTGATAAATTCACTTCTTTTCTTTTTTTCTTCTTCGTCTAGCCATTCACGTCCACATCTGAACATAAGCCTCTTCAAGTCTTCCTTTCCATTGTTTTTTATTGTACGCTACTTGTAGCCAATTTTTCCCGGCAGTCCTTTTCAGATCATCTGTCCATCTCATAGGAGGTCTGCCTCTGGGTCTTTTGTGTTGGTATGGTCTCCAGGTTAAAATTGATCTGTGCCATTTGTTTAAATCGCTCCTAGCTACATGTCCAGCGTATTCCCATTTCAACTTTAATGATTTTTGCACCACATCGGTGACTTTGGTTTTCTGTCTTATCCATGTGTTTGTTTTCTTGTCCTTAAGTGATATACCTAGCATTGCTCTTTCCATCGCGTGTTGAGTGACTCTAAGTATATTCATATTCTTTTTTGTGATTGTCCATGTTTGTGCCACATAAGTTAATATCGGAATAATGCATGCATCAAAAACTTTAGATCTAAGATGTAATTGAATTTGTTGATTTCTGAGTATATAGTTCAGTTTACCGAATGCTGCCCAAGCTAACTTTCTTCTTCTTTTTATTTCTTCAGTTTGAATTTCCCTATTTAGTATTATTTTTTGTCCTAAGTATATATATTCTTCAACTTTTTCTATAACTTTATCGTTTATTATTGTCACGGTGTCTTCGGAGTGCATGACTTTTGTTTTGTTTAAATTCATTTTCAGTCCTATTTTAGAAGATTCGGTATGTAGTTCTAAAAGCATGGTTTGCATTTCTTGTAGGTCAGTAGCTATCAGGATTATGTCATCTGCAAATCCTAGATTACTGAGGTAGCGGCCATTGATGTTTATTCCCTTATATTTCCAATTTAGGTTTTTAAAAACGTCCTCCAAAACTAAGGTGAACAGTTTGGGTGATAAAGTATCTCCCTGTTTGACTCCCCTGTTTAATGGTACAGGGTTCGTGTGTTCATTTTCATTTAGGTAGTATGTAGCTGTAGCTGTCACTAGCTAAATTCACTTAAACAAATTAAAAAAGAAGATATAACTATTATTATGGGTGACTTGAATGCGAAAATTGGTAAAGGGAAAAGCGGTGAATTAATTGGTGATTTTGGTCTCCGGAAGAGAAATGAAAGTGAAGAAAGATTAAAACTATTTGTAAAGGAAAAAGAATTTGCAATACTTAATACGTTCTTCAAACTATCACCAAGACGTTTGTATAGTTGGGTCTCTCCGCAAGATCAACCAGGAAACATAATAAGGAATCAAATTAATTACATAATGGTGAACAAGAGATTTCGTAATGGATGCCTATCAGTTAAAAGTTACCCCGGTGCTGACATATCGTCAGATCATATTCCTGTTATTGGTAAATTTGGGTTTAGATTTAAAAAGGTTGCAAAAAAGAATAGTAACAAAAAATGTGATACGAGAAGACTAAAAGATAATAAAACAAAGGAGACAGTCGCACGGATTCTTTCAGAAAAGCTAAGTAACATGAAGCAAACATATGATCCAGAAGAATCACTCCAGAATGTGAAACCTTTAACAAGATCAGAGAAGAACATCTAATAGAAAATAAAGAGAAGAGGAAACGTTGGATGAATGACAATATACTGCAATTCATGCAAGAAAGAAGAAAATCAAAGAATAACAAAAGAATAAACAAAAATATTTAGAGACAAATAAGAACCGAAACTCAAAAGGCCAAAGAAAATTGGTTAAAAGCCAAAGAGTGCGAAGAGATAGAGTTTTGGAACAAAATCACGAGACATTTTTTTTTGCATAGACTTTTAGGCATTCAGCCAGAATTAACATGGTAGAAATGGTTGTCTGGGTTTATATGAAAATAAATATACAAAACAATAAACAGGTAAACAGGTTCACTCTCTTCTCGCCTAGGGGCCCATCAAAGCATTTTTTAAGGACATACAACACTAGGCCACGGTAAGAAAGGAATTTAACAATTGGGTTAAAAACAAAGGTTACGTTATTAACTAATGTATAATTATTTACATGGTTATTTCACTATCTTTTAAAATTATAACTAAGGAATCATACACTGTTCTCAAGTCTAGTGATAATAGGTACTGAAGGTTCCAAAGGGCTAATATATTGTGTTTATGTATTAAATTATAGTATTTCTGGGGCAACTGAAAAATATGTAATCTAGGTTTCCTTCTTTTGTAAAAAATTCACATTGATCATTATCTAAAACCTTAAGTACGATACATTTAATATACATAAAAAGGTAAAACAAGCAGCTGGTTTTCAAAAATCCAACACACCTAGCAAACCGTAAGATCAACAGGGGAACATCATCACAGATAAAAATCAAGAAATATGCATATGGGCCAAATACATACAAGAACTCTTTGATGATAATAGGTCCGAACAACCTCTATTCTACATATGTAATGACCACTTACCAATTACATCAGATGAAGTGGAAAAAGCAGTATTACAACTACGAGATGGCAAAGCTCCTGGCCTGACATTGCATATGCTGAACTCATAAGACTATTTAACATTGACGGTATTCAACAACTAACAAAAATATTTAAGGACATATGCCAATAATTATTTGAATTACAACATTTTATTTTACATATCCATTTACAAATATTTGCTATTTTCGCTACTTTTATTTATAGTCAAAGTATTGCATTTTTTTCATCATTATTATTCTAATATCACTTAACCAGCGACCTCTTAATTAATCAGCCGATTTGAGTTAGAGAATTTAAAAGATGTGGAACTAAAGTCATATTATAATTAGCTAATATATTATGATTAAAATAAAAGATTTAAAACTAAATAAGGTCATATTCTGAATAATAAAAATAAAATATTTAAATCAGTCTTGACACTTTTCCAAACAACATATATTTAAACAGAGTAATACCAAGATCATGGCTTAAATCAACGTTTATTGCTCTACCAAAGAAAATAAAATCCGAATCCTGCAATGATTTCTGGATCACCAGCTTAATAAGCCACGTTTTGTTGTTGTTGTTGAGCCAAGTTATTTGGTACACAGTTTGGTTTTCGGAACGCAGTGGGTACGAGAGAGGTTCTCTTTAGCATACAAGTGCTATTTCAACGATGTAGAGATGTGAATTGCGATATTTATGCATGCTTCGTTGATTACCATAAAGCATTTGATACAGTAAAACACGACAAGCTGATGGAGATATTAACAAATATTGAAATAAACACCTGTGATCTAAGAATTATTATCAAGCTTTACTGGAATCATATACGTCTATTCGTACAGAGGCAGGAAAATCCGATGATATCAAAATCAACCGTGCGGTCCGACATAGATGTATACTATCACTCTTAACATATGCTATGAGAAAATATTTCAAGAAGCAGTAGAAGATATTGAAGCCGGAATTAGAATGAATGGAGAATGTATCAATAACATCAGATACGCGGATGATACGGTGGTATTCACGGTGTAATAGTTATATTACATATCATTATGCAAAAACAGGCAAACAGAGCAGAAGGATGTCTCAAGAACACAATCTGGAGAAACAAATACCTCACAGCGGAAACGAAAACCAGGATATATAAATCAACAATAAGACCGATAATGACGTACACAGCGGAAACAAGAGCAGATACGGCGAAAACACAAAGACTACTGGTAACAACAGAAATGAAAGTCTTACGAAAAATAACAAACCAAACTCTAAGAGACAGAGTAAGAAGTGAGGAAATACGAGCGAGATGTGGTATAGAGGAAATAAACGCGTGGACCAAAAGAAGAAAAGTGAAATGGAATCAACACATCGAAAGAATGACAGAAAATAGAATAGTACGAATAGCAAGAGACAAATCGCCAAGTGTAAGAAGAAAAGATGGTGAAACAACGTCAATTGAGGCTAAAAACCGAAGTAAAACAGGCATTTTGCCTATTTATAAAGTAGGAAAAAGAAGAAAGAAGATTATGCAAAAAACAAAGTTATTAACATTTATAAATTACTGCAAAATAAGGGTTTTTTATGTATTTTAATTTTAAAACTCTCAATTTTTTTTTACTTTTTATGATTGTTTAATAACAAAGCAAAGCGAAATTAGCTCTACGTCTACAAATAATTAATAGTAAGGAATTAATAATAGTATCTATCCATCCCACTCAAACAGCAAAGAAACCATAATACGTTTCAATTTAAAAAAATTAAACCTTTTTAAATTTGTTAATATTTCTGATCCCATTTATTATGTATACATACTACACAAATTTTGTATATCAATGACTATTTTTAAATTCAATACAATTTTGATGACCTACTTAAATAGGAACTAAATGTAATGTTTTGGGGAGTCGACCTTAGTCGCCTCTGCAAACGCCAGAAGCTGATCTAAATATCATCCAAATTAATTTCTCGACCTTGTTTTCGTCATTCACATATTTTTTAAATGCGTGCAATCAATTCTCCAATGTATTTGCCTTCTCTTTGGCCACTGATTTTTATATATGTCGTTCTATATTTAACCTAGTAGTTACACTGGATTTAAAAATCTAAAAGTATTTTATTTATAGGCACGTAAAACTAATTAGTGTCCAAAATTACTCACATCATTTATTAGAAGAAATTATGCTTGATAGAACTCTTGGCTTAAATTTAAAAAAAAAATACAGGAAATAAATTTATTTGTTTGCAAAAAATCTTTAAATTTTTTTTATTTAACTCCAGTTAGTACAGCAATCTAATCTACAGTTAAATCTAATGACACATAGAGAGTTTCTCCAGTTAGTAACCTTCTTTAAACTAATCTAAAATTAAGATTTTATCAATCTGAATGCACTTTTCTAAGTTTGATTGGGACCTCAAGGCAGGTCGCAGGGCAGTAACCGTTTCAGTCTACGGCGATGCACTTCTGGCCAGCACACAATCAATGATTGTTAAGGATTCACAAGCACCCGTTCACTGAATTTCGCACTAAAACATTCTGGCTTCTTTGATGGATTCTGGGGAAAGTGCTGAAACACCTCGTTCGAGACATAATATGGCGCGTTGACTGAAGTGCGAAGCACTTTATGTTGAAATCTCTGTAAGATGTTTATATTGGAGACACTGGCGGTGTCCCATAATTGGATCTCGTAGATCCAAATAGGTTTTAGAGGCTATAACTTCGTTTTTCAATACCATTTATGCCAGCGGACACCTACCTGATGGTTAGTCCAATTCATTTTTCACAGCTCTACCTAAGAAGACAACAGCAAAAGCCTGTGCTGATTATAGAACCATCAGTTTGTTAAGCCATTTATTGAAAATTTTCTAAAGGTAATACATGGCCGTATCTACAATAAATCGAGGAATACCTAAGTGATACACAGTTTGGTTTCCGTAACGGGTTTGGAACGAGGCATTGTTTGGGATTAACGTACGTGCTCAAAGATGTCGTGATATGTTTGTAGACATGTACTGTTGCTTTTTTTACTTCCAAAAGGCATTTAATTGTATTCAGCACTCTATATTGATCGAAATTCTAAGAGACATTGGCTTGGATAACAGAGACGTTCGCGTAATTGCAAATTTGTATTGGAATCAAACAACATTAGTTTTAGTAGACAATTTGGAATCACAGGTTCTTGATATTAAAAAAAGAGTACGACAGGGATGCCTCTTATCGCCCCTGCTTTTTAACATTTACTCCGAAAGAACTTTTAGAAATGCACTTTCTAAAAAACAAGAAGTAATAATTGTGAAGGGTGAAGTCATCAACAATTTGCGATACGTGTACAACACAGTACTCTTAGCATCTACTTAAGAAGATCTTTAAACATTACTTGACAGTGTCGTTGCTATTCATAATAGTAATGAACGAATTGATAAGAAACACTAGAGTCAGAACTAATCAACTACAGACAATAATAGGTTACCGCAGATTACAACCGGTAACAATAGAGTCCTTAATGTATGCAGACGACATAGTACTAATAGCAGATTCCGAGAATAAAATGCAGAAACTAATGGATATATGGGTAGAACAAATAGAAGAACTTAAAATGGAGATAAACGAGGAAAAAAGTAAGATAATGATAATCAGCGGCAAAGGAGATAAGGAAGATAATCAAATAGAGATAAAATGTAAAAACTAAAAATTGGAAATAGTAACAACTTACGAATACCTGGGAAGTATAATAACTAATGATGGAAAAATAGACTGGGAAATAACAAATAGAGCAAAGAAATCAAACAAGTTATATTATGCGTTAGCCCCAATAATGGGAAAAAGAGAACTTGCACGAGAAACAAGAATAAAAATATATAACACAATAGTGATACCGACTGTGCTCTATGCAAGTGAAAACTGGACAATTCTGGAAAAACATAAGAGCAGGATAAACGCAATGGAGATGAGACATCTAAGAAGGATAGTTGGAAAGACAAAATGGGATAGATTAAGCAACGCGACTATTAGGAGAATGGCCAACCGGGAACCGATAATGAACAAAATAGCAAAGACACAAATGAACTGGTATGGGCATCTGATGAGGATGCAATCCAATAGAATAACAAGAAAAATTTATGAAGCAAAAAACATCGGAAAAAGAAAAAGAGGCAGACCAACAAAAAAATGGATACAGTAAGTAGTAGAGGCGGGAAAACTTAAACAAAAATCACTCGAGGAATTGAAAATAATGGCAGGAAACAGAAAATAATGGAAGAGGTGGGTAAATGAAAATTAAAATAGCTAGCCCAAATCCGACACCCTGTTAGGGTAAAAGGAAGGGGAGAAAGAAAGAAAGACAGTGGCGTTGAGAGCTGTAAGGAAGCAGATCTTGATCTGAATATACGGAAAACCAAAATACTCGTAATAAGTAAACAACAAAAAATAAGACCGTCTATATATTAAAATAGTACCAAAAGTTGGTCAAATTGTTTACCTTTGATATCAGATAAACTGTAACGCAGAGAGTCATGATGAAATTAGATCCAGAATTGAGCAGGCCAAAGCCGGTTTTAGAAGGATGTCCAAGGTATTATCTAACAACGACCTAAAATTGTCATTGCAGATCCGCCTACTTCGCTGCTACGTGTTCTCCGTCTTACTTTCTGGTGTTGAGTCATGGACTGTGAACAAAAATGATCTAAATCGCTTTGAAGCTTTCGAAATGTGGTGCTCTATAAGAATTTTAAAAGTTTCCTAGGTGAAGAAGATACGAAACTCCACAATACTGGAACGTCTCAACAAGACTACTGAGATTATAAAAAGCATCAAGAAGAGAAAGCTGGAGTACTTCGGACAGATACTGAGAGGTCTCAAATAAAAATTGCAACAAAATATTATACAAGGGAAAATAGCAGACGAACGTAGTTCAGGACGAAGGAAGACTTCATGATTAAAGAACTTGTAAGAATGGTATGGTATTGGTACAAGCATGCTAGTTAGGGTGGCAGTGAATAAAATTAACATGGCTATGATGGTAGCTACGGTGGCTCTGAAAGAACATGATATTGAGTGCACATGAAGAAGAAGTAGGTCCAAACAGGTTTAAGGATTGACTTAAATAATAAAACCTTGTTATCTAAGGACAATTTTGATTTGTGACCAATGAGCCAATACATATTACTTAATTTAAGTCCAAGCTATTTGCGTTTGGAGAATTTATGTCTTTTTCCAAGTTAGACGGTGGTCTAAATACATGCTGGGATATTTGGTATCTTTGGATTCAGGAGACAATTTTCAATATATACAGAAGGACATGTTTTTCTGCGTAGCGTAAATATTACGTGAAGTGATTTAGTTCCATTAGGTTTGATACGCCATATTTTTAACCATTGTTAAATTTTATTTACGTTTTATTTAAGGTATTTTGAGGCTGCTGATGCATCTGTGTTGAATGCCAAAATAGCATTCTCATCTGCAGCATACGTTGCTACTGTAGTTGTTCTTATTGTTGGAATATCCGCTGTATACAAGAGACATAGTATTGGGCCAAGCACGTTGCCTTGCGGGTCGCCTAAATATATAGGATATATTTCAGTGTACTCGGTTCCTTATTTCAACAGGAACAATCGGATTTCTAGAGAGGATTTTGAGAATTGACAATTCTTAGGAGTGTATCGAGTGTCTGAAGTATGTCAATGAAAGCAGCTGATCAATATCTTTTGGCCCTTAAATTTTCGTTTATTTTGTTAACTAGCAGATACACTTTTTCTATAGATCCTTGCTTGTCACGGAAACCATATTGATGATCTGGAATTATTTTATTTTTGTCTATTATTATTTTTAGTCTCTTCGTGTACATCTTCTCAAAAAGTTTGCTGAAAATAGGCAGAACACTTAGAAGCCGGTAAGAAGATACATTTTCTGGTTTTTTGCGGGTTTCAGGTTGCTAGGAAAGTAGTTTAAACGCAAAATTGGATTGGATATAAAAGTTACCAGTTTTATGCATTTATCCGAGACTTCATTCAGATTCTTGTCAGAGACTATGTCAAAACAGGGAGCTTTTTTAATATTGATTTCTTCCATTATTGTTTGTTTAACTAAATATTCAGTCAATTGTGTGTCATGCAGGTATGTTTGAAACGATGGGGTTAAGAATTTGGTTAATTAATTATGTTTCTTTTTCTGTGGAGAGTGTAGAAGGATATGGCATAAATACGTTTTGAAAGTGCTTGCCAAATAGATCAACTTCGTCCTTATAGTTCCTTGCCCAGTTATTGTCATCATGTTTATGGGTGGGTTATGTTGTTGGATTCGTTTGAATTATCTTGTGGCTTTCCAAAGTCAATAATTTGTAGCTTTGGTAAGAGATAGACATTCTAGGTATTCTTGAATTCCAAGATTTTCTTCTTTACGGATTAATTACTCTTTTTTGCTTTATTAAATTTTTTCTTGTTTAAGTTTCGTCTATGTCAAGTATGGACAAATTTTTTTTCCTATAATGTATTATATTTTTAAGAAACTTTCTCCGAAGCACTTATATATCATGTTTTTCTATTAGAATTTTCCAGTTATTCTTCGCTTTTTTCCTACTAAATCCCATGTCCCTCATCAAAGTTTTCTCAAAGTTTCATGTGACCCTGTATAAATATTGTCTTTACTATTTTTTAGTTATATATCGTAAGGTAGGAGCTCCTACGCAACTAGGTTTTTCCGTGATATAAAAATGTATTAGTAAACAACGAAGTAAACCTCTGCCAAAATCGTTCAAGTTGGATTTTGGGCTAGATTTCATTATTTTCTTATTAGGTATCGAAATATATGTAGAAGCATCTTCTTCTACATTTTTCTTTCACGAGATTGTTCTTCTTTTTATGTAGACATGACTCTGTCTGTTTTTCAATGTGTATCCAGTAAATTGTCGTTCTACTGGTCTTCTGTCGTGGTCTCGCTACTGATCGTCTTCCTATTTGGGAGCCGTCTCTTGTCGCCTTTACCACTTTATTTGTTATCATTCGGTTTATATTATCGTTCCATGTTACTCTTCTATTTATTACACAGACCTTGATGTTCTCCACCTTGCATCTACGTCGTATATATGTACCATAGTCATCATCATCATCAACCTGTATGCGTCCACTGCTGGACATGTGTCTCCCTCTTTTCATCTGTCTCTGTCTTATGTGGCTTGTATCCAGTTATTGCTAACACGCTTCAGGCCGTCAGTTCATCTAGTTGGTGGGTCCTCTGCTCCGTATTACTTCTTGCCTTGGTCTCCACTCTAAAATACGTTTTGTCCATCGGTTGTCTGATAATCGGGCGACATGTCCTGCCCAATTGCATTTTAATGACGCGATTTTTCGATACCGTTTGTTGTTTTTGTTCTACGACGTATTTCTTCGTTTAGGACTGCAAATCTTAAATCTTAAATGAGTGAGCTTCTCTCCATTTATGTTGATACTCGTTTAGATGTGCCTTTTTACAAGTATGTTCTAAAAGCGTCGTGAATAGCTTTGGAGAGACTGTGTCTCCTTGCCGTACTCCTCGCTGTATACAGAATTTATTTGTTTCTTGTTCAGATAGTCTTACGCTAGCTGTGGCATTTTGGTAGATATAATTGATTATGTTAGTGTAGCGATGGTCTATTCGGCATTTTGTCAATGCTTTTAACATTTTCTGATGGCTTATGGTATCGAATGCTTTCTCGTAGTCGACGAATATCAGTGCCAATGGTTTGTTGTATTCTGCAGACTTCTCTATCAGGTTCTTTATCACTAGTAAGTGGTCATTAGTGCTGTATTCCGATCTAAATCCAGCATGTTTTCTAGACTGATAGAAGTCTAATTTAGCATCCAGTCTTTTTTTGATAATGTTTGTGAAAAGTTTATATATATGTAAAAGCAAACTGATAGGACGGTAGTTTTTTAAATCTGTTATGTATCCTTGCTTCTGTAATAAAGTAATGACTGCATTATTCAATTGAATAGGAGTTTTTCTTTGGTAGATGCATTGGTAGAAAAGCTTGGCCAAGGCCTGGATAATTTTACTTCCACCTAGTTTGATCACTACTCCGTCATCGCCAGGGATTTGTTATTTTTCATTTCTAAAAGTGCCGTTTTAATTTCGTATCGAGTTATTTCTGGCATCAATTCTGATCCCTGGTTTGTGATTTTGGGCAGGGGCTGATCTTGCCTTTGGTCGGTGCTCTCATACATTTCTGATGATAAAAGGATTCGACAACCTTAAGGATTTTGGTTCTATCAGTAGTAATGTTTCCTTCTTTATTTTTTATTTTGTACATATTTTTGGTGTCTATGTTGTTTGCCTGAAAACTTTTAAACTTTTGTTTTCTTGAATTATTATAGTTATTTCTCTTGTATTGTTTTCCTTTACATCTTTTCAGATTGTCCGGTGGATATCTTTATTTAATTTCTGCATTATTGTGAAGTTGGAGCCGTGTTTTTCCGTCAGCTGTCTTCTTTTACCTATTAGCTATTTGGTATTTTGGCTTAGTTTTTCTTTATGGGTCAGTACGGCCGGGCAGAACTGCCTTTCCGCTTCTTTTAGAGCCTTCAATATGCTATCATTTGCTTAATCTGCATCTTCTATTTCGTCTTGCAAGTCTTGTATATGTCTGGTTAGTGTATCTTCATACAGGTCGTTGCTTTCTGGGCGAATCCGTTTCTTGTTTCTTTTTTTTTTTTAGGATCATCTTTGTTCTTTCCAATTTGACATTTATTAGTATCTTAGCTCGGATTAATCTGTGGTCGCTTCCCATTGAAAATTTGTTGTGTACTTCGTATATTTACTCGTACATTTCTTTCGTCATAGCCATACTTACACATTGCTACTACTGCATCATCTTGTTTAAACCCCATTTTGGCATTAAAGTCGCCCATAATTATTGTGTAATATGCTGGTGTGCCATGTTACGCTGTTTCTAGGTCCTCATAATTTTTTTCAATTTCTTCATCCGAGTGGGTAGTCGCTAGCCTTGCATTTAGTTTGAAGATGAGATATACAATCCTGGGGCTTATGCTGTGTCTGTGTACTATGTCCCATAGTATCTTACCATAAATTTTTCTCCAAGTGTTTTCATCTCTGCTGTTTCTAACATCCCTTTTGTCCTCTTTGTGTCAGGTCTTGTTTCTGCCGCGTTTGTCATTCTTGGTCTAATGTTTTGTAAATTCTGCCTCTTATTTCTTTTTCGATATTTATATTTCTCCACATTGCTTAATTTAGACAACATGCAACTTTATTTGCTCTATTCAATTGATCTTTCACTTCCGTTTCGAGTTTTCCGTAGCTAGATAATGTGATGCCTATATATTTAACTGTTTTTAACACTTGTTTTATTATCTGACTTTCCAGTTCCAATTTACATCTTAGTAAATTTGCTGTTGTAACCATGCATTTTGTCTTTTTTGTGGAAATTAATGTGTTAAATTTTCTGGCGGTTATATTCAACTAGTGCAGCATAAGTTGTAAATCATCTTGACTTTGAGAGAGTAGTATTGCGTCGTCCGCATAGCAGATTATTTTAAGTTGTTTTTCTCTCATTTAATATTCTTATTTAGTTCTTACTTTTTTATTATTTCATCCATAATCACTGGCAGAGCTTCTCAAAACAGATGGAACATGACTTCTACGGCAGACAAAAAGGAATATGGAGAAATGATCAGAGGACAAAGAAAACAGGAACGAGCTTTTACGAACGAGTATTTAATTAATTTAATTGTCGTATATAAAATTTAATAAGAAATGAAACATGAAATAAAAAAAAGCAAAAAGTATATCGCAGTCAGTAGGATTCGAACCTACGCTCCCAGAGGGAATCTGATTTCTAGTCAGACGCCTTAACCGCTCGGCCATGACTGCTGTGTGAAACTTGAACCAAGTAATCATTGCTCCACGGTCTGGTATCATTTTTACATAATTTATAATATTATATTAAAGGTCTATATTCATTTTTATTATGAGTTTTGTATTTGCTTACAACATGTTTATTACTTATTTATATTTATTAATGTATTAAATATTTATTTAAATTTATTCAACTGTTTCGCGATTGTAAAATATAAATTTGAATATTGAACATTAACACTGGTAGGTGCAAATTGTTTTTAGACCTCAAAATTTTCTTCTTATTATTTGCACTTGCAGAGCATATAAATATATTCCTCCAGGTCTATGCTTTCTAGGTTTTAAGGCCGCTTTCCACATACTCTGTGTATTTAGAAGGGTTTTCTGCATATGATTTATTTTCCTAGAATATTCCTTTTTACCGGTTCTCTATGGTTCTTTCCCTCCTGACATTTATGTATTACTGCTTTTACCCTCACAACTCGATAGGCACTACCTACTGAAAACTTATTTACACGTCTTGTCATGTTCACTTTCTACCTGAGGCTTTATCTAAGAAGAGGGTAGAGGAAAGGCGCCTAATATTGGATACTTTTTTTTAATTGAATTTTTTTGAGTCAAAAAAACATTTTAGAATAATTTTTTTGTACTTAAAATGTGCTATAACATCGATAAAAACAACTTATGCATACTAAATTATTTATTTCATCATTAAACAATGTAAGTATTAGGCAAAAGTTAAAAATGACACTTTTTCCAAATAAAAAAAAGGTTCCTAGAATTGGATACCCTATCCAAAATTAGGAACCTATTTTTAAATACAAAAATCACACACGTAAGTATTCTTTTTGTCACTACCAGCACACTCTTCATGTGACCATCTGAAGCAACTTGAACACTGTACCCACTTTTCTCCATGTTGGTCCTTTGAATAATGTTCAGTGCAGAAAATACACTCTGCGTCACTTTCTTGATCCGTATCCATATCTAAGTCATCATAATAAGGAACGTTTGACGAATCTGAAGATTCACTTTCATCTTTTACTTTCTTCATCTTTTTATTTTTGACCATCGTCTTCTTTTTAATTTTCTTTAAAACCTTAAATTTTGGCAACTGTTCTTTATTTTTAAGTGATTCTTTTCTTTGTTTTTCTTTAATGCTAGCTTCTAAATCATTTTGGTAGGGCGTACTTGTAATTAAAGCCGCAGAACCGGTTTTACGTCCCCTATTTGAAGTAGATGTGGATGAACTGCAGGATGGTAAAGGTGAAAAGTCTTGAACTTTTACAATGTTCGATAACTGATTCATTTTTACACTGCTACCCATTTGATGCCTCGGTGGGGTTTTTTTAATAGACAGTTGAATTGAACTGCAGGATGGTGAAGGTGAAAAGTCATGAACGTTTACAATGTTCGATAACTGATTAATTTCCACACTACTACCCATTTGATGTCTCGGGGGTTTTTTCAATAGACAGTTGAATTGAGCTACTGGTGTGATTTGGTTCCAGTGGCGAAGTCTTTGTTCTTTCTCTTTGTTTTTCTAAAATAAAATCTGTTTCTGAAAAGATATTCCTATTGAATGAAAAAATTCCTTTTAACGAAACCCATTGGCTGATATCTCAGCAGTAGCATATTTCTGATAAGCAGGGCAGAATAATGAACTTATTTGAAAGGGTCCTACATGTCGAGAAGGATTATTCTTTAACCAATTTTGGATTTCTCTTGAATAGTATGTCTTTATTGGAGACATCAAACACAAATCTAACAATTGGATTTTATGTGACGTATGGGGAGGGATGCATACAATAGAAATATAATTTTTTCTCGCTAAGTCTATAATGTCCAGATACCGTGTATGACTATAATGGCCGTCAAGAATGAGCAACACGGGATCGTCTTTTGAAGGTTTTACATGATTGATAAAATGTTGCATCCATCGCGTAAAGATGCGGCTCTGTATCCATCCTGAAGGGTGACAATTAGCAATTGACCCAGCTGGAGCTCCGTCTAATAGCTCGGCCTTCATATTTTTGCGTTGGAATACAAATAAAGAAGGAACGAATCCTTCGGCAGTATTCATACACGTAACTACACTTACTAGTGCCCCTCTTTCTGCAGTAGTTACGGCTCCTACTTGTTTTTTTCCTTTTAGGGTGATGACCCTAGCAATCTCGGATTGTACGGTAGTGCATGTTTCATCAACATTATACACTCTTAGGGGGTTGAAATTTATCTTCTTCATAGCTGGTTCCAGAATATCAAAAAAACGGTTGATATTTCCTGAGGTAAAACCTTTTATTCTGTTTTTTTGAAATCCCCTGCGGTTTTCTTACAGATAGATTGGGATGCCGCCTGAGGAAATTTCGGAGCCACTTTTTACCGGCATTACCATCTCTTTCTGAAAAGGAATGGGAAAGGTTATTTCTGATAGCAAGCTGTTATGCTAATCTTCGAACCTCTGCAAGTACTTGACCATAATATCTTCTGTCCATTTCCAAACAGTACTGTACCAAGTCTCCTTCTATTTCTGCTGATAAAACTAATATTCGGCCTATTCGTAGCGCACATTGTTCTTTTTAGTCTTTGCCACGTTTGACATATAGCTCGATGGTTGATTTGCGACCGTTGAAGCACTTTGACGCCTTTAAGTATCCCATTTGTTTACTTTTAACAACATCAATAGCATTTTTCATATCTTCTGGATTCCATTTTTTTATGTGGTAGTCGTTTTGTAGGCATTTTACTGAAAAAAATCTAGATAAACATGTTTTGAATTACATATAATTAGGTTCCTTATTTTGGATATCCAATTTTAAGATACCTTTCCTATCCAAAATTAGGCAACCTTCATGTTCAAGGTTATGTGATTAAAATAAAAAAAGATATTTTCAATTTAAATATTGAAGCTTATTCTACAACTATTTAAAAATATACCTGCCAGATTTCACTTTAATACTGTCAGTACTTACCTCTTTATAACAGTTTTCAGTTGGATAAACAACAAACTCGTATCACGAAAAAAACATAATTATATGATTCCATCTAGTAGTATACAATGGAACTATATGGTTTACACAGAACCATTTTATGTTAAAAACCTTTAGTTTTGTGCATTTAATTACAGAAAACTGTTAACAGGTTTTGAGATAACGCAGTATCCAATATTAGGCAACAATCCAATATTAGGCGACTTTCCTTTATTGATTAGATAAGGGTTATTTTCCAATTTGAAATGCAGAGTCTCTTTCGTTCCTTAAATCTTTTTCGTACAACTCGTAGGCTAATTCTTCCCGATGCGACGTTCACTCCAATAAACTTCTTCTTCTTAAAGTGTCTATCCGTTCCGGATGTTGGCGATCATCACGGCTATCTTTACTTTATTTATTGCAGCGCGGAACAGTTCAGTGGTAGTCGTGTTATACCACTTTCGTAAATTTTGAAGCCAGGAAATGCGTCTTCTTCCCGGTCCTCTCTTACCATTTACTTTCCCTTGGAGAATCAGCTGGAGAAGGCCGTAACGTTCTTGATTTCTCATTACATGTCCTAGATATTCCAACTTTTTAGTTTTGACGGTCATGAGAATTTCACATTCTTTCCCCATTCTACGCAGCTATGACATTAGGCAGCAGTAATGTCATTACTGGATTAAGGCTGTAGGAAGTAAAAATCCTGTAGGCTTAATTCCAGATACTCACAGGCGACACTCACATTATGAGTTAAGCGGCTGTGATACTGCGATCTTAGGGCACTCTTTTGTCCTGGAGTTTGAGAAATCGGCTTCGAAGGCGGAGGAACTAAGACTTTTAGTGAACGGCATAAGGATGCAGAAGGCAAGGAGAAACCACTGCATTAAAGACTTCTTGTAAGTATCTCTAGTACAATTATCATGGTGATAAAAAACCCCAATAAACACATTACAAAATTACAAACATCCATACCTTTTGTTTTAGTTTTGCCCATTAATTTTAAAATATAATACGCCCACCCCGACAAATCTCGAATTTTCGAAGAGAATTGGTTGAAAAAGACATTATTTCTTGTTGGTAGGTAGGAGGATGAAGTGACAGCGGACGCGCAAAATTTGCTAGGCGTGTGAACCTGGAGGAGATCGGCACAGTCCCGACAAGGTTGGAGACATAGTTTGGAGGAGGCAAAGGCTTGGTTGGGTTGTAGTGCCATTGGATAAAGGGAGATAATACCTACGCCACTGTTCAGAGTAGTAATTCAACTTTTGCTTGTATTCTAACATTATTACCGACTTTTTTAGTATCTTATTTTCGTGCAGAGAGATTTTCTGCTGTAACTCCTCTTCGACTATATCCACATTATTGCTTTACTAAAATTTCTGCAATTGAATTTTGAAATTCTTCGTCACTGGTTTATATTACGTTTAGATTGTGAACAGTGTAATGTACCTACCTACTCACATGTAAGATAATTAAAGTATCTATGTATTTCTATATAGTTTTTAGTCACCTGGTATATGTTATTTACAATTATGAAAAGTTCTCATGTATAATCACTAATAATTATTTGCTGTTAGAAATCAGAATCAATACTCTTCATAAATATTTTCCTATTTAGAATAAATAAGTTTCGCTAGTTTATTCACCTAATACTTCGTATCTATGGAATAATAATAATTTATTTCTCTTATTTCTTTGTTCGATAAGCTATCCGTATTTGCTATTTTAATATTAATATTTGAGTCCAATCTCTTGTACTCAAATCCATCCAGAAACATCGTTAAATAATTGTAGATAACAGAACTTATATATTCATAGTTTTAAGAAATAACAAGCAGAGTGTAATTTTCATCCTCTAATATAATAAATTTATACATGTCAATATATTCTGTTTAATTCCAAAACAAAGAGTTAGTCCGGAGAAGAAATAAACGCATAGTATTCCATAACAAAATTTGGTGTCAGAACGTGGGATATTAGTAGCAGAGTTCCTCTGATTGCTGATAGAAGGAGAGCTGAGGAATTTTTGAATTGACTTGTTTCCTTCGAGGAATCATTCAAAAAAAAACTGTCAGTGTGGAAAAATCGCCACTACAACTAATTACATTGGGGTCCAGTACATCCAGTTCGAAATCCAGTTCCAGTCATAACCCAATTGTAGTTCCATCGGAAGTAGAGGTGAACCCGTGGAATAATAGACTATGCGACCAACAACAATATTCTACTTGTAAGTACATTCTATCTTAAATTCTGTCTCATATTTTAAAAATCTTGTAAACGTATGTCTACTTTATATCCTGATATAAGTAACTTATTTGACGAACAAATACCTTCTCCCGACTCAAATTCTCTTTCAAATTCTTCTACTTCTAATTCAAATAAAATGTCAGTATCAATTGAAATAGCTGAAAAACTTCTCATTCGATTTGATGGTACAAAATCAAAATTATACGAATTCATAGACAATTGTGATAAAGCATACAATTTAGTAAATCCGCAATCCAAACCCATCTTATTAGCCATTATAGAAACTAAATTAACCGATAAAGCTAGGGCCATAACTAGAAACAGAACATTTGACGAATGGAAAGATTTAAAAGACTTCTTATTAGATGCTTATTCTGAACGCCGAACTGAAGGTCAGTGGCAATTGGAATTACATTCCTTACGTCAGATGCCCAGTGAAAATGTAATGTCATTTGCAAATAAAGTTGAAAATTGCTATATAAAATTAATAAATACACTTGATCCAGACTTATCTCCAGATGCAAGAAATGCATGTACTAAACTCTTAAAAACTCAAGCACTAAATGTCTTTATTAGAGGATTAAACAAAGACCTCTCTATTTTAATCAAAGCCCGAAATCCAGATTCCTTAGAAAGAGCTGTTGCTATAGCAATTGCCGAAGAACAAGAACAGTTATCAAGACAAGAAATTTTCAGACCATTCTGTAATATTTGCAAACGAAATAACCATTCCTCAAATAACTGTCGATATAAAAACAATTCAGATAGAAATGTTAGACATCTTCAAAATTCTAGTTTTCAAAACCCAAAATATCCTAATTCAAATCTTCAAAGGTCAAATTCTCAAAATCAAAATTATAAACCTTCAAATTCAAATTCCAATTCTGATTTTCCTCCAAACTTAAGAAAAGAAAATACCAACACTTCCCAACGTTTTTGCAGATACTGCAAAAAACCAGGTCACGTTATAGAAGAATGTAGAAAACGCGAATTTAACAATAAAAACAAAAATCCAACAAATTCTTTAAACTTCCAGAATCCTCGACAACCAACGGTCGATTCTCGAGGAGTTCGTTCAGTTCAGGCCGTATCACAACCATCAACTTCTCAGTCACTTCCTATGTAGATTTACCCTTAGTAAATAATTCTAATCCATCCTCTTGCAAGTTTCTAATCGATACAGGCGCAGATATTTCTTTAATTAAATATTCAAAAATACTAAACATTCCAAAAATTTATTCTAAGTCTATTACTCTACGAGGCATTGATAAAAATGTCTTAAATCCAAATAAAACTATATGTAGTTGTAACGTAAATTTCAAGATAAAAGATTTTGTCCAAACTCATGTTTTCTATGTCGTAGAAGACGATTTTCCTCTTCATTTCGACGGTATATTAGGTAGCGATTTTTTTGAAATAAATAAATGCCAAATTGATTATAAAGAAAATAAATTAAACTTTAAAAATTGTTCTATTTCAATCGAATATATAAAATCTCCATTAAACAATGACAATGACGAATTTCTGAGAGATCAAAATATCGAGACAAGTTCTAATATCGATGAAATATTTCCTTATGATGCTAAATCCATAGAGGATCATTCTTATTTAGAAACCAATGATATCCAAATAACCTTAAGTAGTGAAGAACTACTATCCAATCCAATTCAATCTAAATCTAACTCTAAATCCAAAGAAAATTCAAGTCCAAAATGTGTAAAATCCACTGAGATATGCACAAATAAAACTTGTAACTCTTCACGAAATCATAAATCAAAATCCTGTTCAGAAGAAAAATCCTGTTCAGACGATCTTATACTAAATCAAAACTCTAATTCTAACTCAAGAAGTAATAAAACTATTCTATCCGCAAGAACTGAAACAATTGTTCAAATTAAAGTAATAAATAATGAATTAAGCGAAGGATTATGTCCCGAACGCGAAATCTTTAAAGGTGTATTTTTATGTCCTAGTGTTGTTAAAGTAAAAAATGATTTCTTTTTAACCTCAATCGTAAACACTACTGAAACGGATGTTGAATTAAACGATATTCAAGTAGCAATAGAAAAAATTCCAAATTTACAAAACAATGCAAATATACGAAAAATGTCTTCTTATAAAGATAATACGAATTCTAACAGAATTGCTAAATTAAAAAATGCCTTGAGAACAGATCATTTAAATAGTGAAGAAAAATCATCTTTAATTTCTATTTGCAAGGAGTACAATCATATCTTTTATCTGGAAGGAGATCAACTTACCAGTACAAATGCCATAACTTGCAAAATTCCTTTAAATTCTAATGTACCTATTAGCACTAAATCATACAGGTATCCTGAAGTACACAAACATGAAGTCGAAACTCAAATAAAAGGTATGCTAGATCAAGGTATTATCGAAGAATCAACTTCGCCATGGAATTCGCCCCTTTGGGTTGTGCCAAAAAAGGCCGATGCTTCAGCAAAGAAGAAATGGCGAATTGTTATAGACTATCGACGACTAAATGATATTACTATAGGAGATTCATTTCCACTTCCGAATATAGTCGATATATTAGACCAATTGGGTCATTCAAAATATTTTTCAACAATAGATTTAACATCAGGATTTCACCAGATCAAAATGGATCCTGAGGATTCTCCAAAGACTGCTTTCTCAACTCCGTCTGGACATTATCAATATTCACGAATGCCATTTGGATTAAAAAATGCTCCCAGTATTTTTCAAAGGCTAATGAATACTGTCCTCTCAGGAATACAAAATTACAGATGTTTTGTCTATCTCGACGATATAGTCATTCATGCCGATACATTAGAAAATCATAATAAAAGATTAAAAGAAGTATTCGAAAAATTGTCTACATTCAACTTAAAAATACAACCAGATAAGTGCGAATTTTTTCGTCGCGAAGTAATGTATTTAGGACATTTAATAACTGAATTTGGTGTCAAACCGGACGAAAAAAAGGTATGTGCTGTTACAGATTTTCCTATACCCAGAACACAAAAAGATATTAAGAGCTTTTTGGGTCTCACTGGTTATTATAGACGCTTTATAAAAAATTTCAGTGCTTTAACACAACCTTTAACAAAACTGCTGAGGAAAAATGTTGAATTTAATTGGACAAGCATTCAACAACAGTCATTTGAGAACCTGAAATCAATACTTTGTTCAGAACCAATACTTCAGTATCCAGATTTTACCAAACCCTTTGTCTTAACAACGGATGCTAGTAATTATGCAATAGGGTCCATACTTTCTCAAGGTAAAGTACCAGATGATTTACCTATTGCTTATGCTAGTCGTACCTTGAACAAAGCGGAATCAAACTATAGCACAACAGAAAAAGAATTACTTGCAATTGTATGGAGTGTTAAACACTTTAGACCATATTTGTACGGAAATAAATTTTTCATTTATACGGATCATAAACCACTCACATGGCTATTTAATGTAAAAGATCCCGGATCAAGACTCGTTAGGTGGAGATTAGCATTAGAAGAATATAGCTATGAAATTATTTATAAACCAGGTAAATTAAATCAAAATGCTGATTGTTTAAGTCGTCCTCCTTTAACCATATCTGAAACAAATATTTGCGAAGAAAACAAAAACCCGGCAACAATCACCTTACAAATAAACAAAATGAGTAAAGAAAATAATGACACTTATTCACAGTTCTTATCTAAATCCGAAACTATATTAATAACAAATGATAATATAAAAGAAACAAATGAAAAGATTACATCATTTTCACAAAATTTAGCATTGTTTGTTTCCGTAGATTTAAATTTTAATGAGATCGTTCAGAAACAAATAAATAAACAATTCAGTCATATAGAAAAATTGAAAGCCAAAAATCCAAGACTAAATGACATTATATATATTTCTGATCAAAATAAAAACTTTTATTACATATTTATAAAAAATAATTATTGGGACAATACCTCTTATGAAGATATATTTAATTCCCTAATAAAATTAAGAGACTGGTTATTAAACGATAAAATATTAAAAATTTGCCTACCCAGAATAACTTTTAGCTACGATAAATTAAGTTGGGGAAAAATTAGATCTATGATTAGATTTATTTTTAGAAAAACTGATATATCTATTATCATTTATCATGATATACTAACAAATCCTGAACCTGAGGAAATAACTACAATATTACAAGAGAATCACACTAGTCCTACGGCTGGACACTCTGGTTTTCATCGGACATACAATCGTATAAAAAAACATTTCAAATGGAATAATATGAAAAATGATATTAAAAACTTTATAAAAACCTGTGAATCTTGTCAGAAAAATAAACTCGTTAGAAAAAAATTCGTAAAGCCCATGGAGATAACAACAACAAGCTCAAATCCATTAGAAAAAATATTTTTAGATATAGTAGGTCCTTTACCTTTAACCGAGTCAGGTAATAAGTTCATATTAACATTACAAGATGACTTAACAAAATTTTCTCAAGCTTATGCAATTCCGAATCATGAAACCAAGACTATCGCTGAAAATCTGGTTCGTGGATTTATTTGCAAGTTTGGAAAACCCGATATAATAGTTACTGATCAAGGCCGAGATTTTACTTCCAAATTATTTTCTCAAATCGCCAAGCTTTTTAAAATCAGACATATAAATTGTACTGCTTATCATCCAGAATCAAATGCTGCATTAGAAAGGAGTCACGCTACTTTAGCAGACTACCTTAAACATTATATTAAAGCTGATCAATCCGATTGGGACGAATGGCTAGATTTTGCTATGTTTTCATATAATACAACTAATCATACTTCAACCAAATTCACACCATATGAACTAATATTTGGATATACACCTAATCTACCTAGCAGTATAATACGACCAGTAGAACTCAAATATACATATGAAGATTATTTAGATAATTTAACACTTAAGCTTAGAAAATCTCATGAGTTAGCAAAAACGAATCTATTAGAATCTAAAGTAGTCAGTAAAAAATATTATGACCAAAAGATTAATGACACCGTTTTCTTAGAAGGACAATTAGTATATCTCCAAAATGAGCAAACAAAGAAGGGTCAAACCAAAAAACTTACACAAAATTATAATGGACCTTATAAAATTCTAGAGATAAATTCTCCTGTCAATTGCACAATTTTAGTAAATAAAAAACCAATAAAAGTTCACATGAATAGATTGAAACATGCTTTTGTTTCAGGTATGCAATAATATGGCTGACAAATAGTGAACAAATTCACAAGAAATATACCAATACTCCTATCAACAAATCACCTGGAATCTATTACGAACACATAAAAAATGTTCAATTTATTGAAACTCATTGGAACATATTAAGTCATATTCCTTTACAACCTTTTACAGACAAATTAAATTTTGTAGATCTCACCTATCAAAAAACATTAAGACTGTGTCAAAACAAACCAGTTCTTATTGAATTACGATTATGCGATACTTCACTAAAACTCTTAGGACAAATCATACCTAGACTCTTTCAAGATGAACAAACTTTAAAAAACATAATTCTGCATGAACATTTTAGACCAAAACGCGCTCTATTTAATGCAATTGGATCTGTTTTCAGGACCTTATTCGGTACCTTAGACAGTGATGATGCTGAAAATTTCAATAATGCTATTAACAAAGCTGAAAGTAACGAAAATCATCTTCTTGATTTACTAAAACAACAAATTCATGTAGTAAAAGCCACGATTGCAAATTTTAATAACTCTATTACAAATCTAGACCGAAACAAAGTGATTTTTGATAAAAATTTTGAATCAATTACCAATTACACAGATAAAATGAATAATAAATATTTTAATTTAGATTTAAAACAAAAAATTGAAGAACATTTTACCTTACTAACTTTCTTTATAACAGAATTACAACAAGAATATTCTACTTTAATAAACGTTATTCTATTTGCAAGAAATAATAACCTTCATCCTTCTGTTATAACACCTGAGCAACTAATTCAAGAATTATCTAAAACGGTAACGCATTTACCTAGTACATCGACTTATCCATTTCCATTGACTATCGATTATGCTCATAAATATTTCGATATCATTTTACTTAAATATATATATTGTTACGAACATACTTTTGGCATGGCCCAGGTAACGGTTGCATTGCATCTCTAATACTCTCGAAAGTTCGCGGCGTATCGAGTGCGAGAGAGAATAACCGGTCACGTAGGTGAATTAGAGGTGGGACAACGCCAGAATATTCTCGATACAGTAACTATAGTATATATAGGTAACAATGTTAGAAGTAGAGTTAGTTATTAAGAGAGTACCGAACTGTAAAGTTATAAATAAATATATGTATATAAATTCGAACCGCTCGTTTTATTTAATCACGCTACAGTGGTGTTACGGTGTGAGATTTGCAAATAAATTCAGCAGTGATTTTTGAAAAAAAACTTTTGAACTTTTGAAAAGTATTATTCGTCGGGAACATCCGCGTAGTTCGGTTGTGATCTTCGTATAAAAGAACATTTAAAAAGTACGTGTGTACCTGACCAAAGATGCTGCTAGTAGAACTTTCAGTAAAACAGTTGCGTGAGCAGCTAGAAGAACGCGATGAAGACTGCAGTGGGTCCAAGAAGATACTCCAAGAACGACTGAAGACTGTGCTTAACAAGAATGGAGAAGACCCAGAGACATTTCAGTTTCAATCAGCAGAAGAAGCAGTTTTAACGAAAATAATTGATGGAAAATTTGAGAATGTCTCGCAAATGATTGAAGAGAGTTCTAGAAAGAATGATGAGAATGTTTCCAAAAGATTCGACGAGACTTCACAAATTATTAAAGAAGTAGCTAGACAAAACGACGAGAAATTCGAAAATATGTCTAGAAGATTCGACGAAGTATGTAATGAAAACAATGAGAAATTTGAAGAAGTCTCAAGAACATTCGATAAAGTAGAAGAGAAGATCAAACAATTAGAGAGCATGATAACCAATACAAAAGTGCTACCACCAGTTAATGCAGTAGCCTTAGATCCGGTAGTGAAAGAAGAATCATCCAGAGACGAAACGACACATAATATGAGATTCAAATTGCCACCATTTGATGGAAAGTCTTCTTGGTCCATATACCTTAGACAATTTGAAGCTATTGCGACAGCCAATCATTGGACAGAACAAGAAAAAGCTGTTTCCTTGACTGCTGCTTTACGAGGTGATGCTGCGGATATCCTAAGATCCATTCCTAAGGGTCAAGAAAAATGTTACCAGACCTTGTTCACTCGACTAGACAAACGTTACGGAGATGCCCATCTACAACCAGTGTACAAAGTACAAATAAGAAGTAGAATCCAACGAGCAAGTGAGAGTTTGCAAGAGTTTGAAGCAGATGTTGCTCGTATAGTGCGGTTGGCTTATCCGGAGGTACCAGACAACATTTTGGAAGAAATTGCTGTAGATGCCTTCGTCAATGGGTTAAGAGACATTGAACTACAGAAAGCTTTACGACTAGCAAGACCGAAAGTTTTAGATGAAGCGCTCGCTATTGCCTTAGAACATGAAACAGCTAGTCAAGCTTCACGGAGCTATCGAGTACGAACCTCTGAAGAGAGCGACGAACAAAACGAGAAACGTCTGGAGGAAATCGTACGGAAAGTAGTTCGTGACATGATGCCGAAGAGACGTGAACCCAGATGTTGGAATGGTAACGACGTAGGTCCCATTCGTCGTAAATTGCAAGAAAATAATACAACAGTCAGAAAACTAGAACGGGTCGACAACAAGGGGCAACTGCCGACCTCGAGAAACACAGCCCCCATAGTAACTGTGAACATTACGTCCTCAGGTGGAATTCATAGCTTGTACATAGAGGGTCGTATCAATAATAAATGTAGATCGTTTTTGGTAGATACAGGTGCAACGAGAACTATTGCACGGCCAGAAGTAGTACGAGGCCATCTTAAATTATTGCCTGCAACAGTAAAGCTTAGAACAGCAACTGGTGAGATAATTAATACATATGGCGAGGCTAATCTGTCAGTATCCATTGGCCAGACCACAGTGAGACATACAGTATTAATTGCAGAGATCTCCGATGAGTTCATATTGGGGATGGATTTACTAAGGAAAGTTGGGGCTGTATTGAATGTCAAAGATGGAGTCCTCGAGATCAGTGGTGAAGAGTTGCCGTTTCATAAAGACCAAGAAGATGTTATCAGCTTAATAACTACTTGTGACGTAACAATACCCGGTAATAGTGAGAAAATTTTAATGACCAGACCTGATGGTTACTGCCGAGAGGGAAGTTTAAGGATGGTCGAAGATGTGAATAATGCCGAGTTCCTAACGGCAAAAGCTTTGGTGAGAATTCGAGATTTCGTTCCTGTAAGAGTTATGAATTTAAAGGGAACTGCTATTAAGTTAAGTAAAAGAACTTTGATTGGACAGTGTGTTCCCGTGGCTTCGATTTGTTCCATGAATACTAATGAGAAACCGTCGAAATCTAAGTATCCAAAGGAGCTTGTCGAGACGATGATTAAAACGTGCCAAGATCTTGATGATGAACGAACTAAAAAAGTGAAGTCTATGCTGATAGAATTTCAAGATGTTTTTGCCATGGATAAGAAGGATAATGGCAAAACAAGCATAGTAAAGCATAAAATTAATACCGGAGACGCTCAGCCAATCAGACAACAACCTAGACGACTTCCATTTTCGAAAAGAGATGAAGCCGAAGACATCATCAAAGATATGAACAAACAAGGGGTAATTGAACCATCAAACAGTCCATGGACATCACCAGTAGTCCTAGTAAAGAAGAAAGATGGTTCAACACGTTTTTGTATTGACTACCGACAGCTCAATGCAGTAACTAAAAAAGATAGTTATCCTTTGCCCAGAATAGACGATACTTTGGATACACTTTCTGGTTCTCGTTGGTTCTCCACACTCGATCTGAAAAGTGGATATTGGCAAGTAGACATGGAGCCAGCTGATCGTGAAAAAACCGCATTCTCGATAGGATCAGGGCTTTGGCAGTTCACAGTTATGCCTTTTGGTTTATGTAATGCCCCGGCCACATTTGAAAGATTAATGGATGCAGTTTTAAGAGGTCTAACATGGAAAACATGCCTGGTTTATTTGGATGATGTAATTGTAGTTGGAAGATCCTTCGATGAACATGCCAATAATCTAACAGAAGTCTTTCAACGATTGCGGGCAGCGAATCTGAAGTTGAGTCCGAAGAAATGTCACTTGTTTCGACGAGAAGTGAAGTACTTGGGACATATTGTAGCAAGTAATGGTGTAACAGCTGATCCTGAAAAACTTGCAGCGATTAAGGATTGGCCAGTACCAAGAGATAAACACGAAATTAGAAGTTTTCTTGGCCTATGTACATATTACCGCCGTTTTGTCAAAGGATTTGCCAATATCTCCAAGCCATTAACAAAGTTGACAGAAGAAGGCAAAGAATATACATGGAGCGAAGAGTGTCAAAGAGCTTTTGAACACTTACAAATGGCTCTGATCAGCGCACCGATTTTAAGCTACCCTAGACAGGCAGGAAAATTTGTGTTGGACACCGATGCAAGCAACAGTGCAATAGGAGCTGTTCTTTCCCAAATCCAAGATGGACAGGAGAAAGTCATCGCTTACTTTAGCAAAGTCTTGTCAAAACCAGAAAGAAACTATTGCGTTACCAGAAGAGAATTGCTAGGCGTAGTGAAGGCTTGTGAGCATTTCCATAAATACTTGTATGGCAGAAAGTTTCTTCTTCGCACGGATCACGCTGCTCTAAAATGGCTCCTACAATTTCGTAATCCAGAGGGCCAGATGGCAAGATGGTTAGAACGATTACAAGAATATGATTACGAGATCGAACACAGGGCTGGCAGAGTTCATTCAAATGCTGATGCCCTTTCGAGACGGCCGTGCAGTGCAAATTGTAATCACTGTCTTAAATTAGAAGAACGACTTTGCCCCGTGAGACGAACCACCGTCATTAAGGAGCAATGGCAGCCTCAACAGCTACAAGACGCTCAAGCAGATGATCCATGTATAAAAAGAGTATTGGATTGGATGCGTCGAAGTGAGAGACCTTCTTGGCAAGACATTAGTGCATGTAGTCCAGAAGTCAAGTGTTACTGGAGCCAATGGAATTGCCTAGTGCTGAAAGATGATCTTCTGTATAGAACCTTTGAGAACGATGATGGTACAGAAACTAAGCTTCAGTTGATTGTACCTAAAAGTAAAGTGTCAGAAGTATTGCGTCAGTTGCATGACGGTGCATCAGGTGGACACTTTGGTATCACGAAGACTCTGCAAAAGGTTCGAGAACGGTTCTATTGGGTGAACTGTAAAGATGATGTAAGAAGATGGTGCCGGAAATGTGAACTGTGTGCAACCAGTAATGGTCCAGCTGGTAAAAAGAGGGCACCCATGAGACAGTACAATGTTGGTAGTCCTATGGAAAGAGTAGCAATCGACATTGCAGGTCCACTTCCAGAGACAAATGATGGAAATAAATATATCCTGGTAGCCATGGATTATTTTACGAAATGGACTGAGGCCTATGCGATACCAAATCAAGAAGCTGCTACCGTTGCAGAGGTACTTGTTAAAGAATTCTTTAGCCGATTTGGTGTTCCTTTGGAGATCCACTCCGACCAAGGGCGAAATTTCGAGTCAACCCTTTTCCAAAACGTTTGTAAATTGATTGGTGTCAATAAGACCAGAACGACACCCCTGCATCCTCAATCAGATGGAATGGTCGAGAGAATGAACCGAACAATGGGTAAACACCTGTCCAAAGTTGTATCAGAACATCAAAGAGATTGGGACCAGCACATTCATTTATTCCTAATGGCCTACCGCTCGGCCGTGAATGAAACTACAGGCCAGACTCCAACCTGCCTGATGTTAGGTCGTGAAGTTCGTTTACCCTGCGACCTAGAGTTTGGCTGCAGACCTTCCGAAGAACATGTTGCAAGCGAAGATTATGTCGACCGCCTGAAGTTAAGAATGAACAACATTCATGAACTTGCCCGACAACACATCCAGATAGCCAGTGACAGAATGAAAGATCAATATGATTCTCGATGTAAGAGTGAAAGCTATGAAGTAGACGATCTTGTTTGGCTTTATAATCCACAACGTCGTCGAGGCTTGTCTCCCAAACTGCAAAGACAATGGGAAGGTCCATATGAAATTAAAAAGAAAATAAATGACGTAATATACCGAATTAAGAAGTTGCCGAAAGGTAAACCGAAAGTAGTTCACATAAATCGTCTTGCACCATATGCTGGCTCAAATGAAACAGAAGAAGCACGAACCCTTCAACATGAGATCAAAGATGACCGGCGACCAAGCTTTAATGAATTTATGTCAAATTACGCAGAGAGAAAGAGTGCTAGATTCGGCGTGACCACAGAAGTTCAGCAGGATCTTTTTAGTGTTCCGCATAACGTCTCTCTAGCCCACTGTGTTGCCCAAGATCTTGAGATGACTAAAGGAATCTCATCCGTATTTTATAAGAAATTCGGTCGTTTGGACGAGTTAAAAAACCAGCAGCCTAAAGTTGGAAGAGTACTGAGATTAGAAGATGGTTCCCGATCTTTCCTGTATATGGTGACCAGGAAGTCTTATACAGACAGGGCAAGCTACGAGGATATATGGCGTGCTCTAACTAATTTGAAGAAAATTGTGTGCAATTACGACATCAAGAATTTGGCCTTACCCAAGATAGGCCATGCACTAGATAATCTGGACTGGAAGATTGTCAGAAGCATGCTTGAAGTGATCTTCCGAGACACCGGCGTACGAATTACTGTGTGTTGCATTAACCCGATGGGATCGTATCCTTCAAAGTCAGTAGACTGTTATTTCTTTCTAAAGGGTTCATGCAGAGCTGGAGAGTCCTGTAGATTCCGCCATGCTGTGCCTACCGGAGTTGCTGATCGGGACGATCAGATTTAAGAGGGGAGCAGTGTTACGAACATACTTTTGGCATGGCCCAGGTAACGGTTGCATTGCATCTCTAATACTCTCGAAAGTTCGCGGCGTATCGAGTGCGAGAGAGAATAACCGGTCACGTAGGTGAATTAGAGGTGGGACAACGCCAGAATATTCTCGATACAGTAACTATAGTATATATAGGTAACAATGTTAGAAGTAGAGTTAGTTATTAAGAGAGTACCGAACTGTAAAGTTATAAATAAATATATGTATATAAATTCGAACCGCTCGTTTTATTTAATCACGCTACAATATTTTGATAACAAGATTTTAATTACGGTTAGTATACCTTTGGTTAGTAATACTCCTTATTCTCTTTTTAAACTAATATCTCTTCCTATAATTCATCCAACATTAAAGAGACTTACCTTTATTCTTCCATCTGTCAAATATCTTGTTCTTTCAGAAAATAGAAACATTTATGTTACTATTGATACATTAGAAGACTGTTATTCATTAGATGAAGAAAAACTTATTTGCAAAAATCCTGATACTTTCCGATTTACACACACTAATCCAATTTGTGAAACTGAATTGTTAACTTCAATAACAAACATACCATCTAGTTGCGATACTCGTATAATTCAAACAGAATATGAAATTTGGCATAAATTAAACAAACCAAATTCTTGGATATATGTTTTACCCAAACCAACAGATTTAACTTTAAGCTGTCAGACTAGTACGCCAATATCTATTGTTCTTTCAAACACAGGTATTTTTTCTACTTCGAATAATTGCAAAACTTACACCGGATCAACTATTTTGATATCTGTCTCAAATCCAAAAGAAAGTAATTTTCAGTCTATCATTCCAGATTTATCCCTTCCAGAAGTCTGTTGTGATGATATTAAGATAAATAATGAATCCAAATTACACCTTGTTCCCTTACAATTAAATAATCTCGATCGAGATGCATTAAATTTAGCAAGCCATAAACTAGATAATTTAGAGAAAATGACCTCAGAAACAAATATTAATTTTTCAGACACAATAAAAAATAGTTCTTATTTCACTTATGCAATCTTATTTTTGATAAAATGTATGTTACTTTATATTTTATACAGGATAATTAAATATTTTTACCGACGATTTCGTAGAAATCCGTCACATAGTTGTCAACAAATTACAAATTGTTTAACACTAAATATATGTCAAAGTAAACGAAAACATGTACATGAGACAGATTTAAGTATAGATTGTAAACATAATAAAGACAATAATTATAGTGAATCCAAAAAGTGTGAAGAGACTAGTTTCACAGAGACTACACCGATAAGACGAAGTGAAAGACTATCGAGACTAAAAGAAACTATTTAAATGTGTTAAAATAAAATAATAATGTATACAAATGTTTTATACCATTTAAATGAAAATTCATTTTACAATTATTTTCATTCTTACAAAAGGAGGTGTAATGTACCTACCTACTCACATGTAAGATAATTAAAGTATCTATGTATTTCTATATAGTTTTTAGTCACCTGGTATATGTTATTTACAATTATGAAAAGTTCTCATGTATAATCACTAATAATTATTTGCTGTTAGAAATCAGAATCAATACTCTTCATAAATATTTTCCTATTTAGAATAAATAAGTTTCGCTAGTTTATTCACCTAATACTTCGTATCTATGGAATAATAATAATTTATTTCTCTTATTTCTTTGTTCGATAAGCTATCCGTATTTGCTATTTTAATATTAATATTTGAGTCCAATCTCTTGTACTCAAATCCATCCAGAAACATCGTTAAATAATTGTAGATAACAGAACTTATATATTCATAGTTTTAAGAAATAACAAGCAGAGTGTAATTTTCATCCTCTAATATAATAAATTTATACATGTCAATATATTCTGTTTAATTCCAAAACAAAGAGTTAGTCCGGAGAAGAAATAAACGCATAGTATTCCATAACAACAGTATTATAAAAACTGTGCTATCATAATTTTCAAAGATCTTAGCGCTAATCTTGACGCTACAGATCTTGGTTCAGGCATCTAAAAGACAAATAGTTATGATATTCTCCATCCTTTGGAAATAGAAGAATTGATTAAACATTTTTGCGTATTTTTTATCATAATAATGACGACAAAGATGTTTTTAGAGCGATCTAAATAGAAATTCTTCTTATTAATGTTGGGAAACAACTATTAAGATACACATTTTATACCATACCTAGCGATCTAATTTGCATACATCCTTTATCCTTTTCAGGCACACCTTGTATGCATTCGAGGCAAAAATAGACTATAAACCTGGCAACGCCGGTATCTGCGTATAAGTGGGAGTCTGTTGTTAATGACCTTCAACTCTGATGCACATTCATTGGCCGCCACCGTCTCTGTCGCCGCGAAGAGTCTTGAACTGCATCGATTAGAGATGAGCTTCATTTCTTACCTGTGATTTTATGAACAGAAATTACAAATTAGAATTTTTATTTCCATGTTTAAATAAAAGCCTGGCATAAATTGCAATTCTGTGAACATGTGCCGCCACACATTAATCTTAATCTTGTTAACTATATCGTTACGATAAAGTGTTTTCTTATTTTCTCATCTCATTTGGATAAAAACACTTTGGATAATTACGTGCAACCCTTAGAATTAGGATAGCGGGTACATATTATGCGTATGTTTTATTGAACTTGTTATAAAGGAGAAATCATTCTTTACATGCACTGTTCGTGTAAAAGAAAGATAATTATTACTAGAGCAAAACTAATTAATGACGAGCGATAAAAAAAAAGATAGGAAAGAAAAAATTGGGTGGAGGAATCAGCATCTTAACCCAAAACCTGAAGAGGCAAAAGAATATGAGAAGGAAAAGTTTTTTCTTGCAAACTATATCGCTACCAAACAGTTTTATATTTTATGCATCATTAATCGTATCATTTTAGTATATTTTCGGAACCCGAATCTTCTTGTCTTTCTTCTCTGGGCGCTACAATCCTTTGGGTTTTTTTCCTAAATTCCTGATTTTCATGCGCTTAAGTTCTTCCTCGGTCTCATCCTTCATTTTTTACCGAACCTTCGCCTAGTTCTTATTTGTCAGGACTTAACGATATGTGCGCTTTAAATATATTTTTAATGGTTTAAGCTCAAAGGTTCTTATTTGGTTTTTCTTAGTTCTTGAGAGTGCTTGGTTTTGGGTCTGCTGAACTAATGACTGTTTTATAGATTCAATGACTTCTGCATTATTTTGCTAAAGTTCATTTCTATTCTCTACTACACTGCTATTCATACGTGCAATTCTCTACTTTTAGGTTTTCACACCGATCTGACTTTGTATTCTTCTTATATTTTGTCTTCCCTTCGTTAGTATTTAGTCCAAGTTTATAATTTTATAGTTTTCTCGAGTAGATCGATGATATCGTTACTACTACTACTACATGTCAGTTTATAACATTCTCCGCGGTTTTCCCACTTTCTATCGCCACTTCATCTGGTCGTTCCTTAGGTTCTCTTCCATGTTTCTTTTCCTTACCTCTGTCTGTTCCTTCTCTCCAACTTGCTCTCAGTCTACCTGGTTTTCTCTGACCTTCTAGTTGCCATTTTAATATTTTCTTTGATATTAATTGCTCATCCATTCTTTGTATATGTCCGGACCAGATAAGCTATGTTGTTGATAAATCATCTGTTGATAAGTCATCGTTCGTTTGATTCATTTTATTCCTCTAATGCTTTCGTTGCGAATCCTTTCTCTTCTACATATTCCTGCTACTTTTTTCCAAAAATCAATTTCCGTTATTCTTAGTGTTCTTTCTTTCAGACGCCGTATCTCACAGTTGTATAAAGTGATATATCCTCTTTTATTTCTTTCGCTGATGGATTGATCCGATATAAAAATACTGTTTAACATTGTAATGTCTTTACTCTAACATCTTTACTCTATCTACCGCTGCTCTGAAGAGTTCTATCGAACTGCATCTAAACCACTTCCTTAAATTTTTCAACCATCACACTCACCTTCCTCGTACACTCTTTTCTCCTCTTATCTTTCCCTGTATTATCAATCTTAGCATTCATATCGCTGTTCCCTCATTACTTGTCCCAAAAATTGTAAATTTATTGTAACTATTTTTTGTACTTATTATATTGTATTCTTTACCCATTTTTCACAATACTTCCATATCCATTTTCTTCTATATCCATGCTAGAGCAAAACTTACTAAACAAGTATTAGATACAAGGAGCCTAATTTCAGCAAATGTGGAAGGTGATCATTTCTTAGTACTAGACAAGCTCCGTTTTGTAAATACGGATATAAAAAATAATAAACAGAAATATGAAGTTTAAATCAAAGACGGCTTGCTTTACCAAGGACGTTAAATAAAAATATCACAAGAAGAAAACAGATTTTTTGATCCACAAACCAATGAAAACTGGAAAGTTGTACGAGAAATATAAAAAATAAGAAAGTAAATGAACAAGTTAGTAAAGACCAGAAAAACAAAGACAGACTACTGGAAGGCATTCACATAATGATTAGAATTATATGGCTAACAAAAACAAATATGGTGGTTCATCAAACAACAACAAAAAAGGCGAAAAGATCTTGTTATCATGCATACCTAAGTTTTTTAATCAATTCTTTCTGTATCTGTGAAAACCTGTACAGAATTTGTCTATTTGTCAGTAGCTCTGAAAAACTGCACATATTTTGTCTAATAATTATAATATTAATTATTATATATTAATTAATCAAAGGATAAGTTTAGCAGATGAACAACAGGGTTTTCGTAGTGGAACAGATGCAATATTCGTTATAAAGTAAGTTACTGAGAAATCACTAGAGTATAATAGACCAGCATTTCTGTGTCTGATTGACCTAACGAAAGCGTTTGACAGAGTAAGACTCAAAGATGTAATACATCTTCTGTATAATAGAGAAGTTCCCCTAAATAAAAACTTACGAAAACATCTACCAATACAACAAAATGGAAGTAAGAATGGTTGGATAACTTACAGAATCTGTAGAAATAGGCAGCAAAATAAGAGACAAGGGGATTCATTGAGCCCCATGCTCTTCAATTTGATCATCGATGAAATCATTAAAAGCGTTAACAAAGAACGAGAATACAGAATGGGAAACAAAGAAATAAAAATACTCTGTTACGCAGATGACGCAATATTGATAGCCCAAGGTGAAGATAGTCTGCAAAGACGGGTCCACAGATTTAACATAAGAGTAAAAGACAATCTCATCTCAGAAAACCAAAACAATAGTAGTCAGCAAAGGACCAACCAGATGTAAAATAGAAATTGATTACATCAGTATTGAACAAGAAATGAAAATAAAATACCTGGAAATTACACTGTCTAGCTATGGAGACCTGGACAAAGAAGTGAGAGATCAAGTACAAAAAGCAAATAGACTGACAGGATGCCTGAATAACACTATACAGCGAAACAGACACATTAACACTGAGATGAAGTTAAGAATTTATAAAGCCAGTGTAAGACCAATAATTAGATATGCCTTAGAAACAAGACCCGACTACTGGAAGGCTACTGGAAACGGCAGAGATGAGGGTACTGAGAAGAATTACAGAAAATACGCTGAAAGATCGAAAGAGAAGTGAAGACATTAGAAGAAAATGTAACGTACAGTGTATAAATGAATGGACGCAAAATAGAAAAAAAGAATGGAATAACCACTTAAGTAGAATTGAGGAGACCCGTGTCGTCAAAATAGCAAGAGATGTCACCAATCGGCAGAAGAAGTATCGGACGACCGCGCAAAATGTGGAGTGACAACCTTCCATAGAGGTACTAATCCGCCAATGAACAAGCAGATTTGCTTATAAGGAGGAAGAAGAAGAAGAAAAAGAATAATTAATATGTAATTTGCCTACTGGGTAGTCAAAACAAATTCAAGATGTTCTTCTGAATAACCATGCACTCTGAAGTGCAATATTACAACCTGCCATTTACTTTACATCTGAATGGAAATAACTTTAGATAAATTTTGCTTTTTTACTGTGTTGTATATGTATATTCGTACTAAATTGTCTCCAAAAAAATTTAAAAATATACTTGCATAACCAAACTTTATATTGATAATTTAAACTTTAAAAGTATACTGTTACAATTTCATGTCATTCGGAATAGTACAGTATATCCCAAAATAAACAGTACTGAACTTTTTTTATTGTTTTAAAAAATACATAATATTATTGACACTTTATAACATGTTCTAAATAAGCTCCTCCTCTCTTAAGATAGACTTCATACCGATATTCCAGATTTCTCGTAATGTTATGGAATAAAGGTTGTCTCAAGTCCGCGAAGTAGGCTCTAACGGCATCCTTTAACTCATTTGTGGTTTGCGGTGCCCGTTTAAAAACGGCAGATTTAGCCATGTCCCAAATGTATGCGTCTGGAGATGTTAAGTCTATAGAATGTGCAGGATAGGGGAAGTCAGTAAATCGTGAAATAAATTTGTTTGGAAAATGTCCCTGAAGAAATTGAAGAACTGCGACAGCAGTATGGCAAGTTGCTCCATCCTGCTGGAAAAATTGGTCTCGAAATGCCAAATTACGTGCACGACAAAATTGACGTAGATCAGGGATAAAGCGTATTAAAATTTGTATGTACCTCTGTTGATTAAGTGTGACTTGCCTACTATTTTCTTCGATAAAGTATGAACCAATGATTCCGTGTCTTGAAACTGCACACCAGACATTCACTTTTGCGCTATGTAAAGGAACTTCTTGAACTTCATCTGGTCTGGCAAAGCCCAGAAATGGATTTGTGCAACGATTTACATGGCCTGACAAATGAAAATGTGCTTCGTCTGATAACCAAACATTTTTCAAAAATTCAGGATTTTCATACTGTAATGCAAGAATTCTGGCACAATATTCCACTCTACTGTGATAATCCCTGGGAGGATGTAATTGTTGATCTACCTGAATCACATACGAAAATGCACCCAGCTCCTTCAGGATTCTTTGCAAGGAAATTCGTTTTAAGCCAAGATGAAACGCTGTTCTTTTCTGACTGGCTTTCGGATTTTCCAAGATTCGCTCAAAAACACGTTCATGGTTATCGTTGTTGTTAACTATCCTGGGACGCCCTGAGTTTTCTTTTCGTTGGCACAATATATTACCCGTATTTCTAAACTTTTCGACAACCCTCAAAATTACAACATACCTTGGAGAATGTTTTTTATTAAACCGTTGTGTTAATTGATCACACACGTACTGCAAACTTGCACTATTACGTCGGCCGATTCCGTATGAGCGAAAATAATGCTCCACAAGAAACACTTTCTCCTTTGTACTTAACAATATTTTTAACAATTATTCCTTAATAATTAATTGTTTAAGGATTACTTGACAGGTCCATACTAGTTAATTTGAATATGAACGCTCGCACAAAGAGACATCTATGTTTCAGTTTTAGTACTGTTTATTTTGGACAATACTGTATTTACAATACTGGCTAAAAAGTTTTACCAAGACTCTTCCCTATCGATTACAGCAATTAAACCGATAATACTGAGCGCTCTGGAAGGCCAAATGAGGAAGTTATTCGCGAAAATATCGAAACAATGCTGAAAATTATTATGGAAAACCGTTAAGTGAAGTTGCAAGGAATAGCTGACATTCTAAAGTTAATAAAGCATAGCTTTTTCACTATTATACAGGAGCATTTGGGTATGACAAAGCTGTTTTCCAAATGGATGCTGCGTTTTCTAATACCACAGCAAAAAACAACGAATTGATGAGTCTCGGCGCAGTTTGGACAGGTTTAATTGGAATATGCTGGATATTTTTCATCGGTATGTCACAACAAATAAAACATGAATCCATCACTTCACTCCGGAATTAAATCGGCAGTCATCTGAATGGACAGCATCCGGAAAAAACTGTCCAAAGCGACCAAAGATGCAACAAACCACTGGGAATCATCATTGACTATTTCAAATATGGAAAAACAATCAAAAACAATCAACAGCCACTACTACATTGGTTTATTGGAGCGTTTGTAGGCCGAAACTGCAAAGAAAAGGTCTCATTTTTCGAAGAAAAAATGTTGTTTCGATAAAATATTGCAACTTGTTACAAGTTTGAAGAAGACGATGGCAAAAACGTACGATTGAATTGCTTCCCCACCCACCGTATAGTACAGATCTGGCTCCCAGCCACTATCTACTATCTTGCCACAAAATGCTTTGTGACAAGAGATATCGCTCTGATGAGAAAGTAATCGCCGAAATGATTATATCATCGCTAAAGGAGATTATGTTATTAAATTTTTTTTAAAAAAGGTTGATTTTATAGTTAGGCTCAGGACTTATTGACCGACGTATTATACCTAAATATTTAAATTCGATGGTCTGATTGATGGAGATGTTAGGTGTATAAATTTTATGTTGTATGTTGTGATTAATATTATCGATCAATTATTCTTGCTCTAAACGTTATGATGATATAGGCAACAAGAAAGTATGCGTAATATTAGATTTTTATTATTATTTTTTAAATACTTTTAGGTGAATTAAGTTTTAAGTTTCTTTGTATTATGGAATTACTCTAAATTTGTTTTCTGTTATTCCCTCTAGATCATCTATATATCTAGTAGATGGCAGTCCTGGGTTCCTTTTAGCACTTATTGTCCATTTTACAATCTTTTTATCACCATGTAGTCTTTTTTATTGTCAGACGAGCAGATCTTCATTTCAGTATTGGGACCTTTTCTATGATTTGTCTTTTTTCAGACATCTTTTCTTATCTTTCAATGTTAATCGAACCATAGACCTTTCCATTTTTCTTTGTGTTTTTAATTTATTTGTGAAGAATTTTGTTAGAGTTAAGGTGTTAGTCTCCGTAAGAACTGATAGTATGATACTTTAAATGTTTTTCTTGTTAGGCTAATTGTAATATCATTATCATTAAGTATAATTCTGAGCTTGCTATAAGCCGACGTTCCTAAATTTATCCTACTGAGAATTTATCTCGTTTCAGTTATCTCTACCTATCCTTTTTTTCAATATTATGGATTTAAGGCAGAAGTGATTTGCATTCATATTGGTATTATCCAAAGTGTTTCTGTTTATGTTTTTATTACTTTTGTAATATAAGGATCGCCCATCTCTAATTTTGAACTGCATCGACTCTGTCAAAAACCAGACGATTCTACAACTACGATCTACTCTATCCACTCCTTTGTTTACAAACACACTACGGTGATACATCGCAAGTGTAAAAGGTACAAACTACAAAATGTAACTTAACCATGATTCTTGAATATAATAGCGTTCAACAAATACCAATTTTCTTTTTGGATCGTAATATATATGAGGCATACTTAAAGGATAGCTGAACTTAGCTTTTAATATGGCTTTTGTACCTTTAATCGAAAATAAAATTACCTACGTAAATTATAGTCCTTTTAGACTGACATCGGCTATCCGCTAGGCTGGGTTAGAGACAGACTCCAAATGGAATTATTGTGAAAAGGAAAGATATCATATGTATTTATATTCTTTCTATTCTATTCGGGTATTTTAATATTCGTTCGTTATTGAACTTTGTATAGTCGCTATAATCCATAACTACGCATTTTTATTGCATTATGTGTAGTGACTCAATAAACTGTGTTTCGATTATATGGGAATTTTATACTCCAAACTTCAACTAGACTGATATTTCCGTAAAGTAATACTATGTAATAAATACCATATTTAATTTGATTATATAAAGTTTGGTGGTTTTGTACTATAAAATTTTTCAACGCAATTTTGATCTCCATTTTTTAACTCCTAAAATTAAAGTGATACATTGTTTAAATTTTGTTTGTAAAACAATTCTTTCATCTCAAAAAGAAAAAACTGGGTAATTTCTTTATGTAAATAACCATTTTTTGTTAAATTAGATGATTTTTTTCTGGTTTATATTTTCTTGAATTTTTTTTTCAAGAGAGAATCATAGGCAGATATTTCCCTGGAAAATTCAGACATCAAATCGTTTTCTATTTATATTAACTCTGTTCTTGTGAAAAAGATTAAATTTATTATTAAGTGTGACACCTATTAAAAACTAAACATAAAACATTGAAGGAAATTTGTAAAAAAATTAGTTATTGTTGTTATCGTTTAACAGCGATATTTAATAAGTATTTTTTAAATTCGTTTGAAAGGGTTTATTCTGTCGCAGAAAGCGTTGAAATTATTTCCAAATTTTTTAAAAAGGGAAAGTGTCCAAGGAGAACACGAAATTATTTAACTAATTTCATCATTTATACGTATTAAAACTGGTTTCAAAAATGCATGAAACAGGATCAGTAGCTGATAAAAAAGAGAGTATGAGAAACGTGTTAGGACTGAAGCGGCAGTAGTAGAACTCAGGTTAATTTGGAACCTACTTCAAGAACTAAAAAATAGCTGAAGAATTTCGTTTTTCGCGCATTACTGTCCACATAGTATTGAAGCATTACAAATTTCATGCCTACAATACTTGGTATAGAAAATCAAGGAAAATGGTCCAGATAGCCGACTACAGATTTGTGAGATTGAGACTGATAAATGAAATAGTAATCCAAACGTTATATTTAAGGTTTGTTTTAAGGATAAATTTTTTTTTTTTTCAAAACGGTACTATTAATCGACACAATTGCCGTTATTGGGCTGATGAAAATCCTACAGTTTTCCACGAAACACATACCGAACTGCCATTGAAATTAAACGTATGGACAGGAATTTATGAAGATCGTATTGTTGGCCCATTCTTTTTACAACAAAATTTGAAAGGAGAAGCATATCTAGCATTATTAGTGAACACAGTTAATTTAATTTTGACAATATATAATCGAAAATGATAACATGCACTCACAAGATGATTTGTTTTTCCAACAAGATACCTGACTTCTTCCTATACGATTATTTAAAAAGGAAGATTTTTAATACCCTTCCTGCTTTATTGAAAAAACTAAGACGACGAATAGTCCATAAATATTATTTAGTAACCCCTGAAATGCTTCAAAATGTTTATCGTAATTTCGAACAACGACTTTATAATTGTATGGACGTTAGTGGATGATATCATTCTAAACATTTAATTAAATAATTCTAGCTGTTATTTAAAATTTAGTTAATTTTATTTACATTACATTTAATAAAGTTTCTGATTAATGTTGCAACTGAAATATGGAATTAAATACCTAATACAAAATCATAATATATATATATATATATATATATATATATATATATATATATATATATATATATATATATATATATGTTAAAACAGTCTTCTGGGTTAAACCGCGTCGATTATCATTGCGCCGAGCTTTCGACATCCTCTTCGATGTCTTCTTCAGGGCTTCAGGGGTCTCAGTCTCCCGAACCCCCAGACACTACTACACTGATCTCTAATCGATGCATTACTGGTACTGGGAATAGAGGACGGGTGGCTTGGGTGGAGGTTGGCGTGGGGGCCGGCGCGGCGGAGGCATTGGCGCGGGGGTTAACGTACATTTCTGACAGTAGAATTTTGATTGACGGATCGAGCGGGCTGTAGTCCCAGTAATAGTCTTACAAAATATTAAAACTAAGAAAACGTTTACAATAAAATATACAAAAGATCCCAAAAGAAAAATATCTAAATACAAAATAACTAAATTAGTCTTCCTCCATTGAAGGATACAAACACATATTACACTGAATTTTTTCTCACTATGATTTCTGCAAACAAATTGTTGGCATGGGTCGCAGGAAACGGTTGTTTTATTGTTTTTATGCGCACTGCATATATGGCACCGTCCACTTCGACTTTGGTTTACCGTGCTGGTGGGTTCTTTGGCAATTTGAAAAGACAGCAGAAATTCTTTTACATCTTTTGGAAGTGTTAGTATCTTCGCTCGGTCTTCTAAATCATCCCTCATCAGGGAGAAACCTAATTCAAGTAAGAATTTTCTCAGTCTTTGGGGCGACATATTTGGCTTAGTGCAATTATAAATAACTTCGGAATTTATTCCAGCTAAATCTAGTATGCGAAAAAATATTTCTAATGGCCTTCTTCTGGCAATCCTGTGTGTCGTGTACTAAGCACATTTTTGGTCAACCTTATTGACGCCACTTTTTGATTTATTGTATTCTAAAATCATTACTGGTTTTCTTGTATCTATTTCGTCTGTGTCGATCATGATAGAGAGCAATACTACAGCTTTATTTCTTTTAGGACCATTCGAAACTAGGGACATATTATCTTGGAACAGGAATATTGAAAATCCAATAGCTCGTAGTTTATTCGGAAGAAATGGGGAAGGAATTTGTTTTTTGTTTTTCTTCAAGGTGCTAATAACTGTCAGGCCATTTTGCATGAGAGAATCAGCTAAAGGACAACTAGTATAATAATTATCCATAGTTATTTTTCTTTTGGAGTTTTTTATGAGAAACACTAAACGCTGTACTATATCGAATGGTTTATTTGAACATTTGTACGGTCCGTCTCTTTGTAATCCACTATATATTTCGAAATTCCAGGTATAGTAAGACCTGCTATCACAAAGTGCATAGAGTTTTATGCTGGTTTTTGTGGCATATATTATACAAAGTCACATCGTCCTCTAAAAGAGTGAAGCATTTCCTCTATATTGACGTATTTCCCCAAACAGTAATTACTCATACAATTATTTAGAAAGTCTGCGTGTATAGTTCTAATTGCAGCTAATTTATCATTTTGTTTACGATCTTTTCGTGTCCCAACATCAGCGAAACGAAGAGCACGAAGGAGAGAGGAATGTTTTTCCTTCGTGCGAAGGAGAAAAGAAAATTTTATGGTTTATTAAGCAAAGTTGTGAAGATTAATGTTTTTAATAAATTTTTGTTTGTCCTAACATTTAGTTGTTAGGGTTCGTATACGGGATATGTCATCTTCTCCTTTGTGTGCTTTGCTTGTTTTTAAGCGTGGGCTATCGTCATATTAATAAGCCGATGAAATGTTTCTTGATCAGCAGCTAGATGAAACAATTCGACCTGTCCTTTGTCTAATGTTATGCAGCCAAGAAGGTTGCTTTCTTCCGACTCAACGTTTTCCTTTGATTTTGACCTGAATGAGCAACCGGAGTAAGCGATATTTAGGTCCTCTCATTATATGGCCTAAGTATTGGACCTTTCTTATTTTGATGATGTTGATCAATTCTCGCTCTTTGTGCACGGTCTCTAGCACACGTTCGTTAGATATGTACACTGTCCATGGAATTCTGGCATGCGACGGTAATACCACAACTCGAACGCTTCTAATTTATTAAGATTTTTTATTTTTGTTGTCCAGGTTTCATATCCATAGAACAAAGCGGACCAGACGTAGCACTTCAATACTCTTAGACGTGTGGCCAATGACAGACTTCTACACAATTCTACACAATACAGAACGCCAGTTAATAAAGCTTTTTCGTGCTATTTCTATTCTGGTCAAAATTTCCTCATTACTTTCAACCCTGCAGTCAATCCAACTACCCAGATATCTAAACTGTTCCAGCCTTTCCAGGATATGTCATATGTCATATTTCCGAGATATGTCATGAAATAAGAAAAATAAAGAGAAAATAAATAAATTGAAACGTGGAAGCTTTTCGACGTATTACACGATGAATCAGAATGAATAATAAATGAGATGAATGATTAGTACAGTAAGAGATAGCACCTCAATGTTCTTTCATTGATCCTCAGCTAAAGGCATTAACGCATTAGAAAACCGAAATTTATTTTAAGTATTATTGATTTCAATTGATGTTTTTTATTTGACTGATGACGGTCAGTTCCACCAACGTGATTTAAGTAACAATTTGACCTTAAGAAATAATTTTTACGTAAGTCCGTTACCGAGTTTCGTTTCACCACCTAAAATTATTTACTTAAGTACAAATATTTTTGCTCAAGATCATGTCACTTACTATGACGACTTAAGCAAAAATTTCAACTTGGAGCATGTATTTAAATTCAAAATTCATCTTCTGTCATAAGTGAGGTTAAATTTCTACCGTAATCTAAGTACAAGTCTCTTATAATCTCTTAATATAAGGTAGTACATAGCATATAATGGTTTGTATTGTATATAGAGTATACGTAGGAGATGTTTTTGTGTTGATAAGATTTTCATTTTTATATTTTTTATTGTTTTAAATTCCACCGTGTATTTAATATTTTCCACCGTTTTATTTAAGTGTACGTATAGTCTATCGTGTACAGGTATATAGAATATAGTGTTACTCCAGTATTCAGAGACGAAAATGCCACTAAACTTCTAAAAAATATGCAAAAAAGTTTACCACTTTTACCCTCGGGCTTCCCCCTAAAACTCCTGTCGCAGGGGGGTAAAATCGATTTACTAAGAATCTATACACCGTAGAAAAAATGTTTCAAATAAAAAATATAGCTAAGATAATTTTAAACAAAAATTTTAATTGACATTTTTTGTGTATAATAAATCGTTATCTTAGAAACAATGCCTAAAGCGACCGTCGATTTTACATGTCAGTTAGAAATAAATATTCAATAAAATGTGTATCAGGTCGACGGTAAAATTTGATATTTTTTGATGCAAGTGACCTATCGACAAAAATCAAAAAGCGCTCAAAAAGGTAAAGAGTTCAGCCTTCGTATGCAGTTTTTGTATTATGTGGCAAATAACAGGTGTTAAATAAATAAACGTGGCGCGATTTTTGTCATTTTTTATGATTCTTACGAGATCAATATAATCTATTCCTTTCATTGACTGACCACTATGAAGTTTTGATTACTAGAGCCTAACCTTTAAAACCTTTAGCATGAAATTTTATTTTTGAGTTTTGGCAACAAATATGAAGCATTTGAAATATGCTTAAAAATCGCTGGATAACAACTCCCCCAAAATAAACGACATAAAGCGTTTAATTTTTTTTTAATTACACTAGTACGTTTTTTAAAAGAACAAAACTTCTGCAAGAAACTACACCTAAAACATTATTTTGTTTGGTAAGTTTGTAATGTAAAACATTAAATTCTTCGTTTTTTATTCATATTTCAAATGCCTCATATTTGTTACCACCACTTAAAATTGAAATTTTATGTCATAGAATTCAAATATTGATCTCTAAAAAAGGAAAGTTTACTACAAATTGTCAACAAAAGAAATCAATTTTATTATGCCATGTTAATTTATTGACATTGACGAGAAAGATATGCGTTATCCAGAATCTCTATTGGAATCAAAAAGTACGAGTGAGACTGAACAAATCAACCAACACATAAGAATTTGAAATTTTAAGAGGGGTGCGACAGGGGTGTATTTTGTCTCCTATGCCCTTTTATCTCTATGTGGAGAACATTTTTGCAGAGCACTGGAAGGTTCTGAGTGTGGAATAAAGGTAAACAGGTTCCCGATTAATAACATTCGTTACGCCGACGACACCGGCGATAATAACAGACAACGAACATGATATGCAGTTGATATTAAATAAAATAAACACCGTAGGAAAAATATATGGCTTGAAGATAAATGCTGGAAAAACTAAATGTATGGCAATAAGAAAAAACGCACTTTTAAGAATACAACTGCAAGTAGATAATGTTCCAATCGATCAAGTGAAAACATGTAAATACTTGGGAATGATGATGAATGACCAATGAGATCCTCAACAAGAAATAAAATGCCGTACCGACAAGCAAGACAAGCTTGTATCAAATTTAAACCGCTACTATGTAACCGCAATCTTTCCTTCAACCTCCGCTACAGCATGGTTAAATGCTATGTATGGTCCATATTGTTATACGGCATGGAAACATGGACATTAAGAGTACCTTCCATTAATAAGTTGGAGGTCTTCGAAATGTGGACGTTGCGAAGAATGTTCCGCATACCATGGACAGATAGGGTGAGAAACATACGAAATCCCTCAACTAATCATCCAGGGAAAGATTGAAGGCAAGAGAGGAGTAGGTTGCAAACAAATGTCGTGGCTACGGAACATAAAGAACTGGACAGGCATAAATAACACTGGCAATCTTTTGCATGCAGCAAGAGACAGACGTCTGGCCTTAAGATAAGTCGTTAACGCATATAGGTGCACGAAACTATAAGAAGAAGAAGAAGTTAATTTATTTAACATCTTTATAAAAACTGAGTTTATTCTCGGCAAAATACAAAAACTGCATAAGAAAGCTGCTTTTTGTACCTTTAAAATGCATCTTGATTTTTGTTGATAGGACATTTAGATCAAAAGATATCGAATTTTTATCGTCGAGCTGATACAAATTTTATTGAACATTGATTTCGCGTTCGTAACTGTCGTAATCGACTGTCGCTTCAAGCGTTGTTTTTAAGAGAACTTTTCATTCTACACAAAAAATGCTAATCAACATTCTTGTTTAAAATTATCTCAGCTACATTTTTTATTTGAAATATTTTTTTGTACGGTGTACAAATTCTTGGTAGTAAACTTTTTTGCATCTTTTTTGGGGTCCCAAAATTAATATTCTCTGCAAAATTCAGCTTGTTCGTATGACTTTTAAGGGTCAACTCTCTAACGACTGGACTGTGTCATTTTTGATAAAATGGACCAGACAGAATAAATTCGCAAAATACACAACAACCATCACCAGTTACAATAAATATTGAAATCAAATAGATGACACAAATGATCATCTTTTTCTTCTTTTTTTATTGTTTCTTCGTTAATAACGAGTCAACAGGATAAGAATTTTTGATAATTTTGCAAAGTTGGTATATTTGATAATTTAAGTTTTTTCTTCATTAAATTAAGTAAAAACTTGTATGGTGGAACACAAATTTTAACTAATAATTTTTTTGTCTAAGCAAAACTTACCTAAGATTAGACTTTAGGTTGGTGGAACCGGACGTGAGTAGCTGGTGCGTTAACTTTTTGAAACAATTTACACTGTTCAGTACACTCATCTTATTTACCTAATTGTGTGCATATTAGATTACGACTAACGAAGATGTACGTATAAAATGAAACAGGCTTGTAAATAGCAAGTAACGACTAGTTTCAGTTCAATACTCGTGCTTTAACTAAAATTATTTGTAGCAAATAAACATAGAGAAATTGAGTTTCATGTTGATTACTATTCGCTAAGTTTAACCGAAACTAAAACCAAATCAAGCAGAATAATTTTCATTTGCAGTGGATTTGAATAAATGTAACCAAAATAACTTTAGCGCAATTAGATTGGCTTTTCAGACGAATAGATTTCCATAGTTGGCAAGGTAAGTAACTAAGTACATTAGTACTTCTTTACTCGAATAAATAGAGATTTATTAATTAGATAATAAAAATAAAAATTGGTGTAAAAGCAGAAAACTATTTACGAAAATAGAAGAATAAGCCAGACATAGAAACAAATTTTGATATTGTTTTTCCTGGATAAACAAATGAAACACAATTGTAAGATCAGAATATGATTGTTCTGAAGCTATTTTCTTGTGGCATCTTAATGCAACTACAATTTTTATTGGGGATATGCCACAATTTTTATTGGGGATAAGCCACAATTTAATTTTAAAATAATTTTCTTTTTGTCGTTTCAATTTCCAGTTCGGAAACCGTTACCAAAATACAAAACTTGCCAAAGTTTTGAAATTTTCAAAAGCAAAGAAAACGATTTCCGAAGTAGAAATTAAAACTTTAAAAATAAACTTATTTTAACTTTAAATTGTGGCTAATTTCTAATAAAAATAGTAATCAGAATATAATTAAAAAACGATAGAGTTTTTAAACAGCTACAACTCTATTTAAATTAAAATAGTTGCTACCGAAAAATGCATTCAATTGATTTGTTTCCGCTACAGAAAGAAATCAATTCAAAATCAATCACTACACTCGATTACCGTTTTGTTCACACTTCTGTTCTCTTTATATGCTCACGTTGTAATAAAATAAAATTCTTAGATGAGACACAAACTAACCTTTTCACATTAACGTTCTTGATTTATAGTCCAGGCGAGATCTGTTTTAAATTGGACATTTTCCATAGGAGTCCATTTTTTTTGCTGGAATCACTTCATGATGTACTTTGTATAAATAATCACGATATGCGCCAGTTACCAACCTTGTGCTTAATTTTTCATTTAAGAAAATCTGAAAAAAACCGAATATTTTTTCTTTTTGTGCCCACATTTTCGCTTATAACTCGAGAAATATGGCTTGTACAAAAAACTTATACAAGTTAAAAGCACAAAAAAACAAGTCGAAGCCAAGGGAACACATTGTCCGATCAAAGTTCTTCTATCTATCTATACAAGGATTTTTACAGCTGTCGCCGCCTTCCTTCTTTCAGCCAACGTCTCCAGTCCTTTCTGTTCTGCCATTCTCAATCTCTAAGGTCCCGTCTTTCCATGGCCTCGTCCACTTCATCCCTCCTTGATCTTCGGGGTCTACCTCTTTTCCTCCTTCCTATTGGGCTCCAATGATCTTTGCTATCCACCTTGTATGATCTGTTCTTCTCACATGTCCATACCAAATTAAACGTTTTTCTTCGATGTAGCTGAGTATGTCTTGTTCTACTGCCATTCTTCGTTTTATCTTCTCATTTCTGATGCGATCCATTTTTGTCACACTGCAGCTTCTTCTCATGAACTCCATTTTAGTTGCTGTGATTTTGGACCTGTTTTGTTTATTTATTACCCAATTCTCTGCTCCATAGGTCATTATACTGCGTACCAAGGTGTTATAAATTCTCTTCTTTGTATTTCTGGTAATCTATCTATCCCACAGTACCCCGTTCATTTGTTTAATACATGTTCTTGTCTGTGCTAATCTGCTGATTATCTCTTGCTCGGTGGTTGCATTTTTTGAGATTATGAATCCTAAATATTTGAATTTGTCAGTGCCGTTAATTTCCCTATTATCGTCCATTTCCAAGTTTCTCACTGGTTCTTGATCTGTTGTTAAATATTCGGTCTTTTCTAGATTTATTTCCAGTCCATTTTTTGTGTATTCCTTTTCTAATTTTCGGAGCATATAGCACAGATCTTCTTCATCTTGAGTCGTTACCACTTGGTCATCTGCAAAGCTTAATGTGTACAACAAGTTGTCCCGGATTGGTATTCCTATCCCTTCACATTTCTTTTTCCACGGTTTTATTATTTGTTCGAGGAATATCTTAAACAATGTCGGAGATGTAGAGCATCCCTGCAATAAGCCTTTTGTGGTCTTAAATTCGTTGGAGTATTTATTGCCGGTTTTAACTCTTTAAGTTCTTCTACTCAACTTAATAGCAGTTTCCTTTAAATTCATATCTCTTACAGAAACGACATCTCGAACTCTCACCAAAGCTTTTGCCGTTAGGAACTCCATTACATTGTTCACATCTTCGAGCATCCTTAAACTTCCCTCTCAGCAGTGACCATTAAGTCTGCTCATCAGAATTTTCTCACTATTGCCGGATATTGGTACGTCACAAGTAGTTAGTAAGCTGATAACGTCTTTGTTTTCATGAAACGACAACTCTTCACCATTCATCTCCGGAATTCCGTTTTTGACATTCAATACAGCCCCAATTTTTCTTAGTAAATCCATCTCCAATATTAACTCGTCGGAGATGTCTGCCATTAATACTCATATCATTTGTAATACTTGTATCATTTTCTTGCAATTACGGCGAATGTGGCCTAAGTCACCACAATTCCAACATCTGGGCTCGCGTCTTTTCGGCATCGTGGTACGAACTACATTTCCTTCATGACATGCGGTACCTTAAATTTTGTATGATTTTTATTTTTAAGTACATGATTTTGTATTAAATCGTACCTTAAAAATATTAATAATAATATCTATTAATTATATTAATATGTAATTAATATTATTTGTATTAAATCTAAACTAATATAAAGCTTTAAATTATTTTGTATTAAATTCTAAATTAAAAATTTTAAAATTAATATAGTATTGTTAAATAAACGTATAATTTCAAGAACAAAATGTTAAATGTCAAATGATGGTAGTTCAAATTTCTTTCCTAAATGGCGTAGTTAGTTTACTGGACAAACGGTGTGACGTAACATCATAGTCTTTTATATAGACAGATCAACGGAGAAAAAGATATTTTAAAAATAAAAGTCAGTTTTTGTTACTAAATATCTGTTTTTAATTGTCTGCCTCAAAAAACACGTATATTATATAGGTTATATTATAGCAATCCTATAATATGATAACAAGGAACTGATACGTACAATTTTCTGGGCCTAGAAGATGGGAGTAAGTATACATTGTAACAGTTAATTTCACTTACAAATGTTATTATAACAAAATATATATATATATATATATATATATATATATATATATATATATATATATATACAACGTAAAAGTCTAGGGATATTTTTATAAATAGACGTATTTTGTTTATCTGTAATAAACTTAAAAAATTAATACAAAATTTGTAGTTTAAATTGTTGTTTAATATGTCAAAAACCACCATAAATTGTAAAAAAAACAGAAAATTGGAACAAAAAAAAATATATTGCAGATCACCCATGTTTCACATACCACCATAAAATATCAAAAATACGAAATATAAACTTAAAATAAAGTATGGTCACCACGTTGGTTTATCACAGCTCTACATCTACTATTCATGCTCAGAATCACATTGTTAGTGTCTGCTTTAGGTAGTTGTGTCCATTGTTCTCTAAGAAGCTCTTTTAATTGAAACTTATTGTAGATATTGCCCATATGTGGAGTAATTCTTCGTTGGAGCATACATACTCAATGGGATTCAAGTCGGGTGACTGTGCTGGCCACGGCAATACATCAATACCCTCGTTTTACAACCAGTTTGTTACAATATGCGTAACATGTGGTCGAGCGTTATCATGAAAAAGTAAAAATTTTCTCCAATAGCAGCAGCAAAAGGGCGCACAACAGGTTCAAGAATAGTGTCCAAATATTGCTGACTTGTGAGAAAGCCACGTGGGAAAATGAGATCTGTTCTTCCGTCAATTATGATTCCGTCCCATACCATTACTGTACCATCTCTGTACGCATACACTTCTTAAAGATGTCGTAATCGTTCTCCATTTCCGGGTCGTCTCCAAACTCTTGTCCGACGAGAATCTAGATGAAATCCATATCTAGACTCGTTACTAAATAAAACTGTGGCCCAGTCATTGTCAGTCCAATTCTAAAACTTTTGACACTAGGTTAATCTTGCAGAGCGATTGCCTCTAGATAGAGGTGGACATCTCAGTAGTCGCCGACTACGAAGATTGGCTTCATGGAGACGATTCCTCACAGTACTGATGCTAATTGTAATATTATGTGCAAGCTGTAATTCATTAACCAGCTCGGGTGCTGTGATTGTTGACTGCCTTCTGGCATTTAAAACTACACATCGGTCTTGAGCGACAGTTTTAGAGCGAACACGTCCTGGATGTTGCTCGGCTGGACTCCCAGTGTCTCTAAACCGACGTCATAAACGACTTACGACGCTTTGCGAGACACCCAGCTGGTCAGCAACTTGAGTTTATCGCATACCAGCTTGAAGGAGGCTCACGGCTCTATTCATCTCGTTCAACGTTAAATGTTGTCGTTGAATGGTAAAAAGACAATATCTTTAACTCACCTATTAAGCAAGAATGGTATAAAGTGACTAAAATTAAAAATAAACAAAACATAAAAATGTCGATTTTTTTGTCCCTTATAAAAAATATTCTAAAACACGTATTGCTATCAGTTTTACAATTTTTTTTTTTATAAGAATTGAGTGTCTGTATCAACAATTATAGTACAAGCAAATTTATATTATCATGAAATTTGTGTCATTGGTATTGTCAAATTATTAAAATATCCTTAGACTTTTGCGTTGTGTATATATATATATATATATATATATATATATATATATATATATATATATATATATATATTCTTGTTGTGTTCTGTACCATTAGCTTTGTGTAACAATAATAAGTTTTGGTTCCTTCATTCCATTAATAATCTTGCCAACCGGAGTGATTGTTATTGTTCAAAATTGATTGGAAGGGAATTTAACATTATTATTAATATAGCCTAAGGCTATTGTTCTAGTAAAGTTTAACATCACGAAATCCAATATCCATCGACCGAAACGTGATTAAAACAAGCATCAAAAATTATTTAGCAAGTTTTATTACGTAACTAATTTTTCACGACTTCTAATTGAATAAATAATGAGAGAATCTTGTAAATTCGAAGATCCGATTGGAAAGTCATTTTGCTTCTAATTATCAGGTTATTCGCTGAGTTTTATTTTTATTGCTTGAATCCACAATAAAGGATTAATTTTTCTTTTCATGGCATTTACCTAATAGGTTCAAAAGAAATTAAATTTGTGATAATTGGTTAAATAATACGTCGTAAAACAAGAAATAAGTTTTTTTAGAAAAGCCAAGTAAGAAAATATACAAGTAAATTACCTAGATAAAACAATAATAAAGACAGGATATAGTTTTTCACCAATAACAAAAATAAAAGAAGGGACACAAATAACAACAGTATTTATAACATCAAAAGGATTAAAGCAAGGATGTTGTCCCTCCCCTACTTTATTTAAAATATACCTCGAAAGTGCTTTAAAAAGATGGAAACAAAAATGCAGGACAATGCCGCTCACCAACACTATGATATATAAGCTCAACTTTGCAGACGATCGAGTAATAATGGCTCAAGATTATGACGATTTAAACTATATGACACGAAAATTAATTGAAGAGAATGATATATGGGGTCTAGAAGTAAATAAAAAGAAAACCGAATACCTGTGCATTGGAGGAGAACACAAAGATCTCATGTTAGATATAGATAACTCCACGATAAAGCACAGCTGGGACTACAAATATCTAGGTAAGTATCACTATTTCACAAGATGGAACATTAGACAAAGCCATAAGAGAGAGAAATACGTCAGGGAGAAAAGCCATCACAATGTTAAACAGCATTTTATGGGACCAATCCATCCGCAAAGAAAATAAAAAGAGGATATATCAGATATATCATGATTAGGATTATCTCTTGGTACCATCGAATTAGTGTAATTAAAATGTAAATATTGGCAAATTTTTTTGAAGCCTTTTGACCACTAACTTCTAACGTTTGACATTTTTACTAACGACATCAAAAAGAGCTTTCAACTTATTTAAATTAAAAATAACTGCTTTGATATCGAGACTTGTCATTGTGTTACCCTTTGTGTAGAATTAATCTGATAGCCAATGTTTGAAAACATATAAGGTACCAAAAATGTTTATAATTGTAATATTTGTAAATTACTGTTTATTAGACCTGTATGTCACTATACCAAGGCCTTTTTCATTTATTGCTTTTTCATCTTCCTAATACAACAGTAGCATGTTGCTATTTCATAGCATTAATTCATTTTTACAATTGACCTTGTTTCCCTTAATCCCAAAATGCTTATATTATATTTTTAATAGTTTTCTAAACAACTAAATCAGGACATTAAAATCGGATAGAAAGTTTAGAAAAAAAAATTTTTTTCATAACATCATCAGTATTTTATCTCTTAGTTATTTGTATTTTATTTAAAGATTCTTTCCAGTAACTGAACTAAGAACGATAAAACTATTGCTATTCTAAAATAACTCACATTTCCTTATTGTTTCCACACGTCACGTTACAATATTAAAAAGATCAATAATTCTTAACCTTGCCCTAAGAAAAATCTTATTAACTTTATCACCGAAAAGGACGGGCAATTCTCACAGGACATTGTAATGTCACGCCGTTTTCTATAAACATAACCATTGTTTTGAGATCTTCTCTGAGCAAAAGGGACCATATTAAGGTACTTACTCGCTACAAACGCTTGTCAATTAGTCGTAATCCCCGTAAAATAAGAAGCAATCCCTGTATCCCTTTTAACATTCTACCGGATTAAAAATATTTTTGTGGGCTTATGAGAAAATTAAATATTAGTTAGTAACATAAAAAGTAAATGACTTTTTCTTATTTGATAACTGTTCCTTAGTTAATATTTTTCTTAAAAATATACTCTGGCAGAATGTAACAATTTTTTATTATGTTAAATATTCTAAATTCATAATTCTTGTTGATGCTTCGATGCTTGGCTTTTAGCAGAAATCTAGCGGACAATGAACCAATGCCTAGTTATAAAATCTTTAAAGTTTGACCTATAAATAATTTTTTTAACAACTAAATGTGTGACATTTAGTATCCTGGAGGACAATTGAGTTTAGAGAATCAATGGTGTTACACCGTGGCTGCCTAAATTTTAGGCAATATATAAAAAGCAAGGAAATACAAATATGGTATTAAGCTCTACTCGTATATTATGCTTACCGAAGTAAACGGAGTTATTTTAAAGTTTTTGCTTTACACTGGACTGATCAATGATTTTGGGAGACAAGGAGATAGTGAAACAGTAGTGTTAAAGTTATTACAGGAAAAACTAAATCTTGGAGATACTGTTTACATGGACAAGTTCTACAAGAATCTTCTGGATGCTAAGACCCATAGTACCTGGCACTCTAAGATTTAATAGAAGACATAATCCAAAAGATATTAGACAAAAAATACTAGCCAAAGGCGAAATAATTACAAAATACAGAGATGGTGTGCTAATCGGAAAGTTGAAGGATACAAGGGACGTCCTTTACATATCGACCGAAACTGGAAAAAATATACAAGAGGCTGTTAAAAAAAAAAGAAATCCACAAAATGAAATCAGAGCCGATAGTCAAATATAATCGCTATATGCCTGGACTGGATCATTAAGATCAACTTATTGCTTTATGATCCATGTCAGAGAAAAATAATAAGATTGCCTACTAAAATTTATATACTCATTCTTCAACTACTGTTGATAAATTCACACATCTTATACAAGCAATATTCCGGAAAACGAATCAGGTTATATGACTTTCGTATGTGAGTTAGAGATATGCTGACTTCAAAACTAACTGAAGAACCGTCAATTGTGTGCTAACATATTGTGCCAAATGTCAAAAAGGGTGTAAAAAAGAAAGAGTTATGCGAAAACGGTGTGCGAGATGTGCTGAGAAGGGATCACGTGTATGAACGTAAACTTTGTCCTAATGCTCCCAACTTTTGTTTGGATTATTGCCTAATAGTTCGTAACTAGCAATTTAAATTTATATTGTAAGAATATTTGTTTTGTGTTGAGACAAGTTTCTTTTAATTTTAAGTTTTTTCCGTTCTTTGTGAAGGTCATTGTAAGCTTAGTTTTCTAAGATTTTTGACTCCTGTCGGCGTCAGGTGGCACACAGGAGTTATCACAGTAGTCAGGTGCTAGTGACGCCTTTAGGCATTCAATCTTTTTTCTCCTACCTCAAGCCTTAATTTTATTCTTAAACTAACCTTTTAAATAATTCAGAAAAAAGTAATATACAATCGTCAAATTTCGTATTGGCTCCATACTAATGTTACTGAATATATATATGGCACCAATAGTGAGTAACTAATAAATAGGTGACAACGAATGTGTTAATGGATCATAGTCATTAAATCTTCTACAAATTATTAAAAATTTGAAAAAAAAAATTATTTACTTGCTAGAATTTCCAATCGGTAAAAATTTACACTTATTTGAAAAAAAAGTTGTTTAATTTTTCTTCAGTAAGGTTAAATATTCAAAACACCTTACTAGTTTATATTGAACATCTAAACATTGTTCTAGACCCAGATTAGAAGGTATGCCAATATTAGTTTGAAACAATTTTAGCACCATAGACTTTCTTAGTAAAGTATTTCTGGTGGTGACTTTTGTCTTGTATATGTCAATAGTAATTATATGATAAATACCTGTCCAAAGTAACCAAGTAAAGTTTTGTCTGTGTGTCGCAGGACCTTTCCCTCTCATGTTAACTGTTAACATGTTAACTGTACTTCGGGGTGGATATTGTTGATGTGTTGCAGGCATGTGTTTAGTTTTTTTTCTTTGTCCACATAACAAAGGTATAAGCAACATACCTATGTCATAGTTTTGATTTATGTTCTTCTGTTTCTGTTATATAAAAAGTTTGCTCTTATCGGTAACAATAGTGAACCCATCTGTGTTTCTTCAACTTGTTTGTTTATATTACATTACTCCATGTTTCTTTACGACTTAAACAATTAATGAATGTCCTGAAATCAAAGAAGATTGACTACAACGACCTCAGGATCATATCAAATTAATACTAAAAACAGCGAGCAAAAGTACGTGTTACCGAACAGCTGTCAGAAGAAATTGAAATTAGATGTGGAGTGAGACAGTGATGCATATTGTCGAAAATTCTTGTTAATGCTTACTCTGAAGAGATTCTGAAAAACGCTCTTGAGGGTGAAACAGCTGGAATAAAGGTAAATGAAGTTTCCATTAACAACATTAGATATCGGGACGACACTGTGATCTTAGCCGAAAATATTGAAGATCTTCAGAGACTAGTTACCAGAATAGCGGAGTATGAAAAAGAGTATGGTCTAACAATAAATTTCAAGAAGCCGAAATTTATGAGAATATCGAAAACTCAAAGAAATAACGAGAATCTTCTAATAAACGGAACCAACGTCGAACAAGTGGACAAATATGCATATCTGGGAACACTGATATCAGGAGATCAAAATCATAATAGAAAAGGCTAGAGCAAATTTCAACAAAATGAGAAGAGTGCTATGTACAAAGGATTTAAAATTGGAACTAAGAGTTATGTTGGCGAGGTGCTATGTTTTTTCGACTTTTATTTTATGGAATGGAATCTTGGACATTAAATGCGACATCAGTGAAAAAACTGGAATCATTCGAGCTGCGGGTGTATAGAATAATTCTGAAAATATCGTGGACAGAACACGTCACAAACAAAGAGGTTCTGAGAAGGATGAGTAAGGAAATAGAAATATTAAATATAATTAAAACAAGAAAATTGGAATATCTCGGACATATTAGACGTGGAGAGAAATACACCTTGCTCCCACTAATTATGCAGGGAAAGGTCCAAGGAAGGAGAAGCATAGGGAGGCGTAGAATGTTATGGCTGCGCAACCTGAGAGAATGATACGAATGTACATCAAATGAACTTTTCAGAGCAGCCGTCAAGTCCGAATAGCTATGATGATTGCCGACCTCGGCGGAGATGACACTTGAAGAAGATGTTTCTCTAGAAATTAATATGGATTCATCGATAATTCTTTGCCTTAGCTCTGCAACACTTGGTGGTTTAGTTTTTTAAATTCTAATTTTCAAGTCATCATCATCACGATCAGCACATATAGGTCCACTTTTGAACAAAGGCCTCGTCGAAAAATCTCCATTCAGATCTATCTTGCGCAGTTAAAATCCATTTGGTACATATCCTCTTTATGTTGTCAGTCCGTAGCGTAAGTGGTTTTCCCGGGTTTCGTCTATCCGCTCTCGGTCTCCACCTCAAGATTTTTTTGGCTTATCTACTATCTTTCACTCTAGCGATCTATCCTGCCCACTTCCATTTCATTTTGGCTATGTGTTCTGTAATTTTCTCTACATCACTTCTTCTTCGAGTGGAATATGGATACTTTTTAAGTATCCCCAATAAAAAATATTTCGGATTCAAATCGGGTGAACGAGGATGCCATCCAATACTACCTAGTATTGCCTAGTCTACCAATCCATTGTCCGAAAATGTCTAATCTAAATAACACCGAACATTTACACCAAAATGAGCTGGATCTTCGTCTTGATGAAACCATATCTCATTAAAATTGGCTCCAAACTTATTTTTAAAGATAGGTACAATTTCATTTCTAAGTACCATTTTATTATTATCGTTTGTTAAATTTTCTTCTATAAAAACGACCCAATAAACTGAATACGCACTATACCCGACCATACATTTAGATTTTGTGGTCTTTGAGAATGGTTTTCACATATCCAGTATGGATTTACTTCAGTCCAATACTTTAAATTCTAGCGATTTGCATTCCCACAGAGTGTAAATCTTGTTTCGTCGGAAAAATATATCTTGTTAACAAAGTTATCGTAAGTTACCATTTTATTCATCAATACCTCACTTAACCCCTTACCGCATAGTGGGTCATATATGGCACAATACTTAGTTTTATACATAACCCTTAAAGATGGAATCTTATTTTAAAGTATTTATGCATCAAAATGTCCATATAGAGCACATATTTCGTAAAACCGGTAATAAAGCGCCATCTCAATGCAGCAAAGTGAATTTTTATGAAAATTTGCAAATGGCCGCAGTCTGACTGCTGTTCATAACAATTGTGCAATTTGATATTCAAATATCGAAGTTTCTACTGAATATTTTTGTACAAAAAAAAAATAGCTACATCAAGGATAGACCTTCAAAAAAGAATGTCTGTAAGTATTTTTACGTATTTCTTTATATTTTGGTACTTTTTGATCAAAAATATGCTTGTGCCATATATGCCACAATATGCACTGTCGTGCTAAACTCTCTTTCATATATGGCACAATATGCGTTCTGAACTAGCTATTTTTTTTTATTTTAGATAATGGATCGAAAAAAATTTTATGGTGAAACTCTTCTGGTAGTATACACTACACTAGTATTCACTACATGCCAAATGGTAGTGAAAACGAAAAGCTATCAGATGCTGATATTTCCCCTATTATATTAGCCCCAAGATCAGACTATGAAGATGATATTATAATAAATAATAATGAATCAGATATTACTCGTATTATCCCAGAAACGGATTTACATAGAAAGCAGTTCGGATATCGAAGATGATATTTCTTTGGACGAATTACGACGTAATCTAATAAATAATAGAAATAAACATCATCAAGTTGGAAAGAAGGAAATTTGGTTACATCAGATAATGAAATAAGATTTCTCGGTTTTACTGACCTGCCACCTGAGTTACAAAAAGCGAATTCACTTTACGCTTTTTAATTTTTTTTTTTTAACAAATGAGATGATCAAAGATATAATTTATCAAACTATATTATATTCAGTGGAAAAAAGACCTCAAAAACCTTTGAAATTTTTTGAAAATGAGCTAGAACAGTTCTTAGGAACCTGTATTTACATGGCAATAGTGCAATTGCCAAACGCTAGAAGTTATTGGAACTCCAGCCTGAATCATCGATTGATCTCAGATATTATGTCATGCAATTGATCATGTCATGATAAACTTTTTAAAATATGACCGCTACTAAATAAACTAAGGAGTCAGTTACTCAAAGTTTCAAAAGAGGAGTTTTTAGCCATAGATGAGCAGATAATTCCAACAAAGGCGTGTTCATCTATAAAACAATATTATGGGGACAAAAACTTCACAAATGGGGATATAAGGCGTTTGATCTTAGTGGTGTCAGCGGATTTTCCTACGATTATGAAATTTTTGTAGGAAGCCAAACTAATGTTGTACCCGATGGTTTTACTGATTTAGGAGTAAGTTCAAATGTGGTTCTTCGGCACAACAGAAACAGTACCAAAACTTATAAATCAAAAAATATTCTTTGATAATTGGTTCAACAGCGTCCCATTGCAAATTTATCTAACGATACAGGATATGTTACCCCTAGAAATAGTTAGAATAAACAGAGTGCCAAACAGTAATATGCCAAAAGAGGCTGAATTAAAAAATGATCCAAAAGAGGCTGTATGACAACAAATTATAAACATTTTATCAACATATGCTGGGAGTATGCCAACAAATGAAGTTAAACGGTTTTCGAAAAAGGAAAGACACATATAATGGTTCCATGTCCAAAAGCTGTAACGATCTACAACAAGTATATGGGGGGAGGAGATTAGATTCAATGTTGGGATATAGAATCAAACTCAGATCCAAAAAATGGTACATGCGTATATTTTTTATGTTATTGATTTGATGACTGTCAATGCGTGGATTCTTTGGAGAAGAAGTGACAATGAGCTTAATAATTTAGCTCTGGCAGATTTCAAAATGGCAGTAGCAGAGTGTTTACGCAAAGTTAATAAAGCTGTTTTTACTGTAAAAAGTGGTCGTCCGTGTGGAGCTATGGAAAATTTACAAAACAAAAAAAGAAGGGGTCAGCAACCGATATTCTAATGCATGATGTACGAACAGATGGATATGGTCATCTTCCATTACGGTGTAGTGAAAGGCAAAGATACAAATATCCCTGTGGTTCAAAAAGCTTCATGAAATGCGAAAAGTGTAATGTTTTCCTTGGCTTAAACAAAGATGGAAATTGTTTTTACAATTTCACACTGAATAATTATTATAATTAGAAAGTAATAAACGTCATTTTTTTTATTAATTTTACTTTTTCAATCTTGTTTTAATGCATAGTGTGCCATATATGACACACAAAAAAAATAAAAAAATCATGCAGTAAGGGGTTAACTGTAATCTACAGCCGTAGACATCTTTAATGAATTATTGTAACAATTGGATTTTGTTAAATGAATTCTTATGTTCTACCCACAAGACTGAATAATGAGCTACATCATGTATTTGTGCAGCTCTGCCTGAGGATGTATGTGGATCTTGAACAAAACTATAATAAATCTAAAGTTTTATTGTAATTTATAACAGTTGTTGATCAACCTGTTCGAATGACATCTTTCACTCATCCAGTTTCCTTAAAACTCTTTACAATTTTTTGCACCGTCGCTTTATGGACAGGGAAAGTACCATTGAACAAGTTGACTACTTCACTATAAGATCTTTTTTTAATTCGCTCGTTTTCATTAAAAATCATCTTTATTGTAGAGCTTTTAAAAGCACATAAAAGAACTGTCAGATTTAATTATTAATACAATTTGTTTTACTAAACTTTTCAATAAACGATAATCTATTGTTAGTTTTATGAATTGTCAAAGCTTTTATGAACGTCAAAATCACTGCATTCTATGTTTACTAAATTACTTCAAAACCATTTGGCACTGAAAAGTTTTATTTTTTTCAGACTTTCCAACAATAAGTGAGGATTCCAATAATAATAATATAATGTACAGAGTTTTGTATTTAAAAACCAAAGTGACTACTGATATCAGAAAAATTGTAAATCTGGCAACATTGCAAGCATCAAATTTGAAATCTCCATATTGCAGAATACGCATTTTTTTCTTGTTTTCTTATAATTCGAACCATCTATTTAAAAGATAATTAGGAGTTCACAGACTTTTGATCCACTCTGTATATAAGCTTGAAGTACCATAATTTGCGGCTATTGCAATCTTTTAATGTTATATAGAATATAGAATAAAAAGTCTTTATGATGACGAATAAATTCTTCAAGGTAAAACATCCAAATAAATCTTAATAATGGTAGAGAAAAATAAAATATATTCATATTGCGTATTACGTACAGAGAATATAACAGGGTAAAATTGATCAGGATGAATCTTAACAACATTCGTATAAAGAATAATAAAAACAAAGGGATTATTCTCAAAAAAATCTAATATATAAAACCAGAGTTACTTGATTATATTTTTTTCAACTTAAAAATCACACTAGAATCATCATTTCATCACTAGAAAGAACTGCTATATTTTCAACTTTATCCATTAGGAATTGGTCAATTCCATCTCTGTTATGTTCTGAAATACAAAAACATTTCCATACTTTGTCTTTTTAATTTCCTTTTCGTCCCTAACCAGCAAATATAACCCTTTGGTCTGTTTTCCTGGCCAGTCTGTTGATCGGTTTTTTTATTTGCTGAAAAATCTCCAGTTCATATTTTTCTATTTTTAGCTACCTAATCAAAATCGTCGTTTAATATTGATTCTGAACCCCATCTCTAGTGAGTCGCATTAGCGTCAGTTACACTTCCGGAGTAGAGATCTAAACGTCAAAAACAAACGTAAAATGTAATTTTTATTACAACCAATTGTGGTTAAATCCCATCTTCTTTAAGTTCCATCATCTATTGAAATTTGTAAACCATCCTGGCTATAAGGTTACTATTGACTGCCTATCTAAATAGTTCTGTAGTACTGCATTTAAACCATCCTCTTAAGTTCTTAAGCAACGATATTCTTCGTCTTCCCACATTTAGCTTTCCTCAAATTTTGTCTTGCATAATAAATTGCAATAATGAGTATTTTTGCTATCTAATCACATTTCCTAAGTACTCAAGTTTTCTTCTTTTGATAATCAATATTATTTCAGCTTCATTTCCTATGCTTTTAGTAATTTCTACGTTTGACATTCTTTGAGTCGGTTCCATGTAAATTGCATCGACGGTAGAGAAAGATTGTATCGACGCCAAGGAGAACAAAATGCACCTTTCAATTTTACTTCGACCGTAACTTTTGGTTATGGTTCAGTTAAGATGTTGGCGTGGGGCGGTATATATTTGTGGGCACGAACAGAATTAGTGGTGATTTATGGTGGATCATTACCAGCAAATAGGTACATTAGAGGTATTCTCTAAGACCATTTGGTACCTTTTGCACCATACATTGAAGAAAATTATATTTTATTGCAGGATAATGCGCGCCTGCATGTCGCATGCTGTATAAGAGACTTTTATTACAAGTGAGTATAACAACAATGAATTGGCCAACGTGTTTCCCAGACCTAAATCCGATAGAGCATGTGTGGGACACGGGTCACGGGTCACGGATAAAAACTAGGGCGCGGGTTCCTGCTATTTCAAATAGAAAGGAAGTAAGAATTGCTTTGATTAATGAGTGGGTGCCTCAATAACTGATCCGTAGCCTTATTAGAAGTATGAGAAGATGAATGTCTGCAGTTGTAGGGTCTTGTAGAGGAAACACACTCTATTAAAGCCAAAAAACGCATACAAACCGTTTAAGTTCAAATTGTGCAATAAAGTTTTTCTGTTTAAAATCCGTATTTTGCTCGAGTCTGACCTATTTGTGTTTTATTTCATTTTATATGTGTTTCTCATTGTAATACCATTGTAATTCAAATTCAAAATACTTCACCAAAATTCGTATTTTGAGATTATCTTTACAATATTAATAATATGTAGACTAGAGAAAAATACTCCCATTTCATGGTTGTTCCGTTAAATATGCCGGTGTGTTTATTGTGTTAATCTGTAGATTGTATTTTTTTTTTGTTTTTTACATAATATTCTTCTTTTTATTAGCATTGAGTTTTATTATTGCCCAAGTTTTAGTAGATTGGAGCAGTATTTTCATTTTTTGTCGCTTCTAAAATTTGATTTGGTTTTTATTTTTTGTCTCTTATATTATTTCTTACAATATATTATAATAATATAATATGGAACTAAAATATTAAACCTAAAATGTATAAAACGCTAAAAAGCACCAATGTTATTGTTAATAAGCACAAGCTCGCAAAATATGCGTTGCTTGTTAGGCGCTATTAGGAAGAGTAGAGAGACAAAGCAAATATAGCGCAAAATTTCAAATTTGTCAACCAAGTGGGTGAATGTTAGCTATTAATAAGCACGAAAACGATGTAATTGGTCCTCTTAATTGGCATCGTCATTTATGTAAATTTAACAAAATATTATTATCCGTCAATATAAATATTATTTTATTACGGACATTATTTTTGAAAAAATTTAATACGAATACATAATTTACATAAGGTTTTAATTTTTTTTATTTACATAAAGTGAAAACAATCACAGTAAAAGAAATACAAAATAAATACACAATAGCAATTTTAACCATTTTTTATTATTTTTGCAAGCTTTCCTATCTAAATTTATTTTTAGTAGTTTTGACGTGACAACGTCTTAAATTAGGTTGTGGCTCGGAGTCATTTAAGAAAAAGTGTAACGCCCGCTCACGTCTGTTACAGTGAGTCGCCGAACGAGAGAGAGGCCCGCCGGACCGGCGAATGCCTTGCGTCTCTCTCCCACTCAAACATGATCGGTCCGCTGCGCGCGGCACTAGAGAATTAGGCGCGTTGAATCGCTAAAGTTGAAAATCGTTGAAAGTATCGTCAGCTGTGTCTGTAGTGAAAATGTGGAGTGGTTAGATTCGTCATTTACAACAACTACAACAATAAAGGTAAATAATTGTACACTAATATTTCATTATCGTATACTATGATTGATTGATTAATTGTTAGATTGACACAAAAGTTGAGAAACTGAGTTTATAGGTTATGTCATACTATTGACAAATGTTGATAGTGTTAAGTAAATTATTAGTTTAAATCACTCTGCAATCAATCGTAATTCAGTCGATTGAGAAGAAACAGCGCGTATTGCTAGTCAAACATTTAAAATAACAAATTATAACTTCTAACCTGTCAAAACAGGGCGACCAAACAAACGAACTAAACCGACCAATCACCACGCGCGGAGTTAGAATTTAACTGTGTTTAGCAAGAATTTCAAATTCCAATTTTAGTAAATGTTTTAATTTTCAACTTTACCATTTACATTTACAAATTTTAATTAATTTCAAATTTATTTAGCAAAAATTTGAACCTTCGATCTGAATAAGTGTTTTGATTTTCAAATTGATTCTTTAAAATTAAAAATATTAAAATATATATAATCAGAAGTGAACGTCACATAACATTATCTGTACTTATTATTATTTAATATGTAGGCAAATACATGTGACCATACTTGGTAGACACAATTGGAAATAGTAATTTTTTATAACTGAAAAAAATAAATATATAAAATACTGGTAGCAAACAATAACTTCAATGATCGATATCTCCGCAACTAATTGATATATCGAAAAAATTTTCAAATAAATTTTGTAGAAAATAATAAGATCAATAATATAATATAAAATAAATAATATATAAAATAATATATAAAAATATAATATATAAAATATAAATAATATATAAAATAATAATATAATAATATATAATATATAAAATAATATATAAAAAAGACGTTGTCACGTAAAATCTTCGCCCGTAAAACCGACTTTAAAGGCAACCGATTTTTTTTACGAACATTTTTATTTATTGACAGCTCACTTAAGACTCCTTTCACACAATACCATTTTGGTCGTTACGACAAAACGTCGTAACGACAGTTTGCCGTACATTCCATTTTGTACAATAAAGCTGTATACAACGACTTTCACAAAGCACGACCACGACTAACTGTCGTGCCGTCGCCGTTCGGCTGCCATCCAATGCCACTGCAATGGACGACGGTCGTATCGTGCCGTGTTTATAGTGAACCACATCATGAAATTAATGCTTGCACACGTAACGATATTAGTCTTGTAGTACCAGTGAATCCAGTGGCACATACGTAATGGCAGAAAATATATATGGTGAATTTTTAATTGCGCTGGTACAAAGTAGACCGGTGTTGTGGGATAAAACTCTGGATGTATATAAATACAGAAATGCGACAAAAATGTATGGCGTGAAAGTTTAATGGACGTTCACCCTTTACTTTAAAAGCTAGAGGATCAGGAAAAAATAAGTTTGGTAAGTTGTACTTACCCTACTTTGCATTTAAAGCATACACATAGATTAGGGGTCCCAAATTGAGTTGGGATCCCTATGTTTATATTGAATACAATATAAACATATAAAAATATACAACAAACCTGAATATACTTTTTTAAATAGAAAAATATTTTCTGGGATGCGGCCAAAGTATTTAAAGCAGCTATTTTCTTCTTTCTTCTTTTACCTGTACCTTCTTAATGAGCAAAAGCCTTCGCTATTTCGTAATTACATATATTTTTGACATTTGCCAAGGCACGCTTCCAACATCAGATACACAATATGTACAAAATAAGTTTCTAATATTACTTGCGGATAGACTTCTACGTATTATATTTCCTTGTGGTAAATCATCCAGACCTGTTACTGTTAAAGTATCCTCTAGGACAAAACCATCTGCGTCACGTATAAAATTATGTAACACTGGTGCAAGCTTTAATAATGCCTACAGCAAAATCGGGCTCTACATTTAGAGGTCTATATATCTTATATGCGTCATTTGTTGCTGAGGATACCAAAAGCGCATTCAACTTACCGTCAAGCTCAACAAAAGCGATAATTAAATATCCTTTTTTTGTGTTCTCCCAAAAGGTCGCAGTAAATGTCGATGCAATCCAAATGCTTCATCTTCTACAAAGAAATATGGAACTTTGGGGCTTTTCGTTCCCGGTAGACACTTTACTTCTGGTAGTGGTTGTGTGCTTGATTCATTGGATTGCCATAGACTGGACCCTTTAAATATTGAAGAGTCAAAGTTTTTACCATAACTTTTAACGTCTACAAATAGAAATCTGTATCTGGAGTCGGCAACTACCATTAAAACTACAGAATAATAATCTTTGTAGTTGAAATACATTGACCCAATGCGAAATGTACAAGTAAGACGTATGTGCTGTTTCTATACAATGGAGAAAATTTGCAATGGTTTAAAAATCTGAAGCGATAGATTCCCAAATTTCTCTTGTAGGTGTAGGTATATACTTCACTCCCAGAACCGTTTAGACTGCTTTGCATACCTGTTTTACTAGTTTACATGAATAGAAATTCCAATGCGGTAAGTATAATATAGCTCAGTAAACGTGTAGCCACTTTCCAGATATCTGAAGAAAGTCACGTACGTTCATATTTCTTAAAAATAAATAAATATATATTAGTATTTATTATATGCGTTCACAACTTCATTATTATGTTACGATAGATGGTGACGTGTCGTATGACTCAGAACGGTAAACATGTTTATTACTAATATGCTTATTCATTCAAGTATTTTCTAGGTAATGCCTACCTGAGACACGATGGGCCCCCTTTGCTATAAAAACAACAAGTCGAACCTTCTGGATACGAGCCGATGTGAAAATACCAGTTTGCCGTTACCATTTCGCCGCTAGTCGAGAGGGCCGACGACTTTTCGAGATAACGGCAGTTTGTGTATATAAATGAAACATTTTATATGGAAGAACAGTTAATTTTGATGATTCGCGCTCGCGATTTAATTGTAACGTTCGTCTACATAAATTATGTAATTATTAGTCAAATAAATTGTTGTACAGTGGTTTAAATAAATTGATATAAATTCTCGTGCTTTTTAATAAATTAAAATAAGAACAATATAATAAATTATAATTAATAAATTCATAACAATTAGCTTAATATTGGTCATTTCTTAAATCTCCAAAACGTGTACGAAATAAATCTGCTTCTTCTCTTCTTCCATTGCTTGGATGTACCCAATGTATGTGATTACGTGTCTGTATTTTTTTAAAGCGATAAATTAACCATAACGCCAAAATTTTTTCTCCGATTCGTTGTACGCCCTACGCTCTCTGTGACAATAAGATAAATACTGCCGTAACGTGTGAAAGCAAGATGAGTACGACAAACGGTCGTACGACCTCTTGCCGTAACGACCAAATGACCAAAGTCGTATTGTGTAAAAGGAACGTAAGGCTTCTTTCAGAAGGATCGTGTGGTGAAAAAAGTGGTTGCATTCAGACATCATTCTATTTCTGCCGCAATCGTGCTGTTTTGTCTGGTATGATGGATGAAAGAAAAAGAAAGGGGTTAATAGTGTTGGCATTATGGCATTGTCGCCGAAAATCAACCTTATTTCGGTTCTTATACCGTTCTAAAGTTTTTTCCCTTAACACTGGCCGCTGTTCCACAATATTGAAAAGAAGCTCGTTATTAATTTCGATGTACCTTTTTTTAAATCTAAATTTGCTACCACTGTTTACTTCCAAACATAAATCACGAGTTTTTTCACAAACGCACAGGTGTGAAAACTAGAATAGACTTGCTTGTAACACTGAAGTCATTCAAGAATAGAATAAAAATATGCTTTATTGTCACTGAAAATTGTACAATTTTATGGACAAAGCTTACAAAAAAACAAGAAAAATTACAATAACAATTTAAAATTTACTGAAACTACATAAATCGTCAATATCACAATATAAAAGATAATAATATACACAGTTCATTGCAAAATTTAAATAAATTGCAAATTGCATAATAAAACCTCATGAACTGATAATTTTAAGTGCTGCATGTGATATATAAAAGTACTTTTGTTACTTGTACATAAAAGTACTCTAATATCTTAGTCATTCGTTAAGAAACTCTTCTACTGAATAATATGGCTTTTCAGATAGATAGGCTACGGAAACTTAAGGAAAGAAGTTGCAGATTCAAGTTGCAAAGGTTGTATAATTTTTTTGCCGAATATAATATAGATTTCTTTACTAACTCAGTGGACGGGATCGGTAAATATACATTAAAGGTTGAATTTCTGCTGGATTAGTCATGATTAGGTCTTGCTGGAGAAACATGTAGGTGTTTACGAATTAAGCAAACAGTTTCTAAAATATATAAAGAGGGAAGAGTTACAATCCCGTGATTTTTGAAGTAACTTCTGCAATGTGTTATTCTACTGAGGTCAAAAAGATACGGTATTGCTCTTTTTTGTAATTTAAAAATAACATCGAATTAGACAGCAGTACTGCAACCCCAAAAAGGAAGACCATATCGAAGATGAGACTCGAACAAAGAAAAATATGTTATTTTGGAAGATGCTAACTTGATTTCCTTCGAAACGGATCTTATTGCATAGCAGGCTGAGGCTAGTTTCTTACTTAACAAATCTATATGAAGGGACCATTTAAGGTGGCTGTCTATAAAATACCAAGACCTTTTACAGAATCAACGATACTGATCTGGCTGTTATTAAGAAGCAAGGGTTGAAGAGCTCCTTTATAGGATAATGCTACTGTCTTATCCACGTTAAAAGAGAGTAAATAAGGACCAGGTTTTTACTTTAAGTAGATCAGAAGTTATAGTTGCAATATTAGAGTTCCTCCAGGTGATACTGGTTTCATCAGCTAAGAGAAAAAAATTTCCATCGACTTTTAATTTCGTGATGTCATTTATAAAAATAAGGAAAAGTGGAGGACCCAATACTGAACTTAATGGTACTCCACATACAATGTTTTTGTGACTAGAGTCAGTATCATTTGCTCTAACTAGCTGTTTCCTATTCCTCAAGTAAGATTGGAACCAATTCAAAGAAATACTTTGAATTCCCTAGAAATTTAGCTTTTTTATCAAAATGTCGTGACTTACACAATCAAAATCTTTGGCATAGTCACAAAAAACAGTGGCAGTATAAAGATTATTATTTAGTGCTTGATAGACCTCATGTAGTATAGAAAACATCGTGCACAAAAGATCGTGTCGTCACAGTGAACCCGCAGTGGTACTACGACAGTCGTGTAGGACTTTGATTTAAATCGTGTAGTGTGAAAGCTTACATTTAATCCATGAGTTAACTCTATACAAGGTATCGTTGTTGTACCGACTACGACAAAATATCGTCCGTCCGAAAAAAGCTAAACTAAAACAGTCCGATTTAGAACCCTACAGCCTCACATTCTTCCATTTTTTGTTGTAAACTTAAGCTTTTTCGTACATTTTTGTTTTTGCTACTTACGCATTTTTCTAGTTTCGCAATCATTTATTCTTATGAGATTAATAGCTTTTAGTCCATTCAGAGTATAATGTAAAAAGTGAATATTTAGTTTGTGCAGCACTTTTATTTTGCCAACCGTTTTTCATTGAAAGTAATTACAGAATCGCAAACTTAAAAGTATTCTGTCCAATAAAAATCCTTTTAGGTAAGCGACTCCAAATTTCATTTTTGAAGCTCTCATTAGGATTTTGTGTCCTTCCGTGAAGACACTTTGCCAATAGGTTTTTATTTGATTGGTCACCAAAAGCAGGCTTTATAAATTCGTCTGGCAAACTATGTTTATGTTTATATAAAGCCCATCCAGCTTTTTGCATCAAGTCAACACAGTGCGTGTTCTTCCTGATCGGATTTCTATAGTGTGATTGTAGTTTAGCGATTACTTGATCAGTGAGACGTCCAGAACCTCCTTTTACGTTTTTCAAACTTGTTGTTTTGGCTTCTTTGGTAAGCCTTCGTTATGTTGCACCCGTGCGTTCTGCAGCTACTTCCTGATAAGCTTTGGAATCGCCATCGCCAAGGTAGTTAATGTAACAAACCCCACTTTTAGAAATCGAGTGTCTAAAAATAATTTTAGCACCGTGAGTTTCCCTTGAAATTGGAACTCTGTTGTCAAACCTATCCAGGGCTCAGTTTCTGAGAACTCTATTTCATCAATAGTTTTTTTTAAGATGACGATTGTTTACTTCCAGAACTCCGGGATTTCAAAAGTGTAGGTGTGTAGGTGTAATGACTTCAAAGTACTCGGTTCTCAGCAACTCAGTATGTTGGTTGCCAAGAAACTTCTTTTTATTTCTATGGAATCTAGACATACCGTAAACCGGGGTTATTTTGCGCCCTCCGGTGTTACTTTGCCCCATTACAAAAAAAAGTTTATTTTAATTACCTACTAGAAATATGCGCAAAATACCCAACGCAATTATGAATTAATTCAAGGTTGAAAATTTGCCTATACGGTAACGCCACACCGGCTGTGTTACGTGCACTCTAGTTCTTTCAATAGCGGAGAGAAGATAAACTCTAAAATTCATTGTAACTTTAAGTCAAAAAATTTGGTGTTTAGTGAAGATGTCGTTTAATATCTTACAAGTAAGTATTACTAAGTTGGTAGTGAATTGTATTATTATTGCTGTTTACCTCAAAAAAATATTCTAACAGCCTACATATCAGTTCAAACCGATATAATATTTTGCTATGCAAAATTTAACAATTTTGAGGTTAGTTTTCCTCGGCGCAAAGTATACCCAAAACACGTTTCTGGGTCTACTTTGCTCCGAGGTAAAGTAACCCCAAAATATGCATGAATTTTCTTTGTTAATTATTTATCAGATTTTGAGTAATTTTTTATGGGTACTGATGTTTTAAAATAAAAATATTCATGACCAAAATCAATATATTATAAGAAAGTAATCTTATGTTTTGTTTCAGACATGCTCAGAAACTACATTAGAAGGCCTGGATCAAGAAGATATGCAGACTACACTGCGGAGACATTGCAGGAGTGTTTAAATGCAATAAAAGCACACCGAAAAGCAGAGAAAAAGTACAACATATCAAGAAGAACAATTTTAAATAAACTTAAAAGAAGATATCTAAGGAAACCTGGAAAACAGCTCATATTTTCTTAACAAGAAGAAGAAGATTTTGTTCAGTGTATTGTTGCATTGGGACAGTTTGGCTTTCCTGTAGATACAACAGAATTGCGTCACATTAATAAAGATTATTTGGACAGATGTGGTAGGGAAGTTAGGATTTTCCAGAATAATTTGCCTGGTCTAGAATGGACCAAATCGTTTATTAACAGACATTCAGGTATATCCCGATGCTTCGCTGAGAATGTCAAGCGTACAAGAGCCGCAGTAAATGAGACAATGATAAGCAACTACTTTGAAATTTTGACGAAACAAACCTTACGGATGATCCAGGAAAAAAGAGGGTACTCGTGAAGAAAGGTTGCAAGTATCCTGAATTAATTCGAAATGCATTAAAGACATCAATTTCCGTCATGTTTGCAGGAGAACTGTTGCCTCCATATATTGTTTATCGAGCCAGCAAGATGTGGACCACGTGGACAGAAAATGGGCCAAAAGGATGTCGTTATAACGCTATTTCTTCTGGGTGGTTTGATAGCAATATATTTACTGATTGACTGAAGCTTCAAATGATACCTAGGCTAAGAAAATTAGAAGGAAAGAAAATCCTAATATACGAAAATCTTTCTTCTCATTTGACAGTTCATTCGCTCAAATTATGTCGAGAAAACCAAGTAAGCCTAATTTGTTTACCCTCCAATAGTGGAAAAAAGTGCTATCGGACTGGAAAAATACCGAAGAAGGCATTAAAAATACAAATATTCAGAAACAGAACTTCCCACCACTGTGGTAAAATTGATGGAAATTATTGCACCAACCATCAAAGATAATTGTATATCCGGTTTTTGTAAATATGGGATATTTCCTTTGAATGATTCCACAAATATTGTAGAATCGGCATTTCTTCAAATACCTGAAACACGAAGATCTTTGTCAACCAACACTACAAAGAATCGCAGAAAGAAAATCAACATTCCTCCTGGAAAAAGTGTGTGCGTTGATGAATCAATGGAGGAACCTACGACCTCCACTACAGCAAATGACGAGCAGCTGCCAGCTACTTTTAGGGGAGAGGACACACTTAGTTTAAATGATGATTCATCGGACGATCTTAACTTCGATGAAATTGAAAAAGAGCAAAAGAAAGAAAGAGAATTCATAAATTTTGTAGAAGATAAATACTATCAAACAAATGATTTCCATTTTGATAAGGTAGTAAGAAAAGTTGGATGTTTTGTGGTCTTTTCTATCGAAGGACAGGTCTATCCTGGACAAATTGTTTCCTTTAACACTAATGAAGTTACAATTAATGCAATGCAAAAATCGCTAAAAATGTGGAAGTGGCCTCAAAAGAAAGATCAACTTACATACTCTTGGTCCGATGTTCTTGGATCTATTAAACCTCCCAAATAAGTAACAAAAAGTGGTATCTTTTCTGTGCCTGAGCTGGCTTGTTCGTACAGTGACTAAATATGCAGTTGCATATTTTGATACAACGCTATATTCAATACACATATTAGGTATTTGTTTCTAAAACCTTATTAAGTTTTAAAAAACTGTTTTGTGTTGACTATTTGCATTCCTAGTTCTTAAGTTTTTGAAATGTACATCTCGTTACATTTTATGAGGTACCTTATCATATTTTTTTTGTAATTTATTAATATAATCCAATATCCATGTTTTAGTTTTCTGCAATAAATTCTAAAAAAATATTTTTTTCCGTGTTTTTTAAATTTATTTTGTGAGATGGGGTACATTAAACAAAATATGTGCTTAACATTGCACCAGCGATGTAAAAACTAGCGATTAGACGTTATTTTATGATGTGGGGAAAGTAACCTTTGGCTATGGGAAACTTTGCTCCATATTTCAAAAGAAAAAAATAACAATAATTCGTTATTTTTGAGCTTAAAGATTTAAAACATAATTGTTTAAAGTATTATTTACAAGTAGGATTCAAGTAAATAAAGATATATCTATTTATTTTATAAACATTTTGTTGAAAATTCTTCAGAGACCTTTAAAAACGGAGCAAAGTAACCCCGGTTTACGGTAACTGTTTTTTTTTTACTATACCACACAATTTATCAAAACAAGGCACAAACATAACCACAAAACGTTCACAAAACAACAACAAAAACCATAGACATAAAATACAAATAGATTGACTGTTGCAATATAGGCCCGTTCCCCCTGTGCGACAGAGAAACCTGACGCAAAGCAGTCCCCGCATCTCTTTCTAATGGGCCGGGTTTATCGACAACGTGACCTAAATAACCAATGGGAAGGTCTGACTCTGTAGCAGATGACCTGAAACACTCCACCATATCTTGTATGATATATGAAAAACAAATGGTACCCATCTACTAGGCCTATACAAGCTAGTACAGGATTTCAGAACTCTGCAATCCAGATAATATAACAGCTCTTTATCATAAAGACGGTCATCCTTAAACGAATCACAAAATTAATATGGCAGTTTCTTTTTTTTTTCGTACCTATCTGTAACTTTATTTTCCCAACAGAATTTTCAGTATTCTAAAGGTATTTTGTATTCTTTATTTCTACTCTTTTCTTAATATCGTGAAAGCGATATAAAACCGCCTACGCTCTATTTTAAAAAAGTATAAGAAGATGGTGAACCTAGCACTCGAAACCCTACATTGTCATAAAATCCAGTCGAATTGACAATAATCCGATGGTAGACGATGGAGCATGTGGTGCGGTGAGCCGGGTCCCATCCTATCCAATGTACCCAACCAACGCCGGCTGTACGGATACGTTGCGAATGAATACCATGCCATGCCGGCTGCTACCACTCAACAGCGTTGCCAGATAATGTAGATTATTTTCTGTAAATATGCTGAAAATAATTTTTGTCTATTTAGAGTTACATAAAATCAAATAGATGTGGTATAAATTAATTTAATGCAAAATATTAGACGCCTGAACAACATTATATTCACTAAATTTCATTGATTATTTCATATCTGTCATATTGCAATTTATTTTTCTGACAAATAATATAAAATCATTTTGAATATTGTCACACAGTTATTCAACAGTTATTCACACATTATTATATATTATTTATATAATATATAAATATTATATGTAGGTATATTTTAATTATTTTAATATATTTCTGAGAGTTTATCCTATCAAAAAGTTATTTTTCTTTTTGTGGAGAGTCTTCATAAAATGCTATTCCACGCGTTAAAACAGTTTTAACAAAATATGCAACAAAGAGATAATGGAAAACATCTTTATAGAATATGAGTTCTTAGTAGTCATAACATTAGTAAAATAAACATAGTCGTTATTCAAGACCATGGTATGCATCAAATGAAAGCCCCTAAGTACACTCCAATTTTATATATATATATATATATATATATATATATATATATATATATATATATATATATATATATATATAACCACCACCGATTATTCTTCCTCCTAGGCAGCAAACCATGCGTAGGAGAGAGAAGAATGGATAGCAGCCACTATCTAACTATTCTTTATACATGGCCGATGAATTATCAAGGGATATGATTCTCAATTTGTGTACAAGAATTCAAGATAATGACAAACAAAAATAAAGCAAATAAAAATTATTCTCACTTATTATAACCAATCAATGTTTTAAACATGTTTAAAAAATTATATAAAAATGTCTTTTCTTGGTTGTGAGGATTTTTTCTTAAACCGGCAACACAGCGGTTCGTCGCTCGAAACTCGTTGTCCTACGTTTCCGCGCTGCTTTGTGCCAGTCCTCAACGGTCTCAAAACCAGAAACGAACGAACACGGCCAGAAGAACACCGAAGGGCTGCTTTCGGAACTTGCGAGGATATACGACGGTATCATACAGCTGCATCAGTCTTCTTTCGTTTGTCGGAGGGGTGAATTTCAGTTTTGCAAGTGAAGCGCGTGATACATAACCGTTTTTACAAGTTTTGTTTGTTTGTGTTTGAAAAACTATTTATTCAGTGATTTTGGTTCTTTTGTGGGAACAATGCTGTTCGAAAATCCTCCCGGAAAATTATTTTCTCCTTACAGTGTACCACCACCAGTCTTACCGCCGCCTTTGCACGGGTAAGTGAAAACAACAAAAAGCGAAATCTAATTCAAAGTGATTATTTTGTCCAAGAAACCAAAACCTTTCTTTTAGGGCGGTGTTGCCTTACCGGTTAACTTGCGGGTCATGTTTGTTTTTATTTTTAATTTAGCTATTTTAATGAGAAACGATACACTTATAATTACTATAGTCATTTTTCTTTTAAATTATTTCTCATACATTTAAATAATTTTTGCTTTATATTCTCAATGATTTTCACACTAAGGCCATTGGCGTTTTAGACATAGGTAGGTATTATATAGTATATTATTTTAGATAATTGTACCTACCTACAAACTTACCTGTCACTTGAGTACTTCTTCAGAACACGTTTGTTGCATCTGCCATTGGTTGTTTTCCTTTGTGTAGATACAATATAGTAAAATACTGGCAATCTCTGTACACTTTTAGTATTCGTTACTTAATAAACAAAATTATTATTTGTAGTATGGTATTTACATTTTTAATAAGTATAGCACTTATGGTTCTAGCATGTTTTTATTACTTTTTACACCTTTTACGATCTGTGATTAGAACTATTAATATAAATTGAATATTCTTTCATTTTCTTTATCCAAAACAAGGTTTTATGTTCACCATGCTTTTTCTGTTTCGTCCTGATGGTTTTTCTTTGTTTATGTATGTTTTTAATTAGACATTTTTTGGCTTAGGGAGAAAATATGTTGAAATGTTTACTTTTGGCGTTAAATAATATTAACTAAGGTTGAAGATATCTATAAATGTAATGAATGTTACTGAGGACTTTGTATATTTGCTAATAATATATCAGAATATGAAATGGACCACAACCTGGTTTTTACACAGAACACAATTACACAACCTTGACTTAAAACGCGTATTACGAGAGCGTCTGTTTCTCTTCACCTATAGACACCCATCAAAATTTTTATCGTATTATCTCTTGGATGTTCTTATTACGTGCCTAACCATCTCAACCCTTCATTTCAATCCCCTTAAGCTAGTTTTTCTTTCCATGTTATATGTGTGAATATTGGACATATGTAAAGTAAGCTTCTGATTTTTAGAAAATCTTTTACACAATGTTTGATTCAATCTGCCATAACCTGCCACAATTTATTTTCTTATTATGTTCATTTCCTTTATGCTCATTTGGATTGTTTGGCTTCTATGCGACTATCAAATTTATTGTTTCAATTCTTGTATTCCATTTCCGCCATAATTAGTTCCAAAGATGTTTCTGCTCCATTTTTAATTATTTATTTATTAGCTACGCTTATGGTTAGTTATTCATTACAAAGTTAATGCTCCTAAAAACCTTTTTACCCTTGTTATATAGTCGTATTTGTTTATTGTCATTACTTTTGCTATCGTGACCTTAAGTATTTTTCTAGAAATCTTGACTATAGTGCTTAATTTCTTTTGTGTTGTGTACTGTGTGTGTTTGATTTTAAAATCGTTTGTAGAGTGTAGATTTCAAGGGGGTGGTTTGGACTTCTACACTTTTTCTCGCTGCTACCTGACAGATATTTGGTAAATCCCTGCATGTAAATTTTAGTTCAAAGATCTAGGCTTTGTAGAAAACTTATCCTTTTCGAAGATACGTTTGTTACCTGACCATTTACTCTGGTCATGTTCTAAGAAGACCTATCCAGGTATCTATGGCGTTGGCAAACAGTTATGCTACCCTTGAGGACACTTTGTTCGTGCGTTTCCTCTGCATTTGTGGATAATATAATCTGCATGTTGTTCACATGGCCATTTTACAGCGATAATATTTGAAAGAGTCCATTAAGAACATCTTGGAATACTCACAGAGTGGTGCTTTGTTCGATAAAAGGAGAAATATCTTCTGCTTAAGCAATGTCGTTACCAAAAATTCCGTTATGCTCTATACCCATAATGAAGTATTTGTTTTCTTCGTCAGTTGTTTAGGGAACTCTTTGTAGTTTGAAACTGTTACGGATTTATAAAAGTGTTTAGTTCTGCTTAGCTGTCAGAGGCAATAAATATTTCGAACGAATTGATGCATTTTTTCCAGTAAAAATGCGTCATTGTTGTGTTGGAAATCTAAAGATCAAAAGCAAAATAATGTTATATGTGTGGTTTGATCTTACTATAAACTAATTCAGCTTGATAGTCAAGCATTAGGAGTGTTTAAAACATCGGTATAATGATCTTTAGTGAGGGTTAAAAATTTTAATTTATGGACATAATATTTGTACACATCTTCATGCTTGGGGCTTGCACTGTTTCTACCCTTTCATAATGGGTTTGTAATCTTCTTCTTCTTCTGGTTCCTATCCGTTTCGGATGTTGGAAATCATATTGGCAATCATGACCTTGCTCGCTGCGGCTCGAAACAGCTCCGTTGAGGTTTTCTTAAACCATGTTCTTAAATTCTGCAGCCATGATATTCTCCTTCTCCGGGTCCTCGCTTACCTTTGACTTTACCTTGCAACATAGACTGCAGCAGGGAGTAACGGTGCTGATTTCTCATAACGTGTCCCAGATATTGCAATTTTATGCGTTTGATCGTAAACACAATCTCTGGTTCCTTTTTCATTTTTTCTAGAACTTCCTTGTTCGTGATCCTTGCTGTCCATGATATTCTCAGCATTCTTCTATAAAGCCACATCTCAAATGCTTCAAGTTTTTTAATAGTGGTGTCTGTGAGTGTCCATGCCTCCGCCCCGTACAACAACACAGAGAAAACATAGCATCTCAAATGTCTCATTTTTGTATCTAGGGATATGTTGTGACTTTTGAAGATGGCGCTCATTTTGTTAAAGACCGTTCTTGCCTTTCCTATGCGGCAGTTTATTTCCTGTACATTGCTCCACTGTTCGTTTATAATAGTTCCCAGGTAGCAATACTGTTTTACTCGTTCTATCTGCGTTCCATTAATGTATAGATGAGCCCCATTTATATTCTCCTTGCTGATAATCATTTGTTTCGTTTTGTGGGTATTAATGTTTAAGTAGTCCATACTGTTGACTGTACTCGTTTATTCTGTCCATTAGCCTCTGAAGTTCCTCTAAACTATGGGTTTGTAATCTATGGATTTCTAAAGGCAGCGGCTTATAAACGCTCTAGCTAGTCAATTTTTAGACAATAGCCATAAATACTAGCTTCTAGGTTCGGCTGTAATGTATTACTTACCCTTTATATATTTCCAAGCTCAGTGTATATAAAACTGCACTAGGCAATAATCTTATTCACTGTCGGTAGATTTAGCGGCAATTCGGTACTACCTTTCAAAGGATTAAAAAGGGTATTATTACAGTAAGTACAGATGAGACAAGTTAGTCCAATTAGGTCGGTGGTCTTAACGGAAATTTTAAACATAAGATTCGCAAAGCACTCATAAATTACAGTAAGAGTTACACGGGTATTTTATTAGCACGGTCAACAAAATGATTTTTTGAGAAAATTTTTACAAAAACTGAAGTCATGTACAGAGTGTTTTTAATAAACTAAACAAAAATTATACAAAATATAATACACTGGATTTTTGACATAAAAAGACTACTTAGTTTCAAAACGCACGGAAACCTTTCGCCGAAAACATAGCTCCAACTGTTGAAAAGCACGCCATCTACATGAAAACAGTTATAACAGAACCTATGGAAGAAAGTTTAAACTTTCGAAATGTGGTTAAGTATATCAATGCATTTTGAAAATACCACTTACCTGCCATAATCAAGAAGTAGTTAAAAGGATCAGTAAGCAGGCAGAATTGATTAAAACTGAAAAATAAGAATATCTGGGACACATTATGAGAGATACTTTTCAATTCATGTTTTTCAGTTCATTCAATAAATATTTTATTAAAAATAGAAATGCAGTTATTGATTTCACAATGGAAAATTGTTTGTTAGTTGTCATTATCTATTAGAATTCTTTGATTATTTTTTAATGGCATTGCCCAGCTAATGTACTTTTCACTAATGCAAATATGTATTAAAAATATATTTCTTTCTTATCAGCAACAAAAGCATACATAACTGTATAAAGAAATGTGTTTCAATTTTGATTTTTATCTTGTCAATTCAAATGGTATGGATGTTTTGTTTATATTCTTTGTTTTTCTTTTTAACTGAAGAGATCTTTTGTGATTTGGATTTTATATTCTAGAAATAATTATTTTTGGTACTATGAGTCCTATAGGTAAAATGGATTTTCTCTTAGGTATTCATATTTTCTGATGGTTATTTAATTTCATGCATAACGATTTTATGATAATGCATGAAATCTGGTAGAGTTATACGAAACATGAAGTGCATACTTCAATGTAGATAAGGTGAACTATATTAGATATTTATGCAGGTGGCAATCTTATTTTCTGATATTTACATTAATAAAATAAGCTTAAAATGGTATATTTTTCGGGAGTTGGCTGTATACCATATTAGTTAAAAAACTTTCACATCAAAGTAAAAACTTCTGTTGTAATGGGTATAATACTTAATTAAAAAAATTAAATTAAAAATTAAAATGGATTATAATAATAGTTCAGAGCGGAAAACCAAACAGTGGTTTGAGTTTGGTCTTGCGGTTACAGTATGTGGAGTACCTACATAAAAGTATTAAATTAGACGGCATACTGCCGATGAATATGGGATATAAATATCCGGGAACAGTATGTCCCTACTCAAAATAAAACCCACGTCCTTCTTGCCCAATAGCCCAAAATAAACAGTGCTGAATGTAATTATTTTAGTGTTTTAACAAATACATATTGACACTTTATTACATATTATGTTCCAAATGTACTTCTTATTCAAGCCAGATTTAATACCGATTTTCCAAGTTTCTCTTTATGTATGGAATAAGCGTTGTCTCAGGTACGCTAAGAAGGCCTTGACGGCATCCTTAAATTCATCGATGGTTTGTGATGCCCGTTTAAAAACGGCAGTTTTAGCTATGCCCCAATAATATGCGTCTGGAGATGTGATATCTAGAGAATGTGAAAGATAAGGTAGATCACTAAATCGTGAAATGAATCTGCTAGGAAAATGTCCCTGAAGAAATTGACGACATGTGACAGCATTATGGAAAAATTGGTCTCGAAATGCCAAATTACGTGCATGACAGAATTGACGTAGAGTAGCGATAAAGCGTGTTAAAATTTGTATGTACCTCTGTTAATTAAGTGTGACTTGCCTACCATTTTCTTGGATAAAGTGCGGACCAATGATTCCGTGTCCCGAAACTGCACACCAGACACTCACTTTTGCACTATGTAAAGGAACTTCTTGAACTTCATCTCGTCTGGCAAAGTCCAGAAGTTGATTTATGCGACGATTTACATGCCCGACAAATCAAAATGTGCTTCGTCTGAAAACCATACATTTTTCAAAAATTCAGGGTTTTCATACGGTAACGCAAGAATTCTTGCTGATGTACCTCAATCACATACGAAAATGCACCCAACTTCTCCCTCAGAATTCTTTGTAATGAAATTCTTTTTAAGCCAAGATACAAGGCTGTCCTCGTCTGGCTGGCTTTCGGATTTTCCAAGATTCGCTCAAAAACACGTTCATGGCTATTGTTGTTATTAACTGTCCTGGGACGCCCCGAGTTTCCTTTTGATTGACACAATACATTAGACCCTACCCGTTTCTGAACTTTTCAATACCCTTCAAAATTACAGCATTACTTGGATAACGTTTATTAAATCGTTGTGTGAATTGATCACACACGTATCGCAGACTTGCACCATTACGTCGGACGATTCCTTATGGATGAAAATAATCGTCCACTAGGAACACTTTCTGCTCTGTACTTTACACCATTTTTAACAATTAGGCATTACTAATTAATTGCTTAAGGATTACTTGACAGGTCTATTCGCTCCGTGCGTGACTGACGCGACACCTACCGCCTTCATCTGACAGTTTTGGACCTACCAATTTTCAGGTTAAACATATGACATATGTTTGACATTGTTAAATACAGGCGAAATTGACAATTATTAATAATTAACTTTTTAATTATATTTTTTCAGTTTATGTACAAAATAAATGTAGTATTAAAAACTGGGTTTCTAAAAATTCATCATAATATATCTTTTCAACCATAAACGGAAAAGAAAGAGAAAAATCTAGTACTGGCAAATCAAGTTTTTCACGTGAAAGAGCATATAATTAAAAACAGTAATAGTAACAGTAATAGTAAAGTTATGATATAAAAGCTAAAGTCATCAGGCACTCTGCAGTTAGCTTGAAGCCTTATAAAATATCATTTAAGGTAAATTATTTAAATATTTCCTATTTCAATTGCATAAAAATGAGATTATGTGATATTTCATTTTTCATATTAATAGCACGGATCCATCTTTTTCTTTTCTCTAATTTATATGTAATCTTTGGGAACCTATAAAAACTACACTTACTATTTTTGCTATTATTAGCACAACCAAATACGCAACATGTATTTTCACACATTTTTGATAAAATTTGTGCGTAAAAAGATAGTGTCCAATTTTGTCATATTTCGCCGCTACGCACGCACGGAGCGAATACTAGATAATTTGGGTATGACAGCGCGCAGAAAGGGACACCTATGTTTCAGTTTCAGTACTGTTTATTTCGGGCTATACTTTATTAGGGGAGAGTATTTAGCTTCAAAAATAATCACAGTCAAAAGGAAACATGTATAATTTTTCTGATTTTAAACAAACATATGACAGTCAAAAGCAACAAGTTACACGAAGGAATAAAATATCTAGATCATTAATAAACGGGATTTGGCACTCTGGGAATGACCGGGGAGGGGGAAAATTCTTATCGCCTAAGAGAGCGATGGCTTTTAGCTTTATTCGATTTTATTATTTTACTTTATTTTATTTTATTAAGAAACACGCATGAGACTACGTTTGCTACTCCGCGTAGTGTGTGGCCGCTTTGTGTGTCGTTGTCAATGCATCTATTCGTAGCCCGCGATAAGAAAGCTATACTTCCAAAAAATCTTTGATGAGATTGACATTAAAGCATAATATAGAAGATATAGTGAAAATAGGAGGTAGAGCATCAAATATGTTTCCAGTTAAGGATGGAATTATAGAGATTATATTCTTAAATCTAGTCTTTAAAAACGTAATGGGAGAAGTAGTTAACAGATAACACAATATTTATCAAAAGTTGTTATTATTTTATGCAGAAAATATTGTTATAGTATCTAAAATTAAAAGGAACTAGAGTAAGTGATTAGAAATCTTGAGGAATCTACTATATTAAAAGAATAACAAGAGGATTTAAAAGTAAGCTGACATCAAATGAAGGTCACAGCTCAGTGGCTAGGCATTAGAGTTCGATCTCGGCACAGACACCTGACATTTTTCAATATTTAATTTAAGTAAGTTATCATCGTACTTGGTAGGGCACGTATAGCAGTCGATCTCATATACGTAAGTAGTCGTTAACACTAAAAACCTGATTCAGAAGGTTACACAAATGGAAGATGTGCAAATAAGCCAATGGGCGACAGTACAACCGGTTGTAACAACCAACGGCTTTCCAAAAAAAGGTGACATCAATAAATCTTAGTAACAATATACAAATCATTTATTAGACTCATACTGATCCTTAGCAATGAAGTTTGAATTCTAAGACAAGCTGATATTGAAGTTTTAGAAGTATCGGAAAGAAAGTGGCTTAAGAAAATATTTGGTGCACGAAAAATTGAAAACAATTAGGAAAAAAGAACTTGAAGAGCTACACAAAGAGGATGTTATAACTAGAGTAGTAAAAAGCTCACTGAACGAGGTAGCTAAGACATATAATGGGAATGTCAGTTAATAAAAGGTAGAAACAGATTTTATCCAGCAAGATTGGGAATAAGAAGGAAGAAGTCCAATTTATAGATGCTTTGTTTTTCAGCTGAATCAAATCCCAAATGACATTTGGTAAATGTTGCAAAAATGACTTATCCATATTCATTTGTATTTTCATAGATAATGTTAAATATCTCTTTTTTTTTTCACTATAATGGAACAATCAATGTAACATATACTACTTATTTCATTGGAATTTATTGATATGAAATTAGCTATAATGTAGTCCTTGTAATAATATTTTATACCTGCCCCTACTGTATATTTTAATCCACCATATTCGTCATAGCAACTTTTTTCCGAAATTAGTGAAAAATAATGCACTAAAACTTTCTAATTCTTTGAAAATATTTCTTTATTTAAAATAAAACAGCCTAACAATTTCCTGTAACTTGTTCAATCTTTTTTTTTATGCGGAAAAGTACCGATAATAAAATTTTACCTGCTACAAATCCTCTGCTATTCTAGACTTCCTAGAATAGTATGCAGGTAATATTTTAAAATCTCTGAGATATCTTATGGATTCATTTAAAGGCATTTTAGGTTAATGTTTAACAGACAAAAATGAGTTATGTATAAATTCTTTAAAATAGTAATTTTTGTTAACTATAGATTACTTAAATGAAAAAATACAATTTAAATGTAATATTTCTTCAGTAAATTTAATGTGTTTTTTATAAACTTTTGCGATTAGATATATTCCTTTGTATTTTAGTTCTTTCGTTCTTATCGCGATAGTTGCAATCATTAGCAAATTATTTCGCGGTACACATACTAGTGATGTCATGTCCTTCTCTTAGTTGGTCTTGCCTGGAAGATTCCTGTATTTTTTTCCGGTTATAGATGTTAGAATACTATCCTATCTAAAATACTTGTTAATCGCCCTAATTACAATCATCTATTGGCAGACTATGGAAATAATCTTAAACGATAAGTTAAATTTATACATTAGTGTACATACATTTTCATCAGTTTGCGCTACAGCCTTCCAGACGTTAGTTTAGGTTGCTCCCTTCTTCCGGCCTATTTACGATAGTTATTTTAGCAGGAATACTTTAGATACATTAGTGGAGCTCTTAGAAAAGTTCCTGCCATGGAAAGCAATTGAATGATGTATGAGTTTACAACAAAAACGGTAGTCATTAAAATCAGGATCAAAATATATAGCTAATTTTAGAAGATAAAAGACCTACGGCAAGACTGCTTTACAGTTGTACATACATTTTGTTCAAAATATTCCCAGAAACAACTCTCAAACCATGGAAAAGAAAGTGAAAGGGATTCGGCATACCAATACGACATAAGTCCCTTGGACTTCTTCTTCTATTGGACTAGCTATTGGACGTCATTATGTAATTTTGTTTATCGATCGCTCTGAATCATATTTTTCTGATATATCCATACCAGGCTAATCTTGGTATGGCTTTTAATCTCGGTTCCAGATAAAGGGCTATTTCAAATTAGGGTGTACTATTTTTCAAGATACCTACTATAAGGGCTCCATATGCTGCCCTTTTTGCAATATAACACAAATATACATTCTAATAAGATATAAAAATAACAACTACTACACGTATACTACGGTCTCTTTTACCATTCGAATAATTTTTACATTTTTTTCGTTTATTAATAAATTTTACCATTCTTATGTAATATTCGTTATAACCCAAAATATTATTAATAACTACTTTTATCCATATATTCCTACAAACAGCTGAAAACCGATGAAAGCGTTCTTCTTTAGATACGTACTGCCTGTCAAAAGCAATGTGGTCGGCCGTAAATACATCTGGCATTTCACACAAACACCAGATGTTATTTATAAACCACCAAAAGGGGCCTGTTTTCAGGGTACCTACTGAGTAGTACGTGCCGGATGCAGGGTCTGATGGACAGTTCTAAATTAACATACACACAAAGTAATTGCTAAAGTGTCTGATGTACGAGGTGGCCTTGAATGCAAGAATGTTTACAATAAGGTAGACAAAGAATAGTTGTGCACAAGTTGAGTGTCAATGTCTCCGTTATTGTGGTAAAAGTTTGTAACGTGTGCCCAAAGATAACATGTAACAAAGATATTGCTTTTAATATATATCTCTATTTTTAGTAAATTAATACTTTCCAAGAAGTATTTCCCAAATGTTTTGTCCTAGTAAGAACTATTATTTATTTTTCCAATATGCCACTGTTTCTCCTGCGTCCTCTGTAGAAGTCCTACTGAATATACGGTTCTGGTGTTGAAGTTAGCTGAATGAAAATTGTTTGCAAAGAAAATTGGATATTGGATTCTTAACAAAGCAAGCATATCGAAAACCTTAAACAAGCCGATTTTTTTTAGTGTTTTCTCAAAATAAGTCATATTGAATATAGGGTTCTCTCTTGCTTTATTTCTAGAGTTTTATGATTAGGCGAATTAAAGTAAAGGCATTTATTTCAACTGACTCAACTTCACGTGGAGTCATACGTCGCCATGTTACCAAATCCACTGGTACCTTTAACATCATAATATTAAACACCATAGGTATAATGTAAACTAAATTTAAATACACAATTTTTAACGGGTTTTTACCCACATATTTAGTGGCTCAATACATGTATACCCACCTAGTGCACTGATGATGGAATATGGATTCCGAAAACGTCTTGTGATATAGCCCGATTGGTTTTTTTTTAATTATATACCTTTTATAAAGGATTTTTAATAAAAATTTTTGTTATATATGGTATACAACCAACTACAGGAACTTAGATTCCTTGTGGATTTGGCATTTACTTTAATTTACTTCATATATATATATATATATATATATATATATATATATATATATATATATATATATATATATAGAATGTTTTATACCACAGGCCTTTTATATTCGGTTTGGAATTCCATGATAGCACAGTTTAAAAACTGTGGTCTTAGTGGTCATGAGTTCAAATCTTGAGGGGATGGATAAAAGTCAGCTGTATTATATGCTGTACAGTAGGTGTAACAATAATGCCTCGTGGTATACTCTGGCCTCCGCGACTCCGTGTTCGACCAGGACTTGTCCTGTTAAGAAACCAGCAAAAGGTCTTCTCTTAAACTTGACCTTAAATAAAACACACTGAAATTCATCATTTTGGTCTTTTACAAAATAAACTAGATTGAAAAGTGATATAAATTAAAAAGAATCAGTCAAACTCGTAGAAATAAAGACGTTTATAAAGGACACCCCTAAATAATACCGTAAATCCTAAATAAATAATAACAATTTTCCAGAAAATTTTTAGATATTCGGACCCTCCGGTCACCTAGGTACGAGGTCACTAGTCTTGTCATGGCCCCTCTGTATTCATATTCTGTCATTTTATATACTAGTCCTTGACGCCACACTGTGTCAAAGGCTTTGCTTACATCCAGGAACACAGCTCTATATTGTTTATCATTAAATCGAGCTGAAATGTATTCGGTTAGTCGGAGTCCTGGATGTTTGCTGGAATGCTGTGCTCTGAAGCCAAATTGTGCCTTAGAAGGTATCCCAAGTTGGTCTTTCTCTGTTTGGAGTCTGGTTTGTGTGACTCCTGATAGGTTTCTTTCCATCGATTTGGAAAGAGCTTGTTTCTCAATATTATATTTGTAATATTTGTTAAATAAACTATGGTTTTGATTGGGAGATACTTTAGAGCTTTGTTTGTTATTTCCTACGGTCCAGCTGGCGAACTTTTCTTGATTTACTCGCTTATTTCCATTGGAGGTGTTGAGGTGATTATGCGCTCTTGGTTTTCGGGAATTTCTACTTGTTGTTTTTCGACTGACGACTAAGCTTCTTCTTCCACGGAGTTCAAGATTCCGTTTTCACCGTGGAGTGATATAATTGGGTTTTTATCATTCAGTACTCATCACACACTACCTATAATATACTCAAATAGTGCCCAACACAACTTGTATAGACTTATCTATAATGAGGCGAACATAAAAAATTTGAGTTTTTTTAGATGGGAATACAGTAAAACCTCCCTTAACCGAAACCTTTTTAACCGAAACATCGTTTAACCGAAACGGCTGACAGTTTCAATAATTTCGTCAATAAAAAGTAAATGTTTGTCGCAAAACGTAAACAATTCCGTTAATTTCACTCACCAATTGATGTCTATGTGTGTTGGAAAATCACAAAAACCAAGAGCTCTAAAAGATATTTCCGAAAAGGCATTTTAAGGTATAGAAGCCAAAAAAGTTCATGGATGTCGACCACTTTATTTTTAGAATGGTTTGAAAATGAATTCGTCTCAAGTGTAAAATCCTTTTTAAAATCAAAAAACCTTCTCATCAAAGCATTGTTGCTTGTTGACAATGCGCCCTCGCCCTCAAAATCTACAAAATGGTGACAATTGTCAGATTTTTGCCACCGAATGCTTAATCCAGCCGTTAGACCAGGGAGTCATAGAGACATTATAGAGAAGCATTCTTAAGACATCTGTTATTACAGGAGACGAATTAATCCAAAAGTGTTCCCGAAATTCTCAAGTCTTTAACAATAAAACATTTTTATTGGTGAGCTGAGTCGTGGGCCAAGATCAAATCTTCAACTTTGGAAAAATGCTGGAACAAACTTTTTGATAAGATTTTGATTGACGATCCTGAAGAAGAAAATGGTAAGAAAATGACAGAAGAAATTAAACCTTTCATTAAAAATTTGCCGGGACATGACGAAATTAACTAAGAAGAGATAAGTGACTGGTTAGCAGCTGATGACTCAGAACGTGAATTCATCGACCAGGACATCATTGATATGGTTCTTTATCAAGATAACCTGAGCATATCAGATGTCGAATAACGACCCAAGAGGCAACAGGCAGCACAAGACCGTCGACGAGATTTTCAATACTTTAGAGGAAAGAATTTTATACAGTAGGCCTAATTAGTTAGGGACACGAATAGATTCTTAATTTTTGTTGTCATTACATAAAGTTTTGTCCTTTTCAGATTGCTTTACGTTTCGTCGAACAATCGAATGAGGCAAACTCATGACGTTCTGCAAATTAACGATGGAGGAAGAGAGAAACATCGTTGTCAAACGAAAACGCAAAAAAAAAATTAGCAGATTTCTTTAAAAAAGCATGTTAAACTTGTTCATTTTCCTTAATTTTATTACTTTATTTTGGATTTACTTATTAGAAAACATTAGGAAATGAACTCATAGTATTTTTTAATACCAATACTTTGATCAAGAATATTATAAAAAACAATGTTATTTTTAACCGAAATTCTTGTTATCCGAAACGGCTTCCCCCCCAATTATTTCGGTTAACGGAGGTTTTACTGTATCTATAAATATAAATTCCTAATTTTGTTTTATTTCAAATTTGTTAAAATAACAATCAGTCTCATGTAAATACTTGTAAACATTGTTTATAGTGATGTGTCTACCTATTGGTAAAATAACATAATAAAACAAAACTTTATACATAATAAAACACTTAATAAAACATTAGCTAAAGTAGCTATTAAATAAATTACCTATGAAATAATAGTAGGTATTGCCTTCCAAACAAAAACTATCAAATATTTTACAATAAGCTTGTCACAAAACCATTTTTGGTTTTTTATCGCCAATCTGATCAGTTTTGTTTATTTAATCTCGTTGTAGTGATGCATAAGTCTATCTTTGGTATTAACTTTTAGTTGGCCTCACTAACTTTTTTTGTGTCTATTTTTTTAAATTTTGCTCCAATGTATGAGTCTATTTTCCAGACAGGAAATTCTCGTATCCCTCAGTGTGCTTTATTCTTTTATCTGACTTATGAATGTGTCCATGCAATAGTCGATACAATTAATGTTGACGTTCTTCTTATGCCACCTGCTTAGATATTTCAGGAATGAATTTTGCCTTCAACTGACTGACCTTTCTCCTTCGATTATGAGGCGAAAAATCTGATAACACCCGACTTGTGGTCGACTTCTATAACTAATTGTACTTAATTGTCAGAAGTTCTTAATTTTACCCAAACCTTATTGAAAAAAATAAGACAAAGAATGCTACCGACAATCGGACGTGAAACCCAAGCGTCCAATCAAATTATGGTGAATTTAATTAACTAATATCTATATCAAAGTTCGTATTGGATTATTGGCAATTTCTGTAACACAAATATGCAATATCTCAATACAAAATTTGATATTGACATTAGTATGTTAAATTCATCATTTAGCTGGACTCTTGGGTGTCATGTTTCACTGTTTGTAATAAACTTTGAATTATGGATGTAAACTATTTAATGGTATATACAGGAAACTTAAAACTTACATTATATTTATGTACGTGTATTCCAATACAAAATTTGATATTGACATAAGTATGTATGTTAATGTGAAGTTATATGTATTTGGCTGGACTCTTAAGTGTCAGGTCTCACTGTCTTTAATTATCTTTGAATTATGGATGTAAACTATTTAATGGTGTATACATGAAATTGAAAACTTACACTGTATTTATGTCCTTATGTATATTTATTTCTGTTCTGATTTTTTGTTTGTGATGATTCAGACCTTTTCGTTTGACCCAATCAATCACATTTTATTAAACATGAAGTTAAAGGTTTTTTTTGTCACGCTGCAGTCAATCACCTGATAGTACATTGTGCGTGTTGTAGTTTGTCTATTGAGTAGTTGCCTCTTTACTAAGTACAATCATTGTCTTTACAAATAATTACTTATCAGATCCGAACGACAGCGATACTTCATATAAATAACATTATGACGTTTTTACATGGTCATTACATTTGCCAGTTACAAAGATGGCATTTTAGAATTATTAATTATTATTACGCTATAGTACATCAAGATTAGGAATGACTTTCGAAATTTTGCCCATTAGCGAAGAGTCATCATTATCATAATCCAGCCTCAAAAGTCCACTGCTGAACATGGACCTGCGCCACTCTCATCCAGTTTTTATTTTTTCTTCTTAAATCGTCAACCCATCGTGTAGGTGGTCGGCCGATCCTTTTCTTGTCTTCTCTTGGTCCCCATTCCAATAACCTCTTTGTCCATCGTCCATCCGTTATTTTGCCTATATGTACTGACCATCTTCATTTTAGTCTGGCTATCATCACACATCATGATCAAATACTTTTTTCTTCAGTGGATATCTCACTTTTAAAAGTTTTTCTCAGTTTTCCATATTAGGCTGCCCACGCAAGACCGATTCTTGTCTGCAGTTCTTGGGTCTGATTGTCCGTGCCAATTATAATTTTATGTCCTATGACATGAGTAATATGGAATAGTGTTATCTGGTAATGAGATACGTCAATACAAAACAAAAATTATAAAATTATTTGTTTTTTATTTGGAAACGTTATGGACTACTATTAACAAAAGTTGCATAAGCACATTTCGTACTCGTTACCTATACGGGCTTCATGTGACCAGCATTCGCAAATATCTTCTTTCTGCTTTAAAGTAACTAAAATACTTTGCTCTAACTCGTCCTTACTTGGCGTCGGCGTCGATGTGAATATCATCGACTTTTTCAGCCACATGTTTCTTTCTTATTTTTAAGCTGTGGTAATGGAATAATATCTGAGGGAAGGACAGTGATATTTAGGTCCTCGACTGATCATATTCTTGCTTCGTTTTGCAGCTGACTTTCTGCTAAAATGTCTTGTTTCGAAAATGTATCACGTCTAACTGGATAAATTCCAGTAGCACTGAAGCCTTTGACTGCTCTTTCTCCTGTCTGGATTTTTAAATAGGCATTCCCGAATAATTCACATACGTCGAAATGAGTTCTCGCTCTATTAGTCGTTCTTATAAAAACTAAATTCTTCACACGGATATAAAATGTTCCGTAACTTTCGGAATGACTCCTAAGTTTCTGGTATGAGTATGATGCCCATCTAATACCAGCAGTATGGGACTGTCTTGAGAGGGTTTGGTGTATTCCAAGGAATAGTTGGACCACTGGGTAAACAAGCACGTCTGGATGCACTAAGATTTGTAAAAGTCAAAAAGAGACCCTGGTGGGGCGCTTTTTTTAATCAGCTCGCTGGATTTTTTCCTGGGAAAAATGATCATCTGGGGAACTAGAGATCCACCTTGCGTTCATGCAGAGAACAACATAAGTCTGTCTCGTCTACTGTCTATTTTGGAAATTTAAATATTTTTAAAATTAATTTTTTAGCTTACAAAGTTTATTTATTTATTTTAACAATTTTTTGTATATTCGAAAGTACATAAAACCATCGTTAGTTAATATCCTTGTTCTAGATTTTAATAAAAATTAAAATTTTTGCGTTGTATAACGGAACCTCCTAATCGAGTAAATAGACTTTTCCAACTATTTCGTGTCGCTAATTTCGTGATGATCGCCTCAGCATTTTACTATAGGAAAAAAATAATATAATCCCAACATAGAATCTTTGCTTCAAAAATATCTTGTTTGTCGAATTGGTACTCACCCGATGTACCAGAATCGTTCGGACAATAAAGCCGACTTTGCTTAGTAACAAGGCAATTACTCAACACACTACAAAATACACAATGTACAATTAGCCAATTGATTGTACTATGGCAACAAAAAATTGCCGATGTTTTGAGATTGCTAACGCCAGTGATGTTAAAAACGAGACATTTTATTATTGTTATTGTTTAGGAATTTTTACTGAAAAGGGTTGTATTTTTGGCGGTAGTTTTGTTTACATGCAAGTACAGCACCTGCCTCCTTATTGTGATGGACTGGTCCAATTTGTGTTGATCGGAAGAGATACTTAGTAGAAAGTCGAATCATTATTTCTTTAAAATAAGACACAGTTCATTAATTGGTGAATTAAGTGTATTTACTACGAAATCCCAATCTTACACAACTAAGGTCTATATTGTCTTGAAGCGAAGAGCCGGTGCTACATTGAAGTCAAAATACGCAACCTAAGGAGTGGAGAATGTGCGTAGTTGCCAGATTTGGCCCTTTATAAATAATACTTGATTATACAAGAATATTCAAGAAATACCCGTAGATTCACTGATATAACAATGTCTATTGTGGACATTTTTTTATGTAAAATTAAAAAACATTTAAAAATACTTTTGCATTTTTATGAAAAGAGATAAAGTTTTATAGCAGTCCTATAGGGTCTTAGTGACACAATAAATTAACAAAATCAATAGCTCTATTTTCGAAATTTCCTTAGGCAACACCGTCCCCAAAGAATAAAAATCAAATATTTTTTGTTAGTGTATCTAAATCAAGATTATTTAACAATATATGCATGAATTAGAAATATTGTAACATCAAAAAGTTATTTGTGTTTGTATAATGTATTACAAAAATTTACATGGACTAAAGACAAATGTATTTGTACTGTATTCCAATGTGCCAATTTAGAAAACAACCCACCGAACACTCTGCTTCAGTCATTACATATTTTTAGTACATTTGAACTAGAAAATCGCTTTAAATAAACCACAAAAACTATAAATCAATATCGGAAAAATTGTTCTAGGCCATTACCAGTGGTAATAAGTATATTTAAATTTTAATGTACCTATTATTAATTTCAATTATATTTCACAATGATTTATTAGTAAACCATGATACTTTCGTATATGAGAGTAAAATCATTCTTAAATTGTTTTATCTTCCTTGCACAACCTACTAAGTTAGACCTGCACTAGTAGCATATTTACATCCCCGTATGTTTTTATCGCGAACATAATAATATATATTATGGAATGTTTTTCGCGCAATTATTCCGAGATTTTTACCTAAGAAATGGATTTCAACAGTTTTAGCTAATAAAAACCCAATAAGTTCCCAATAATCGAATAAACATTATATGTATATTGATGAACAGCAAAATTACAGTTATTTCTTTGCTTCCTAACCTATTTTTTCTTTTTTTGATATTTGATATTTGTTATTTGATATTTGTAAACAGCCGCTCATTCTTTGTCATTTTTAAAATGGTTGTTTAGTATATTTTGTTTGTCATATTTATCCAGTGGAACATTTGGAAGTAAAAAACTTATAAGTGTTTTAAGTGGTATGTTTAATAAAAAATAAAATAAAATTAAAAAATCCAAATAGGTCAGAATAAACTTTTTCGGACTCACTTTCAGTGAACATAAACAAGTAATCCCATTCAGTCAAAAACGTAAGGTAAAATTTTGACTGTTAAATACAAAAATGTGCTTTACGTTTTGCAGTATACTGGCGTAACTAAAACTAACCGCAGAACCGGACAGTAGTTGGGTTTACATTAAAAAAAAACATACCTAAAAGTATTAGATTAAACGGCAATATGCCAATGTAATTGGATCACTAACCGGGAACCATAAGTCCCTACTTAAAGTAAAATTTCTACATTCGAACTTTCGTACGGGAGTTTGTCAATTGGATTAAGATGCCGGAAATAATAATTGACTGTTTCAATGATAATGACATTCGGGACAAGATTGATAGATCGGTTTTAAAAAGTAAACCAGGTCAAGGACCCATCTGTTGATATCTATATTACAATTTTATTAAATTAATTTATTAAAATTGAAGACAGTAGTTATTATTTTTATTTTTATTATTTTTTACATAAGAAATCACATACAAATAAGAAAAATAAAAATAATATTAACTATTGTCTTTAATTTTAATAAACTAATGGGTCCTTGACATTATTTACTTTTTAAAAACGAACTATCAATCTTGTACTGAATGTCATTGTCATGAAACAGTTAATTATTACTTATATGTCATTTCAGACTAGTTGGTAAACTCCCGTCCGACAGTTCGAATGTAGAAATGTTTTCTTCGAGTAGGGACTTATGTTCCCTGTTAGCGATCCAATTACATCGGCACATTGCTGTATCATTTAATACTTTCAAGTATGTTTTTATCAATGAAAACCCCACTACTGTTTGGTTTTGCGGTTAGTTACGCAAGTACTCCAAAAGTAAGTAATATAAATCACATCTTTGCATCTAACAGTCAAAATTTTACCTGGTACGTTTTTACGGTACTGATTAGTCCGAAAACGTTTTGAACTTTTTAATCCAATTACAATAGAAGTTTTTTACTTCGATGTTAGAGTTTTTTAACTGATATGGTATACAGTCAACTCCCGGGAATTATATCATTTTAAAATTTATTTAGTGTTCCTATCATATGTATTCTTTCTTCATCTTTAGTTTTTGGTTTCTCAGTGGAAGTTGGCGATAACTACTGCAAATTCTTTCTTGTTTTGAGCTTTTCTTACTAACATTGGAAGGTATAATCCTATCCATTCTTTAATAACAGGTCGTTTGTCGTCTGCCAGGATCATATCTGGCTTCTATTATTTCTTTAATAACGGCTATAAAGGATAAAATTTCTTTCTACTAACAGCTTTAGACGAAATATACTATCGATGCCTGGATACTATTATTTGCCTGGTCTGAAACAGTTTTTTTTTCGGATTCGATATGTTGTTTTATTTTCGAGTTTGTTCTGCCCAACAGAACTCTCTACAGTCAACCCACAGAAAATGTACGGATAGAGAATGCACAAAGGATATTGTGATGAGATTAGGTCACTCCCCTGTGGGTACTACTTAGCTGTTTTGGACACAACCTCCTCTCCTTGCAGGTCTGTTAGAATCAGCCTATTTGGTATTTGCCTCTATCTATTTGTTACTATCAGCCTATTTGCATAATCAATGAGATGAACGCGACGGCTTTACTCAGTTAAAAATTAGAGTTAAATTCCATTTCCCATTTTTGGACATCCTCGATTGTGAGGGTTTTTGTTACACCGCAGAATGGCTCTGGACCAATAAAAGGATTATTTGCTCCTTTGCTCGCTTGCTACACTTTGTCCAAAATAGAAATAACTTTGAAAATCCTACAATCCTACAGTGGGCACGCCCACTTGATGCACAGCAAAATTACTGGCAATTATCTTAGTAAGAGAAGTACATTAAACCTGTAAATTATGTTTAAAAATCCGAATACTTTCTCTTTCTGCCCTCTGCGCACGTAGACAAAATTTCGAAAGTCATTGTCTCGACGAATGATAGAAGTTCTGCTTGATATATTTTAAGAGTATCTCCGAGGGCTATTGACAGTCTGGTGTTAGACCAGCAACCCCCTATTCCTACTCTCTATTGTGTTTTTGACCCATCAGTATAAAACGTAAGGAACCTCTTTTAATTTGGGTAACTTCGTTTTGTGTTAACTCAAACTCGATTATGATAAAATTTAGTTTTTGAGTTCGAAATTTTAATCAATCTGTAAAATGTCTAGATGCCCAGTCAGGTTGCCATGTTTTAGATCCTGCGACGATGTATGTATGAGCATGTGTAGCCTAAAGGTACTTTCTCAAGTGATGTTACTTACACGTATGTGCAGAGGAGGAAGGTCCAACAATCAGAATTACCTCCATGGCTGCAATGGGGTACGATCACATGCACCCGTGATTCCTACGAATGTAACACTCATACATCTTTATTTGGTTTGTTCTGATAATTACGGTTCTTTTGCAGCAATTGTGCATATTTCTTTAATTTCCTGCTTACCAAATTTTGGATTTTAGTTTAATTAGGTATCTGTTCGCAAACATTTAAAACTGTTCACATGGTTGCCACTCCAGTGTATGCTTTATGAATATTTGAACTCTTTCTTTTAACATTGCTAATTAAGCTTCTTTTTTTGTAGATATTTTCCTGGCCCCGTCTTTTATATATTTTTTAGGTTCATCAAAGTACAAACATTCTACAATCTTTACTATTAGCCTAAACAACAAATAGATAAAAGTAAATAACATGTTTTATATCTTGTAATATTAATAAAACACAGGAAAGAGGAAGTCAGAAGTCTATATTAAATATTAATTAAATTGTGGAAACAAAGTAAAAAAATAAACAGTAATAACTGGGTAAACTTTTGCTATAATTAAACGATTAAATAGTGAGCATATTAAATTGCTAGTCTTAATATTAAGTTTTTGTAACATAATCCAGTGAACTGTTTCTGCGCGAGATACAAAATTGAATCGGTTTATCATACCATTTTAAGAGAACGAAACCAGTAGTAAAAACACAATATATTGAACCTTCACTTTAACCTTGGTTCAGATCTCCTCGTACAAGGCCACGGCTAAATTTCATGTTGGAATACAGTGTAAACAAGTTTACAGAATCTAAAATCCAATAAAACTATTCTCTTCATGCCTTTAAATATACTTACTCTCTACCTCTCATTTAAACCATTCGCTTTGGATTTGGTAAATCGGTAGTTTTGACCCAACTGTACTTACTTGGGGTTACTAATTGTGCCAATATACAAAAAGGCTCCACCGGGTTTCTATGGTCCTCCGGTTTAAGATACCTCTCGAGACTAAAGGTGGGACAACGTTCCAGTCTATGGTTGTTGTTGGTAGTAACAGTTATTTTCTTTACATTATGTTGTTCAAGCTTACTGTATAGTCAAATATCGTGTGTCGCTCAATTTTTAATTAATGTAATATTATATTTGCCTGTTACGTAATATTAACATTATTTTATATATATTCTACATATCAATGTGATGCCTTTTATTAAAAAAAACATGCCTACATCATCAATATTAGAGATAAATAATCCCATTAGCGGAGTTCATGGATGTTATGTTTCTGTAGTACCTTAGAAATATGTACCTATGTTTTTTTTTGTATTACTCCTGAAATCCTGTACAATTTTAACTTTTAAAAGGATTTAAAAAATGTAGATTTTAATGAAATGAAAGCCTGACTACGGACAGAAATGAAAAATTTGTAAAGGTCACAAATACGTTTTGTCTTTCTGTCTGCTTTTTTTCATGCAAAATTCATTCGGTTTTTGAATTATTTATCTCCAAATATTTCTGTTTTGATATCAATGTATTCCCTTTACATAAAATCAGTTTAACTTAATAAAAAATCTGTTAATTCGTTCTCTGATAATTTTCATCGGATATGTAATTATATCAATGTATTCCCTTTAAATGGATATCAGTTTAACTTAATAGAAAGCTCTTAACTAGTACTACGAACGATACCGTTCGTAATTTTATATGTATTAATAAAAACAGCAACCGAAAATAAAAGCTCCCAGTCAAAAGACGTTTAACATCTTAACGAATATAATTTAGTGATTATAAATTTTATAAATACAGCTTCACTTCGCTTGTAAAGCAAATTAATAGTTAACCCAGAAGTAACGAAAAGATTCTTGGCACACCTGCTCCTATCGCGTTAATAAGAATTATAGCACGAATTTGGATTTTCCGGACGCGGTACATGATTTTTTGTGTGTCCCAGTTAACAGGGAATTAGAGTAACCTATTTTACAGTTTCTTTGGTTAATTTTTATAAAATAATGCAGTAAATGGAACTCAATAAGAAACTATAAATTATATTTTTTTTATTGGATTGTGATAATACAATCTAAACATCCAATAGCTACAAACTAAAAGATTTTACTCTTTCACAACAAAAATATCGAAAGAGATATGTCTTCTCTCACCCCCATTTTTTTCTCGCTGGGATAGAATATATTTATTTTACCACTTTTTTCACGCTGATAAATAGTTTTGGAAGGCTGGACATAATCAAAACTTAAAGATGATTTAGTAAAACTTCATTGTGTATCACCATCACCACATACTTGAATAATAGAATATCTTTCTTATGGATTACCATATAAGAACACCCAATTCTCGGGCACGATAGGTAAAGTTAGTGATGATCTGGATATTTGAAAAAACAACGAATACATTGAGCATTTCGAATATTAAAGGTTTTTTGGAGGAAATGTTCTATGGCAGTATTTTGCTAAAGTGAATACCCACATATTGATGGAAACACAACTAATACAGTAGTTTTTTTAGAATATGGTCGTTTGGTCCGTTCGCTGCATTTTTCTCAAGTTCATACCCACCTTAAGAAAAAATATATCTCTTATGCAAGTGAAATCCAGACCGTCTGGTGTTTGTCTCTTGCTAGCTCCAATGTTTTCTATATTTCCCATGATTACCTCTATAAATGGTTACCTCACTTCTATATACCAGCTATGGCTTAGTTTTCCTTTTCCTTTTTGCTGTGTGATGGTGCAATAGCTTGGCGTTCCTTTTCTATTTCGCTGCTGTTTCCATATTCTAAACAGATATTTTTAACATCCATTGGTCACATTTTATTGCTTCAGTGATGTCTATTCTGATAGCTATATGACTACATCATATATACCCAGCAAGTACTGAAAATTTCTGAAATACTGGAAGCATGGTTAGGAACGTTACACTCTCTTTTCTAGCGAAAAGGCAAATTAGAAGATATTTTTTCCTTCGTTTCAACGATCCAGCCATTGAATTACCAAGCACCTTTTAAATTTTTACAACTTTTAGAATGGTTTTACAGGTTTTAAAGGTTTACAACGTTCACTCTTATAACAGACGTTGGCCTTTTAATTAATGGTTTTTGTTGTGTTTTGTGTTGCCAATTACTCTTCCCTGATGTATTTATAACTTTCTATAAGACAAAGCTCTGAAGATGGCATGTGACATGCTGAAAGTACTTAGCTGATTTTAATAAAAAAAATTACACACCATCATGTTTTGTGAGAACATACAACTGTTGCCAGTTTGGCCCATATTTTAGAAGTGTGTAGAAGTCGTACAGTCTTTTTCTAATTAAAATGATAAACAAAGAAATCATTTTGTATAACTCTTATAATTTTGCATAACTCTTATCTTACGGTTATAAAAGGTGATTCAATATCAAATATCGTTTTTAGCTCTAAGTTTTTGCAACAGGTTCTGCTGGAAATAATTAATAGAATAAAGGAAAAGTAGAAACAGGAAAACTTATATGATAGTCATTGCCCTGCAGAAAGCTTATGATAGTATCCACTATCTAAATTTTCTTAGGTAATACATATATCTAAGCTGTTAAGAAATTTTATACTGATATTACAAGTAGTATGAAGCTAGACAACAGTTTGTCTACTTTGACATTTGCTGGACTTTTTTTCAAAACCAAAATAATATTATGAACTACTTTTCGTGTAATGGGGTATGTTTCTATGTTATACATTGTAAGAGTGAACTGACTTAATGTCTTGGCATCATTATCATTAGCATGCATTATTAGCATTACCATTAGCCATAATACTGCATTCTGAAAGAGCTCTTTATATGGAGCTATACGGACCAAGTCAAATGCTTTCTCAAAGTCTACAGATGTTAATATCAAAGGCTTGTTGTATTCTATAACTTTCTCTATCAAGGACTTGTAGTTGGTCATTCGATCCAAAACCACCCCTAAATTCGACTTAGTCTACCACCCCTAAGTCCGGCTTGAATACCCAAGATTTTAAATACAAAAGATTACCCTTCATTTGAAACCTTACACACAAAATTACTACCCTTTTCAAACCATATACAGCTGTATTAATAACAAAAGTTTGTTTTCTGATGCTAAAGACAAGACACCAGCAATGTACACTACCAATTCCATCTACCAAACTACCATATTTAGGTTGTAAAGGTTGCTATATTGGACAGACAAGCCAATGGCTAAAATAACGTATTACCCAGCACAAAGGTAAAAACGCATGCGCTGTTGTCGAACATTTCATTAACACATGTGAAAATAATTATAGAAACAGGCTATTTCTCGAAATGTGTTACATTACAAAAACAAAAAATATAGTAAACTATAAGCACACACCAACCAAGTTAGTAACAAGGAAAAGACAGTTAAGATTTGATATCACGTACAGGGCGCTTGCGCATCCGCTTATACGTATTTCGGCCTAATAGGCCTCATCAGAACGGCTTTCAAGTTAGTAAAATTTACTGGAATATTCTGAAATCTATTTAATTTAAAAATAATTTACGATGTATCTGCTAAACTTGACTTAGACACTGATTTATTTTAAAAATTATTAATCCAATTGTAAAAGATGTAACGTTAATGATTTTCATATATTTTTTGTGAACAATTCCACCTCTGTAAGTAATATTCATATGTCATTTTATTCTTAAGTTGCTTACCACTTTGTTCAATAAATTGCAGTGCAGGTTCTGATGAAGTCAATAATCAATTGGCGAAATATTAAGTGACCAAAAAATAGAATTGTTTTAATTCCATATCGACGTGACCTGACATATCCAAAATATTATTTTAAATAATATGCGGTCGACAACAAAAAATTCTACTATATTATTTATTTCGAAATTAAAGTGAGACCTTCAAAGGTGTTATTGACAAAACGTAATCTGTGGCTAGTTGTTTTGATTAGTTAGTATAAACTAATCAAGAATTGCGAACAGGTGATAAAATAATCAAATAATCAATTTACCAATGACTGAAATGTATGCGTGCAGACGATCTTGACTATAAAGTAAGCTTGACTTATTTAAATGTTTATTAACCTTTTTGTTGTACAGCGGTAGTAGTACTCTTCCTAGATAGGTAAAGCTCTAAGTGTTAGTGTTGTATTTGATAATAGATAGATAATATGTTAGTGGTATAAGTCAATACAATATTTATAATAAATGTTTTCTCAGTAAACATAATAGAATGCTGTAATCAGTACAATGACTAATTAAACAAAAACGTATAAACACGTGCCTTCAGTACTTAGAACTGATTATTTGTGCATTCTCACACGATCCAATATTGTTATTTATTATTTGAATAAAAAGAATAATATTGCTTAAAATGTTTCTATATTCGTCTTATCCATGCTATATAGTATATGCTGTAGAACTGCATCTTAAGTTTCAAGTTGTTAAAATTAAATCAACACCAAGGTCTCAAGACATTTCGATGTTGCGATAATACTCTAAAATATTGAAAGGTTTGTATCTTATAATATGGCTTGATTTAGTACAAACATATAACTCTAGTTTTTAATTGAAAATACAGCTATAGACCTCTGATGCACTATTAAATCTCATTCTACAAGAAAACATGCTATAAACGAGGTTAAAGAAAAGGATATTGTGGCTGAAATTCTTCCGAAAATGTTTTTCTTTTTATCAACTTCAACCCCATCTTAGACACCAGCGAACCAAATGGCCATATCACTATTGTATTGTAATACAAATTCGAAACTTCATGTTGAAGGCCGTTCCGCAGTAAGATCTTTGTGTTAATTATATTATAAGAAGGCTGAAAAGTTCTGAAAGAGACTTTACAATTCTAATTCGTTGTCAAAATGGCTGTTATATAACATCTACTATATGCTGTATCTGTTGATGTTTCCGATTATTATTACAAATTCTTACTGTATTCGTTGCGCAGATACTTCAGCTGCTTAACAATATTCTGTATACTTATATGCAAGATATTTCAAGTTATATCTTGTTTGAGTATGTCATAGACTCAGTCAGCACTTGCTAGACGACAAGACCTCTTGTGGTTGTTCGATCTGTCTCTCTCTAGCGCATTGAAACTCCTCACTCCTTCTCACCCCAACAAAAAGGAACGCTCCTATACTTATTTGATGTTATTAGAACTGGTCGTACTTCAGCCAATTGGTTTATTCTACATCTTCTATTCGTATAACCTTCTGGCTCAAGTTTTTAGTGTTAGCGACTGCTTACCTAGCCGAAACTGAGCTGGCTGAAGCACGGTGTAGCGACTCAGTTAAGTTAACTGAAATATTCCCGGTGTCTGTGCCTGAGCCTTGGAAGGGCAATGTGGAGTTCAAATCGGGGGAGAAACTATTAAGAACATCAGATATGCATATGACACCGCGATTATGGCTGAAAGTATCGAAGATCTTCAAATCGTTATAGATCGAGTCACTAGAGAATGCTCCAATAACGGACTAAGCATAAATACAACAAAGACAAAGTTACTTGTGGTTAGTAAACAAGACCTCGGCGCTATACAGGATAATGCAGTTGATACTCAACTGAAAGATCGACGGAAAAGGAGGAATTGTTAGGAAGAAATACTCATGGCTCCGAAACCTTCGTCAATGGACTGGCTTATCAGCAGATGAATTATTACATGCCGCGCAAGATCGAGAACGATATCGGCAAATGTAAGCTACCCACGCCTAAAACTTGAGCACGATACTCACTCAAAGAAGAAGTGCTGGGATCGAACCTATGATGTTATGCTTGATAATCCAGTACCTAGACACAGCTACGGCAGCCACTAGTTGTGGCTTTACTGTTATTGATAGTTTTGAATATCAAATTGAACTATCATCTAACCTTCTCACATTTTGGTTTGAATTGTGCCAAACCTAGACTTCCCCTAATATACGTTTTCCTAATTTTATCCATTTTTTTCACCCCAGTCATCGATCTAATCATTCTTATTTTCGCTCCATGCATTCTTGCTGCTTCTCTATAACAACACTTTCGTTGGAGCCTTTCTATTACACGCGTTATATATACTGCAATTAATCTGACAACACTTTGTACTACGTAGGTTAGGTTCGATATGAGTAGACGCTTAACCACCCTTTAACTCGACCTAAGAGGTCTATTGTGGCTCTTTGTAATACATAGCAACTAATTTGACTACATCTTGCATTATATAGATTGGCCTACAAAATGGGTGACTAACATTTTTAGCAGGCGGGCCAAATTTAGAGATACGATGTGATAGCGGGCCGCACAATTTTTTTTATTATTCAAAGCAAACAAGAAATAATAGTATTTTTTAATATGATAAAAATGAGAATAAAACATTTATTAGATTAGAGTTACATACAAATAATAATAATGATAAACAAAAAAAAATAAACAAAATTTTAGTGAAACATCTGATTTTATTTCTCAGAATTAAGTGATTCAATGTTCCATTGTACAATTCCTGGCAATAAATTAAAGTCTAGGGAGAATGGTGTTGCAAATGCAGCAAATACTTTCAATCGGATAATAACGAAGTGTATTTATTCGCCGCCGTTTGTGTAACGTTTGGCTGCTTCGTAGGAAGGTGTGTGAAGAGTTTTGTCCTTAACTGTTGTTCGCAAAGTCCAAGTTTCATTGGGAATGCGGTAATATGATCACACATATTATTAATTATTAGATCTTTCCCTTGTAGACAACCATATCTTAAGATGGCTAACTGTATCGACCACAAATCTAAAGTCGCTAACCCACTCGTTGTCTTCAAATTATGGAATACTTTTTGAGCTGCTTGCAAAGAATGATTGTATTTATTCCTTCAAATCAAACACTCTTTTTAATATTTGGTATGGCCTAGCTATCTTATTTCTGCATAAAATGTAACGTCATTATACTGTATACGTCATTATACTGTGTAAAGACTTAAGAAACTCTTGTACTTGATAGTGATTCAACCTTTTCGACTTAATACAGTTCACGGTTTTGATGACCACATTCATGACATGATCCATGTTAAGGGACAATTCTCCTAATGAAAAATTGAATGAAAATTTAGCATGGAAATATTATCAACTTTGCAGGCCTCATTTTTAATCAATTTTACTAAACCTTCATGTATTTCAGCAATTGCTGGGATAAGATCTGTTGTTAATACCCAATGGATTGTCGAGTTACAAGGAAAAGCGATTCAGTGTAATAATTTTCTAATTTATTTTTTTATATCCCCACCGTTGAATATTGTATAGTCATCACCAAAACTAAGTATTTAGAATGAACTTTTTTTCGTTGAAATATGCAAATATAAATTAGTGGTTTATATATTCACCACTCAGCTTGAATGTCGTTAATTTCTTATTCTAAATCCAATTTGTTTTCTGTTCCCATTTGTAGTTGTAATGGGTTTATATTCATAAGGCAATTTAAATACAATATGTTTCTAATTTGCCATTTTTCCGGTGTTAGATAAACATTTTTTCATGGAAATAAATTAAATTTGATCAGGAAGTTTTTTATTATAATTAAGCATGCTTTAATTTATTGATTAAAGTATATTCAAGAGCGAAATTTACCACAAACTTGCCAATATTACAAGAAAAAGTTATATTTCAAAGTTTAAAGTAAAAAGTTAATCCCTGGATCACATTAAGCGAAGGCTTGAGGCACAAAAATAGAAAAACAAAGCTGTATTTAATATAACCGTGTATATAACCCTGTTTAGTCAATGTTAGCTAACGACGGCTAACGCACACACCACGATTGTTTATCGGCCGATAGTCCTGTTCGCTCATAATTGTGACACTGTGCGAATATTTTTTTAATATTTCAATCTCTCCTCCACAGGTATAGAAAGTCTTAAATTTGTACCCTCCTGCGCTATAGCTGGTCCATATAGCATGACCAGTTCATTGAAACTTTTTATGCTCATCCGATAAAAGGCGAAAAACTTTTGGTTAATTGAATGCATTGTGTAGAATTTTCCACAAAATAATCTATCACTGAGAATTGGATGCACTCAATACCTGGGAATCTCTTCTTGATTTTCCTCTTTCGCTGTATGAGCGGAATCATATCTATGTGTCGTAGACCTTAAGAAATTTGACCGGCTCAAATTAAAAGACGTTATCCACTTATTGTACGCATGAGAGATACCGCTAGGAATAATCAAAACGATCGAAAATATCTACCAAAACAACACAATAAAAGTAAAAGTAGAAGAAGAACTAACCGACCCTATTGAAGCTGGCAATGGAATAAGACGGGGAGATTCCCTGAGTCCTCTATTGTTCAACCTGATTATGGAAGAAATAATAAAAAAAGTAAGAACTAAAAAAGGATACCAAATGGGAGAAAAACAACTTAAAATAATCTGCTGTGCAGACGACGCAATACTACTCTCTCTGTAGCTGTATTCGTAAGATTTTCGTTGACCTACGCATGCATTTCGCATGGCAGAAATGATTGGATTTGAATGAATAGTGTCCTCTTTGACGCCTGTTTAAAATCTACAAAGGCCATACATAAAAGTATATTATTCTCATTTGTCTTTTCTATTATTTTTTTAAATATGTGTAGGTGTTCTGCTGTACTGAAATGCTTTCTGCATTCTGCCTGCCTGCTAATAGCCTCAGGTTGGAATAGATAATATATTGTTTATGATTTTTGTCCCATCTATACCAACAAAGGTAGATGCAACAATCACTGGTTTATTATCAAACTATTTCGTGATGACCACTCCGTCTTTACTTACTGCATAACTGCTTAAGAAGTATGTACCGCTTCCCTCTTTTTTTATGTCTTTGTCGGTTTTCAATGAAGGTTTAGCAAATCTGTTGGTTCTTACAGGCAAATATTTTTTGAATTGATGAACTGAAAGATATTATATATACTATATTATCGAAGTACAGTCAATGGTTTTTTTCTGGTATTCTCTCAGCTAGCTGCATTACTGTTGCAGCTCCTGCACCCAACTTACTATATGTCTCACTTATCTTAGTAGTTACTTCTCGGTACATTATAAAGTCATACACTAAACCGCTTTGTTCAGTAAGAAAAAATATTTTTTATTCGTGTCACAGTTTGTGTCATGAAGTACGTTTGTCCTTCCTGAAGGACGTCGACGTTAACAAAAGTATACAAATGATAAGTGTATAATATTTAAATTAAAAAGCATAAATTATTAAGCTTCTACTTACAGTCAAACCAATTGTATGTTTATATCTTCTTCTTCCTATGCCGTCCCCATTAAGGGAGTTTGGCGACCACATTTCTAAAAGTTTCTCTGTCCTTTCCAACGTGGAATAATTCGTCTACAGTCATGTTTGTCCAATCTCGAATATTTCGCAGCCATGATTTCCTCTTTCTACCTATTTTTTTTTGCCATCGACTCTACCCTGCATGATGACCTGCAGAAGACTATATTTATTATTCCTCGGTATGTGTCCAAGGTATGCAGTCTTATGTACTTTTATTGTTCTCAACAATTTTTTGTCTCGACCCATCCTTCTCAACACTTCCTCATTGGTGACCCTGGCAGTCCATGGAATTCTCAACATTCTCCGGTATATCCAAAGTTCAAAGGCTTCAAGCTTCTTAACTATTTGCGCTTTTAAAGTTCATGTTTCTACCCAGTACAATAGTTGCGACCAGACGTAACATTCAACAAACCTCAGTCTCAGCGCAGTATTCAGATTTTTGTCACAGAACAATTGCTTGAATTTTAAGAACGCTGCCCTTGCCATTTCTATTCGTACCCTGATCTCTTGGTCTGGATCTAATTCTGTGTTGATGTAAGCTCCCAGATTTGCACGTATTTGGTAGGTCAGATTGGTAGGAACGATAGACAGATCGTGCGAACTGAAGTAATCAACTTTGTCATTGGTACTGCTTTCGCTCATATGTAGCACCATCATTCAGAAATCAGTAAATAAACTGTCCTTTTAGAGGGAACATGCTATTTCGGAAGGTTAAATGCCACTATTCGGCAATATGATGCTTAATAAGTTTGTGTCCTCGTAGGAGGACGCTATGACTGAAAGGGTTAGTGTAATCAGTTCCATTTTATTAGTTTTTTAGTAATCACACATGTTTCGAAACTAAATATAACATTGTCCCTGTTAAAAAAAAACCTTAACCATATTCTATCAACCTACGTATTTGTCGTATATACTTAAAAACACTAATGGAGTTACGGAATAACCAATTAGTTGCGTAAATAAGTGCTACCGTACTCGTGATGGCATTCAGATCAGGTCATGCTTGTAAACAATAAAACATGAGTAGTCGTGCAACTCACTACAAATGTTTGGACATTTTACTATGTGCTAAATTGTCAACTTGTTTAGTCGAACGAACATACTCTTGAAAATAGTAAAAATCCTATTTAACAGGACTATTTTGCTGTTAAACATGCAGAGTTTTTATGTAGTTATCTAGTTTATTCATTTAGCGTATGACATTACATAGGGGTCATTCATGCCATAGTCATATCATCTCTTTATTATATATTTATTAGCTTGTCTATCTCTAGCAAATGTTTGTCAACTATGGAAGTCAAGTAGTCATAAATCTGGCATTTTTTTTGTAACAAGGAAATATAACCCACTAAACTTTACTTATTGGTGTATTTTATCTCCCATCTGAAAGTACGAAGTTTCACAAATACTTTAATGGCAGTTTTAAGCATTTATCTCCTTATTTTAAAGACAGTTTCTGAATTTATAGTAACTTTTAAAAATATCATAAAAGCCACTGCTTTCGATCGATGAAGTTCTACATAAAGAGCACTAACTTTGAAGTTTTAGTTATTTTAAGCAGACACGATCTTTAACTTCTTTTTCATAGGCAGATTATAAGTATTTTCTCTTTAATGGTTGGGATTGTGGTATTAATTATTTATAATAGGATGAGGTTAGAGTAATAGAAATTGTAGAAAACAAATAAAAGAATCTGTCCAATAATAAATTGTATCCAAAATACTACCGTCATAAATTCAGATAAATGTATCTAACAAATTGAAACAACAAGAAAAAGTCCTAAGAAGAAGATGCCGCTAAAAATTTTACGTCCATATCTTCTTCTTCTTAGAGTGCCATATCCCTACGGAACGTCGGCGACTACCATGCTTATAATATTTTTATACTGATCTCGGTCTTGCGCTACGTGTAGCAATTGGTCCGCTGTCAAACCTGTCCACTGCCGCAAATTCCTCAACCAAGAGAGTTTCTTCCGTCCTATCCATTTCTTTCCTTCGATTTCACCGTTGAGAATTAGCCGAAGGAACTCATATCTTGGTCCTCTGATTATATGTCCAAGATATTCTAGTTTACGCCTCTTAATAATATTTAATAGAGTTCGTTGATGTCCCATTCTTCGAAGAACTTCTTCGTTTCTAGTTCTGCTAGTAAATGGAATTTTTAGTATCCTTTGATACAACCACATCTCAAACGCCTCGATTTTATTCATGATATCGGCGTTTAAAGTCCAAGTTTCACATCCATACAAAAGTACAGACCACACGTAACATCTTGTAAACTTTTCACGGATTTCCAAATTTAATGAGTTATTGGATAATAGAGGCTTGAATTTTTGAAATGAGTTTCTTGCCTGTTCAATTCTACGTCGAATTTCGAAGGATGGATCTAGATTTTGGGTAATACATACGTCCATATAATCTCATTCATATTATAGAATACAAAGAAAACATTTTATAGTATTTTTATATTATTACAATCTTATCAAGTTCTAATGTTCAAGGTTCTAACCTAAAGTCTATATAATTACACTCCTACTAAATAATGTGCCTTAGAGTTTAATAAATTATAGTATTGCTACCAGTAAATGTAACTTAAGATCAGTACAATATTCTACTTTTAACTATCAGTCACTGAATAAATTTAGAAGGTTTTATCCTCTTATGTCTTCTTACTAAATTTGTACTATCGAGCAACTGAATAACCTTAACATTTTGGAGCAGCCGCTGTACATGTCTGCTGACTACTTCAGATAATTTTGTCGTCTAAAGGTATGCGCGCACTTGACCGCACCGGTCGGCAACAGAACGAACCGCTGCAACCCGGAATTAAATGCCTTAACGCACATTTACCGACAAAATCGCGTCAGCTCAATCAGTGGATTTACATATTTCATTAAAGATAGATTTAAAAAATATTATTGTTAGTTTGTTGTAAGAGAAAGAGGAACAATAAAATATATTTCCAAAAAGAAAGATAATAAATAGATATATGAAATTTATAAAGAGCGAGGCACGAAAAGTAAATTGGATACTTTATTTTCTAATTTAATCTAACATCAAGACAAATTTTATCGATACTATAAAAAGTTACGAAAAATATTAAGAACTTTTTTATATAGAACTCTCTTTTCTGATTTGTTCCGTTGTGGTAGCGCTTACTGGGTAATCAGGAAACGGACCGCTACAACTTACCGCGAAAATATTCCATTCCAAATTTTCGGCGTGGTTTGGTATGAGTCGATGTGTTACGTGTCCGTAACGTGCGCACAGATTCATTTCAATACACAAAAACATCAAATTGCCGATCATCGTGGTTCGTTAAGTTTCCAGCCGGTTTGGTCAAGTGCGCGCGTACCCTGAAACAATTTATACCTTTACGATCTTTATGATGAACACGGTAGCAAGCCTCATGGACGATATCCCTTAATATTTTTGAAAACGTTGAATAGCTTTCAACGTTCTGAATAGCTCTGAATGTTCCTTTGAATGGTAAAATCTCACATCTGACAACCATGCGTCCAAGTAGGTTTCAGTATCTGCTTGTAAAGGAGACGTCCAAGTATAGATCAACTACAGTTTTTTCCTATCAGTCAGACATTTTATATGTTATACATTTGCTTTCTGATTTTCTCAAATTTCTTTTTGTTGTGGGCTTTTTAAAGCAATTTAGTTGTTCTATTAGGTCCTTCGTGCTCTTTCTCAATGCCCAAAATGACAGTACCATCAGCAAAAATTGCAATAGTGTCGTGTTCAAGGTTAAAATATTACCGGTTACCTAGTACATTTACTTAACATAATACTGCGGTATTAATTTCATTTAGAATACAATAAGCAATTTCTTGCTTTATTCTGTATCTGTATGATAAATAGGATTTTCATGGTTTTAAACATATATGTAATAAACTTTGATCAGATAAAAGGCATATATCGAGCACAGTTTAATTAAATCTTGCCCAAGTACTTTCGATCCCTAGATCATCTTCAGGGGCATTTCGTCAATTGTGGCCTATCCGGCAAGAACAAGATGTCATAAACATATAAATGTACATTACACTACAATACAAATGGACAAACAAACACTTTAAAATAATTTAAGGAAGGCTACATTACAAGTAATGTAGCCTTCCTGATCAAAGTTCATTTATTCGAGCATTCAACCTTATATTTATATATGTAATATGTTTAAAATGTATATATATATATATATATATATATATATATATATATATATATATATATATTAATAAAGTGACAAAAACAGTTCAACAAAATGTTTACCCATTTGCCCAGTAGTGACAAAAACGGCTTCCCCCTATCTGTATCTGTAACGATAAGAAATCTCACGTCCAAAAAAATGTAGAAACTAAAGAAACAAAACAGAAATGAAAATAAGTATGTTACATCATAGTGAGGTTGACCCTAAATCCGGACCGAAATTAACGTCGAGGGACAATATCGGACTACAAAACGTCCGTTTCTGAGCTGAGCTTAAGCCATTCACAACGTCAGCGGTTGTGTAATTAGAAGTTGCTCTAAATAATACTCCTCAGATTTGTAGATACGCTCAACGGTTTATATAACTTAGAAATTTTGAGAATAATTACCCCTCAAATATAATTCATAACCCGATGAAACGTTTCATTTTAATTGATTTTGGGTAAATTTTACGAGGCTTGAAATTAACTATAAAGTTACAAGTTTTGAATTATTTGATTTAGTTGGTTTTATACCAAGTTCTTTCTGATGACAATTAATAATATTTCCAAATAAAAAAAGTAAAAGCAGTCTATATGCAGTACATCAGCGAGAGACTCTATACACAGAAGTAAGCTATTGGAATAGTAAATATTTCCATGTTGGGAAGATACTGATAAGAACTCTGCAAGAACAAAATTTAATCACTTGAAAATTGATAAGTTTTAAGAACTTAATAAAATGAACATTTCATATAACTCTTAATGCTGTTCTAAAGCTATTTGCAATATTTTGCAATATAATTTTATTTTTGACGTTTTGATTCCCACTTCGGAAATCATCTTCAAAATACAAATCATTAATAAATTAACAAATTTGGTTTTATGTTACTTAGTGAAAAATCCTAACAATTTAATTTTATCTGACTCATTCATATTTTATGACGGTTATTTTCAAGTTAAAGTTGATTTCATGTAATCGAATGAATTATCTTACACTAAAGTCGTCCCAGGAACGGAACTCAAGAATATGGGCAACATCATTTTAAAGTCGTCTACTTTAAAATGTATAATATATGTCTGAATTGTCAAACTGCACAAACGATGATTATAGAAGTAACTTAATCAAGAAAAGATTTCGTTTACTTGGTTTTTAAATTCATTTCATAGTTCCTCTGGATCTTCTAGTTGTTTTCCGATATTCTTTATTCTTTTGCTGTATTCTTGTGAATTGTTTGGTATATGTAATCTATTTGATTTCTTGTAGACCCCGGATTGCTGCCATCATCAAAAATGGAGCTTTTAAATATATAGCCTTCGCTTTGATAGTTTATACCAGGTGTTTGTAGTGGTCATGTCATTTTCCTTACAGCATTGATATAATCTCTGTCCTCGATGTTTGATTTGGTTGTCCAAGAACATAAGGATCTACAGTTTGGCTTCGTCGACCTCCTCTAATTTTTATAAATTTATATTTTCATAAAATTTCATGTTTAAATGAGATGTCTAGGATTTGACCATAGAGCTTTTAGACTTGATCGCCATATTTCCTATCCGCAGTTGGGGTATAGATTTGAAGTATATTGGTTTTGATTGGTCCATTATTTATTTGGAGTAATATTATTCTATTAAATTAAATTTATTGACAACATGTTTAGCAAATGTTTAAACCTAATCTTTAATATTTTTCAAATTTATGAGGATATCCGTTTTTTGAACTCTTCTACATTATTCACATGACAGTTCACTGTACATGTTTGATTTTATTTCATCTTTCTGAACAGTGGTGCATGGACATTATACATGAAACATTTGATATACACAGTTCAAAAGTTTCCTTTAACCATTAACCTTTGTGTTGAGGTATACATTATTTGTGAAATTATAAATTGGGGATTTGAGCGCAGTCTATTATAGAAAGTTACCTAACCAACAAATAGAGCTGTCAGTAAAACTATAATTTTTACTCCACACTTCAACCATTTATTTACTATCGTTGATCGAGAAGAATCGGACAAAGGGACATAGAAAACAATTCGATCCTGATATTTATATCGAATTTGTCCATTTTGGTACATTCTGCTTTATGATTCATGAGATGCAGCAAATATCTTGTGTTATAGCTGTGGTAAAGCGTTTTTAATACCAATATCATAGTGCTTGAATTTGCTAGTACCAGAATTTGCTAACATGGAAGACAACACGATAGGTATACGTATAAATTCATCACCATTACAAATAAGTAAATCAGAGATGGAAGAAATAACCAAATCCCTGAAAAATGGAAAATCCCCTGGTCCTGGTGACATCCCTGCAGAATTAGTGAAAGCCGGTACAGACAAACTCCAGGAACAGTTAAGAAAACTCTTTCAAGACTGCTTGAATGGAGCCGAATTACCAAAAGAGTGGAAATTATCTATCATGTCAACTATCCACAAAAAGGGCAGCAAGGATCAGTGTGAAAATTACAGAGGAATTGCGGTAAACAGCACAATAAGTAGGATGTATGGGAAACTTATTAAGAACAAAATAGAAAATGACTATAGAGATTACGAAGCAGAGGAACAAGCTGGTTTTAGAGCTGGGCGATCCACAGTAGACCACCTGTACTCTATTACGCAAGTTATTGAAAAAAAAAACAGCCGTCAATAAAGAAGTTCACCTGATGTACGTAGACTTACAAAAAGCATATGACAGTGTACCCCTAAGTAAACTATGGTCAACCCTACAGCAAACCAACATTAAGCATGGTCTTATCAAAGCAGTCCAAAGTCTGTATAATGGAACGACTGCAAAAATTAAAACTGGATCAAGGATATCTGAAGGATTTAAGGTCACGAAAGGACTAAAGCAGGGTTGCTGTATTTCGCCTACCCTTTTCAAAATTTATCTGGAACAAGCACTCAAGCTGTGGAAAAGAAAATGTAATGGCATGGGAATTCCTCTCAATGACGAGACTACACTGTACACCTTATGTTTCGCTGATGACCAAATACTGATTGCTCAGGATCATGACGACTTGAGTTACATGACTCGGAAGCTTATAGAAGAATATAACAAATGGGGTCTCGAAATCAACATTAAGAAAACTGAAGCCATGTGTATTGGAGGGACAAAACAGTCCATTATATTAGACGATGGGGTCGAAATTAGAAACTGTGATGAATGCAAGTACCTGGGTATGAAGATAACTCAAGATGGAACACTCGATGCTGCTATAAAAGACAGAAACATACAGGGTAGAAAAGCCATATCCATGATGAACGGAATTCTGTGGGACCGAACAATATCTAAAGCGAACAAACAACTCATATACAACACCATACTTAAAAGTGTAATCACATATGGCAGCGAAGTTTGGCAAATGAAACAAAGAACAGAGAAACTGTTACTAGCAACAGAAATGGACTTCTGGAGAAGAGCAGCAGGAAAATCAAGAAGAGATCGGATACGTGAAATGATGGGAGTCAAGCATACAATAGTTGATGACATAAAAACAAAACAGTTAATATGGTACGGCCATGTACAGAGAATGCCAGATGACAGGATTCCAAAACAGATTTTGACGGGACACCACAAGGGAGAAGGAAAAGAGGAAGGCCGAGAAAAAGCTGGAGAGAGGGAATTGAAAAAGAACTAGAGGAAAGAGAAATCCCTCCAGGCCTATGGCTGAATAGAGAAGAATGGCGGTTAGGAGTCGGAAGGCGTCGGAGAACGCTGTAAACCGATAGTAGTAGTAGTATCATAGTGCTTACTTCTTGTGAATGATCTTACTCACGTGACCGTGACCTTACGTCTTACTTTATGGTGTGTTTTTAGTATTATTTTCTATTATTCTCGATTAATAATCGACATATATATTCTCGATTGTCTTCGTATTTCAATTTCCAGATCTCTATACTTAGCGATCTTTTCATTGTATTTTACACACAGATTATTGTTGTTAGGTATTGCCACATCGATTAGTGTTGTTTGTCTCGTTAGTTTATTAACTAGTACGAAATCCGGTCTATTCTGGTCTATTGTGTGCCACTGTTTGGGCTGTGAGTGACAATGCTGTCCCAGTATAGCTTGAAATTGTCATTCTCAAGCATACTCTCTGGATCGTATTGATAATATGGGAGATGGTTTGTTTGGAGAAGTATTAATATTATTTATATCTTATTAATGTTAAGTATAATTATGTATATCTATAATGTTTCATGGTGTTCTCCCTAAAACGTCAATATTTCATTTTTTTCTTTTGTTTTTAGATCTCATTTTTTGTTTTATTAATTATGTGCAATTTTTCTAGTTACATACCTCACAAAATTGTATTAATTTATTTACCATCCATCTGGATGTTCAGCTCTTGAGAACATAATGGAAAAAATCGAAAATAAACTATGATAAAAAATCCAGGTTATATAATATATTTTTCAGGTCCCTATCGAATGTAGGGAAAATGTTAATGATTACTTATATACGTACACCCTTTAATCCTCAGAACTCTCACAGCAAAGGAGTAACGAGTTAGAAAGAATGTCCCTAAGAATTTTAGTTACATGTTATTCGGCAGTATATCTTCGTTATTCTAAAATAAACAAAGCGATCTTTCTTTAGATTCTATTGAAGACTTGTTCCCATCTCTATAGTCTGGTTCGTTCCCTTCGCAATCACAAGTAGTGTAGTAAGTAATCTCTTGCACTTTTATGGGGAGATTCTTTGTTGTTGTGAATGGGTGTTGCCAACTGTTCTCGCTGTTTCTCTTTCTCTCCCCTATCTCTATCTCAACTTTACAAAGAGTTTTGAATTTCAAATTCTTTTGTCGTCGTCGAAAACCATGTTTAAAGAACGGTAGAGGCCTCATACCTTAAGCTCCTTTTCATTTTTTTATTGATTGTTCACCAATACTGGTTTGTTTAGTTTTAGGACAGCGACAACTGGAAAGGTTTTAATACCTAAGGTAACTGTATAAATGTCCCAGATTTTGATTCATTTGTATAAAGTTTTTAAAATATTTCTAATTTAGCTGCTGCTATAGTATTCAAATCAACGGATATTTATCTATTTATCAAGTTTGGTTTACTTTAAAAGTGATTAATAGTGATTATTAGTATTATATGGTGTAAATGGAAGGTAACAAATAGGTATGGATTTTATACAACTCATCATCTGCAAAAAAAATTCATTCATGTTTAATTGAGGTAATCAATTTCTGTCCATTTTCCTTATCGAATTAACAAATATAGACAAAAATCAATAGGTATTATAGGTTGCCTTTTTTAATTATGTTTATACAGATTTATTTCTTTGGATATCAAATTTAATTTACTAAAGGACGACATTTCCTTTACAACCTTTTCTTACCAACATCTATTTTGAAGAACTTGATGTCTTCTTGTAAAGTTTTATTAATGGTCAACATCTTTTTCCCTCGCGTCATATATATCAATTACAAATTCAGGATTCAGGGAATTGAAGAATTGAACAATGAAACTGCAGCGTAACATTCCCTGGTGCTTATTGTATACTGGTAAAGGTTAGTTGAAAATTAAGTATTTAGAGGCATTTATAGCAAAGACTGAAACAGTATAGACAAAATATTTTAAACTTAGTAGACTTAGAGACTTGGTGGAAGACAGAAAGCATAAGGGAAGCAATTGATACTAGTATGACAAAAACGTGAAAAAATATAATTAGGGAAGTCGTACCTGCATACGGATTGAAGAGTATGGTGGTACGACTGCATACATCATCATTCTCTTCGGACTGTAAAGAGAATGATGATGTATCAGACAATGGGTACGACGAACAAAAAATTTTAAACCAAAAACTGCATAAGAATGCTCTGGAATTAGCCTTTCGACCAACAGACAAAAAACTCAGTACTTTCGTAAAAAAACACAAAAAAGAAAGGAAGAACGCCAGCTTTAAGAACAACCAGAGCCAAATGTGGCGACTACACAAAAACTTACATCGGTCAAACTGGTAAAACCTTTACCAAACGTATAGCAGGACACAAAAGGGTTTTCAATAATAGAAAAACAGACTCCACGTACGCACTTCACCTTCTAGATCCTAAACATTGGTTTAAAGACCAATTTCAAATTCTTCAAATTCAAAATAAAGGTCTTAAGCTATCTTTATTAGAATCTATGGACATCTACAAATTAAAAATACAGATATAATTCTGAATGACCAACTTGAGACAAACAACTCGACCCTCCTCAACTTATTCAGTTAAATACTATAAAGTGTAGACGCATAACAAGGTCTCTTGACAAAGGAACTCTGCCGAAACAGTTGTAGTGATAATAAATTCAAATATTTTTTTTGAAAGTGTTTTATTGTTAGATGAAATGAAATTCCATCAAGTAACAGTCGAATCCATCACTTATTTAAAGAGAAATTTCTATATTAGAAATAAGTCACCACCACCTAATTGCACTAGTTCACGCTCTCCGATCGATTGGGTTCTAGACATTGCCTTATCATTGCCACGCACATCTTTGAAGGTGGTTTGATACATCATTTGACCACCGAATTCTTTACATTTCGGGCATGTGCTTCAGACGTTCCAATCATCCCATTCTGTCACAAGAGACCCTTGGCTCTCCATATAGCGGTTGTATTAGGCATTAGTACTACAGCTAGTCCTACTATAGATTTGAGAATTTTCTTTTCGCAGAAATTTAGTTTTGCCCCATCTTCAGCTGTTAACTTCTGATTTCCAGCTCTTTGACATCATTCATGACTGCCTTTCTCAGTTTCCTTCGTGGCCTGCTTCTCTTTCTTCAGGCTGTTATTAACCCCAATTTTTTTATTTCTCTCTTAAAATTTTTTCCAAGGATATACTGAATAATAGGGAAGACATTAGTCTGAATGTCGAACACCTTTTTTCACATCAAATATGTCTGAGATTGCACTGTTGCATTTCAATAAAAAAGTGGCTTTTATAAATCTTATTATTACTATCTTATGCTAGTTCTGTTGACACTTATAAATTATTTTAGAGCTTATATCAATTTTTTTCTATGTAGAGAATCGTAGGCACCTTATAATACTTGCAGACTGACTGACACAATGTTCATTTTGCGGGAAAGGTAAGGGATTTTTTATTTCGAAAAGGATGAACATGTTTGTGTACCCGTTTAGGATCTTTCGATCCTCTTCAGGCTAGCTTTTAATGTGTTGTTTGTTGTCAAAAGCAAAACAGCCCGAAAAACACACTGTGGTAGTGGAGTGTGTGGTGGAGCATCTTGGCGGCTGTTGAGATTAAGTCACTACTTGAATCAGAGGTGAGAGGCTTGTCTGGAAATGATGTTCTTTCCAGAATGTATGAGCTAAATGTGACAAAACCGAGTCTCTAGTTACTATTGTTCCTGCAGCCGTTTTTACGTCTACATCCAACTTCAGAACTAGTGTATTGCACTAAAATTTTATTATTGGTTGTTTTCGTTAACGGCCAGACCTCGTCAGCTTTCGAGAGGCGGTTTGTCTCAGGTATTCCAGTGTGAACGTGTTTGTGTTAGCCTGACAGTGATGGACGCTACCATTTCGATGTTACTTTAGTTCCGTCAGTCGCCTAGACAGATCCTTCCGACCCCAGACTTAAATAAAACACTTGCAGCTATTTGCTGTGTGTTAGCACTTCACTGATTTGCTTGATCATGATGAAAAATTTATTCTATTTAGCAATTATTGATTGATTAAATTTTTGGGGTGAATTCTCAGCTTTCCACACCGCTTTTATTAGCCCAGGGACTTGCTTTTGTAAAGTACATCCTCTATATTTTAGATTTCCGCGTTCCCAAATTAACTTTCTGTATTAAATTGACATTTTCTCAATATCTTTCAAAACATTTTTCTTGTATTGAATATGCAATTTTTCACTTTTCTTTTTGATGTGTACTTTTCAATGCAATTTTGCGTCTATTGTGATGCCCAAGTAGTATCATTTAGTCTAACTGATATAGTTTTCCGCTTGTTGACTAGTGTTTCATATCGCTCTAATTGCCCGTGAAGGTAGCAGTAGTATTTATCGGCTATCTATACTCTCAAGCCAATCAATGATCTTTTATTAATTTTTACACTGGGATGTTGAACCTTTGTTGTACTTTTTCAAGCACGTTGCGTATTGTAGATATTAGATCTCTTATGGATCGTTGATTTCGAAAGGTACACTGTCGAATCATCTTGAACTCTTTTAGCAGATGGATTAAATCACCCTGCATTTAATATTATAATTACCTTGTAACACAGTTAATAACGAAATCTACCTATGATTAGAACGATATACGTTACAACCAAGTTGGGCAAACCAGAGCACCAGTCGATTCATTCGTTATTTGTTCAATTAGTGCCTTGACTTCCTCTGAGCTCTGATATCTGAGCTCAGTATTATTCAGATCTTCACTCAAGGCTTTATTATTTTTTATTATAGATGCTTCTTCTATCTCGATGGAAATCAGGCAAAATATTAAAAATGGAGTGGCACGAAAACAATTCTCTTCTTGTGGTGCCTATCCGTTACGGATGTTGGCTACTAGCATGGCAATTCTAACTTTATTGATTGCAGCTCGAAATAGTCCTAAAGTGGTCAAGGAAAACCATTTTCGTAAGTTCGGGAGCCAAGATATTCTTCTTCTTCCGGGTCACCTCTTTCCGTAGAGCTTTCCCTGTAATATAAGTAGCAGCACGTTATATCTATGATCGTTTCGCATTATATGTCCAAGATATTCTAGCTTGCGCTGTTTCACTGTGGATATAATTTCACATGTTTTATCCATCCGACGTAGAACCTCAATGTTTGTTATTCGGTCCTTCCAGGAGATCCTCAGTATCCGTCTATAACACCACATCTCAAACGCCTCGAGTTTTCCCATGGACGAAAACAATTACGATTTCCAAAACTTCCAAAAATTGATGTGTACGACAAAGTGATATAAAAAGAAAGATTCGAACACGAATGGCGGAAAAATACGATCAGGGGGAGAAGTAACAGCAAACTTTTAGTAAATGCTTGTTTATTAAAATTTTTAAGCTTAGAAAAAGTTAAGTTATTTAAAATTGCAATAAGATATCATAGTCTTCTTCTTCTGCTTATTAGTTTTCTTCTTCTTTTTATATAGACATGACTCTTTGTTTTTCAATGTGCCTCCAGTAAGTTGTGGTTCCATCGTTTTCGTGGTCTTTCTACTGATCGTCTTCCTCTCTTTTGCTGTCTTTACTACTCTATTTGTTGTTATTCGGCTTATATGATCGTTCCATTCTACTGTTCTATTTCTTAGTCAGTTCTTGATGTTCTCCACCTTGCATCTACGTCGTATATCTGTACTTGTGTCAGGTGTACTGATGACTGTTTTGTAAATTCTGCCTTTCGTTTATTTCCCGGTATTTTTATTTCTCCATATTGTTTCATTTCAGCAGCGTGCTGCTGTGTTCAGTTGATCTTCCACATTAGTTTAGAGCTTTCTGTAGCTAGATAATGTGATGCATAGATATTTAAACTCCATCACTTGTTTTATTATCTGACCTTCCAGCTCCAATTTACATCTTAGTAAATTTGCTGTTGCACCATGCATTTTGTCTTTTTTGGGGAAATTAACATGTTAACTTTTCTGGCGGTTATATTAAATTGGTGTAGCATACGTTGTAAATCATCTTCACTGTGAGAGAGTAGTATTGCGTCGTCTGCATAGCAGATTATTTTAAGTTGTTCTCCTATTTGGTATCCTTTTTTAGTTCTTACTTTTTTTATTATTTCATCCATAATCAGGTTAAACAATAGAGGACTCAGGGAATCTCCCTGTTTTATCCCATTGTCAGCTTCAATATGCCATAGGGTCGGTTAGTTCTGCTTCTACTTTTACTTTTATTGTGTTGTTTTGGTAGTTATTTTATATCGTTTTGATCATTCCTAGATAGTAAAGATATCATAGTAAAATATACTTTTGACCGGTACTTGATTCTAATTGGATGTAAAGTTGTGGTTTTTACATTTTTGAACCAAGAATAAAAATATATCATTTTATTTGTACGAAAAATAATTACTACGATAAAAATAATGATACATTTGAAGGTTAAACTAACAATATTCCAACATTGTTATTTATAATATATTAAAACATTTGAACAAATTGTACACCAAAGAAAACTTCAAAGCCAAATGTAAAATAAGGCACAGTTTTTAATTGGCTCAACTTGACATGGAAAAAGGTTTTCTGGAAAAAAAAATTGATAAACTGAAACTTTAGACACAATATTTTTTATATGTCCACATTTGAAGAAGTTAGTTTTTCATTGAAATTAGAAATATATTTTATCGAAAAATTAATTGAAAAGAAAATGGTTTCAGACCAACAAAAAGAGCCATATAAAAAATACTCGTGGGAAGTGTTATCACTAAAAAATAAAGTTGCACTATCAAAATATTCAATAATTACTGCTACAAGTATCATATTTTATCTTTGTTATCGTCATAATTGTTATGGCAAAATATTGTTCGACTAAGCAAAGAGTAAACAAATTAAAAGCTGACTCGTTTGATTGACCATTATCAAATTATCAGTAATGTAACCGAATTATCATTACTGCAGCTCAAGTTTTCTATTAACATTCCATTGGAACTTTTATCAGTGGAATGTAATGAATTAGATATATCACGATATACTTTTAGTATGATATTATATTACAGAAAGCAAAAAGTTGCAAATTATCTATAAGAAAATTGAGACTGTTAATTTAAAAGCTTGACATTGACATTTTTAACAAATGAATTTTCTTACAAGAGCAACCTTAAAGGATAAAATTCTTGTGAAGACATTTATAGAAGCTCATATCCTTCTCAATAAACTCCATATATTGAAAAGTATATTTTTATAAGTATATTTAAAAGGAAACTTTAAGAAATTATAGAACGTTGAAGGGAAGGGTCGAATATAATATCATTGACGAATACATTAGAATGGACTAGAAGCACTAATTGTTCGCCTACTAATAGTTAGGGTAGCCTTCCTCCAGTCTATTTTTATAAATAAGACTTAACATTTCTTTTGATGTGGCTTCCTTTAAACTTTCGTCAACTTACTGTTAAAGCGTGGGTATAAAGATCTATAACTTAAAAGTGAGATCAGCAGTGTAGATATTTGCAAATTCGTCTGCTTTCATTTTGCTTCTTCAATTTGAATTCCATTTAAAAATCCAAACCTGTTGTTTATATTGCACAAAGCCTGAAACCTATCACTGAGTTCCTTAATCATTCAGTTAATAACCTCTAACATGGCTACTTATTACCATTGTCAGAGCTTCATTGTCACACAACTTATTAGGCACTTGTTTCTTTTTTTCTTTGTCTTTTTTTGAGAACTCTATGGTAGATCATTCAAGCTTGCTAAGAATTTATATTCATTAAATGCCTCAGATGGAGTAAACTCTCCACAAATCATTGAAAGTTTAGGGCAGCCAAATTTACTTTCAAATCTTTTCTTTGCAAAAACTCATTGACAGGATTGATCTTTTTTAACAAAGCATGCCAAAAACACGCCAAAACAATTAATTCAAATTTTCCAAACAAAAAATATTTTTTAAAAGGGGGCTCACTTCACTCATTGTTTAAGGTGTTGAGAGATCATCATTTTTAAGATCCTCTAAAGCTTATACAATTTTACCTTAATTTTTATACACAGCTTCGACTAAATCTAATCTTGCAGACCATCTTGTCTTGCTTTCAGCTTTCAATGCCAGTGGCACATATTTTTGGAGAACTTCCCAGTCAGTTTAAATTTGAAGCCGCAAAAAAAAGGAATATATAGGTACTGTTCAAAGTTCCGAAAAACTGGCTGCATTAGCACCAACTAAATTGAGGGATTAAGCAGCACATCGAACAAAATATGCAAGCTCGTTCTCCTGAAGTAATCTGGACTGAATTTCTTGTATCATCTTCCCCTCCATATGTGCCGGATTTTCGTAGGATTGACCTCTACAGTCCTCCGTTTTTGTCTAATTATTTTAGTATTTCTTGGCAGAAAACTTCAACTGATTTTTTCACTAAATAAATCACTCAAACTTTTCTTTGCTTCCGATGCATTTATTTTGACGTAACGAACTAGATTCATTTGATCACTGTGGCTGATATTCGGAATACAGTTGAATATTAAGGAATAAAAATTCGCATCCAAAAGTCTTGTATTATCTTTTGCCTTATGTTATTAACAATGAATATTTTAAGAAACTCATCTTGTATTTTTCGTTAGTAATACGAGTTTGGTCCTTTTTGGTTTAGCTCCATATTGTTTCCCTTGTTGAAAATATTGTCCTGAAGCTATTTTCTTGTCATCATCATCATCAGTTTCGCTATAACTCTTCGTGAGTCTTTGCCGCGTTTACTATTGCCTTTCATGTTTGTCGGTCCTGTGCCAGTAATTCCCATTGTCGCACTCCTATTTTCATGTGGCATTTTTATATGCAATTTATTATTTTTATTGGGAATAAGCCACAATTTTACTTAAGAATAAGTTTATTTAGACGTTTACATTTCCACTTCGGAAATCATTCTTACAATACCAAATATTAATATTGAAAAGGTACATTTTAATGCGATATAAATTCTACTGTGTTCAAGAACTAGATGGGGTCGCTGAAATCAAAGTTTTTTCAGTTTCTCGAAATGGACTCTCTTGCCTTGTTAGGGATAGATAGCATCGATAATCCAGTGCAATACCGCCTCTCAGTGAGACTCGCCTTGATGGATCTGATGACAGCTACAGGGGGTCATGTAAGATGCCCCCATCTTCAGTTTTTAATAATCAATAAGTTAAGTCTATTGCATTTACCTTGATAAAACCATGAGGAATATATTTTAATACGGATGTCCTTCGAAAGTTTTTTTTAAGTGGCCATACAATGTTTTTTAACAACTTTTTATGTAAGTAGTAAAAAACCAACGTGTTATTTCTATATATTTAAATTTTAACTTGTGTTTTTTAATATTGGTATTTTTACTCTCTCTTTTAGTTAACTGATGATGGAATGATTTATTTCCGAAAAGATCTTCTTAAAATAAAAATTTAAGCTTTTAACAAGCAATTTTTTTATACCTTAATACACACGAACATCACGTGCTTTGTATTGGTGATTTATCTCTTGCTATTTTGACTACACGAGTATTTTTTCTATTCGTTTTTATCCATTCGCTTACACACTCTACGTTACATTTTATTCTACTTTCTTCACTCCTTATTCGATCTCTCAGCGCATTTTCTGTAATTCTTCTCAGCCCTCAGTACTTTCATATGTGCCGTTTCCAGTAGTCTTTGTGTCGGGTTGTGTTTTTGATGCGTATGTTATTATTGGCCTTACGCTGCCTTTATAAATTCTTGACTTCATCTCAGACAGTTATTAAGACATCCTGCCAGTCTATTTGCTTTTTGTACTTGATCTCTCACTTCTTTATTCAGGTCTCCATAGCTGGACATGTGTAATTCCAAGGTATGTATTGTATTTCCATTACTTTTTCAATACTGATGAATTCAATTTCTATTCTACATCTGATTGTTTTTGCTGATAACTATTGTTTTAGTTTTCTGAAATGAGATTGTCATATTAAATTCTTTTTTTGTGTTAAATCTGTGGACTATTCAGCTATCTTCATCTTGGGCTATCAATATTGCGTCATCTGCGTAACAGAGTATGTACACTTCTTTGTTTCCCATTCTGTATCCTCTTCCTTCATTGACACTTTTGATTATTTTATCCATTAATGAATTGAAGAGCATAGAGCTAAATGAGTCCCTGTGTCTTATCCTGCTGCATATGTCTATAGATTCTGTAAGTTGTCTGTTTATACTGACTCTATTTTGTTGTCTTGGTAGATATTTTCAATATTTTTTATGAGATTTAGGGGAACTTCTCTATTATACAGAAGATGGATTACATCTTTGAGTCTTAGTTTGTCAAATGCTTTCTTCAAGTTAATCAGACACAGAAATACTGGTTATATGTGTTTTGGTTCTATTAGTTCCTTTACATCCGTTCTTTGACCTCTTATAAAGCGCCAAATTTCCTTTTGCAGATTATAAAAATCATGTTCCATTTCTTTCGCAAAAAATATTAATGAACTGTCTCATAATGAAGATAATAATTTGGTATATAGTGTCAGTGCCATAAGCTCATAAATTATGCAACAAAATCAAATAAAATTATGCCAACTGTCTCATAATGAAGATAATAATTTGGTATATAGTGTCAGTGCCATAAGCTCATAAATTATGCAACAAAATCAAATAAAATTAAATAATATTGATTGTGATAATAATTTATCACTTTTATTATAAACGCGTTATAAACTTTTTAAATTTCGCCTAGAATATGCTGCCCGGGGCACATACCCCCTGTCTTGTCCTAGTTCCGAGCCTGAAACAACCCTTAAAAAGAGAAAATTCAAAACAAGAAACTCTTAAGTTACATATAAGTATAAACTAGAATGATAATTCCTTTCAAAGATAACCCTTTGCACAATATAGTATCTCTTTGCATTAGACATTTGTTGAAATGGTATTCTTATTTTTCTTTTTGTTTTGTCCGACCTTTAGGTTTTAGTTGAATTTGTAACTTTGACTTAAAGGAGATCTCTTATTTCATTATTTAGTATTCTGTCTCGTAGTGCAGTTTTTATCTCCAGGTTCCTATTTCTGACATACTAAGTATTCTTTTCGTTTCAGCTGTATTGGCTCTAGTTTTTATAGAAATGAAATGGTAATAGTGATATGTAAGGATATTGTCGTTTATCATAAGTGCTGCTCATGTGTCAATATTTATTGTATCATTTACCTAATGATAATTACTGTAAATCCGCAGAAATACCTCTACCAGCTGCCTTACAAATTGTTCGGACTAAAATATGTCTCACAAATTATAAACCACGTACCAAAAATATGTATTTCTTAATACGTAAGGAAGATTTTACACAAAAATATCTGTCGTGACTAATTCAATTAAGTAGATTCTGAAGGAAATTAAAAATGGCCATAGTTTTTCAATATTATTTTTTGTGATAAACTGAGTTTTCACCAGGTAGGTCAGCTCCATCAATCATTCCTTTTAATTTTTCAGCGAAATAGGAACGTAGACGAACGAAAAATTAAATATTGTTCTTTTAACGTGAATAAAATTCAATTTGGATGTATTATCCGGAAGCAAAATGAAAATCTGCCACGGTCATAGTAATTATTTTTCCTTACTCGTGTTTTTTATCTAACCGGATTAAAAAGTAATTTGATTATTAGTTTCCTGCTTTGCCGGAAAGTGCTTCTAATCCTTTTAGTAAATAAGGATTCATTGTTGATGTGTAAGGATTCGAAATGTACTGTATCCTGCACACGTGTGGGTTTAGTATCGTATTTCTAAAACATTATCATTCAAGAAACCTTTTAATATTTTATTTGCTCATATCGGAAGTTCTGAAATATCCAAATTAAAAAGAAGAAAGAATAAAGAATGTATGTACGTTTTATTAACTTTTGAATAAAAGTTTTATTTGTAGAACAGATAGATATAGCAAGAAAATGGGTAGTAAACCTACGCAGAATGATTGGAAATACATAGAGAAATGAAACATCGATTCGGTATAATTTACTAGTTAATATAGTATTTTTCATATAAAAATGCGTGCACGTCACAATTTATATAAAGTGACGTCACTTATATTTAAAATTTCCAGAACGTCAACGTTAGAGTCCAAATTTTCCTAACACACCTAATAATACGAAACCCATACGGAACTGATCGATCTTTCATAGGCGTCAACATGGTATAATAATCAGAAAAATTTAATCATCATTATATTGCGAATTTTAGAATTATATTGATTAAATAACCAAAAACATCTGTTATTATTAATAATATAAATTTTATTAAATAACTCTAAGTCTAATATTCCACAAAATAATAATTTTAATTAAATATATTAAACAATTGTACGCAACTGGTACGGGAATACTTCAAATTTTTTGACAGTTCAGCGTGTGGTAAAATTGATTAAAGTGTTGCCGCTTTTTTAGAGTAAGAATTTTGTTTATGTTTTGATTTCTTACACAATTTGATCATAATATATTATATATTAATAAATTGTATTTATAAATACATATTAAATTTAGATTAATAGCTTTAAAAACTAATTATTGTTGTGTATTATGATTGTGCTGTGCCAAAACAACTAAATAGTCTGTAGAAAGCTAATAAGCTTCCATATAATATAGATTATTTTGAACAAGAAATATTGGCGGGACGTTTTTATTATTAATGCTCTAAAAGTGGTAAGTTTAAAATTTAGAATATATAATTCGGTATTAAAATGTTTTCTTATGTATTTTAGTGTGTTGCAGTAGTCTTAAAACTAAGTATATTTACTGTTAATATAATAGTTTGACAAATAATTAACATTTTAAAAAGTCCTCACTTACTAACTATTCTGATGTTTTGGCAACGCTGTGGGGTTCTGACGTCGAAAATCTTGAATGACGTGCACGCATTTTTATATGAAAAATACTATAGTCGGTTATACGAATAGTATAAAACTACCGATTTGACTTCAAGTACTATTCGCACCAGTCTATTTCTATCCATTCCCTTTTTATGGTCATACCAGAAAAATGTCTCTTGTCCACCTTCATCTATGTCATCCATCTTCTTCGTATGCCTCACTTGGCGATCATCAAGATCCATTTTACTGTGTCTGCAGCAGTTCTAAAGAATTCTATTGTTGGTTTTCCACTCTACTGCTTCAAACTTTTCAACCAGGACGTACGTCGTCTCCCCGGTCCTCTTTTTCCTTCCACTTTTCCTTGTATAATCAATCGCATTAACTCATATTTTTCATTATTTAGTATGTCACCAAAGTAGCTCATTTTTCTTTCCGTAATAGTGTTGAGTATTTCTTTTTTTTTTTTCATTTTTCTTAACCCTTTGTGGTAGTTGTCATGAAATACATGACACTATTACAACACGTATAAATTTACTAACAATTATTTTGCCCACAGGTCGCCTTGCATGTCATACATCAAAATCGTAAAACACGGGTTTAGTCGTTGGCGTCTCTAACATGCCGTAAATATAAAGTCCTATAACTGGTTGACCATTCAATAGATGAAAATTTTAAAAAGATATTTGAATTGTTCAGTAGATTTCGGTTGAGAATCACCCATATCGGTTTTCGGCAAATCCTGTTAATTGTTTTGAATGCGTTTATGTTTGATCATGCGCGTACTATACCTACTTGCTTCCATTTCAATTAAAGAGAAGTGTTTATTTGGAGTTCTGTTGATTTTATAAAGAATAGGTTACTATTTTTAACATGAGTAAAAGAAGATATTTAACTCAGGCAGAGTTAAAGGCCCTAAACCCTATTCATTTTACAAATTCCCAATTGTCAATAGAAGCACGTGAAAGCCAAACAGGGTCGTACTGATGTGTATCATATGATTTTTAAAAATATTTAATTTTGAAACTGTTAGTGTAAGAATTTCTTGAAATTTGATCATTATATCACAATTAAACTAAACTCTAAAAAATAACACGACCAGTAAATAACTTAACAATAACTATAACATAAATATAACACAATATATTAACTTAAAAATCAACATTATACAATTTGAATTTAAAATGCTGGCAAGTTTGGATCTGTACCATGAGAATCTGTCTGACTTAAGGTAATAAATTATATTTAATAGCCTCTTGACGAATGAGATGGCGAATATCAACACGTGCTCATGTTTATAGATGGGAATTTGGTAAACAAATGTACTTTAGTATCTTACTAAGGTGACGACTCGGATACTTATACTAATATTATAGAATATGAAGTAGATTTAGACTCCTCTAAAGATGAGATGCTCCGAGAGGAAATTTTAAAATCGGATGACTCAGCTAAAAATAGAAAGGTTACAAAATATTCTGATTTTTGGGAACCATGGGAGGATAATCAACTGAAATTTAAAAGTTTTTCGTCTATCTACTTCTGTAAGAGGTGCCCAAGATGTCCTGTTTTACACCCCGGCAATTGTTTGCAAGTCTATAAGTGAAAAATAGATTGATACTTTTTATAAAGAATATATACACCAGTCTGTAATAAAGTTCAACTTAAATTTAATTTAAGTTGGCGTTTAAAATATGCTAGTAAAATGTAACAATAAATTGTAATATAAAAACATGAATTTTATTAGAACCAAATGAGAGTTTAATTAAACACAGTATTCAAACTCATTATTTTAAATTCAACTGTAGCTTGTTTAACATGTTTTGTTCAGTTATACCAAATAGGAATTATTTAGAATAAATAGAAGAAAAGATAGAGCAATTTTAAATAACGTTGTTATACCCGGTTCACAATTTGTTGATAGCTCACTACAAGTTTAACCCTAATTAGAAAACTGAAATACAGAGAGGATAAGTAATACGATATAATAGTAAAAACCAACCTAAAACTGACGGTTTAAGACGTTTTCGACTAACCCACCTTATATCTGAAGGAATACAATAACTTATAATCCTATTACGGGGGTATTTTGAATGGTTAGATATGAATGACCAGTGTCGTAGAGTATATGATTGAAACATTTATTTGAACTAAATAAATATATTTTTTAAATTGTACTTATGTAAATTGTATTTTTTAATAAAACTTATTTATTTTATTCAAAAATAAAATGTTTCTTGCCATTTGTAAAAGATACATTTATTTAAATAAGGAAAAAGGCGCCAAATGTCGCCTGGCAAAATTTCCACTGTGTTTTAAATGTATCCATTATTTTTGAATCCGGAGAAAACTAATAAATAAGGTGCATTATCTAATACTATAATTGAATTTGGTGGTATGTGTTCAATCATTTGCTCAAAAAAAACTCTTCGAAAACATCAGCTGCCATCTCCTCGTGATAGTCTTTTGTGCTTTTGGAATGAAATTCCAACAAACCATGCTTAACAAGTACTTTTTCACTGCCAATGTGAGAAATTATTAATCTACTGCCTTTAACAGAAGGTGGGGAGATACCAGTAGACCAACCTTCCATAAAGGCTTGCCTGGAGCTTAATATATTTTTATCTGACCAAATTTTTTTTAGAGTATGACCTGAGTTTACCCACGTTTCATCCTGGTAGAAGATGGGCCTTTCTTCAGCCCGGAATTTTCGTATGAATCTTAGATAATTTCTTCTCCAACATCATCTTCTCCTCCCGGTCAATCAAAAGTGATTTTCGGTCTGATTTCTCGCACCGGAAATTTAATTCTTTTAAAACTTGCCACAATTTAGTTTGTCCAATATGAGACAAATCCGGGTCGTCTCTAACTTCTTTTGTAAAATTTTGTTTAGGTTTGGTATTTCTTTTTTGAAAAAAAAATCCATGAATTTTCCTTTGAATACCATTTTTGGCAAATTCATCAATTTCAATAGGCTTTTTCCCACTCTTTAAGTGTTCGTTTGTGTTTGGGTTAGCTATACCGTGTTTTTTTCTTTCTGATAGGAACCTATATAAAGTTGACTCTCCTACGCCAGTCATGTTGGCACAACTTTCGACTATGTTGCGAACAGTGTTTGTAGGATTCTGAGAAACCAGAGCATCGTGAACGTTCAGGACAAGAGTCTTCTCTCTTGGTGAATAGACAGACTTACTGACTGTACGCAACAGTACCGGTGTAAAACTTGATGATGAAGCCATCACAAACAATCCAACAAAACGAGCACGAGCGAAAGGTACCTATATGTTCGTAGGTATATGGAATAAAAAATCACTCACGCACTGCATATAATTCGCAAAAGAAATATTCGAGACGCTAATTACTGCCGTAGACGCGGAAACACCGACGAGCCGTAAATTACATGCGATCAGAAACGTACTAAACAAAAAAATTGTTTTCGTTCGTAATAACTTCACCCTTTCAAGTTAAGTTTCGAATATAATTATATTATTAAAAATCTGGGAAATTCCATCTTAATTATCTTGCAACGAATAGTACCTTCGGATATGAATTCCAGGTTTTCTAGTAAAGTGATTAAACGCGAAGATTAGTATTGAAATATCCAAAGAGATAAGGTATTCTTATTTACAAAATTGTTAATGGTTAAATTCTTATTTTTATTAATATAATATAATAACCAACATTAGTCGTGAAAGTTTTAATTGTTTTTTTGCTAAATGTATTAGTATTAAAATATTATCAATATTATATATAACAGTATTAAAACATTATATTATTATTTAATGTATAAACACCTTAGGAACGCCTATGATTTACGACCGTTTTATGAGTTTGAGGCATATTTCGTGCTCCCAACAATTTGTGAACGAAGAATAGAAATATTGGATTGATTAAACGGCCACGACAACCTCAGTGCACTTTCATGTGTCAAACAATGACACGTAGTTCAGTAGGCATGTAATACATGCCAATGACTTTTACGTCACTCGTCATTGCGTCCGACCGCAAAGGGTTAATGTTGTAATGTAACTTGCCCAGAAGGGATATTGAGGATTAAGAGAAATAGGAATTCCAGGTGCAAGTGCAAACCGGCGCCCAGATGTTTTGAAGGGCATAACGGTGAGCTCTGGGACGTTGTTTTATTTATCTACATGGGGGATATTTGGATAAAAAATTGAAAATTAAAACGTACCAATAAAAATAACAATCTTTGGTACAAAAAGAGAGGGGAATAATAAAGGGCGCCACCTTGTCTTTTTTCGAGAGACGAGGAAAACTCGACAATTATTAGAAAATTTGGTTTAAGAAAGATTCTAAAAGAATGACAAATATGCTAAACCTCTCTATAAAACCAACATGGATGCATAGTTAAAAAGAACGATAAATAAAACACTTACCTTATATGGTCGCTCTATATTTCCTCTCTATAAGAGAGTAATAAATAAATAATTGCTACTAATTAACAATTTTTATTTCTTAAAAGTTCAGCCACGTAAAAGTTAATACATATAAATATACCAACATATTAACAAAATAGACATAAACCAAACAATGCAAATAGCCAAATTCAAAAAAATTAAAATAAGTCAGGTTTTTGCACAAATATTTCTAGAATTAAAATTGGGTAGTGGTATGAATTTAATTTTAAATTAAATGATACTCAAATTTAAAGTAGAAATAAACAAAGATGTTGACATTACCTCAGTTATTAGCATATCATGATATGTATGTATGATAATTTATTATCTTCTAACATATAGCCACAGAGATAGCTGAGCAAAAAGTATAGTAATTATCCTTTGATTACTAGAGTACTAAACATAAAAAATTATGGGTTGTTCATAAAAAACAAAGGTGATTCTGTAATAAAAAAAGATTAGGGGACATACCATATCCAAAAAAAACGAAGCACTGCACTAAATACATATGGAACAAAAATTTAAAATAAAACCAGGTATATCTCCTTCGTTCACAATTAGAAAATATCCAGCATTATTTTTCTAACTGTTTTCTCAAGTTTTAAATTAAGTTAAAAAAATTTACAAAGAACTGTGCACGTTTTGATCTAGTTGGCATTGACTTTAAACACTTATTTTAATTCGGCTTATCTGCTAACTTGCATCTTGGTAAATGAGAATACTAAGATGTGTACTAAACGCTTGTATTACTTAACTCTAGTAGTATTATTTTTCTAATTTTTTACACGCAAAGTATTAAATTGCGGTGATTTACGAACCTTCCCTATTTGTGTTCGGACTTCTCAACTTAAGTTGACCGTTTCTCTCGGTCGCCCAAAGGAAAGTGAAGTCATGTAAAATTTCATTTCCCCGCGAGAATTAGTGGAAATTTACCAAAGTATATTTTTTTTATTCCGTGTGTGGGTCGCCGGTCTAAGAATCAGCATTTATTTTAAAATCTCTACAAGGCATCTGAGAAAAAAAGAATCAAATAGTGAGACAGTTAATATTTCTCCAAATTTGTTTATTCTAATCATTTTAGAACACAAAAGGATATTAAACATTTTCGGTTCTTCTGATTTACAGAGTGAAAAAAAATGCTACAATGTTTCAGTGCTTGTTTTGTGTTGTATCCATGATATTTTTCACATTCTTTGATAACACCATATCTCATCTTTTTTCAATTGCGACCATAATTGTCCAGGCTTCAACTCCATATAAAAGAATAGAGAATACGTAACATCTCAATACTCTAGTTCTAATTTGTATTCCCAATTTTCCATTGCATAATACTGCCTTCATCTTATTAAAAGCGCTTCTGGTCATCTTAAAGCGTCAATTTATTTCAAGGCTGAGGTCCCATTGTTCATTGAGCTCACATCCCAAGTAATTGTATCTTGGTACTTTCTCTAAAGCTTTTCCTTTAACGCAGATTGTTTTATCTTCAATCTTGTTCTTACTGAAAATCATGATTTTTATTTTTTTTGTGTATTCAGAGTCATTCCATACATCTCGCAGTACTGCGTACTGCGAACAACCACAATTTGGTGCTGTCCGCAAGGAGTATTTTATCATCTGCATATCTGAGATTATTCACTAGTGTTCTTTTAATTGATATGGCTTCATTGATGTCTTCTAGTGCCTCTTAAAACATATCTTCTGAGCCATATTAAAAAGTAGAGGGATTAGTACACATTCCTGTCTTGCTTCTCTTCTTATAGGCATCTTTTTAGATCTTTCTTGGTCTACTCGTATTATGGCTTTCTGATATCGGTATTGTAATGGTTCTCACATCCGGATCATCTATTTCTGTGTTTTGTAATATATTTGCAAGCCTTCTGTGTTGTATTTTGTCGAAGGCTTTATCAAAGTCAACTAGACATGCATAGTCACAGTTAACATCTCGACACCGATCTATGAATATTTGTTTAGTAAATAATGCCTCTCTTGTCATTCATATATTTCTGATTCCTACGTTATTTACCTTATCAATAAGGTGTTTGCTATGTTTCCCAGTCTTTATCTCGGCCGTTTTTAATATGGTTTTAGTTTGATTCTTACCTGCTCTGGTTTCAATATCGTCTGTGAGTAAAGATCTTATACAGTTTTTGTATATTTTCACTTACTCTCTGTGTATGGGTATTTATTTCTCCGAACCTTTCCTATTTTTAATTTCTTTCAAGAAATCCCGATATTTTATATCGCTTAAGGGATGATCACTGCTGAAGACGTGAGCTCCCAAGTATTTGAACTGCCAAATCTCTTATTCATTGTTCTTGCAATTAATTAAGATTGTACATAACAAAGGATCTTTATCAAACGTCCTGCCATTGCTATTTTACTCCTTAATAAAAATTTCTAACCTCTTTTTTAACATAGTTGTCTTCTATTATTTCTAGTTGTTTTTCCTGTAATTTTCTTTTCTTCTGCCTGAATAATCGTTTAGCTTCTCTTCGTTTGATTTTATAATACTCTTTACTTATTTCTGGATTGTTTCTAATATTTTCGATTTTTCAGAAACAAATTTAGATATTAGTTTATAATTAAATTGGGATTCAAACAAACTCTTTAGTTGGAAGAAAATAATCATTTTTTTAAAACAGTATTTTATTAGATAACAAAAATCACAAAGAAACTATCATTATTTTATTGATATGGTTGTTTGTGTTTTCCTGACTTAAATTCAATTTTCCTCGCACTCTTCTTCTGCTTTCTCCATTTGCTTGTACGTATCGTACATATCTTGCTGAATAGGGAAGGTTTGGTTGAAAGTTAAAAACTGAAAACAAAAAAAAACATTAATCTATTTATTCTAAATATCCATACAAATATACATAAGAATACACATAAGTATGTAACTATACAGAATAATATAGAAGATTGCAAGATTAAGATCTGCTGTAATCGTATGCTACTGACTTTTTATGTATTAATCTGTTTTTAGTATTCAATCTTTTGTACATTATTTCAATAGTATATTTTCAAGTAATATCAATGAAAGTTCTATACATATATGTAAACTGTGAAGTTCTTAATGTTCATTAGAAACCCAATGAAAACTTTTTTTCTAGTCATTTTATAATAATATAATGGCAGAGCAATATTATAGGGGGGTTTGCAGTGCTCCAAAGTGGACCGGGTTCTTGATTACTCATAAGAAATACATTTTTTTATTCATATAATTTTAAATTAATTTATCATTTTTTAAAAATTGCTACGTTATTATTAATTTATTATCGACCCATTCCGCCACACTAAAGTTATCCCACCTCATGCGTTTGCGTCGCACGAAAAAGCACCAATGGACAGAGATAGAATTTACTAAGAGCACCGTACCAATATTATTCCAAGATAAATTTCTTGGTAATGAAAAGAACAAAACATACTTAATAGACCTTCTCATAACTGCTCTATCAGAAGTTGGTTTTAGTATCGACTAGGCTGAATCTGATGCAGATACAGTCATCATAATCCGTTCTGCGCTTGCTGCATTGCAAGCCTGTGATTCTGTGACGGTCATAGCAGAGGACATTGACATTGTTGTCTTGCTCACGGCATTAGGAAGGCAGCAGTCCAATGTTGCTTATTCAAAGTGTCCAATTAAACCTTCAAAAGGGAGTAAGTCGCATTAATTATACTGTCCTTCAAGTTTTACATATAGCGACGTCATTGCAGAGACATTGCTGTTTCTTCATGTTTTTTAAGGATGTGTCACAAAATTAGTAGCTTACGAGATCTGCAAACTTAAATTAATCAAAAATCAAAATTTTACAGAAACATCCTGAGTTAGCTAGTGGAGCAGCATTATTTCTCCGAGTTCCCCGAGAAATCCGAGCCATTTTTTCGTCTCTTTATATGGTGCAAATAAAGATGATTCTCCTAACAGCATGAGATACAAACAATTCACCAAGAAAGTGAACAAAATTTCATTCAACTTATTATCGCTTCCGCCAACACAAGATGCAGCTCGTTTCCACAGTGTTATAGTTTATAACCAGGAAACACTGCGCTCCTGAAGGTTGGGGCTGGAAAAAGTACGGAAAGATTTGGATACCAATTAAACTTTCGAAACTCAAACACACCCCAAACTTCTGAAATTAATTTTCTGCAGATGCAAAGGAATCTATGTGAAAATATGTGTGGTTGCCGACAATTACGAACTCAAATGCTCTGTAGTGCCTCAACTGTTCTGGTGAAACCTGCAGTGACATCATGGAAATAATAAAATTAATCGAAAAATTAGAAGAATTCGAAGATAAATTACCCAATTATAACTTTCGTTCTTTCGTAAACATTCACTTTCGATACTGAATTAGATCCTGAACCTTAGTCTAGACCATCAAAGAAAATAAGAAAATAATAGCTGGAAACCAACTTTTTAAATATATAATTATGCTCAATAATATCTCGCCTGAAGATTTTCAGTGAAGTATACGAGGCAAAATGATCAAGAAAGAAGATAGTTGTAGACTGGAATAAAAAAATCGTAAATATAGAAGCAGTGGCGCACCGAGGGTGGGGGTCTTGGGGGTTAAACCCCCCCCCCCCCAGGACCCTATTCCGACACTGTTACTTACACATTTTAAGGACTCAAAATGGAGGTAACTCATAAAAAAAATTTTGGTGACCAACCAAAACCACCACCCCCCCCTCCCGAGGCAAATTCTAGGTGCGCTACTGTATAGAAGGGAAAACGACACAACCAGCTACATGGTCGCAACCTCAAAACAATATTCTGAACAATTAGTGTATATATTTGTTGTGGCAAAAAAGTTTTCGTATCTGTTCTATTGAAAATTGAATGTATCAAATATTTCTTGTAATATTTTTCAGCTACTTTTCCGAACCCAGTAATCCAAACAGAAATTTGCAATTTCCGTTAAATTTAAGGTACACGACACAGCACTGAGATTATTGACATTTCTTAATTAATGAACCAACAACAAACCCGCAGTTAACTTCATGGTAATTACGCCAGCATTTCGATGAGGAATTGTTTGAACTGTCACGGTTATTATGCAGCAATTTCATTTCTTATTTTTAAATCAACATTTCTGAACGTTATTATTATTTAGTTGATTTGGTTTGACTGTAGTTAATATGTAAATTTGTTCAGTTTTATGCCATATTAGGTTTAATTACCATTTTTAACCGAAATATATTCTTGAAGAATGAAGTTAGTATTTTTGAACAGTATAGATACAAATACCAATTTTTAACGGTTTTTAATGCATTTTCTATAATGCCGCTCACCATATTTTCTATTTGATGTTACTATATTAATGGTAATTCCATACACTTTTTCAGATTTCAGTAGGATGTTTATTTGCTAGTTTTTTATTACGATATTGTGTTTCCTTTCTTTTTAAATGGTAGTTCTATTATCTTCCTCCTCTTCGCTACCAAACCATTTACAAAATTCAACCCCATCATTTTTTGCTGACTGAATTTCCACAGTTTTTTATCTTATCAACTAAATATTCTTTTGGTTTAAATAGCATCTTCTCCTGCATTTGTTTACGATGGTTTTTCATAATTCTCATAATTGTATATAAGTTAGTGCGACTTAGTAGTTCCAGTTTCTTTGCATTAGTTGCTGTGAAGTCGATTGCCAGATGTTTCGCTATCTTTTTGGGGATCGTCCAGTAGGTACAGCATCTACCAAGATGCCCTCTCTTTTTTCTTATTCTTCTTTCTTTACATCTGTGTTTTATTGGTGTTTCTAGTTTCATCTTTACTACTGGATTTTTAACTGTTGTCGTTACCCCATATGGTATTGTTGGCCCAGACATCTTTTTTTAAATACGACAGTTGCAGCTTACATTATACTATATGTTTTTAAAATTGGATGTTAAATATGTTTAGGTAATGTAATAGCTTTATTCACTTAATTCGATATTGTAGCAGTTGGTTCGAATTTTAGTTGTCGTGTTTATGTTATCTTCTATGAATTTTGCAAATTATTTTGGTGTATCATGCAAATGTGTTATACTCAATTGATTTTTCGAATATTTGCCTATTATAAATCAATAGTGACTTGGTTTTTGTCGAAACTCTTGTTTGTTGTTGTTTTTCGGTGATTGGTTATATAGTCAGTAAGGACCTTTGCAGCTTTAGTGAGACTCTCCCTTAATAATACTTGGCCGGATTGGTTTTGTCTCCTTTATTAACGATAGGCATTGTTCTACTTCTGTTTCATTATTCTGGTATTTTTTGGTTGTTATACTTGATAACAAATAGAAAATTAATTCAGACAGAGATTCGTTGTTGCTATCAATTGGATGGTTATATTTCTATGAAAGCAACAATAGCTGCTATATTTTTTATTGACTTTGCTGTTATCAATTCTCTTATTAATTTCTGATATTCAGTAATTTAGTATATTTATACACTTAAACCCACATACCAATGTATATAGTGAGAGAGTAAATCCCCATAGGGGTGGCAGGTTTTTTTAGTGTGGGTTACAATGCTGAAAATTGCGCCCCCCCCATATACTTCTTTTTTACAATAATGATAATTTTATAAGTATATGAAAAACTGTTCACATTTTTTTTAATAATTTTTTAAATTCAAAATATATATTAGAACAGTAAATTTTTGAAACTGGGTACGTTTGTTTTTATATTAAATTATTGCGTGATCATAAGAAAAATATGGGTGGTCACAGTCACATATACAAAAAATACATTAAAAATTCAAATTGACAATAAAAATTTATTACAACAACACATTACAATACCATTCGTCGCTGGAATGGTAGTATTTTTTTAAATACGTCAACTACTTTATCATTATCTGCATTTAGAGTAAGTTCTTGTTCAATAAAAGTATCATTAGATGTTCCAAAAATCTTGCAGCATTGTTAATCGAAGTATCTTCGATTAGCAATGCTTAGATTAGAAAAAATCCTCTCACAAGTACAACTTGTTACAGGAATTGTGGCAAATTTTACCATAAGTAGGCTAAACACTGGAATCATCGATTTTCTATTATGCTGAGACATCCAATCGACCAAGTCGAGAGCTTTCAAAGGAGAAAATTGTTTACTTTTTTCTTATTTTTAACAGTCTTACTTCAGCTTTTGTCTTGCATTTCCTTGCTCATCTATATTTAACATGATATTGCCTACTAAATAATTTTTTTTTGAGTCTTGGTCAAATTTATCGTTTAATTACTTGAATAATTCGGTCAAAGAGCGGATAAAATACTCCAATCTAGTATCTAGTATCTAATCTAGTAAAAACTTTACGTTTTCTCAGAGTAGGAATGTTACTTTGAAGCTTGTCGTCTTCTAATTTGGAATAAATATTATCAAATATAGGTAGTTCGATCCTTATTTCTTCCAAAGCAAGTGCTAAGTTTAAAATAACTTCTATAGCTTCACAAATCTCTATGTCTGGTGATTGAAGTAATCTGCTAACTGTGACAACCATTTGCAGAATTGGGTGCATTCTTAAAATCAAAGGATTTTATTTAATTTAGCGTCCCTTAATCTTTAGCTCTAGTTTTTGTATCATTTGCGTCATCGACCGTCTCTTGAGTGGCTTCTATAATTGCTTCGAGCTGATCTTGCCTCAGCTAGACGAGCCCAAATTGTTTAAGATAAAGATTTTTAAAGTATGTAACTCTATCTAATAAGTACCTTTTTGGACTACCTTCAATATAAGAATAAACCAATTGTGTTCCTAATAAAACAATCGAAAATCTTGGGATTTTCAATATGATTAGCGCAAGCGGCTATCAATACTAAATTTAAAGCAATGAGCATATTAATGAATATACACAATTATAATATTTTTCCCTTTAAATCGTTTCTGTACACCAGTAAAGATTCCTGGCATCGCTAAAGCTACTTTAAAAAATACAGCTTCAACATCCTCCCATCAGTTGAATTTAAATGTTTCAATGCTACTAGCTTTTCAACTGGAAACGTACTACCTTTAGGGATACATCTAAAACCAATAGCAATCTGCTCGCGGCTAGTGACATTAGAAGTCTCGTATGCAATAATAGAAAGAGGCTACCCTTCCACTTGCTTCTAAATATCCCTTATAATTACATTTTTGAGAGAATGTAAAATATCATTTTGAATGTAGTTTGAAGATAAGTAAAATTTTTTGAGGCCGATTCCAAGTATTTTTTAAATGTAAGGTCATATTTTTTAAGAAGTCTAGACCAAACATTCTGCTGGTGACCATGACCACTCAAAAACAATGTAGCTTCATCATTAAAGCAGACCTTCTTTAAATAATCGGGATTTTCTTCTAGAGCGGTTATAATTGGAGACAATATTCCATTCGTCCGTCTGGATCATCTTGCATTATTTGCAGTTTATATGGATGTCATTTATTTGTCTCAAAACTGTTTTTTGCTGATATCATAATCACGAGCTACACTTCTACTTGGTATAAACGGATCTACACGGAATTTTGTATGTATAAGGCTAACTACAAACTAGAATTGTACAGTAAAATCATTATATTTTTTTATATTTCCTACATCTGTAGGAAAACCATAGAATAAATAGTGTGGAAACAGACTGATGAAAGAATGAATGACTGATGAAAAACAATTGGTGGAATAAGTAAAATGTGGTCTTATGGTTTACGTTAAAGAACTATGTTAATTTTAGAGGAATCAAGTAAAAATTAACACGTGATGGTATAAAAATTATTATTTCGCAAAGTGGTTGTCCAAAAAATCTTTTAGAATTTAAATCATTCGTTTGTCACACGCTAATACATTTTTAAAGTAAACAATATAGCTTTATTTTTTTAATTATGACTTACTATTTTTACATACCTTACAATCGTTTCTGTAATCTCGTAGATAGGTATTGTTTGTTTTAGTTACACTACAGTGGAGTGTACAGTCTTTTTTAATATTTGCTTTTCCTAGAGGTTAACAACATACGAGGTGTTTGTGTTAAGTGCGACGTCACAGCGCCGTGAGAAATTCTTTTGTTCTCGGAAAGAATATACGTACAACGCAAATCCTTCGTATTCTCTAGTACTTTTTTGATACGAGTTATGCTACAATGGGTTAGAACGAGTTTTCTATGAGGTATTTGAACCGTGGAATTTCCGCAAATTACAATTTTTTATCAGAATTAAGTTTATTAAAAGCTAATTTCTTAGTAAATAAATAATGATAATCAAGATTAGTATATTCCATATTTTGTAAGATAGTTTGGTCTTTTTGACAGTCGACAAAAACAGAATATTTATACTATATATAAACTAAATAATATATAAAAACTTATTTGTAGGATGGATACATTTTAATCTTTAACTCCGTAACGACCCCAAATATTTTCCGTTGGAAATGGGAATCTCTGGTCAGACCTCGCTGAAAAAAGTTGTGGATTCTGTCAACACTGTAGATCTAAAAGATAGAACGGAACAGGGCCCATTTGTGAGAACTTCAGACACTAAGACCTTTCTATTTGCATTACCACTAAGAGTGGATAGTTGAAAATTATTTTATGAAATTTTCTTCGCGAATACGAATATGTAATCCCCCATCTCATTATACATAAGATGGAATAGTTTTCAACTATCCACTTCCGTGTATACAGAAAAGTACAAAGCCACCGAACTATATAGGATTGGAAGGCTGTACGATAGGTGTGCTTAAGGCGGGCCCACTGTATCATACGGACTAGACCCATAAAGACCTGGCATTTGGTCTTTCTGGGACCCAGGCTAAACTGGACCCCTATTTCTGCCAGAATAAGCAGGATTTCTAAATCTTAGCTCTTCCTGCTGTTCCGAATGTTTAATCCTTTGGTAACCTTATGCCCTTACAGAAAGGCACAAAACTCTTTAGGAGTAACTCCTTCATTTGGCTCGGTTGCATAAAGGCCGAACTCAAGATCTACCACCTCTGATAGTGCCGGACACTTCCAGAGGACATGTGAGGAGGATCAAGTTGACCCTATTGGTCAACGCAACATCAGCCAGTGCTCTCTTGCATACAAGAACTAGCTTAGAGCTGCCTTTGGGTGCTTCCAGAGCCCTTAGCACTGCTTAGCTGTCAGAGCAGACAGAGATGTTTCTGCCTGAGAAAACCATATCTATTTTTTCCTGAGCACATACCAGGATTGCAAAGATCACGGCCTGGAAGACTGATGCAAAGGAACCAAAAACTTGACTATACTCAAATACGACCCCGTCATCACATATACCAGTGCCTACCTGCTCGTCAATTCTGGACCCATCTGTAAACGGGGTGAGTCAGCTGCGATGGATCAGTGAAGATTCTCGTTAAATCCACTCATTTCGATCAGGAAATTGAGTCAAGAAGGAGGATGAGAATGATAAAAGGCTATGCTGTCCCGTAGCATAGAAAGTACAGGACAACACTTGATGGTCTGTCTCCAAATGTCACAATGGCTCATCTGACCAGTTGTTTCTAACCAGTATCCAGAACAGTTATCATGGCTTTGTGCTCTAGCATGTACTAAGATGTAGAGGAGGTAAAGTCAACAAATCCTCAAGAGCCGCTGTGGGAGTGGTCCTTATGCCTCCTGAGATGATAACGCATAGGGTGACCTCGTCTTCTGGAGTTTTATGTTAATAAAAATCGTAATCAACAATTTAACAAATAAACTTTATGAGATGAGGTCCACGTTGGACACCAGATACCATAGTGATTATGACTGATTTCGAAAAAAAAAAAAAAAAAAAAAAAAAAACATAAAACTCCAGGAGACGAGGTACATCCTGGGCACCTAGTAGCTCGAGGATCATCGCCGTCACAATATTCTTATTCATCGACCTCCTCAGAACCTTTCCAAGTAAGGATCTTCGACTGAGTTGGAATAAAAATAACATAAAACTCCTGGAAAGGAGGTCCATCCTGGGCAACCAGTAGTTCGAGGACCATCGTTGTCATCATATTTGTATCTAGCGACCTCGAAAACCTCTGGGTTATGACTATCGACTAATTTACAATGAAATTAACATAATCCAGGAGATCCAAGTTTTACCCTGGGCCCCAGTTACCTCGAGGACCATCGTCGTTATCATATTCGTGCTCAGCAACCTCGAAAATCCCCCGAGTAACAGAATTGAAACTGATTCTTTCGATATTTTCCTAGTAGCAAGTTTTTAATTTTCTCTTCACTTTGGAAATGCATTTTTCTTATACACAAACTGCAGTTTTCATTTAACACCATTAATTTTGTTCTCAAACTTTCCTAACACTTTCCCAAATCGAATGCAAATAGTTTCACAGCGATTTATCTTACTGCTTAAAATTGGTAGGTTTAGTGCTTCGTTTCCTCGTCTCCTTTCCACGAAAACTAACGAAAACATTTAAAATACTATTAAAATTATTACTTAAATTACAATTTACTCTTTTATCATTGAAACGGATTGGAGTTGGAGGATAAATTGTTCAAGATTTGAAGTTATTTGACGCCAGTTATTGAAGATTTAACATTTTTGCACAAAAAAGAATATATACGAGTACCATAAAATAATTTGTGACATTTACACGCTCATAGAAATGTGCCTAAATGGTTACTATAACTCAACGTGTTTATTTTTTATCGAAATGGATAATGTTGTTTTTTTACCACGTATTACGTTTTTATTCCACTGAAGAATGATTTTTATTTCTTTTTTGGAAATGTGTAAAAACGTTATAAATTTAGTAACCTCATAGTTTTCTCAATGTGCTATATTTTTTAAAGTCTTAAGAATAACTAAGAAAATCACTAGGTTTTTTAATAATTATTTAATTTAATTTTAATATGAACACTTTAAATACAATTAAAAATAACATACTAGTGCAGTGTACCAAGGTTTTTAACTCAGAATTCCATCAACATCTCGATTTTCTTGAAATTCTAACCGTAAATAGGGACCACCTTAACGAGCAAATCTACCCTGAGCCACTCTACTAAGGTAAAAGTACACAAGTCTACTTTTACCTTAGGGTTGGAATCCACCCCTACTGAGGGGTACATCTATAATGAAAATAACCTCAAGAATCGATAGAAAAATATATTTTAAGCAAAATAGATTTTTTTTCGAAAAATCAATCCTTTTAGACTTATTCGTGATTGAAAATTTCAATTTTTCAGATATTGTAGGAACACGGTTGAATAAAGGTATTCGTATTGTCTTCAATTCTTTGTAAAATCTCTTCAGTAAAAAAAACTCCAAATCTTTGATGCGTCTTTCAAATATCGTACTTGCCCAGTTACTCCAGAAATTTTTACGTTTACTATTATTTCACTGCGAGTTCGTATTTGGTGGTTTCGTATAGGCTTCTTCCATTTAGTTGTTCCATCCTTACTAATGAAATGCAGCACATTTTATGAAAACATCATTTTGTAGAAACATCACAAGATTTCTGAGATTTGCTCCTCAATTCCTTCGTCCATGTTAGTGTCGTGGTCCTGTATCTCTTCGAAATCTCCTTACCAACTAGCATCGTCAGGTTCAACTTCTGGCTCAAAACGAAAGAGATATTCCGCATAAAGCAAGAAATGCTTCTTGCTGCTTTTCAAAACTCATTCAAAAAATCCGTAAAAAAATAAGTTTATATTAATCAAATATACAGAACACATAATCAGTATATCACTAACAATTATAAATCACATTTTTACTTTAGAAATAAAATATTTTAAAAATGAATTTTACCTGAAGATTTTTTACAACTTGTATAACGTACAGACTGCCGGTCCGCAATTCAATATAGCAGCAGAACTAAATGCACTAGACAACTCTCAAAACTGTACTGAATAAAGTGTACCCTTGCTTGAAGCTATCGATCACGCCACGACTGAGATCGTAATTAATCGTTAGAAATCAACAAATAATTTGACAAGAGGACTCAGTCCGCACGTTAACCCCTGAAATTATAAATTTTTCCAGTAAAATCGACTGTTTTCCCGATATTATATGTTAAATACGAGATTATCACCTGATACGTATAACTCGATTTGTATTAGGCTTACAGCAAAAATAAAAAAGCATTCTCTTTGATTTTTTATAAGCTACATTTGATCCATTAGTTTTTTTCAATAAAATGTAAAGTTTTTGAGTTATTTGTGAAAAATAGATTAAAAACATAAAAAAAATTTTTAATCACAAGTAAGTCTAAAAGTATTGATTTTTTGCTGATATTATACTTTTCTATCGATCGTTGAAATTCTTTTCAATATAAAGGTACCAACCCTCCAGTTAGAGTGGATTTCAGCATAGGGTACATTTTGAAGGGCAAATAGAGGTTAATTCCAAAATTTCATCAAAATTAATGCATTTAGATGGAAATCGTAGGTTATACCATATTTTTGCCGTGGTAGACTGGACTACATAATACATAAAATATATAGTTTTAATACCACAAGCTAGTAGCTTATTGAATTTGTATTGGTATTTTCAGATTTTTATGTTTATATTTTTGTAATATTTTTAAGTATAAAAAAGTTGTTTTCCTAATAGACCTTTAGTTTCTATGGTACAGTTGACCTAATAATTTTAACCTGGATAAATATTTCATGTTTCTTGGGTTTTTTGATTCTTAAAAGTGTTTGACTAACAAATTTGTGCTTAAATATTTTGTAGATACGCTTCTTTAAAATTATTTAGACTGAAATATAGAAGATATCATTACAAGTTACCCCCTTTATTCTAGGTTGATATTATGCATGAAAATAATTATATTTTTTTCTTTGATGTAGCACTAGTAGACGTTTTTCAGCCTCTCGAAATGTTAGATAATTTTTGCCAGATGGATGGATACAAGAAACTTTTTACTTGACTGGCCTGAAAATGCACAACTAGAATTCCAAGCAAGTTGTGTTCATTGTACTGTAATGATTAAAATTGAAGGTAAAGTACTTGACATAAAACTGGTTTACAAAAAAAAAGTAAAAAATGGCAATGTACTTTAATTAAATTTGTGTGTTCTGGTTTGACATTAAGCATCGTTATTTTAATAACTTAAACATGAAATTTCATGATATTTTCTTCAGTTTTATTAAGAAAGTGTTAAGTGTCATATACACATATATAACTGTACATATCAGTTTAAGATTCGTATCACTGCGTTTATACTTGTTCGGCGCTTGTACATTAATTTGTTAATTATCTTTTACATCTTTTTTATATTGTGATATTTTCTAAAGGTGTTTTGTATTGTTTTATTGCACAAAATACAAGCATTTTTTGCAGACTATTTCGTAGGTCTTGGACACTCTTTTCTCGTCTATGGACCCATCAAGACATTGCTTTTAAGACATACTAGATTGGGTCACGGATAAAAGGTAATAACAAATGGGGTAAAACAGAGGTTAGGATTCTAATTACAGTTAAATATTAAGCTTACTTTTGCAAATAAATTCCATCAAACACTTATTTACAGCTCTTATATTTAGAGATAGCAGATAGCACATATTGTACGGAGGAAAAATTTTGATGTTGACTAAATTTTTTATTAGATCTTCAGTTTGTTTTGTGTATTTTTTACATTCGAAGAGAATGTGATCTAGATCACCTTCTTTTTGACAGTCTGGACATAAATTTGAATTTACAATTTTTAGTTTGGACAAATGACTAGGATAGCAGGCGTGTCCAAATTTTATTCTAATTATGGATGTTATATACCTTCGTGGAACAGAATAATTTTTAAACCAATAATCTCTTGGGATTAAAGGCTGTATAGAAGCATATTGCGAGGAAGACTGCGTACTATATATATGCCAAGATTGTTTCCATTTACTATTGATATTATTTTTAATTATTGTTAATACGTCTTGTCTACAGATTTGGTGATCAGCTTGCGTTCCGGTATCAATGGCCTTTTTAGCTAATAGGTCAACATGTTCGTTGTATTTAAGACCTATATGTGCTTTAACCCACAAAAAATGAACAACTCTTCGGTTTTTATGAAGGTCATAAACAAGTTTTTTAATTTGGAAGACGTATATATTTGAGTTGTTACTAGGAAAACTTAAAGTTTCAATTGCTAACATAACAGACAATGATTTAGATACTATTGTAACAGATGTATTCTGAGTCTTTTCAAAGTATCTTAATGCTTCATATATTGCTACAGCTTCAGCACTAAAGATTGAAAAACTATGATTTAGTCGACAAAGTTTTTCTGTATTAGTTGATGGAATGTAGAAAGCACACCCAGTACCAAACATAGACTTTGAGGCATCCGTATAAATAACTAAAGAGTCTGACAGACTAGACCTAAAAATATTTGAGCTAACAGAAGAATTTACATGGTAATTCGGTTGTATCACAGTAATGGGCTGCAAGCACGAATAAAAATGTTCGATGTGAAGATTATCCTCTGATTTGAAGTCATAATCAAAATTTGTCAGGCTTCTAAAAGCCTCACAAAGTGGAGGTGAGTTCTTAAGTCTCCAATATCGATTAGTTAAATCTTCTTCGTTCAGTTTTCTGATATTTGAGTAGAGTAGTGTTACGATTTTGTATATTAATAACAAACTTTTGACTGAGGTATTCTTTTCTATAGCCCAAAGGATTTTCTAGAGCTTCCACATGTCGAGCATTAATAAGCGACGATTTCATGGCACCCAAACAAATACGCAATGCTGAGTTTTGAAACACATCTATTGTTTTCAGAATATGTTTACTTGCTGAACCATATAATATGCATCCATAATCGATAATTGATCTAATATAAGATCGGAAGAAAAGCAAAGAAGTTTCCACATCTGCACCCCACCATGTTTTTGTAATTGATTTGAGGAAATTTAGACCCTTCTTACATCTATCCAACATAAACTCAACGTGAAGTTTCCAAGTTAACTTGCGATCGAGAATCAATCCCAAATATTTAATTGAAGAACTGAAATTAAAATCATACCCATTCAATTTTATCTGATTTAGTTTTGGTATATTGTGTCGAGTGAAAATAGTAATACTTGATTTACTTGATGCAATTTCAAACCCATTGTGTTTGAACCAATTTTTGGATCTATCATGTATTTTTTCTAAAGTTTGAATGCAGTTATCGTATTTTTTGGTAGAAGAATACATAAGAAAGTCATCAGCATACTGTATTATTTTAAAGCTGAGATTTTTAATGGTCTAAATTTTAAATTTAAATTTCGTAGGTCTTGGAGGTACATTATATTTGGCATATTTTGTAGCTTATCTCCAGTCTTGATAAGTAACAAAAAGTCGCCTTCATATAGGAGAGAATTGGAGATGGTATTTATGCAGAAAAATTCCTGAGTCACATTTGTTTTTAATTCCCTATTGTAACCGTTTCAAAAGATTTAAAAGAAACTCATTATATATTTCGATTATATTTTTTTTTTAATAAAACTAATAGCCCCATCTATCTGTCAAGTACCTACCTGTAGTCGACTCAAGGATTCTTCTGTAATTCCTAAATATATCCGGTAGATGAGCATATTTTTCAACTTGTCACTCACGCCCAATTTCCAGATTCAGGCGCCATGACAGCGTTTCGCTCTTTTCTGTTAAGACCGTCCAACCGTTAAGACGTGTTTCCAAAGTTGGTCTCAATTCAGAGGTGAGTTAATAAATCCTTTTCTTGTCCATATTTCAGTTCAGATAGATATATTATTTTTTTAGACCCTTATTGGAGAGGCTATAATGCTGCTATTATATTTCTAATACTCGTCGCAAGATAGTATTGCTATGGAGTTATTCCAGATCATGGCCCAGTAGCAGTATCTTTTTTTGGAATCCCTAACCCCTCTTATCTAGGATGGTGGTGATTTTATATAGTACGTAGCTGAATCAATGGTTTATTTGGTGACTTATTAAACAAGAAGAGAAACAGAGCAGATTAAGGTTGTACTAATTTTTATTATACCTACTTTCAAGACAACAGAAATGATTATGAACTCAAAAAAAAAAATGAAAATATAGTGAAGTGTTCTAATTTAATTTAAAGATTTATTTTCTTCATTGTTGCTAGTTGATAAATAACTATATTATTTTCAATGTAAACAAATTTCGAAATTTGGGGTTAATATATATATATATACATTCATTTTCTTTATAACCAATTCTTAATTTAATACGATACAAAGATTTTTTGTTTATGATAATGTTAACATAAAATAATATTTTGGAATCCCTTTGGGATGACGTAACTTTTAATGTTTTCTTTTTGTTCATTACTAAGAAATAATAAAGAATAGTTTTCTTGTAAACTTTCAATAAATCTTAATTTTTTTTTCTCTTCCCCTTCGAGGATAAACCAGGGGTGGCGTCCAATAATAAATTATAACTTCATATTATCTAATTGTGCTTGGATTTAAAATACGATATAGTTTCTATATGTTTATGAAAACCCCGCCCAATTCTCTTCCGACAGTGAGCGATTCAGGCCTTGTATATATTATTGTAATACGGCAGTGTTACATAAATGGCGCGCCAATCGTGGAGCGTGTATCTTCATTATAAAAACAACGTAATATGTTTATGATTTCTGTTTACATTTCGTATTTTAGACTCTAGTTGTTTTGTTCCCCCCTGTATGTGGTTAATTAAGTCTGTATGTTTTGAACCATTTTTTTGGTTAAATTGTGTATTTGTTTTATCCAATTTTTCATTAAATCAACACTGCTACTATTTTAGAATTTTTTGCAAAGTATTTATATGTATTCGTTTTTAATCTTCGTAAAATTGCGTAGAAATATTCTCGTCGTATTTTTAATTTTGTGAAATACATAATACGTATTTGGAATGTTTATTACGTGTGCATTTTAATGGTCGTATTTTGAATGGTAAGATAATCGTCTGTTTATTCCCCGTCCGTCTATGTAAACATTCCATGTTAGAGAAATTTTGTTTATGTCCATAAATTAATTCGTATCTAAACGATGGCTTTCTTTGCAGTTCAGTCTTATTTGTTGATAGAACCATAATAATTATATTCCTCAATGTGTTTATTTTAAATAAACGAAATGGCTCTTAGCGTTCGGTATTTGAAAAATCAATTAAGTGAATTTTATTTCTTGATCTTGATTCATGGTTTTTATTCGCAGCAAACATATGGGAATTATACCTATATACAGGCTGTCCCGACCTACGTAATTTTAAAATGTGTTATCTGGATTTTTGCAGAATACTTTTTTGGATGTTTTTGATATAATATCTGTTATCTGTTAAATTTTCTTTTTAATTTGTTTTTCGTTTATTTTAAAAATGTATTTTTTCATAGTTTAACTTTTTCGTACTTTGAAAAGAAAATTTTATTTCCTGAAAAGGAAAATGCTTTCTATATTTTACAGTCCATGGTTCTTTTGTTTTGAATGTATAAGGAAGTAATGATATAATTTCGTTTCTCTCTGCCTAAGGCGTCTTTGTTGAGAATATAGAGCGGAAATATTGTTATTCTCCTTCTGTTATGTTAATTTTATGTCTTTGTGTGGTCAGATGTAGTAGAAGTATGTTTTTGGTACTGGAATTTATTGTTATTTGTGGTTTTACCTTTTTTTTCTCGAGATGTCCTGTAGGACGTACAGGCACGTGACCTGTATTATTGTATCTTGAGTTATTTGTGTGATGTCAGACTGTTGTATACGCAGCAGCTTTCTTTTTTTGTCGTTGACATTTTTGCGGTCTTCTAATAGTTTATTAGACCACATATATCTTTTTGCTTTGAGACTTTTGGCTAAGGCTCAAAAGCTTTCATTTATTATCTTGTGTTCATGATATGGCACAAGTGAGGTTGAAGTAGTTTGCTGTTGTCTATTGTGACTCTTTGTATATACAGAGGTGAAACAACCCGCTGCCGCCTATTGTGAATTTACCTTTTATCTTTATGTCTACGTTAAGACCACGTTTGTTTAACAATTGAGATAGTTCTGGTACTACCGTTAAATGACCCACTGAGAATTAAAAGTTTATATTATTTTAACTCTGTTAGAGTTCTGCTAAAGAATGGTAAACATTTCTTTGTGATTTGTATGACGACCATATTGGATTCAATTAGGTGTCAAAAATGTTTTACTGTTCAACTTTTTTTATTGTTGTGGTGTGTTACATCCAACATCATGATTTTTTATTATTGACGATGGACTGTAATATTTTTCTATTCCTTTGGAAGATTTTAATGATTCTTCCGTTCCTTTTAAGTCTTATCGTAAGTTTTTGTTTCGTGGAAGACTCTTACTATTTTTTTTTGTTTCTTTTGGAAACAACAGTTTTAAACTGAACTGTTTGTGTATCGATTATGGTTTGTATGCCATATACCCATTTTCTTTCTTCTTCTCCAAGATTGTGTATTAACGGTTTGGATTTATTTTCTTCTTTTGTCCTATTGGAAGTTTCCTTGCTTGGAAATTTTCCGCTGTGATCAATCCCAGAGGATATTCTTATGGAACTATTGGCCATCCTGTCTTTCTTCTTGTGCGTTAGTTCAATTTTCAACCAGTTGTTGGAAATTCATTTATTGCTTGACTGTGATAGTCAACTTTATTATTGTTTGATGCTATTTAGGTTGTCTACCTAGTGGATAACCATAGCGAAGCTTGTTTAAGCTGTGTTGTTGGCCACCCGCCTTTGTTAAGCTGGAAGTATCCCTCTTTTCGCTCCCAGAAACTTTAACACTGGTCTGTTCCACACTTTTGGTTAGGTTAGAGCCATATTTATAGAAATCTGCCATTGGTCGTTGTGCCTAATAGCCAACGAACTGTACCTAATGTCGATTCATCAAATCGAGTATCCAGTTTAATTTTGCATGTAAATATGTCGTGATTTTTGTTTATTTTTTTGTTTTATTCAGACCTAAAACTTACCTAAGTCAGTGTTTCGTCGGATAATTCAGATTTGTCTGAAACCGAATAAATCGGTTTTCTTAAATTTTTAATACCTTTCTTCTAAAATGTTCCATTCTTAATTTTTAATTAATTAATTAATTCCAGTCCATTCTTAATTTTTAATTTTTTAGTTGATTCCCTTTGCGCCTTGCGTACTTAATCTTTGCTACCTTCTCCAGCGACTATTCAATCCCTCCGTGGCCCGTGTACAGGAAGAGTTGCGCTAACGCGAACTTTATCCTGGAGAGGATTCGTTTCCTTTCCAAATTTTTTTGGCGTGGGGTCAGTACAGCACTGATACCCTAGTACTTAGTACATTGAATACCACTTTGCTTCGGCAAATCTGTCCCTTAGTGCTTCTTTCCCTTCAGGAAGTTGACACGTTTCAATTTTTTTTTTTGAGCTGTCTCGACAACCCTTGTTTTATGTCGGTGGTGTTGACTATTAGTCAGGGAGCATCCTGCTATAGTCAAGTGGATTAGTGGACCTATCCCTATTCCAATTAATAATTTTGTGTATCTCAGATGTTGTCGCAAAGAGACGAGCCTCTGGAAGTAGTGTAGGAGACTCCGCACGTCGATCTCCAGAGCAACTCAGTTTGGCTCGCACCCCAGTTCGTTGAACTGTTTTACTTTTTATTATTATAATATTGATCATTTATTGTGTTCAATATGTCTATATATATGTATATATGTCGTATTTCTTTTCGACATAAATTTTATTTTTATCTTATCTTATTCTACTTCGGTATTATTCTCTCTCTAGTTTGTATTGATCGAGATCTTAAGTTTGTGCTACCCCGACCAAAAACCTATATTGATTTTAAGGGTGTTTGCAAAATTTAATCTCATTTTATTTTTAGAATGCCTTGGTAGAATGTGATATTTTTATGCTTATGTTAGTTTATATTACAATAAATTGTACATACCTTTAGTTGTCTTCAAGTGGATACAAAATTCAATTTATCTTATTTTACGGATTTATAAATCCAAGTAATTTTTTTGGTATCTATACCAAAGATATCAAGATTCCTCTGTCTAGTTACCAATGATAGTTCATTATAGTATCTGTTCATTTGCCTAAGTTTTACTCTTAGTGTGGAGATCTTCGAATTTCGACTCTCTATTCGAAACCCCCCAAAATAATGTTTGAAAAGATTATTGCTGTCTAACATCCTATATTCTGAATGGCCAGACACTGAGGAAGGCTAGGGATGAAGTAAGCGGATTCCCGCTAGTTGACTCGTCGGAATGATAAGCCATTCATAATTTTATTTCAGTAATAAATCTAGAATAACAGCCTCCCGCGTCAGGAAACTTTTTTTAGTTCTCCAATACCTGTTTAGTTATGTAATCTAGAATTATTTAGACCCTACCCGAAGTTGACCCTACCCGAAGTTGACCCTACCCGAAGTTGACCTACCAATGTTGTCCCTATTATAGGCGGATGATACACGTTAGTTATCACAAATTCTAGTTGTCATACTAATAACTAAACATCACCTTTTTTTTGTTTCTAAATATAGATGTGTCTTACAGAAATTCTGATGTCTACCTTTCCCAGTAAACTTATTAAGGCTTGTCTTTGTAGAACTTTAATGTACCCAATTTTGAACTATTAGTAACTCTTTCCTTTTATTTGTGTATTTCTAAATGTGTCTATAATGACGCACTGCGTTATTACCTTATGTTATTCGTGGATTAAGTCATAGATGAAAGACTCTATGCTTCCGAACAAACGATGACACATTTGTATTTTGTATCTTATGGCGTTAATGATACGATTGTATTATTATTCTTATGTTATTCGTGGATTAAGTCATAGATGAAAGACTCTACGCTTCCGAACAAACGATAACATTATTTTTTTTGTGTTTTATTGTGTTAGGTCTCATAACGACTACGCAGTAAATTATCTGTTTTGTATCTTGGTGACAACACTAGTATGTTTTGTTTTATATTACTTATGAAATTTCAAATAATAATATCTTAATTATATTGTTTCGATTGAATGCGAGCATTTGGTCTCAAATAATGATTTGTAGATATGTTTTGTTTTATTCCGCTTTGTTCATGATATTGGTTATAGGTAAAATACCCTATGCATTTTGAGAGTGAGCATGCAATTTTTTTTGTTTACATTTTTATAGTTGAGTCATTTCTATGCGTTCTGTTTCGCTTTGTTCTGAAATCTTTGAGTTGTTCCCACGTGAGTTGTGAAAGAAGGATTCTGTGAGTCCAGATTGTAGCTACATTTGTCCATTCTGTTTGTCTTACTTCTCCGTATATCTATTTCCACTTTTGAAAAGGTTAGTATGGTGTGCCACCATGCCTAGTCCGATTCCACGCTGGTACCCAGTTGAAATCGTGGGGAGGGCTGTGTAACCGTTTCAAAAGATTTAAAAGAAACTCATTATATATTTCGATTATATTTTTTTTTTAATAAAACTAATAGCCCCATCTATCTGTCAAGTACCTACCTGTAGTCGACTCAAGGATTCTTCTGTAATTCCTAAATATATCCGGTAGATGAGCATATTTTTCAACTTGTCACTCACGCCCAATTTCCAGATTCAGGCGCCATGACAGCGTTTCGCTCTTTTCTGTTAAGACCGTCCAACCGTTAAGACGTGTTTCCAAAGTTGGTCTCAATTCAGAGGTGAGTTAATAAATCCTTTTCTTGTCCATATTTCAGTTCAGATAGATATATTATTTTTTTAGACCCTTATTGGAGAGGCTATAATGCTGCTATTATATTTCTAATACTCGTCGCAAGATAGTATTGCTATGGAGTTATTCCAGATCATGGCCCAGTAGCAGTATCTTTTTTTGGAATCCCTAACCCCTCTTATCTAGGATGGTGGTGATTTTATATAGTACGTAGCTGAATCAATGGTTTATTTGGTGACTTATTAAACAAGAAGAGAAACAGAGCAGATTAAGGTTGTACTAATTTTTATTATACCTACTTTCAAGACAACAGAAATGATTATGAACTCAAAAAAAAAAATGAAAATATAGTGAAGTGTTCTAATTTAATTTAAAGATTTATTTTCTTCATTGTTGCTAGTTGATAAATAACTATATTATTTTCAATGTAAACAAATTTCGAAATTTGGGGTTAATATATATATATATACATTCATTTTCTTTATAACCAATTCTTAATTTAATACGATACAAAGATTTTTTGTTTATGATAATGTTAACATAAAATAATATTTTGGAATCCCTTTGGGATGACGTAACTTTTAATGTTTTCTTTTTGTTCATTACTAAGAAATAATAAAGAATAGTTTTCTTGTAAACTTTCAATAAATCTTAATTTTTTTTTCTCTTCCCCTTCGAGGATAAACCAGGGGTGGCGTCCAATAATAAATTATAACTTCATATTATCTAATTGTGCTTGGATTTAAAATACGATATAGTTTCTATATGTTTATGAAAACCCCGCCCAATTCTCTTCCGACAGTGAGCGATTCAGGCCTTGTATATATTATTGTAATACGGCAGTGTTACACTATTATGTTGTAGACATATATATTAAAAACAGTTGGAGAAATATAGTAGCCTTCTGTTGTTTACTTATATTTCCATTATAATATTTTGTATATTCTATAGTTTTTAATTGCATTTATAATAACGTTTCACTTAATGTTTATTTCTGCTTACGTTAGCAAAAACCCTTTCACCCCGTTGGAGTCCCTGCTGTTTTTCTTGTTATTCCATGTAGTTTTATAAATTTGTTTTTTCGTAATTTCTAAAGATATCTTTTTGTGCTTTTCCAATCATCTGGTACCGTAGCCTTTGACAATACATATTAAATAGATTTAGTATACATAAGTACAACATAAAGCTACCTTATTTCCACAACTCCACGTCCAATCATTTTGCTATTTTTTGTTTCTTGCAGAGCTTGGTTCAGTTCTTCTATATCAATTTCGTCTAGTCTTTTTACGTTTTCAACTATTACATGCGTGTCCACTCTGTCTCCTTGAAACCATAGTTTTTATATTTATCCTAGCCTTTTTCTCCATTGCCATTGCCAATAATGATAGTTTATAGTCTCTTTCCCTGAAATCTTGAATTCCCTGAAAGAAAAAAAATTATTGCCGTAGCCGTTTCCGAGAAACAGTGGATAAGTACGCTAACTGTACGGTAAAGCTAGCATATATATACCTATATTTTGGCAAGTGCAGGGCTCATTTTGGCGTCATATTTTATTGCTTATTAATTGCTGTTGATTGGTATATTAACGGACATATTACACGTGGAGAGAAATACACCTTGCTCCAACTGATTATGCAGGGAAAGATCCAAGGAAAGAGAAGCATAGGGAGGCGTAGAATGTCATGGCTGCGCAACCTGAGAGAGTGGTACGGATGTACATCAAATGAGCTTTTCAGAGCAGCCGTCTCAAAAGTCCGAATAGCTATGATGATTGCCGACCTCCGCCGCGGAGATGGCACTTAAAAAAGAAGAAGGTATATTAACAAATCCCTAAAAACTAGCCCATCATACCCTAGCTCAAAACACACCCCCGGAACAACCGAGATACCAAAAAGCGAACCGCATGGAATTGATTGCTAATTTGTTGCCAAAGTTTTACGCCAAGAAACAATTTATAGCTGTAACCGTTTCCGACAAACAATGAATATGCTAACTTTATGGTAAAGCTAGCATAGTTGTAACTATATTTTGAGAAGCAAAAGGACTAAAGAGCCTATTTTGGCGGCACATTTTATTTTATTTTGCCGAGGAAATGCTAAAGATTGGCTAGGTGAAACGTAAACAAGCTGAGCGCTAGTATACCATCATACCATGGAAAATATTTGAGTTTGCTAGTGCGGGAGGACGCTGAACTGTATAAACAGCTGAATTTCGCGCTACTGTGACTGCAGCCTAATATAACATCCAAGTTTTGACAAGACATGGATTAACTGCGTTAAATGGTGTCGTGAGAAACGTAGTCATTTGGGGAGAAATGGATAAAAATATTAAAACAAAATGCAGCGTGCTGTACCCACGGTGAGGGGTTACTTGTTAAGTCCAAACATGATCAAGTTGTGGCGAGTCGTAGCCGATTAAAAGTTAAAAAAATTATTTAGACCTGCTTATCAAACTAATTAAAAATTCATCTCCGTCTTCTTCTTTTATTTACATATACATGACTCTGTCTGTTTTTCAATGTGCCTCCAGTAAGTTGAAGTTCCATCGTTCTCGTAGTTTTCCTACTGATCGTCTTCCTATAGGCGAACAGTCTTTTGCCGCCTTTACTATTCTATCTGTTATCATTCGGCTTATATGATCGTCCCACTATACTCTTCTATTCCTTACCCAGTTCTTGATGTTCTCCACCTTGCATTTACGTCGTATATCGGTACTTCTAGCTCTGTCCCATAGTATCTTACCATCCATTTTTCGAAGTATTTTTATCTCTGCTGTTTCTAACACCCTTTTTGTCCTGTGTGTGTGTCAGGTCGTGTTTCTGCCGCGTATGTCATTATTGGTCTAATAATCATTTTTGTAAATTCTGCCTTTCATTTTTTTCCCGATATTTTTATTTCTCCATATTGTTTCATTCAGGCAACCTGCGGCTCTGTTTGCTCTGTTTACTTGATCTTCCACTTCAGTTTTGAACTTTCCGTAGCTAGATAATGTGATGCATAGAGATTTAAACTCTATCACTTGTTCTATTATTTAACGTTCTAGCTCCAATTTAATAATAACCATGGATTTGGGATGGTCTTTTTTGGGGACATTAACATGTTGAATTTTCTGGCGGTTATATTAAATTGGTGCAGCATTCATTTAAAATAATTTTCACTGTGAAGATTGCGTCGTCTGCGTAGCAGATTATTTGAGGTTGATTTTCTCCCATTTGGTATCCTTACTTTTTTTATTATTTCATCCATAATCAGGTTAAACAATAGAGGACTCAGGGAATCTCCCTGTCTTATCCCATTGCCAGTTTCAATAGGGTCTGTTAGTTCTTGTTCTACTTTAACTTTTATTGTTGTTTTGGTAGATCTTTTCGATCGTTTTGATTATTCCTAGAGGTATCTCCTCTCCATATCTGCCTTTAGTTTGCTAATTTCGTTTCGGAACTGTTTGTTTTGATTATGTTATAACGATTTTTCTAGCCTAAGTAATAATCGGTTAGTACTTGTTTGTTAGATTTTCTTCAACGCGCACTTTCACCTTAAAAATCAAATATAAATGGTGACAAGCTACACCCCTGTCACAGCCGTCTAATTATTTTTAATTCTTGAAATCTCATCTTCTATTTTAGTGTTAGCTTTAGTGTTAAATTTAAATTTGTCACCATTAGATTTCCTCTATCTTCAATCGGTTTAATGTTTTTCGTTGTGTGTCGAATATTTCTATTCTTTTGTAGTTAATCTGCAGATATGCAGTTGTTCCGCAGTTTATTTTGACTTTTATTATTGTGATTTTTTTCATTATGCCTTTGTTATTATTATATCCAATAGTCTTGCATATAGTTTTCCTAGGATTCTGATATCAGTCTGTGCACAACCTGTGGTTATTTATTTTTTTGTGCACATGTATGTAAATACAGTTTAATATTTTCTGTAGTATAATTATTTGAAGCGTTGCCTACAGAAATATTTACTCATTTATGTTGGTATCACTAACTTTTAAACGCTTTTAGACTATTTTCCTTCCACTATTTAATCAGTTTCTCGTCATGTTTGTTTACATGGTTAATTTTCATTAACATAACCTTTTCTAATGATATTTTGCTTTATTTAATTTTCTGTCACTTCTAAAAGTGGTATTTTCTAAAAAATCTACTTCATTTTAGTTTTAAATATCTTGGTACACAAAAAATTGTTTCGTCAGTTACTAATTGTCTTTTGTTTGTTATATATAAAACTTATTGCTACTACACAATGTGCAGTTGCATTTTTAAATAATTTCCATAAAGGAGATTAACATGGTAGTGCATATCAATTGCATACATACTCTTTCAACACCTTTTATGATGCAAGTTCAAGCGTTGTTCATTGAATAAAAGAATTTTCGGATTTGCAATAGATTCGATATCGCTATTTGTGAAAACAGCGTTTTCGAAATTAATTAGATTGATTATTTGCATGGGAGTACTAGCAGAAATAAATACCAATAAAGTAATTAACGTGTGCATACGAATATTTAAATATAAATATAAAACAATTAAATAAATATAAAATGAGTCATATTTTTGTTATTTCCTGTACAAGAATGCTTATAGGCATTTTATGTTTTATCTATATCAATAATGTACAACACAGTATCTGTAGAAACTTTATAACCCATACAACATTCCGTTCTAATCATTAGGCGATCAATACATTCTTAGATAAAGTTTGAAATACTTTATGGCATAAAAATTACGATCATCATTTTCCAACGGTGGGATGGTTTTAAGTTTCCATCGATATCTTATATAAGTTTGTAAATGTCGCCTCCGATTGAAAACACTGATAGTATTGGCATCTTTCTATTCTAATCTTTAACCTGATACTTTCCGTTACCCAAAAGTTATACTACAGTTATTATTCTTAAATGAGTTTCTTGTTCTTGAGGGCGGGCAGTTCATCTTATTGGTTCAACTATTTTTGTAACGATATCTTTATCTTGGGATGCACTACTAATCATTCCGGACGTTAGCAAACGTCATCAATAGAGTAGGTACTTTGTTTGGCCCACGAGATTTTGATAATTTTTTTGTATATCCAGATTTTAAATGCTGGTATTCTCTTTTCCATAACATCTAACAAGGTGAGCGCCTTAATGCAGTGTAACAAAATAGTAGAAACATAACAGAAGACTCTTGAGGAATAGGCCGCTGACGTTTTCTATTTTACATCCTATATTATTTCTATATCTAGTGAATGATTCCAATCGTCATTCAATATTAAGATTAGCTAGGTGATCTAAATATTTTACTTGTGAGATTTATGTTGCAGACAAACACGTATAAAATGCATTTACCTAAATAATTTAATTTATGGATTATAGCTAATTTCTACTTTCTTCTTTCGGTTTTTATTCTGTTCTCTTTTTCTTCTAAAATTTTGTTTTACTTGTACTCTCCGAGTCTTCCGAGCCGTGTAATTCTGCAGCCTTATGTTTTGCCTGCCCTATTCTTCTCGTGGGCAGATGCCTAGACCTGAATCTGGGTACTGTATGGTGACCAGTCATCATCCATATGGTATCCCTAATTTCATTTATGATGTTTCTATGTCCTGATCTCACGATTATGTTAATCACGTTTTCTCACGGTCTATATTATATTCTCGACTCCCCCTTTATCAAACGATGTGCAGTGGATTGAAGTCTAGTACCACCTCCATAGTAGTTGTTGATGTGCGTTGGCGAATTATCTTAAGAGCAGACGTCTGTCTGTTGTGGCATGCAAAATGCCATATTAGCCATATACCCCTCAGAGTCCTATAATTCACAGGCAAACTGAGTGTTTCTGGCTTATTTTGAGGATGGCAATTTTTTGCTGCACCTTTGGGTACCATACCAGTGATGCATATATTAATATTGGTTTTACCATTTTCTATACATCCAATATAAGATCTTTGGTTTTAAACCCGTTTCCATTACATTTTTTCATGATTGCGCCTGGTACTATGTGCTGATTTCAAGTAAGCCTCGAATCTAGTATTACTCCAAAGTACTTTTCTTCACTTACTAGATTTAAATTTGTACCATTCAGATTCAGAGAGCCTAGTCCTTCTTAATTCCTCCTCTTAAATTTTAAAACTTTGGGCTTCTGGGGGTTTATGTTAAGCTCGTCATTTGAAGTCCATTCTATAAATACAGTCCTGTTGAATTAGGTCTCTGATTATGCTATTAAATTTCTCATGGGCCACAATGTCCATTGCTGAGTTTAGCTATCAACCCATCTTTGACTAGGTTCCACAAAAGAGGAGATAAAACTCCCTTTTGTGGACAACCTCTGGCTCCTGTGCCGATTGTATCCCATACATGGTTAACTTTGTGTATATTACAGAACTCTTTGGCATGCAGTCTACCCATACAATGCTAGCCAAAAGTCTCCTCCACCCTGGGGTTTAAGCTGATTTTGATCAATAAATTAAGTAAATACTAGAATTGTAGTTCCGCATTTAATTAATAAAGATTTAAGAACCAGTTCTCATATTAAGTGTTCAAAATGTGCTCCATCTACATCCTGACAGTAATGCATTCTATTGCTAAAGTCTTGTCGTACTCTTCAAAAATGTCAAGGAAAATCGCAATACATTTTTCAAAAATTCGTTGTTTTTCAAAATGTCGGTACTGTTGGGCGCTTTAAACTTAAAGTTTAATAAACCGATAGTGTGCAGGAGCACCATCTTGTTGAAGCGTTATTTTTCTTCTTCTTTTTCTGTTATTTGACCTTGCAGCTCCAATTTACATATTTGCTGTTATAACCTCTAATTTTGTCTTTTTGGAGAAATCAACGTGTTAAATTTTCTGGCAGTTATATTAAATTGGTGCAGCAAACGTTGTAAATTATCTTCACTCTGAAAGAGTAGTATTGCGTCGTCTGCATGGCAGATTATTTTAAGCTGTTATTTCCAAGTTATTAACACAAGCACAACTATGTGGTTTTCCAAAATACCTAACCAAACAGTTATATTTCTGAAAATTGAGTATGTTTTTCACTAAAGACGTGAATATTTGTGACACCTCAATACTTCACATTGTGTGTGTTAATTGGGGGAAAAAGTACTTCCGTCACTAAAACAAATTGTTTTCATGTAATCTGGCTATTGGATAATTTAAGTGGACATATTTTCACAGAATTCTAGGCTTCGGTCGGGGTCATCATCACAATTTTTAATTTGTATGGATTAAATTTGGTTTTAGTCAAATCTCGGTGTACTGTTTTTGGACTGATTTCACAGATAGACGCATCTTGGGCTGTAGAAGAAGTAGAGTTCACTACCATTTCTGCAATTATGTAAATTTTTTGCTCATCACTAATTGTTGATCGACCAGATCGTTTGGCATCTTGGACACTACCTGTTTCTTCAAACTTTCTAAGTAGCTCCCCCAAGTGTCCTTGATAAATCGGTGTACCTCGCATTAAAAAGACGTTTACCAATTATTAAGACAGCTGCTACTTTGTCTGCTACAGTCGGTAACATTCTGCCTATGTAAACATTTAAACGTCTCATTAAACAATAATTAAACATAATATTCAAGGTACAAACACTTTACCAAAAACTTGCAAACTAAAAACAACTAGAAAATTGAAAAACGTCACCTTTTTGACAAATAACTAGAGGCAGACGTTAGTCTTTAGTCATTAAATGCGAAACTATAATTTTAGTATTTATTTAATTTATTCATTAAAATCAGCTTAATCCGAAACAAAATTATTATGATGAGTAGGTATGTTCAATACCTTTCAAACGAGATATCACTTGCCATAAGGTCCCATTTAAAATTATCGATCACAGTGGCTCTGTAACGTCATTTATTATGTCATCTATTATCTCAAATGTTATGAGTAGTTAAGAAGCCTACGTCCATCTATTTTCTCCTTACAAATTTCACTATTATAAGTATAACCGTCTAGAAGATACAATGGAGGAGGCGATTTTTGGCTAACACTTACTTATATCTGCTCTTGACACAGAGGTCGTTGGACCTCAGACTTTTCCACACTACGGGCTCGGTGATATTTTATGTATAAGCTCCTACATTTATGTTTATGGTTTTCGCCATTAGGATGCTGTCAAGGCCTTGCTTCGTCAGGTACTTCAAATCGTTTTCTCACTATGCAACTTATACTTGCTCGCTGCATCTTTTCCAGTCCCTGCTTGATCATGGTTTTCCTGATAAGTTTTCATTAGTCCCTCTTCGTCTGACTGAGACTGCAATGTTTTTTTCCTTCTTTTCTTTCAAGTCAATTATTATTGCACAAGTACCTCGGGATTGGATGGTTTCTAGGCGACAGAACACTCCATCCCGTGTGGGGGTGAAATGTAAGGTTGTAAAATGCATGAAATGAATGAATAAATGAAACGAATGAAACCTGGGGGTCGAAGCATAATATTTGAAATCGAGCTTTTACTTGGCCGTGATCACCTTACAGAATGAGGGACCACGACCGAGAATGACTCTCTACCGCGATAAAGTTTCATAGATCTCGGAGTAGATTATCTCGGTATAATAATAATATCACTTTTGTAATATTTGTTAATCAGAAAAATCATCATTCTTGCTTGATGATGTATTATCTCGCTATCTGTTCCTCATTTTTTCCATTATATTTATTTCATATTCTAACAATTTAAACAGATATTTGGAACAAATATTTCACATCAGACAAGTTCCTCAACATTTTAGAAAATATCACAAATATAAGTTGGGCTGCTCATTTTGCAGTATTCACGACCTTTGCCCATTCAATAATCAATCGAACTAAAAGCTATTCATTCACCTAATATCTATTTTCTGTAAATGTAAAACTAGTATGCTTCACTTGATTTGAAAGGAATTTAATATGTTTAAAAGCTGATTATGCCCTAGTTGACCTAAGATGCTTTCGGCGCTCGTCAAACAAGCCAGAACAAACCAGAACACTAAGTAGTATTGGTAAGATTTATAGTTAATTTATGTTTTGAGTAGAATAAGAAAAGTTTCTTTACCTATCGCATCTGCAATTACCACAAAGATAAAATTCTTTTTTCACCACCACGAAAAAAAGACTGTACATGTAAATATGTTTCACTTTCTTATGTAATAATGTACAATTAACCTTAAAATAGTGTTTACAAGGCTGTTTCGTCTTATGAGTCGATAACCGATATTTTGTGCTTGGGTAATTTGAATTTCTTTACATTTTAGTAGCTAATTAATTGTTTTTGAGTCCTAAGTAGCAGTGGATATTTTGTAACAAAAACGTGTTGTCATTATAGCTAGATATTTTACAGTTACAGGGGGAGATTTTGAAAAAAAAACAGGACTCTGTTCAGAAATTTCAAAGAATTTTTCGTATTTAATTAAGTTGAACATAATATTTCGTTATAGTAACAAAAATTTGTACTGCTGTTACCAAGAGAAGAGACTTCGTTAATTATAGTTTTAGTTATATGAGATGTGCATTAATTGCGATCATGTTATTTTTATCAAGCCAATTTATAAATAAAAACATAAAAACTTGTAGTTGGGTTGTTACATTTGGTAAATAATTAGAATAGTGGTACTGGTATGCCAACTGTTCCGTATTGTATGGCATATAAGAATTTTTATGAGTATTCTTAGTTTTTCAGTAAAAGAAGATCTTTCGTTTCTTGAAGATCTGTTATGAGGTGTTTTAATTTATTATCAACTATAAATCTCACTCCAAATTCCAATTTCCTGTATCTAAAGCACTTGACAATTTTTTCAATTCACTGAGCAGGGCGCTCAACGTTCTGGGTCTATTTAAAGGTTTACTATACACTAACAGTTCTTTTGGAATTTTGTCTCGATCAACGAAGACGTAAGTTTTTTTACATTCTCTAATGTTTCTTTGAACTCCTCTCTGGTGGTCATTGTATTTTTGGTAATTATCTTTGTAATCTATGTAATATTCTTAGTGGATGTATTTTGTCTCAACCGACGTAATTTTCCGTTTATATGTCGTTTGGAACCAGTTTATGGTAAGATTCGATCTTTGATAGCTCTGAACAATTCAGTGAGGTAAATAGTTCTGGTAATAATACCTATTTTGTTTTTTATTATAGTTTATCTATTTTCTTTTCTCTGTGTTCAAATAAATCTCCATATCTGCCTTTGCAGTCCGTAGAAACCGATTTCAAAAACTAGTATGCGTCTTTTGTTTTTTTACTAGCTTGACTTATTTTTTTTTGTAGTTATTGTTTTCCTGTATAGATTTCCTGTCAGACCCAATGCTCTTTGTTGGATTTATCATGATTTATGTTTCCTTTCCTGGTTACACATGCTGTTGACGTTAGGTTAGGTCCTAGATTTTTCCATGCCGCTTCTATAGTGTCTTCTTCCAGAATTTCATTTACGTGTCGTTATAATATATGTAGTGATCAGTTTGGTTCTGCAAAAAATTGTTACATACTGGACATATTTCACATATTGGGTACGAAATGTTTCCCCCTAGTTTGTCTATAACTTTGTGTGCGATTAAGAGACGTTTCGAACTTTTAGTAGGATAAAGTCAGTGGTTGTAAATATTTATTATCGTATATCATTACCTGGTTGATGTAAATGTTTAAAATGTATATTTTTTACTTCTTTATTAGGTAGAACATTCCAAAAAGATTGTTTATGTGAAAAGACATAAATATTTAGCTAGATGTACAATTAATGTCTACGGTTTATTATATTGTGTTTCAGAGTGAATGCATGAAATTTTAACACACACATTTTATTATGGCACTCATAGATTTCTTCATCTCTTTTCTTAATTAATTGTAGCCATTTCCAAGATTACTTCTGTCACCCTTTCGACGTGATTACTTTCCGATTCTTTATTGCACTTCAAATGGCTTGATTGATTAGTTTTTAATTAAATGTCAGCGCTACTAAGGACCCATGTGCATGAATAGGTGACCTAGTTGTGCTTCTGCTTTTATTTTATGTATTTTTCTTTTTCTTAGTGGATGTATTTTGTCTCAACCGACGTAATTTTCCGTTTATATGTCGTTTGGAACCATTCATTTAGTTCGTTTCATTGTTCACAGTGTTTGGTTAGAAGGAAATTAGGAAATTAGAAAGGTAATCTTTCGATATTTTAACATTTTTCTTATGTGCAAAGCTAGTCACAATTCTCTGACTTTTATGTTTTAACTGCTTAACAGTACTATTTTTTTAATACTTTTATTTCATGTCATTATTAAATATTACAATGCTCTTCTTCTGTAAGATACTTATTTTCATTGCGTTGTATTTTATTAGTTAAAGCGCCCGTTGGCAAAAAAAGTGTGATAGATGATAATCTCTCCAAACTTTGGGTATCGCTTCATTAGGAATCTCACACGATTTCCCACTGCGACTTTTTTTGGTTCTGAGGCGTTTTTCCTCCAATTTTCCCAAACATTTTCACCCGTCAGACAGGAAAATTTGAAAACAATTTTCGTCAGACAATGTATTCTTTTAATTAAACAGCTTAAAAATTATAAGAAAAACACGAAAATAAAATTGTCTGATCATAAATATAGGTCACACAACGCGTCTGACGACTCGAACATGTCGGAACATCTTCTTCTTCTTCTTTAAGTTCCCTCTTCTATCGAAGGTTGGAAATCATCATGACTATGTTAATTATGTTGACTGCTGCTCTAAATAGTTCTGCACTACTGCATTCAAACCATTTCCTTAAGTTCTTAAGCCACGATATTCTTCGTCTTCCCACATTTCATTTTCCTCGAATTTTGCTTTGTATAATAAGATGCAATGAGTATTTTTACCCTCTCTAAACATCGCCCAAGTACTGAAGTTTTTTTCTTTTGGAAGTCAATATTATTTCAGCCTTATTTCCTATTTTTTTAGTAACTTCTGCGTTGGACATTCATTGGGTTCACGATATTCGTAGGACTTTTCTGTAACATCACAATTCAAAGGCGGTCAACTTATGCAGATGCACTTGTTTTAATGCCCATGCTTACAAGCCATAAAGAAGAGTTGTGAATACGTAACACCGAAGCATTCTTAGACGTAGTGCTAACCTTATATCCTGACAACAAAGACGAATGATGCACGTGCTATTTCAATTACCTGTCTTAATTTCTTTGGTTTGGTCTACATTTGATGTTATCCACGTTTCTAAGTATTTGTAGGTATCCACACTCTCAATTACACTAACCTCAACAATCAGTTGGATGTTTACATCTGTTGATTAGTCATTATCATGCATTTAGTTTTTTATCAAATTCATCCTTAATCCGTATTCATGACAGCGTCCATTAAGTCGTTGCATTACGTTCTGCAAATCATTCTTGTTATCCGTCATTATTACTGTATCGTCTTCAAATCGCAAGTTATTCAAAACTTCTCACAAAATCTTCTGTGACGAAATTCATAGATAACCAGCTAATTTTTTCAAGATAATTTCATTAACAGCAGCAAAAACAACTTTTCATATTGTCTGACGGAACTTGTTTTCCGATTTGCCTGCCTGACGGGTGAAAATTTTTTGGAAAATTAAAGGAAAAACGTCCTAGAACCAAACAAAAAGTTGCAGCGAAATCGTGCCGGACTCGGCCTAATGAAGCGGTACCCAGAGTTTGTAGAGAGTATCTATCACAACTTTTCTTTGGACCTTTTATTCTATATCGCCACTTGTATGTTCAAGTTGTTGAACATAATTTTTATACAATACAAATTACTTATATAATATCCTTTTTATACATAATTTCGTACGAATAGAAAATTTTATCGAATTCCATTGATTGTTTCGCTTGCAGCATTGTTGCTTTCCTTTTTTTTTAGAAATATGCCTATGTTTACATTTAATTGATATTCTTCTCTTACTGTTCATTCTCTTAATTTGTGTATGTTTGATTGTTGATTATTTTATATTGATGATGATATTCTGTGCTTGGTGGATTGTGACTATTCGTTTTCTACAAATCTTTTGATATTATGTCATCAGTACTTTTTATAATCAACAATTTCCTCATTTTCTTCGACATAGAAACATTCATATTGAACAAAGAAAATTATTATGAAATTTCTTTTTTATTAATGAATGCACTGAAATACTAAAAGAACAAGACAAGTTTGGCATCTAAGTATCTAGGTGCTTCAATTGTTTGGAAACTTGATATTTTTACTCAATTTACATCATTGTCCATGCTTCTTTAAAAAATCTATACCTTAGCCAGTAATAATCTTTTTTGGTATTTCATACCTCGAGATAACATTTTTGACCAATGCCTTGGCTACTTTTTCCGCCTCTTATTCTATATTGCATATCCCTGTAGGTTTCCTTAATTCACATTGTACTGTGAACAAGTATCTATTTCCTTCTTCATCTAGCCATCTACTTCTAGGAATTACTAAATCTAAGAGAATAGCTGCGAATAAACTAAGTGCAGATACTGTAGTAGTTAAATGCTTATCATCATCATTTTGTTTCGCTTTCTTCCATTCCATTCCACATGTCGCATCCCACGCAGCCGCTCTATTTTAATGAATGTTATCATATCCGGATCCTATTTTGCATAGTTCAAAGTTGTATTTTCTTCGCCAAATTCTTCGCCATATTCTTTTCAAGATGTGTCTCAAGATTTTTCTTTCAAAGGTGGCTAATAATCTTTTCTCACTTTTAGGGAGTGTCCAGGTTTCTGAACCATAGGTATGTGAGTACCGGTCTTATTAAGGTTTTATATATTTGGCATTTTGTTTTTTTTTGCGACGTAATCTGATCTGCTTAATTTGGGTATGGTCACATTTATAGGCGATGAATATTTGCATTTTCACTTCCTCTGCAGCATTGTTCTCAGACGTTGCGATTACGTCAACATCATCTGCACACTTTTATTAATTATTGTTCCTCTGGTATTAAATGTTACATCTCTTATTATTTTTTAGAGCATGACGATGAACAAAATGCATGATATGGCGTCTCTATTGTTCTTTGATTTTTCTACTGCTGTTGTTGGTGGGCCCTTTTCTCTATGGTCTGCTTGGTCTAATGGTATATCAGGGTTCATCTCCCTCATATCTCTCTCAAGCCTTTCCTTAAAATGTTCTGTCCATCTTCTTAGTATTTCTTGCTCTTCTGTCAATATATTACCCTCCTTATCTCTTACACATTGTTGTTCTCGGTTTGAATTCTTTTCTGTTTTTGTTCACTTTCTGGCAAAACTTAGTTCTTATAGTTCTTGAAGTCCTTTGTTCATATTTTATTTTTTCTTTCTTCGGTGGATTTTCTTTTCTTCTTTACGTAGTTGTTTTTATTCCTCTTCTGCTTGTCGTGTTCTGTGCTTCTGTTGCATCAGTAAATATGCTCTGTTTTTTCTTTCTGCTATAATCTGACATCCTTCGTCAAACCAGTCATTTGTTCCTGTTCTTCTTTACTTACCTTTCATGCCTAGTTCTTCTTTAGCTTCTTGTGCTTTGTTTGTCATGTTTGTGCACTCTTCCTACTTCTTATTTATGTTTTCATGTTGTAGTCTGATTTCTAGTTTGATGTTTATATTTTCTTTATATTCTATTTTTGTTCATATTTTTGAAACCTTCTACATTACATCGTTCATGTTTAGAATTTCTTTCCTTTTTTATGTTTAAAATGTGATGGTTAAAGTTTATTCTACTTGTGATTTCTTTTCGTCTCTGAGGTTAGTTATCATTATAGCTATCCGTAATTTATTGACAGTTTCTCTAAAAGGATCTACTGAGCTGCAATTGCGGAAATGCTGTAGGTTTTGCTTATCATATACATATTTTAAAAATGTCCCTCATTCTCTTTTATTATCTCTTAAATACCTTAAGATACTTTTGTAATTTATATAGTTGGCCAGTTTTTATTATCCTTCAAAATTATTGGTTTCTTCGTTTTATTTTACGTGACCATGTCTATCAAGTCGTGGGTATATTATTTATGCAAATAGTCTTATTATTCTAATAGAATATTACATTATTATTCCTATTTTAGCAGAATCGATTTTTAATGTCATCTTAATTCGACAAAATTTCTCACGAGTATAAATTTTTCAAAGATGTTCGGTTAATTAGTCCCTTTATCTACGAAATTATATAATCCGTTTCGCGTGCATTTATTATATTATCAAATTATTTCCCTGGATGTTATGTTTAACTGCTTCAGTCCTTCGGATGAAATTTCTATTTATGATAGAGCATCTGGGAGATACGTCCAAATTAATCCACTAATTGTGGGCTTCCATTTGACTATACCTTGACCTTGAGGATCATGTTTATCTATTTTAGTATAATTTTGCAATAAGTGTATCTCATATAAATTAAACTATAATCAAGAAATGTGGTACGGTGTTTTAAAATGTGTCGTTTTATAGATGACAACTAAAGATTTTACGATACATTTGTAGTAATTTTTGAACAGCTGGTTATAAAAATGAATTCTAAAATTTACCATACATGAAAAGGGAGACTATATGGCCATCCCAAAACCAAGGAAGACATATAACATATAACATAAATATTTTTAATAGTACTAGTCCTACTTTTTGTTTAAAATCCCTCATGTAACTATTAGCAATTGACATTTAAAAACGTATAATATTCAAATGTATAATAAAAGTTAATAATTGAGCCTTTACTATAATTTTAGTTTGAATTAACTTTGAAATAGTTTAGATTGCATATGATAAACAATCCAAAGTACGTATTTAATATTTATACATATTTATAATTTATAAACCTGGATTTATAAACTTTTTAATGCTTTCAACCGGGTTTTAGTGAGACAGATTTGCATTAAAAAGAGTATGTACTTATAGTTATTGCATGTTCTGAAAACTGAAAACAGTGGAAAATAACTAGTGAAAAATCTGTTGAGAATACATATTCAACATAAATCCCCCTTTCTTTAATTCAATGTGGAGCCGTATAATTATGTAGCAACCTACCTCATGGTTTTCCAGCAATCAGACAAGTAGATCACCTTAAGTGGTTTTGGTTTTCTGTACAGCAGAGTAAACATACACTGCTCGCTCTATGCAAACGAACGGGAGCTCGGCAAAACTGGGACTTTTGATAAGCCGTTACAGTCCGGTGATTAATGGGTAATTCTATGAATTCGGTTTGTTCTAAATACCTTACGAGCTCAGTACGCCTCATATATCATATCTCTGTACTGTAGCTTTTTGATCTTATTTATCTAGTTCCATCGTCCAGGTAGACTTCAAATTCTTAATTATTTCGGTTATTCATTCCACTTTAAATCTGCTACTTTAATTAAAGATTTTTATCTTCGCTTTTATTCGTAGTGAGTCGAATTTTGTATAGGATATTAAAAAACAAGAAGATCTACTTCAATGCAGTGTTTTCTAAGTATTTTCATCTCTGTTGTTTTTAGTAGTCGTCTCGTTTCAGATGTGTCAGGAGGTCTTGTCTCCGCCGTGTATGTTAATATAGGTCTAATTGCAGCTTTATAGATTCTTATTTTTGTGTCTTGTCTTAGGTGTTTGTTCTTCCAGATTGTGTCATTAAGTGATCCCGTCGCTTTACTTACTTTTAAGCTTTGTTGTCGTACTTTTTCTTCAACATCTCCATAACTAGTTATATCTATTCCCAGATATCTAAACCTTGTTTCCTGCTTTATTATTTTCCCGTCAATTTCGATTTTACATCGTAGTGGGTATTTAATGGTCATACATTTAGTTTTTTAGGGCTTAACGAGTCACCCTGTCTTGAATCCGTTTTGTACTGGTATACACTGTGTTAGTTTTCCATTTATCTTTGCCTGTATTCGATTATGGGAGTAGATGTTTTCGATGGTTTGTATAATATTGATTGGTATGTCTCTTTTATACAGTAGGTGTAAGGCGTCTTCGACTTGGATGCGATCGAAAGCCTTTGTCACGTCTATAAAACATAGATATGCTGGTTTATTGTACTCGTTGGCCTTTTCTGTGACTCACCTTAGTACAAATACGGTGTCTACGCAAGATATTTTGGATCTGAATCCCTGTTGTTCATCTGATAAAGTTCTTAGTTTAATTTTGTTGGTTAGGAGTTTTGTGGTAAGCTTAAGTGCGGTGTTCAGTAGATTTATACCACTATAATTGTTGGGGTCTTCTTGATCTCTTTTCTTGAATATTTTTATCATTGTGCTGTTTCTCCATGCGTCTGGCATCTTGCAGTACAATATTAGTTTTTGTATAAGTTTTGTCATCTCTAGGGTTATACTTTCTCCTCCGTGTTTTAGAAGCTCGTTGGTTATTCCTTCTGGTCCTGGTGACTTTCTATTTTTGAGTGAATTTATAGCTATCTCTACTTCCTGAAAACTGATTTCTATTTTGTGTCTTAATTCAGGTACGCTATTGTGTTGATTATTATTTTCCTTTCCTTTAAACAGTTCCGTCAGGTATCTTTCCCATTCGTTTGCTGGTATGTTATTATATTCCTTCAATTCTGCCATTTCTTTCCGTTGGTTTCCATATTTGTTTTTGTGTACCGCTTTCCATCCTTTTTGTAAGTGTTCATTTTTTGTTCTTCTTACCAACTGCTTGGTTTCATTTCGTATTCTTCTATAGGTGTCTCGGGATTCTGAAGTATTTGATGTTTTATACTTCGTGTAGGCCTCTAGTTTCTCTTTACATTTCTCTTTTATTTCCTTTCTGAACCATGGTGTATTGTTGTTGTTTCTTTTGTTCAGTATGACTTTGCGTTTTCCTTTTTTAATTTTCTTCCAGCTCGCGTTTATATCTTTGATGTCGTCTATTTGTTTCAGCTGTAACTTCTGTGCTAGCCTCCTTTGGTACATTTCTCTTGTAGGGTCGTTCCACAGTGATTCTACATTGAATTTTTCCTCAGTGATTTCCTGTAGAAAATGTTTTGGTGTTATTTTCATTCTTATTTTTGCTAGTACATGTATATTTTCTACATGCTTAATATGCTAGACCTACTGACTGTAAGACCTGTATATATTGGAGCATTTCAGTATAAAAATCAGTAAATAATCTGGATATCAAATCTCGAAATGTTAGACCAGATTTTAAGGTAACATTATGCATCCATTCAGAACATTCAGCAACGTTGTGACCTTTTGTTCAGTTTTTTCTCCCATTTGTCTATATATTTTAATTTTATTTCCCTATATTTGTTTTTTCAGATCTTTCTAGTACAGACTGTACACGATCTATGTAGGTTTTTCTATTTGTTGGCGTATACTTCTTTTCAAGTTATGATTTTGCCAACGGTCTTTCGTCCATCCTGTATATTAAACCTACCACTATAACTTCAGTAAATAGTTCATCCTCTTTATTTATTTCTCATATAATCGCAATATACTTGGGGTATTTCAGCTTTTATCAAATACCGCGTCGGCAATAAACAAGTTTGCAGTCTATTTCCAATGAAATATTAGATAAAAGTTTTATTTCTTCTGATATTTAACGAAAAGTTTACGTTCACATGTCATTTTGTTCTTTGAGTAATTTATCGAACTCCTCGTTAAGTTTTCTCAACCAAATCAAATGATGATTTGCCGTTGGTATTTTTTAAATAATATATTAATGTTTTTAGATAAATTAAATCTAATTTTTTTATTTGGTTCTATTGATTCTTCTGCAACATATACATAAATTTGTATTTTACTTAGGTAATACCTGTGGCACTATTGTTCTGTGTCAGAACTGTATCATTGCTCCAGAAGTTGGGCTTTTATAAAAACAATCTAGAGTTATTCACTGTTTTCGAAACAACCTATAACGTACTTACGTAATGAATGAAGAAGTCTTATCAGATAAAGAATATAAAATAAAGAAAACACGTTAGTATATATAGTTCTAGACGGCAACTCAATCTTGATAGTGTATATTTTTGGACTAATTTTCATTTCAACATACCATTCTAACCAAAGTTATCTTAATATCGGAAGTGTTTACTCATAGTAGGAACAGGCTTTAATTTTAGATTTGCGATGTTTAGAGACTGAATGCCACTCAATAATTTGTATGCAACCATTCAACGTGTCGTCTGTCGCGAAAAATTATATTTAACTGCTAAATATTTGAGATTTGTTCCGTCTCTACTCATTTGTTTTTAGATTTTTAGCGTAGTGGATCCATCATTGTTCATGTTTCTACTGATTGCATCACTAATACAAAAAATCGCCTTGCGTAGAGAAAAAAATTGTTGCACGTTGTTGACTATCGAACAAAGAGACTCATTGTGATTTTTTTGTACTTCAAGTGTTGCGGAAGAGGAAACAACATCGCAAACAGTAGTCAACGTCAGGACAACGAGAGACGACACTATATGGAGGCGGAGGAGAACGAAATGGAAAAGGACCATAAAGAAGGTAAAGAGAGATAGAAGAGGCCAAAGTAGGAGATGTAGCGTAGAGAATATATGTTGTTATAATTAGTTTATTGTACTAAGGATGCTTTCAAATGTGAAATAAGTATTCGTGTATTTATGCTTAAATTCATACGTTTGTATTTGCAAAACCGGAAATTTTGAAATTTTCTTCAGTACATTTATATAGAATGGAATCGCTGCTAGAATTATTTCAACAATTCGATTATTTTAGTGTCAGACTAAAAACGAGGTGTATGTTCACACTCGTCTGATAAAATCTATTCAATACTCGAATAAAAACAATAAAATTCTAATTTTTCATTTTCTGTTTTTCATTGGCAGATTTGACAATAAAAACTCATCAAGACACAATTACATATATTTGTAGTTTTTCTTTGACATTCTACATTTTACTTCATATCTTCCATTTGTGTTCATTTTAATTTCCAATATTCGATTTATTTCACAATAGTCTAGGGGCAAAGGGGGGTTTCGTAGCCGATTAAGCCCCAACTGATTTTTGTGTATTTTGATCCGCTGAATCCCAATCATTAACATAATATTCCGTATTCTTGGGCAGGAATTTGTTATTAATAGTTTAATTGTTTAAATGCTTATAACTAATAAACTAATAAAGATATAGACTCTTTTCAAATCATGTTTTGTTTCTTAAAAAAAAAACAAAGTTAAAATTAAAATCGGTCCATTAGACGCCGAGATATTGCAAATTTATTATTAAAAATTACAAATTATCGACTTTATCAGACATTTTTGCTTATAACTTTGGTTTTGCTTATCGTAAAAAGATTCAAAGCACCTCATTTTAAAACTATGATTATAAGCCTTAAAATAAATTTTGGAAAATTAAATTTTATAAATTTTTCGCGAAGTTATATAAGTTTGAAGTAGGGAAGGGCGGAGTAAGTTGAGACAAACTTCGTATTTTAAGTTTTAGAATTTTCGTTTAGATTTTTTTCCTATTAAAAACGTTACGAAATGATGCAAATTTTATATGTTGCAAATTTTTCTAAGATATTAACTTTTTGATTGAATTGATACGTTTCCTAAAATGGACATTTTGTATAATGGTACAAAGTATTGTATCAATGGTCCCCACATGGTGGCAAGTTGATACTAGCGGTAGGCAGGTTGAGACAAGTATATAAATGTTAAGAAAATGGATATTGAGGTAGGAATTAATCACTCAATAGATTAAAGTACTTAATTTAACAAAAAGTACAAAAGTGAATAGTAAAATATACACTTGCGATCATAAAATCCGGGTCACTTTGAAAATTACAAGTTTCTTGAATATTTTTGTCTCTGGTGCAGTAATAATAACATTTTTTTAAGCTAACGTATTTTTATTTTTCATTAATAATTATTTTGAAAGAAAAAAAAACGGTTTTTTATTGTTTTAATTAAAAAAGCAGAAAACAAACCAAATTGTTGATAAAACAGACAAACGAAAAAATATGGAAAATACAGAACGTGGTAAAACATCAGTGACACTTCAATGACTAATGTCGTGTATTGCCTCCCATTGCTCTAATAACCTCTTGCAGACGACGTGGCATACTCTCAATTTTACACCGGATTACATATTGTGGTATGTTATTCCACTCTCTCACTAACGTATCCTTAAGCTCCTGTGCGTTGTTAGGAGGAGATGTATGGGTTTAAATACGTTTTTTCAAATCGTCCCGGGGATGTTTGAAGGGATTCGGAGACCTAGCTGACCAGGATAACCTCGTAATTCCAACCTCGTCCAAGTATTGCACACTGATCCTGGCAATGTGCGGTCGCGCGTTGTCCTGCATAAATACGACGTCTTGGATACATGTTCTTCCAGAATCTCCGTAATGTACCTTCATGCAATTACGGACCCATTTTCGATGAACGATAATTTTATGCAGAAGTTGGAAGATATACCTGCTCAAGCCATAACCAAGCCTCCACTAAAATGACATCCTTGGAGCAATGCCAGCTTGTGAAAATTGTTCACCGGTTCTCCTCCAAACTCTTACACGTCCATCGGATCCAGTTAGGCAGAAACGGGATTGATCTGAGAATAACACTTTGCTCCAATCATTAATTCCTCAATGCGCGTATTGTCGAGCAAAAGCTAGTCGTGCAACTCGATTCGCCCGGAAAAGTGGCGGTCCTGGAGCCATTATCCGAGAAGATAGTCCAGAAGAACGAAGTCTTCTCCTGACTTTTGCAACGCTAACATTGCGATTTCGTACTTCCTGTAGACGATTTCGATGCATAACCGCAGTTGAGGTCCGGTTTCGTAAAGCCTCGTCTCCTGAAAGCGTTGAAGCACTCGTTGAACCGTAGAAAGGTTTAAGCCAACAGTTCTTGCGACTTGCCGTTGAGTGTGACCGTCTCCCACAAGCGCAACAATTCGTGCCGTTTCAACAACAGTCAAAGGCATTTTTGGCAAAAAATAAACAATAATAAACACGAATAATGGCACTAATAAACACTAATGGTGGCAATGAGACATTTAAAACAAGCGGGAGTTACAGGTATAGTTCATTTTGGGAAGTGTGCACTTTTCCGCGAAATCGGCACTACAGGAATTTTTTGATACAAAGGAAACCGCTAACCCGACAATAATTCTTAGAAACATGCATTAGTTTGTATTTGTGTTATTATTTACGATAAATCTCGTTAAAAATGAAATATCGGTGATTTTCAAGGTGACCTGGATTTTATGATCGCGAGTGTATTATTGATGTTATCACACAAATTATGAGGTTTTTGTTCAGAACTTAGTCTGAATCGCTAATTTCAATGTCAGAGGTACAATGAATACAAGTGTACATTTTACTATGTTTGCACATTCAATGTAGGACTATTTTTTACATAACATACACTATACACTGTATCCAGTCTTGACCAGGTTTGGATTTCGAGTAAGGCTCCATACGTATGGGACACAAGGTATCATCCTTTTTCTTACACTTAGATTCAACATTGGTCATTTGCTTTGAAATTAATTTTATTTCATCTTTTCCTTTGTGTCAGTCTTGATCATTGTATTTAACCTTATTTTTATTTTTTCTATTGCATTTTTTTGACTACTTTTTCTAGCTTTTGGATAGTGACGAATTTGCTGAGGACTCATCGTGGACAGGTGTGTAGAAACGTTCTTACTCGTAGAAGACGTAGTCTCCTTGACTATATTCTCAACGTTGCTAGTCCCACCTGGGTAATTTCGAAAGCGCTGTTTTGAAATGTGTTGACATATGGATCGGAGACATGGACCATTTCCAAGGCAGATGAAAACCTCCTGCTTATATTTGAACGAAGGATCCTGAGAAGAATATTCGGTGGCATCTGTGAAAATGGTCTTTGGGGAAGGAGGTACAACTACGAGATATATCACAAATATAAACATATATTTGGTGGTAAAGACGTAGTATCTCTTATGAAAATATGAAGACTAAGATGGGCAGGACATCTGGCTAGATCACAGCAGAACAACCCTCCTAGAAGAATCCTTATGTCACAACCTGTGGGAAGTAGAAGTAGGCCAAAACTCAGATGGAGAGATGGTGTAGATGAGGATGGCAGAAAAATAGGCAAAGCAAACTGGCTACAGTTGGCAATGGATAGAACTGACTGGCGTAATAGACTTGGGAAGGTCGAGGCTCTTTTATAGGGCTGTAGCACCAATGATGATGATGATGTTCTGAAATGTTATCTCTTTATCTGTAACTGAGATTAACAAGAAGTCAGCATGAGTAAACACTTCTTTGTTGTAGGGCGCAGTTCTTGTGGCTTGAAATCCAGCAATAATATTCGTAAGATTTATTGCTTTGAGCAGTGACAATTTCACGATGCCAGGAATATCGTTAATTGTTACTGTTTTACCTGGACTGTTCGTCAACCAATCATCAACTGAAGCAAAATAAATTTTAAAAGGTCCGTAGACTGATTTGTCAAGAGGTTATAGGCGATGCGAAGTGTGCTGATACAATAATTATACAAGATGTACATGTTGATACAATTTTCTTTACAAAAATAATTAAGCACAATATAAAAATGCGATTCATGGTTGTCCAAAACTAACAAACAAGGATAGTCTTTGTAGATCTCACATCTTGATAGCCAAGACCATAGTAACCGTCCTCTCTCCCCTTACGTAGCTTTCACTACGTAATCAAATTACGTAGTTTTCAAATTTGTAATTTTCAAAAACGCATTTCAAATTATCAAAAAATAGGGCAACATTTGTTTTATTAAAGCTGGTTGCACGGCTAAGGCTGGTAGTTTCAGGATCCCTGATTGATAGTCGATCGCGTCTTTTAATAAATAATGTGAACCACGTGAACTATGTGAACTATGTAGTCATTTTATAGGTAACTCATGTATCAGGTACAGCAATGACAATCTTATTAGCCATAGCAAGATCGTAAGCTATTATTTTAATGTTTTGTGGAATGAGTCCATAATACATTTTCAGTGAATGTATTATATACTATAGCAACACGACACAGGGACAAACAGTTTCAAAATTATTACAAATCGACGAAGCTACATATTAGGTGGCATTAGGAGAGAGAATGACATTCTCCATATATTGTTGGATAGCCCAATTTTGACGAATTGTCCATGAAGAAGCTCTAGGAGCGAAAGTACTTGGGCAAGATTTAATAAAAAAACTGTACTCGATATCTGCCTTTTATTTGATCAAAATTCATTGATTCGAGCATTCAACCTTATATCAGTTTAAAATATTGTTAGTGGCGATGAATCTTGGGTTTACTCCTACGAACCGGAAAATAGACGCCAATCCGCTGTGGGAGTGTTTCACGATAAGGAAAAACAAACAACAGTGATCCGTTTTCGAAGAGTGTCGAAGAAAATGGTCACAACTTTTGTGTTAAAATCTGGTCATGTGGCAACATTTGCTTTAGAAGGTCGAAGAGCGGTTACTTCTGATTGGTATATAGTCGTTTGTTTACCAGAAGTTATCGCGAAACTGCGACAAAGCAACACACAACGGCGAATCATCCTACATCAGGACAATGCAAGTGCTCACACTGCCCAAAAGACAATAGAGTTTTACGAGCTTCAAAACATCGAATTGTTAAACCATCCACCGTATAGCCCCGACGAATTCATTCTTCATGTTTCCAAAGATCAAGAATTCAATGCGTGGACAACGATTCTAGCCGCCAGAAGAAGTCATCGATGCCTTTAAAACAGCGATTTTGCAGGTTTCAACTCAGGACTGGAGTAACTGTATTACCAATTGGTTTGAACGTGTGCAAAAGTGTATCGATCTTGGTGGTAGATATTTTGAATAGCAATAAAGTATTTTAAGTCTATATATTTCTTGTTTTTAAGGCTATATAAAAAAGATTAAAAAGACAACCTCCGTTGCTTAGATAAATTGCTCAGTGCTTTGAATACCAGGTTTTGGGTGCGTGTTGGACAAAGAAAATTTAATTCCCAAGAAAGTTGAAATACTTTTACGCCAGTCTATGAATTGATACTGTATGTATAAGAAATGCAAGTACATGCTTTTCTACTGGAGTTAAATGTTGCTACTTTTGCGAATGTAACAAAAAAACATGTAACAGCATTTACAATGCAAATGATGATGATGAAGAAGAAAACGATGATGTAGTTTTATTAATATGAAATAATAAATTATTATTCTTGAAATAATAATGAACAATTTAAGATTTACGAGATGCGCAGAAGTTATTTCCGTGTAGAGATATTTACAAAGTGCAGTTGCGCTCGAACGACGCGCCGGGTGCGAGTTAAGCGCAGCAGCTGGGTAAATTTCAAATTACTGTATTTTAGCGAAAACTGCACTAAAGTGAGTTTAGTAAAACTCAAAATGTTTGTTTTCTATAAACCTCATGAACAATTAACATGATACTTATTTTTTGATCTCATACCACCGAAAAATCGTTCTAACCAAATTCGATATTTTTTACACCTAAACTGTATACTTTAATATAACTTCATCAAAAATTGATAAAATTTCGTTTTTTGAAATTGATTTTAAAGCACATAATCAAAGCTTTAAAATGGGGGGCTTTCAATATTTTTACATTAAGCAAAATTATAAGCAAAAATGTCTAATAATCTGTTATTTTTTAATAATAAATTTGAAATATCTCAGCTTCCAATGGACCGATTTTAATTTTTCAAAGTTTGTTTTGTTTGTTTTGTTTGTTTTTTTTTTTAGGAAACAAAACATAATTCGACAAATATGTGTGTTTCTTTATTAGTTATTATTTATAAGTATTTAAGCAATTACATTTTTAATAACAAAGTCCTGTACAAAAATTCGGATTATCATGTTAAAAATTCGAATTCAGTGGGTCAAAATATAAAAATCAGTTGTAAAATCTCATGGACTACAAGTATCTTCAATGAAAATTTTTAAAATATGCGCAGCATTTATATACTATTTGTAATGTAGTTCATTACATTAATAACTGTATTGAGCGAAAGGTAGACATACTAATAAATCGGGTACTAATTTAAATACGACTGTGAAATCTGTTGGCGAAAATGACGCTTTCTGTAATTAATATAGAGTAGGATGTGCCTTGATAGAATATTGTGTTAACTAGGTTTGTTGGGTAATGTTAAAATTGAGCAAGTAATAACAAAACCGAACTATCTACTGTTTATACATATATTAAATATCCTTATAATAGGTCATTATACAATTTTATTTGTTTATGCTTTTATTTTAGTTGCAACTGTCTATGTTTATTTCTTAATTTTTCCGTAATCTCACAAAAATTAAAGACCTTATGCCTAAAATAAGACAATTAGTTAGAAAAAAAGAGACAAAATGAACAAATTCATTAAATATTTTCAATTTTTTTTAGAATTTCTGGTTGAAAAGATAAAATTTGATTAATCTAGTCCATTTAGTAAGAATAATTTATTTTGCAAACTGTTAAGCAGTTAGTATAATCAAATTGTATAAAAAATATTGAAAAAACAATCTTTAATGTTCTACTTGCCGCTTAATTTCTTTCATGTCGCATTTTAGCTCATCAGAAATGTTTCTATCGGATTTAAGACTGGACTATATAATGGCCAATCTAAGTTTGAATCTGGACTAAGTTTAGGTAATCAGTTACTAACTCACTGTCATATGAATGGGCATTATCGGAATTTATTAAGAATTCTTCCAATCCCTTCCACGAGTTAGGAGCGTTGTTATCAACCAATACCTACTCAAAAAATACTACCATTCTCAAAGTTAACACTACGCAGTGCCATACTCTTTTGTACATGCGATTACGTCCACCTGGTCTTAAGTCACCCGTAAATTTTTTCCAATGCTTGTACTGCAGAAAGCAATCGGCAAGTTTTGTGATTTCGAAGAAAACGATGATTTTTTAGCACCTTGGTTTTAAAAATTGGATTATTTTATTTGACTTCTGACAATTTAACAATGGAAGCTTTGTTCATAATGTGCGATTTTCAGAAGAAGAGACAATTAAAAACTAACCAATTGCTGTTGTACACGTTTCGCGTCCTTGGCGGGCTTTTGTTTGAAACTTCTAGTCCCTTGATACCTTTTTAGAATAGTGGATATTGTTTGCTTACACTTACTTTTCGACGCTTTTACTGTTTGCGTACTGTCGACTTGTTTGTATTCTTCGTGATGTAAACTAAGAATTTGTACCACTTCAATTTTGCTGGAGGGTCTAACCAACTAGTGGTATATTATTGTTTTAAATAAAGTAGATGCAGAATCACTATTACTTAATTTTATGATTAATATCCTTAAGTCGTAGTTATTCTTAAATCCTGTAAGGATTCTTCATCAAAAAACACATCGATAACTGTAGACAACCAAATAGCAATCGGGAAACAATTCACTAGATTTAGGAAGATATGGTAGATGATCTTAAGGACCCAAGTGAATAGAGGAGGTTTAAAACTGACTCAATTATTTTACTTGGATTAAGTTTTATTGTTTGTTAAGCACCAAATAACAAGAGAACCGTGTACTCTTTGTTGTTGAAGACGCTTGGATATGTTTTGTTGTAGGGTCTTAACCATAAACTCACGACTTACCAGTAACGATATTTCTCAGCATATTTTCATCATTATCGACCATTTGTAGAACGAATTCTCAACCGAATCTTTTTATACTCTGCCGTAAACAATTTTGGAATGAATTTGGCATACAACCAAGTCATTCCCAAATTATCGGTTAGAATTCTCGAAACACAAGTTTTCGGAATACCAATCAATCAATCGCAAATTTCAGATGTCCGATATTTTCCGGTGTCCGGTGTTATGTTGGAAAGTTGACCACCACAAAGATCATTGTTCTGCCCTATTAAGAAAGAATCCCGTATCTCCACTATAGCGAGGTTTGAGAAAAACGCGATTAAAGATTTTTGTTTAATTCCTTGTGCTTTTGGTACAATAATAACACAAAATCATTTAGGGTAGAGTGTGTAGCATCGTAGTTAACTTTTCTCAAAAAAAAAATTGCAAAATTATCATATCGACATTAGTTATGCGACATACGGGCTAACAAAACAAATAATCATCTCAAGTTTACTTAGCTAAAACCACGTATTATCCAAATTTGTCTTAAGCTTGGTTTTAAGTATGTTATTATTATAAAATTTATATAACTGCCTCGAAAGGCAAAACATTCAAATATTTTAATAATATTTTTTATGAACATTTGTTAAATAAAACAAATATATACTAAAAACGTTTATTTAAAAATACAAAATGAAAATTACTATTAATCGGAAGTTGGCAATTCTTACCAAAATTGATGGCGGTTAGCCGGTATAATTTCACCTAAGTTTTTTAATATCTGTTCTTTTCTCTTCTTAGCAAGAGGGTTTCGTCATACGTGTGGGGTCCTTTATCTCGGATTTTACAACTCTGGCCTGCAAAAAGTCCATCTCTATCAACTCCTCGCTATCGTCAATTTTGACGTGTAAAATTTTGCTCTCTCTCTTCACAATTACTTTAACAATTTGTGATAGGTAAATACGTGACTCTGTTTTCTTTAATTTTGACTGTGATAATTCTCTGAGTCTTTTCTGATAATAAAATCGGAAACCCCCATTTCTTTTACCACCACACGATGCAAATTACACGTTTTAACGACCTCGACGAAATCATGATAATCGTAAAGTTTCTTCTTTTTCTTTAACGATAGTTCCACTTGGCGGTTGAAACAATTAGCGGTGTTACTCTTTTCCTTAGAAAAAACCTCGCATATCATTTTATCCCACGTTAAAAGCCCGTATCTGCTGGGCATTATACCAGGTTTTTACTACGAAGCGTTAAATGTCAGGTTTATACTAAGCATAATAGTTATTTTTGGCGTTTACGGAGAAACTATTTTCTTTCATAAAATATTTAGAAATGTAAAATACGGGTTTTTTCTCTATGTGAATATGTTATATAAATCATAATTATTCATATGGTGCAAATATCCCAATCTTTCAAATTTTGGAGATACGGGGTTCTTTCTTAGTAGGGCAGTGTTATCAGACGTGCGACCATCTTTAAACCGATTGAACCTTTCTTTTATCTGTGCTTTGCTCATCATTCATCTCCAAAGTACTTCTGTATCATTTGAATAGTTTTCAGAAAAGTGTTAGTGAGTTTAAAACAAAACTGAATCGAAATCATTTTTCCTTCCTTTCTGTCGGTATCTACGGTATAGGAACGTTTTTAAAGTATTACTGATTAAGCTTCTAACCCATAAAAGGAACTGAAACGTTTTGGTGCAAACTAATAAATAAAGATCAACACTTTTCATAAAAGTCTCGTATATAGCCATACCCCAAAAGTCTTCAACGCACCTTCTCTGCTATATTGGTAACAGTTCCGATTGGATATAATTTTTAAGAAAACATTAAGTAAGAAAATGTAAGCTTTCTTCACGCTTTTTTATTCTGTTTTTAATTTCGAGTGAACGCTCTTTTGAAACTGATCTATTTGTTATCCATAATGAATATCATTATGAGGGTACTCTTGCTAATCTACATGTATTTAAGTTTTCCGTGTATTTAAATTTAAATTATGTTTCTACCCACTTGCCATAAAGTAATATGGGCTCTTATCGGTTATATACACACTTCGTGTGAATGACACAATGAAACATTGTAACATTTTGTCTAAATGTATTACAATAGTCGTTATTTATAAGTCTGTAAGGTATATATGTATAAGGAAAGCGTAAACTTTCGAATTGAATCAAAATGCAACCATCTATATTTAATTTGTTTATCGTTCTTATTCGTACGAAGAGTACAAAAATGATGGTGATTTATATGGATAAATTGTTGATGTAGTAACGCAATATAAAAATTCCTAACATCAGCCTATCAGCTTTATTAGCTTGAATTTGCAGTTTACTTTAATCGCTGTCGACACTGATTTCATTTTACCTCGTTAGAGGTCCTTCTTAGCATTTATTGGTACATTATTTTACTAATCATGGTCTCCTGAATGGTACGCGTCGGTTCAATATAGTCCTCTCGCAAAGTCTTCCTGATGATACTCTAAACATGTGTAGGAGAACGATTGGCTACGTACTTTCCACTCTGCAACCTGGCAAGTCTTTTGTGTATAAATAGATAGTGTTACTCATCACCCTGTTGAGGAAATCTTTTCACCTGGAAAGTGTTTGCTAATATAGGGATATTTATATTATAAAAGGTGGAGTGGATGGTCAATGATGAGTATCTTTTTTATCTTTGTACTCTTTCAGACGTCTTACATTAAATTATTATGAAACCGTTAACTGAAGATGATAATCAAGTTAACTAAGATGCAAATAAAACTTAATATAGTGGTATAGGATTATCAAGTGCAGGAATAAATATTTTTACTTGTTTGTAGTAGAATTTGTTATGTAGTGACATAAAGCAGACATATACTGGCAGAAAGTATTGAGCCGGAGAATTCCTCACTCAATACTTTTCCCCGTAAGAGCGTTGCTAACTTTTATCATCTCACGATAAAATACCAGAGATAAATGAAGTCTCATCTGATATCAGACATTACCATCATCAGTTGGCGCTACAGCCCTTCGTATGCCCAGGCCAGCCTTAAAACATTCTTCACTCCTTCCATATCGAGTGTCTTGTCTATCCCTTACTTCAATCTCCCTTAAATCGTCTTGCACATCGTCCAGATATCTTAGTTTAAGTCGCCTCCTTCTTTTTCCGACTGGCTTATTTAGCATGGTTATTTTAACAGGATCAATTTCATCCATCCGCATAACGTGGTTCACCCATCTTGGTCGGTTGGTTTTTATGGTTTTCACGATAGGATTTTCTCTCGCTATATATGGTCCTCGATACTTTTCTTTCTAAGATTCGTAGTAACTCATTATCTCGAGTCGTCATTGCCCATGTTTTGTGAGCACTGGGCGTCTTCTTGTTTTATAAAGCTTATTTTGTTGCATTCTTGATAAAACCGGCATATTATATTTAGTTGTCTGGACGTTAATAAGAAGTCAGATGTTTTCTGCGGCGTTTTTGATGCCTGTGAAAGCTTTAAATGACAGAAGATGTGTGTGAAAGATGTCAGACAACGAAAAATTAATATTAGTTGTCGTCAGAAATTTACGAACCTAGTTTAGTTTAAAAATGTTTTAATTCGAACTGAATCAGGTTTTGTACGTTGTAACTTAAATTGTTCAAATATTTTTCAGTTTTGACATGCCGAAAGTATGGTTTTGTAAACATTACATGCATAAATTTCTGAATTTTAAAAGGATCAAAATATTTTTTGCATATTAGCATTTCACTAATTATTTAACTTGATTTGAACCTGGATTGTCTTTACATGAAGCTTCTTTAAGTTAACTTCGGTAAGAAAGATGGTCCCTTATTCAGGCTAAAATTAATTAAATTATTTCCTAAATGGGACATTTCTTGTTCGAATTTCGGGAATTTTCGTTTTTTTTTAATATAAAAAAAATTACTATTTTATTGGGAATAAGCCACAATTTATGTTTAAAATAAGTTTATTGAAAATTTAAAAAAAAAACTAGAAAATCGGGGAAATAGATTGTTGTCGTGGAGAGGTAAATCTAGGAATAAAGGAAATGGGGCAATAATCCTAACCCAGTTCATGAATTTTGGCAAATAGTCACCATTTGTTGTTTTTCACCTTTTAAGTACTTGGCCAGAATACTTTCATGAGAATTTGAACACTTTTCTACTGTGCAGATCTGTTTTGCCCTCTTTGGTGGTGAAAAACTTTTATATTTCTATTATTTAAACTCTTCTTTGATTATTTCGACTAATCCATGGATTTTTGAACTGTTGTTGTGTTTCGGTAGAATGATGGGCACAGGTTACACCAACGTTCACAAAAATTCTTTAATTCTCTAGAGCCCATAACAAAGGTACTGCCCTTTTGCTTTTTCAATTGCTTAGAGGGATGTTAGTAGTTCCAAGCTGTTCAGTCCGCACTCATGTGGAGTCTTTAATGCAGCTTGGCTATCAGAGACAATAAATGTTTATCAAATTATGTACTCTTTTTAGTCACTCTTGAGCACAAACATCTATTGTTAGCAGTTCTGTTTAGGTATTTCCGACGGTTATTCATAGCCTGTTGTTAGTACCAGTAATCTCTATTACTACTTATTCTAACCACGATTTAACTTGAGCTCGAAATCTTTTTTGCAGACATATTACCAATATGTTACAAATGGCCACTGAGGTCGCCTGGTTTTACAGGACATGTACGAACTCACCACTTAACAGCCCTTGAATTATTAGACCCTCCGGGATATAGTAAACTGATCACCGGCATCCTTTAAAGATCCGGAAATTCATCACCTCAGATAGGTAAACTTATCACGAGTTTTTTTTTTGTCACAAGGCGCTGGTTTCTAATGCGATAGTTTGCTTTTTACCTGTTACACTTTTTGTTTACGTGGTAATCGATTAAACTCAGAAATTATTTTAAGCAAATTGCTTTAAAATTTAACTGATATATTTATATCGGGTGTATCTGCCACTGTAATCGGATTTGAGGTCTGAAAATTTAGATGCATAGGTTTTCGATAGTAACTTTTTAATGAAAATATTTTTGAGCAAATGCTATTTCCGGTTATATCGGAGATAGTATATACCCAACTTCGATATTTTATTTGCATTCGGACTAGGATTTTTCTTTCAAATTATCAAACCTTAGATGTTTGCAAGCATTTGATGGTCTTTACCTGCCATAGCGCACAGGTAGGTCAGTGATCAGTTTCCAAATCTCTCCGGGTCTATTTTAAAATCGCTAGTTTTATACCTAATGTACCTGGTTTTATATACTGATTTCATGTTACGCTAGAAACACTTAATCGAGCTATGCATCTACATACAGCTTACATCGATATGTGGAGGAATAAGATCTAACGTTACTTCTGAGGCTGCAGTGGGACGCGATCTCATTGCGCTTGTGATTCCTACACAAGCTACTGCAATTTTTGTAACTATTTTGTTGCCTTTCGCTGCTTTGTTTTGTTCCACCAAACTAGCCCATCATAAGTAATTATTGATCTAACATCCATTTTGTATGAGCAATAGATCATTTTAAGTTGTATGATTCATTTTTTATCATAAATCCTACACAGAGCCCTTGTTACTTTCAAGGATTTAAAGAATAATGTTCCATTTTTAATCGGCAATGGAATTTTTATTTTTCTCCTATTAGTGAATGAAATAAGTGTCAATAGGATCTGAAAGAACTGGAAACATCTATCAACCATGTACGATGTACGAAATTCTTCATTATTAATAAAATAGTTCGTATTCTAAAAAAATAATAAATTAAATTTTACCCCACATTGACTAGCCTATTAAATTAACACTCATCACTACTAACTGTTGGAGAAGGAAGTTACTATGAACACAAGGATCAACTAATTTAAATTATTACGGTTTAAATTAGTTTCGTGTTAAATTGTTAAATGATTCAAAGCAGTTAATAAGTAAATCGATATTGGTTTTTTTAAACAGTCACTATATCCTGCGCGGTAGGATTAACCTTATAATGCTTATCTTGTCGTGAAAAAGCTGACAAAAAGCTGAAAAAATGCTTTTCGTTCCCATTACTTAACGAAGACCACGTTGCTCAAGTTAGGGCTTCATTGGGGGTGGGTAAGAATATAGACGATAAAAAAATTAAGATCAAAAACATATTTAAAAGATATAAATTAATTAAATAACAAAATATAACAGTTTGACATAGAAAACAAGAAACACGGAATACAGCTAAACTGCAAAACAAGATGGACACCAATAAGTTTTAACCTGAAACTTATGAAAGAACTTAAGATTAAATCAACTAAACAAAAATTTCTCTCAAAGACCTCAGAAAACATATCAGCAAATTGTCACCAAAAATCATATTAATCGACATATTTAATCATAAGCTGTAAGAAAAGGTTATCAATACAACAAAATACTTAAATATTTATATCGTCTCTAACCAAAAATAAAATAATACGTCACGATAAAAAACTATGTTTATTAAATGTTCCAGCACTTCTCAAATAATCCATTTTAACTGCCAACAATCTTCTCTTCAGGTCTGAATTGATTGTCCATACTTCAGAGCCATAACAAAGAAATGATTCAACCATGGTTTGCCCAATTCGTTTTTTATTCCTTTTGGAAATGTTGCGATCCCACCATAAGGAGTTCAGACATCCTACAATTTTATGTCCCTGATTAATTCCGGGTTTAATTTCGGTTTCTCCCAATCCGTTCTTATCAATGAGTGCACCTCAATATTTAAATTTTTCCACTTGTTTGATTTCCACGTCCTTGTCTATCAACACTTCAAATCTTGCATCTGAATTGATAACTAAATATTCTGTTTTCTTCATGCTGACTTGTAACCCCCATTTTACATACTCTCAGTATAGATGCTTTATCATAAATTCTAGATCATAAGAATCTTGAGCTAGGACGACTTGGTCATTTGCAAAGTTCAGGGAGAACAGTACGTCATTTCCTGTGGGGATTCCCATTCCCTGGCAGTGGTTTTTCCGATTTTGGAAGGCTGCCTTAGTATATAAATTAAACAGTAAGAGTGACATACTGCATCCTTGTCTTAGTTCTTTAGTCACTTTTTTGGCTCTGATAGTCTATTTCTCATTTTTAGGTAAGTAGTGTTATCCCTGTATACTTCTGTGATTATTCCTAAAAGTTATGAACTAATGTCGAGTTGTTGTAAAGCTTGCCACAATTTAAGTCTTGGAACTGTATTATACGCCTTTTCTAGGTCGATGAAAGCTAGATGTACTTCGGTACCAACCGCTATTCTTTTTTCTATTAATTGTTGGGAGTATAAACAAGTTATCAGTGCAAGATCAAAGATCAAAGATTCAAACGTCAATAAACTTATTTTAACCTTCAATTGCCGCTTATTCCCATTAAAAAAGTATTTAGATCTTATCTCTGTTGTTGGTCCGGTTGGTGTTTCTCTTCTTATTTCTTTTTAATAACTACTCGGATGTAATTGTGAACACTATTCCATCCCTATGTACTTATCGTCATCTTCACGATCATCTCTCTTACAGTCAGGGTTCATACCTATTTCTTTATATATTCTGTTTCTCTCCACTGTAGATATATTACACTCCAGCATTGTGTGAGTAACAATGTCGGAATATTCGCAGTATAGACATTTATCTGTATCTGTCTTTCTGAACCCATGAAGATAGGCCCTAAAACAGACAATCTACCCAGCCCCTTAGGCTCGGGATCAGCATCTTGGTCCACTGGGCAACATCTTCGTTGTTGTTCCACTCTTCTTGCCATCTTTCCATTGATCTTTCCCTTTCTTCTTTTTTTTTATAGCTCTTGTCAAATGCCCTCTTCTCTCATAGAGATGTCTCTTTTCTACTGCTAACACATGCAGAGGAACACAACCCGTGATAGTCCACAAGGCCGCCGCAGGTATAGTCCTGTAGGCGCATGCTGCTCGCAACAGACTCGCTCTGTCTACTTTTGTCATAAGCCTAATATTAGGTATCCTTATCTAAATATAATGAAAAATATTACTAATTATTGTGTATTAATTTTGGATTTTTTGTATTGTGTGTGAAAGACACATTTTCCTACTATTCTTTATATTTTTTAGTTTATATGCCCTGGGGGGGGGGGGGGGGGGGTTAACCACCAAAACCCCCACCCCTGGGTGCGCCACAGGTATCGACACACATTACACAAAAACCCTACTCTGAAAAAAGGCATAAGGAATTGAAAAGAAAGAAAGCAAGTTATTTGGTTCTGAAACTGCCAAGAAATAAAATAATAGTTTTCAGCACAGATTTTTATTAAGTAGGATCTGAATTAATCAAATGCAGCACTTGAGTTTTGAGCTTATATTATTTTTTGTTGTTTGTTCTTTAACACAATACATTAAACATACGTTTCAACTAATTTGGACAATATATTAAATAATTATCATCAAAAGAAATTTATTTGAAAGAATCCTTAAAAATATTGCTCGATTAATATTGTCTCTGTCGTACAGTGATCAAAGAAAATACTTTAGCGTAAAGTTTAGATACAGCTGTTTCTTTGAGATTTATTTTCTACCTGGGAACGGTCGAGAATTTAATTGGACCAATACTTACATTCCTGGATATTATAGTATAAAACATGTTGAATTAATTAGTCATAAAATGTAATTAGTGTAGATGTACGAAACTTTAATGGTTGTCAAGTAAATACTCATCACTAGGTAAATGTATCCACCCCGTAACTTTTAAAGTAGATTAATTTTAGTGCGCATAATATTATTATATTAATAATATTAGGGTATTAGTGATAATAATTACGTTACAAATTCATTATAATACCCAATTTGACTTCCATAATAAAGTAGACAGGCATTGCGGTCGTTTTGCGACTTTTTGTAAAAACAGTGAAGCGAAATGTATATAGTAACAAAGCATTTGCTCAACACATATTTAAAAATAATGAGAAACGTATCTCTCTCTCTCTCTCTCTCTCTTCAAACCTGACCCCCCGGAGAGAGTGTAGTTAGTGGTCATCGTCAACAGGTCATTTGCATATGAATGTAATTTGATCGATTCATCTTGTTGGAGATCGTCCTTGTGATCTTCGGTCTTCTACCTTCTCTTGGAGAGATCAGATCTAACTAATTTCAAGGAAAAACTATCTAAAATATAACACAGTAAGATATTAAATGTTTGTATTTAGAAGAGATTTCTCATGGGTTTTTCTCACACCGGAATATTTTTCAAACCTAACTGACCCAACAACTTTTGTAATGTCCGACATCGTTGTCTGTTACCCAATCACCGTTGTCCTCAGTCTTATCTACTGGTCGTCTTCGAAGTTTCTTCCTCTCTCTTTGATTTCATTTTATTTATCCATTTTTTCTCCCTCGTTTTCTTTTTATATGTTTTGATTTTTTACGCTGGCATCTGTTTTTACATTACACAGCTATATAATTTTCTTATATGTTTCAAAAAATTTGATACAGTATCTTCATCTGACTTTTAATTTGATTGGAGACCATTTTCCATTAAAGTATAGACTAAGCAAAAGACTTTTGCACACACTTTTCAGCAACTGATACTCGAAGGGAAAATAGAGGGTAGGAGAGGTCTCGGACGTAAAAAAATGTCATGGCTGCGCAATATTCGACAATGGACAGGAATCCACAGCTATGAAATGCTTCGCAATGCTGCTAAAAACAGAATTATTTAATCCAGAATATTTAACATCTCACCTGACAAGACGATGTACGGTGGACGCCTACGCAGAAATGCATGGCACCTTAAGAAGAAGAAGAAGCAAAAGACTTTCTAAGTATGTACTATTTAGTCATGTCCCTTTTTGTAGTTATCTGTATGAAATTTCAATATTTCCCTCTTTTACCCTAAATTCCTTCTTTTCCGTATCCCACCAATAAGGGTTACATTTCAATATTATAGGTTATAGACTACATCTGCTCCTTAATTTCTTAATTATTTGTCTTCAGTATCATCTGAATTTTTGCTGTACTAGGATATCTTGTACCCAGTAGTATATTGGTCTTAATCAATCGCGAGACATCCTATAAGATGACTCGCGAACTTCGATGGAAAATAAATTAACAAAACATGTTTTTGGTTTAAAGTGTACTCCAAATACGTCCAATATTTTTGTATATTCATCGTCCCAGTGCGTTATTGATACAAAAGTCCTAAATGTAAAATAGCGTGATGACACTTTTCGGCTTTAATTTTAGCCAGATCGTATTTTTTCCATCCTTTTTAATATTTTTCCCACTAGGCTGATTACTAGTACAGAACGTTTGGTTTGCGTGCATTGTGACCTTTCAATTTTTACAATTTTTTATTTTGTTTTTTACTGATGTCAATTATTGGTAAAACAAATCAGAAATAAATGAAAAAATATTGTAAAAAAGTAAATATTTAGTGTCAAATATCTAAATAATTTTACAGTCGCATTTTATAGTTTAGTCTTTGTCTCGTAAATTTTGTTACAAAGTGCAATGAAATGACCGAAGCTAAAAACAGAATTACTACAACAAATATTGCCTGCAATGAGCAGGACATACAGCAGGTGAAGGCTACTCTGCAAAACGTGTTATATTGGCGAAATCAGAGGAAACTAGGCAATGAGAATTAAGAATACAGGAAGTTTGGCGTGACCATCTGACAACACAAAGGATTAGGGCTGAAGGTAAAAATAAGATATGAAGGTCGAGACACCACTGATTATGATGAATCATCATCATTCTGACTTTACAACCCTGTTTGGGTCTTAGCCTTCTCAATAATTCATCTCCAGTCGTTTCTATCCATCGCCTTCCTCCTCCAAGCATGAATTCTCATATTTCTCGTGCCTTCGTCGATGTTACCAAGGAACCTTGTTTTGGGTTCTCTTCTCTAACCAATCAGTCTTGACCAAGGTGTGTTTTTCTAGCTGGGTCCATTTGTTCCATCAACATTACGTATCCACCTCAGACGTCCTATATTAATGTACGGTATGCGACGTTATAAAAAGTACTGAAATGCGCACGCGCCAAGTGGTTTCCGAACGTCGTTATAACGTGTGTGTATGTCGTGTTAATGTTAGGTGTTTTATTATGGTTATCAGTGTTGCAGAAAAAGTTTTTATCGTGAAGTACTAGCAGCGCAGCGTAGAGTACAGCGTTATATTTTCAGTTGTTGACAAGCGTGAAATGTATTTTGTCAACGTAAGGTCATGTGGGTCAGCCAGTGACAGTCACAATCAATACGAATCACGGGAGTGTTCTTAATAATTGCTGCAATGACCGAAACGAAGCCTCAGAAGAACATCACTAAAATTGAATATCAGTGATCGATCGCTCCGTCGAATGTTCAAGAATATTGGTGTATATAGAATACATGCAAAATGTCAACCAGACTGCGTCTGAGTACAGATGATAAGCGTGTAACAGGCGAATGCTGCGCACGTGTGTTGGCTATATGCGAACGCGTCGTTCTTATCGAATATTTGGTTTTCCGATGAAAGTCATATTCATTTAAACGAATCCATTAACAAGCAGACAACACGGTTTTTTGGATTCGAACGCCCCGACGTAATCGTGGAGCACTGCCTTCATATTGACCGTATTACCATTCGGTGTGCTGTATTCGCACGTGGCAGATTGGGTCTGTATTTCATTGATGCAAACTAATCTTCAGCGATTTTGTCGTGCCAGGAACCTACACTTAATCAACAATGGATTTAGCAGGACGGGGTAACCTGTCATACGCCCAGGGAGTCTCTTCGAATGCTGCGCAATCATTTTGGAGATTATTCTCGTCTTCGTATTATTATTAACTCGTTGCACTCACCAAACCTAACGCCACCTGATGTGTATATATGAGAATGCTGAAGGAGGTTGGTTTTCGTACCGATCCACAGTCTGACATTCCGGAATTGCAGACTAAAATTCAAACAACAGCCTTCGTTCACAGATATGATTGAAAAGCTTCGTAAAGCTCGTAAAATTCATTTCAGTACTTTTTATTTTGGTACTGGTTCCTGGTATATTCTATCAAGTTCCAAGTTATATCGTCTTCTTCACACTATATTGTCATTAACCGCTCCATAGATTCGCCTTCGTACTTTTTCTTTCGAAACATCCTAACATATTTTTGTTAAGTCCAGGTCTCTGAACCATATGTTAGGACTGAGCGTATTATTGTTTTGTTGAGTTTTACCTTTTTTGTATTTCTCGATATAATTAAGGATTTGAAAAGGAGATTAAGTCTAAAATAGCACAAGTTGGCCCTAGAAATTCTACGGTTTATCTCTGCAGTAGTGCTATTTTCAGTGCTAATGAGCGCTCCCTGGTATAAAAATTCGATAACTGATTCGATGACGTCGTTTTCTATAACAAGTGGCCATAGGATTTGTGGTTGTGTGCTTATTTTCATGTACTTCGTTTTATTGATACTTATTATTAAACTCATTTTTGAAGCCGCTTCTTTTACTGCTACATACGCCTCTCGTACAGCGTATTCCATTCACGTAACAGTATTGATATCGCCAGAATACCATTGATTTATTACATATTGAACCGGTGGTTATACATTGTAATATACGTATTACTTCTTTCATGGCTAGACTGAACAGTATACAGGAGATAGGGTCTCCGTGGCGCAGTCCGTTATGTGTTTTGAACATTTAAGACAGTTCCCCTGGATTCGTACCCTACATTCAACTTTTCGAAAGGATTATGATGAATAGTTGCTTGAAATGCAAGCATTATTTTCTTGATGTGAATGTACATAAACCATTGGCTTTTCTATACAGTTTAATAAAGTACATACGTATATTTCTTTTCCGACAGAGATTGTATTTATGTAGGCAATATTCAAACTTCTTGTTTTCGTACTTTAATTCTCCTATCCATGATATAGCAGCTTGAATGTTGTTGATGTTTGAAACATGGATGATTAGCGTCCATGACTACTTTCCATAGAACACAAACAACTATGATGACTTTTTGATAACAACTGCAGCTTATTACTCCATATATCTCCATTAAAAACATTTTATTAACCAGTAGGAAATATCTGGGTATTGTGAATTTTTAATTGTTTCTAATTCAACGTTAATCGATATTACAGTGAAACAAAAGCGAAATGTGTTTTTAAAAAATTTTCCACGGTTATTGTATTACTGTTAATTTGCAAGCACTCAGAGGTTCATTTTGAAAATAACTTTATTAAATTGGTAGGTCAATGTAAAATTTTGTTACGTTCGTTGTTTATCTTTGCGTATTTTGCATTTTAATTCTGTTCAAATTTTAAATCAATTTTAATTGGTTCTATTGAAAGGTATAGAGGTATATTTTCCGTGTATATATATATATATATATATATATATATATATATATATATATATATCTGAAATAATAATATAATATATTTTATTTTTTTCTCGATAACCTTTTACTTTAACTTGTGTAACTAAGTGAAATATGTATATTTAACGTCTAGTTAATAACTTTACCGTTAATAACCGGTACTCATATAAGAGCAATGAAATAGCCAAACAAAGCTCTTCATTGCCATTAATTGGACCGGAATCCTTCTGCAGCGTTGCAAATCAATGACAAGAACGGCTACAATGAAGTGGGTAGCTCGCAAATCTCTGGAATGGTGGAGGAATTCACCAGGACAAAGACAGGAGAAACAGTTCACTACAGAACATTCGCCAAAATTTACGGCAGAACTAATAAGTAGAGACAGGAAAACAGTCAAAGCCATAGTAGGTCTTCTAATAGGGCACGGTAAGCTGAATAGGCACTTGAAGCTGATGGGATTATCAGATGATGACCTGTGCAGATTCTGTCACCTCGAAGAAGAAACAGCAGAGCACCTTTTATGTCAGTGTGACAGTCTGGCAAATGTGCGATTCTTTGCATTAGGAGAAGAAAATCCACCGGCAAATAGCTACATGGAAGGTACAATCTCGAAGCTATTAGACCTTATAAAAAGGGTCGGGCTAGACAATGTTATCTAGAACTAGAGGACCGCAATAGAAAACGTCGCAGTGGAAAAGGCCAAAAGGTCACGTCTCTAAATCTATCTATCTAATAACTTCACAATCTTCATGGTTATAACTTATAAGTAAGGTTACTATTTGGGAACAATTCTGACATGTTTTTTTCTGGAAGCGATTTGTGACAAGTGGCTTGTACATCTTCCATTAACTCTTACGTAAGTCCTGCTATACATAAGCCCTCAGCCAACACCATATGCCCAACGTGTCACTTAGCCCTGAACTCATATATCAAGGCGACATCTCTTTTCGTTTTTTTAAGACCAATTTTTATTGGTCGTTACTCAATTCCGATTCCTTTTCTGTGCCATCCATCGCCTTTTGACTCGTGTTTATTATATTCCTTCGAATCGGGACCAAAATGCTGTTAGGCACGACAGTGGATCCATTCCATGTCTGTAATCCCCCAGAGTTCGTCAGTTGTTTGGTGCATGGCATATGCAACATTTTTCCTCCTACGTGGGTACGATCGAGTTAAAACCAGTCAGTTGTGGTGTGTAGTTCCATAGTTCGGTAAGTTTAGACTAGGTAGGACCATGGAGCCTTGCTTAGAAAAGGCTTCTGAGCTAGATTAGCAACAATTTTCGTAGCAACCTTACTGCAAGTCGTTACCTTCCAACATATTGTATAATTCGAAGTCGTGTTTTTTAACATTGTTAAAACTTTTAATACAAATTATCAGTTAACCGCAAACCGCACTTCTATATTGTTGACAAAACTTATACCACCGAATTTTACATAGGTAGTATCTTAGGTCCGACACTTTACGCCTCTATACATCTTAAATAACCACAAACGAAGAAGTTGATATAAATAAACATGCAGGAAGTTAAGAAAAGACTTAAAAAGCCGAATAACAGAAAACCTGCTGTTAAAAATTGGACACCAACTGAACTGCTAAAATATTGTGGAGTAGCAAGTACGAGATATCTGTAGCATTAATTCACAACATTATAAAAGACAATTAAATACCGGAAGAATGTAGAACTATAGACCTAACACTACTATTAAAAAGAATCGAAGTAATCTGTCACAAAAGGTACGCATACTATACATATGCTCCATACTAACATGGAGACCATTCATCTTCTAGAAACTTGCAAGAACTCAAAAGACTGAGGTATCCTCTTTGTGTTATTAATTTTATTTGTTTAATTTTACCGATAACATCTTTCACTTAGTTTCCATTAGTCTTTTAGCTACTAACAGTAGCTTATGTCAGTAGTAAGTGTTAATGTTTCCATTTGATAGATTATAACTGGTAGGATTCAACTATTTAATAACTTTTTTTTTAATGCCAATGTCTTTGTCTGGTTTATATTAATATTTAATCTGACTTTTTACGAGTCTCTGAGTTTTTAGCGTGTATAGTTACTGCTACTGCTTACCATTAGTAGCAACCGTTATTTATCAACCAGAGTAGATTTAAATCAAAGTTGATCTACGTTACAGCCATGGTTGTGAGTTAATGACGATGTTTGAACACTAAATACTCCTTGACAAAGTCTTTACAAAACGTTTTACCTAGCACGCAAGTCATTCATCTTTCTTACAGCATTTGAATCAAATTTACTGAAGTATTTCATCATTAACGACCATTTAGTAACTAAGAAGTATTACAATGTTTATTAATAATTTATTATTAACTATCTGTGATGTTATTTTTTCTAGTTTATGTTACTTTTACTGTCACGTTCTCATAAATTCCTAAAAAAAACGTTAAAAATCTACGTAAAATATTTAAGTACCGACTCACAGTTAATAAAACTAAAAGTAAATAACAAACAAAAATACAAAAAACATTATACATAATTGTCATATTAAATCTTTTTGTATACGTTTTTTTTTACTAGAAATAAACAAAAGAAACTCAGCTGTTAATTATGTCAAAATCATCAAAGATAATGGGAAAAATATAGCGGTAAATTATCACTAAACATCGAAAATATCCAGCTTTCTATCTAGTCATAGTTCTCAAAAATTCAAAAAAGTCAATATAAAAATATTATTAGTTTTAAATTAACGACAATATAGTCAAGAAGCGTGTGAAATACAATTTCATTAAGCGACAATTGACAATTGTCACGGTATCTCTACATAGGCGAAATGGTACTTAAAAACATAACGAGACATCTAATCTTTTAAAGATTGTAATTTTGGTAGGACGAAAAAAAGTGGTAGCTCCGAAGATTCTTTAGCGATGAAGTAGATGAGGCCATAAAACGGAGAAATTTGTAAGATGGAGATTTGCTGGAGAGAACGGTTGAGAGAAACAATACAGTAAATCACTTATAGTAGTAGTTGTTAATGGTTCTAATCAATTTCGGGAAACATTTCAGAAGCCACCACTGACTAATAAAGACTGATAAGGTCACGCCACATAACGTAAAGGTATGGTCTCCTATAAAAGTCACACTCCAAACGCCGTACGCGTTATTCATTAATATTACTTAATATGATTTAGTTAGTTAATCAAAATATAGTATTTTTACAAACTTAGCTGGTATATCAATCAGTTCACGTATTTTTTCCAACATTTGTGTTTTCCAATATTCCAATATTTTATAATTTTTATCGCTCATATATTGACATATATATGTCAAAATATATTGACTTGCTACTTTTGGCCAATTTTATTCAAATAACAATTCGTCTTTTCCCTTTTGGTTACTCATTGCACCAGGCTAAAACCATAGACATATATATTAACTAGACCAAGCATACCGACCGCGCGTAGTGACAAAATTTTTTTTTGCGGTTGTTCGATCTATCCTTCTCTAGTGCATTGCAACTCTTCACTCTTCTCTTTCTCTCTCTCTCTCTCTCTCCTTCAGCAAAAGAGACGCTGCTATACTTACTTGATGAAGATAGAGACACAACGAACAACGAAAAAAAGATGTGGTCGTCACTTAGCTCTACAGACTCAGTTTATGTTAATATATACGTCTATGGTTAAAACACGTACCAGCCTTCTGTTAAAATGCTCGAAAATAAAGACGCCGCGCTGAAAATTTGAAGCGAAGTCCAAAATTTAAAGCCACGTGCAACAGATACATGCTGCGTTTGGTCTACAGTAGAGAACACATGCATTATTTATGGTAAAGTTTGTTTAGCAGAAAATGGTTGTCTTCAATTAGTGCGGTCGTAAATACAATTAAATGTATCTGACTTATCCCATTGTTAAGACCGGTACGGAGCGATAAGCAAACGAGGTAGACAGAGTTGGTCTTTTAACAATTAGCACTGACTCGACGTTACTCCTATAATAAAGCAAAGGATCCACAAAATTTACAATAATTACGACGACAAAAACAAAAAAACGGATGTAAAATATATTGCTTTGCCTTATATACCCGAACTTAATGTTTTCAAATGAGTTTGTAAAATAAATAAAATCTATTTTAATTACTAAGATTATAGAAAAACAAACATTACTCATAATTTGTGGTTCTGAAAAGAACCACCACGTTTTTTTAATCGTGACATTTGTAGATTTGATCACAGTATCACTCCACACATAGTTCTGTTTCGCTATCGTTATCCTCATCTAAATTAATTATAATCGGTTCAATTATTATTATGATCTACATGAACATATCAATTTTCTTTACTTATTACGTGTCGGACTGAAATTCTCCAACTACTTGGAAGAATATCATTGACACATTTTCTTATTCACTCTACAACAGTACTATTTAACGTTGGAGATATATTTTGTGACGTTAGACTTCAATTCGTGCCACATAATATATTCTATAGGATTAAACATACAATAATAGGGTGGAAGCCGCAGCACTGTATGTCCCATTTCCTCTGCCAATGTATCACAAACATATACTTTTTTTTATAGAAAACGCCTTCAAAACTTCTAAAAGCTCTTGTTTGGTGTAACATTCTTCAAAATACATATCATTCGTCTCCATGTAATTTTGAATTTCCAATTTAAAATTATTCGAAATTGGAGCCTTACTTAGTTGGCGACTGTGATAGCTTGCAGTGTCCATTACTATCACGCTATTCTGAGGAATGTTTGGCAAAAGATTATTTTTGAACCATTCTTCAAAAAGTTCTGCCGTTGTATCTTCATGGTAGTCGACGCAGGAGTCTTTAATATTCTTTCAGCCCTGTGACAAAAAGCCACAGGGCACTTGTAACCCAACCATTTTCTGATCCAGCATGTAAAATCGTTATTCTTTTTCCTTTATTTAACGGAGCTTTTGTCTTACTTTTACCGGAGGAATCGGGAAATCCTTTAGGTCGCGTTGAACGTGTGTCAAACCATGTCGAAGTAAATTATTGGACGATTTTCAGAACGGAATTTTCTTATAGAAGTTATATACTCATAACGCCATTTTTGTAATTTATGAGATTCCATAATTACTTGTCTTTTGTCAATTATGCGATATCGAAAGCCCATACTTTTCAAAATTTTCCGTAAGCTGGTAAGGCTACATTTGGGTTTCGTCAACATTGAGCCGTTGCTTCAGAGCTCTTAATGTAGTTATGCGTTGTTTGCTCTTCATACATGATATAGACTCTTCGACGTATCAAATCCTTATCGGCTTCTTTCATACATTTGGTGGAACTGGAATCTTTACGTTTTTTTCTTGATTCTATGGGATTTGATGTAATTCTTTTTATTGTGGTCAGAGTTATTTTCATCAAATCGCATATTTCACTCGTAGCGGTAGTTGTATAACTAGCCTCTTTTAAGTAAAGTACTGTATATAGTTTTTACAATTTGCTTTGCATCTACAGATAAATGTTTCTTCTTTACCGGAACACAAGAAGCAGCTCCATTATTATTATCCCACGGACGCCACATAATGATAGAAAACGTAATGATTAAAATAAATAATACTACTTAACACTTCCCGTGATACATAAAGACAAACAAATTTGATCAAGGACTCTTATTTAAATACTGGTTGGTGTTCAGTTCCTTAAACTTATTATATAAATACCTGAAAATCACTTAAAGGAGATTAGCAAACCCGTCGCGCACTACAATCGAATTCGAAAAACCCTCTTATCAGTACAGTTTCGTCAGTATAAGCCTTATCTGTATTAATGAAATTATAACGAGTTTGGATTGTACGCAATTAAATCAACATTAAGAAATGAAGACTGACAAATTTTACCAGGAAACATATTTAAATTTTACTTCAAACCGGGCGTTTTATACTATTATCGGTTAACAAAGGATGTTTATAGTCGGTACTAATTCAAGTCAACTATTTACTGCTAAACACACTTTACAAAGCATACAGACGACGCTATATATGGCGTAACTCTATACGCGACGTACGGCGTTTATTGGAGACTATCGCCTGACGCAGCGTACAGCAGATGCAAGCTGCGTTCGGCGTACAATGAGACACCGCATCCATTATTTATAGTATTAATCCTTTACCAAACTTCTATACAAACGAAGCGTTGTCAACTCACGCGAATGTTGTACTGGTCGTCCAGTTACTCTACCCAGACAACTAATGCAAATAAAGGAAAGCTATATCCGCAGAGCTTCTTTAAAAATGATACTTAATGAAAGGTCCAACCAAAGAATATCCGTAAGATTGTGGCTTTCCCTATAAAGTATATATTTAAACAGCCAAACAAGCAACTGTGCAACCGAATATCACACATCTGCATGGATTTATTAATAGATAGACACACCGTTTTTTTGGTTTTGAACAACCAGACATCATCTTACAGAAAGTCCGACATAATTAGCGTAAAACGATTTGTTGCTCGGTGTCAAGTATTGGCTTAATAGGTTCTCATTTCGTACAAGACGAGGGTAGAAGACCTGAATTAAAATGATTCCAAGAGATTGAGGTCGTTTGTCACTATGTGTACTCCTTGAAAAAATGTTGGATATTTTTGAAGTAATCGCCTATTTCTTATAAATTTGCGCGTTAATCTTGTTATGTCTTGTCTTCATAGACTAACTGCGAACATGTTGAACACATTTTTTCAGAAAAACCTTATTTAAAAAACCAATTATTTAAATTCTTGTTATTTAGTTTTTATATGTCTTTGTTTTGGAACATTTATATTTACTGGTAATTATGAAATTTATATATTTAAACCAAAAGCTTTAAACAAATCCATGGCATTTCAAGATTAAAAACAGAAGTTTAGTTAGTATAATAGTGAACAATTTATAATAGAGAATTGCCCTCTCAAATATATTTACCACCATCTCGACACACATGCTTGAAATAGTTCACTGATAAGATCAAAAAGGATTTTTTATCGAAAAACTGTTTTATTGGAAAATATGGTTTATTATGGAATATTTTTATAACGTATTGGCTACCGAAAAGAGGAAGCTATAGACAGTTATGTAGGGTCTAAATCTCTGAATATATAGTAGCATCTTTATATTTCTGTTTCACTTTATAAATCAATAGCGATTTGCGTTCGGACCACAGCGTAGTCGAATAGCCCGTACAGGTACAGAGTGTGTTGCTTTAATATCAATCTGATAATTCCAACGCAATCGAAAAAATTTTTAACGGGGACTTTTCGGATTAATATTTTGTCTATGCGTCAGAACCAAAACAAAAATAACTACTAAATATGGTGTTACGTACAGAATTGCGATAAATCTGTAATGTGTAAAAAAATATCTGCCAGTTTTATAATGACCAAAGATGTAACGAATGAGAATAAAGGGTGTTCCATAAGTAAGTGGACATTAGCTAATGGGTGATAGCTAACATCAAAATAAAGCGTTTGAGCTCAAATTGATTTTTTAGTTTTCGTTCTACAGGGTGATTCATTAATATTTTTTTATATTATTTTTAGGGATATATTGAAAACTATTCAACCGATTTAAGTGAAATTTGGTATCTTGCTATTATTTAGTATGCTTAATATGAAAATGATATTAGTTTTACCATTGACGCTAGGTGGCGCCACCTACTATAACATTGGTTCATTAATATGGCCATAATTTTTTGTACGCCCTGTATAAACATTCTAGGAAAAACATGAAATAACATGCATTTTTACACAAAAAAGGTGTTCTTGTTTCAAATTAAAAAAGTACACCTTTTTCGAAATAAACGTATTTTTTTGAGACGTGCATAAAATGAAAAATTTTTAAAAACCTTATGTAAAAATGTCCAATTAATTATGGGACACCCTGTATACAACTAAATTTACGTGTTATTAGGACGGTTAGGAATGGACAACTTTTGGCTCTGATTAATGGAACAATGAATTATAAAATTAGTAAATCAAATACATAAATACAGATAATACTCATACACCCGTGGACCCAAAGCTGAATAGCTCTAATATATTCAATCCGTACATTATGTACAGTACAGTTACGTCTTCTCATTTGGCCTTTTTATGCCATAGACCTACCTTAACTGTTTCTATTCGTGTCATCTCCTTATAGGTCTCCCTATTCTTATTTTTGCATCCCAAGCTCTACATTCTTTTATTTTTCCAATCAATCTCTCGTCTTTTATTCTCGCAATGCCCTCCGCGTAGTCCCTTTTACTTCCAGGGAGCCGCATATCAGCAATTCTGCGTATTGGATGATTAACGTCTCTCTACGTTGAACATGAGTAAACGATTTTAACTTATGCTCTCTCATCATGGCAATAATTGGTGTCACCCCTAGACTTTCTCTAATATCATCATCATCCAGCCCCATTTTCACATCCATTGTTGGATATAGGCCTCCTCCAAACGTCTCCAGTTCTCTCTATCTCTAGCTGCTGCAATCCAGTTTGTTTCTATTCTCCTTAGGTCATCGGTCCATCGGGTGGGTGGTCTGCCTCGACTTCGCTTGTCGGCTCTTGGTCTCCACTCCAATAATCTCTTCGTCCATCTTCCGTCTTCCATTCTAGCAACATGTCCAGCCCACCTCCACTTTTGTTTATTGATTCGCAGTATAATATCGTCTACGCCAGTTCGTCGGCGTATCTCCTCATTTCTCACGCGATCTTTCAAGGTCAGGCCCAGCATTGATCTCTCCATTCGCCTTTGTGTTACCCTCAGTTTTTCGGCAGTAGCTTTCGTTAAAGTTCGGGTCTCTGTTCCGTAGATTGATGATGCATTGATTAAATGGCTTCCTTTTCAGGTGAATTGGGGTATTTGTTTTAAAAATGTCTCTCATCCTTCCATATGCCGCCCATCCCAACGTGATTCGTCTATTTAGCTCGCAGGTTTGGTTGTCTCTGGTTATTCTGATTTCATGACCCAAGTATGTGTATTTATCGATTAATTCTACCTTGTTATTATTGATATGTATCTCTTCGCTGGGAACCATATTGGCCATCATTTTGGTTTTCTCGAAATTTATTTCCAGCCCAGTTTCTTGTAGTATGTCATTCAGTTCTTGGAGCATGTCTTTGATCTCTCCCAGATTATCTGACAGAAGCACGATATCGTCCGCAAAACGTAGATGGTTTAATCTTTCTCCATCGATGGATATTCCTTTCTGTTGCCATGTTAGTCTTTTAAATGCATACTCAAGAACGGTAATGAACAGCTTTGGTGACATGGTATCACCTTGCCTGACTCCCCTTTTTATCTTTATTTTATTAGTTGCTGAATGTAGACTTATGGTTGTTGTGGCATTTTCATATATATTTTTAACTATATTACAATATCTGTGGTCGACCCTGCAATCTTGTAGTGCTCTTAAGATGGACGGTAATTCCACTGTATCAAACGCCTTTTTAAAGTCTACAAATATCAATGCCAAGGGACGGTTATATTCTTTAGTTTTTTCTATCAGGGTTTTTAGGCACTGCAGGTGATCGTTTGTGCCGTAATTAGGGCGGAAACCGGCTTGTTCCCGAGGTTGGTAAAAATCCAGCTTTGTCTCTAATCTGTTCGTTATTATTCGGGTGTATAATTTATAAAGATGGTTAAGGAGACTGATTGGTCTGTATCTTTCCAGGTCTGCTATATCTATATATCTCTGCTATATCTGCTTTCTCTAATATACTCATTCCTAATTTTATCGTTTTTTGTCACTCCACTCATCCATTTAAGCATTCTCATTTCCGTCACATGCATTCGTTGTTCTTCTTTCTTTTTAACTGCCCAACATTTAGTTCCATATATCATAGCTGATCTTATGGCTGTTTGATATAATTTTCCCTTCAGCTTCATTGGAATTTTTCTGTGATACAATACACCATTCGCGTCCTTCCGCTTCATCCATCGAACCCTAATTCATGCATCTCCATCTATTCACCCATTACTCTGTAAAACCGATCCTAGGTACTTAAAACTATTATTTTTCAGAATCATTTAACCACCCAAATATATGAACTAACTCCATTTTTAAATAGACATTCCAAACATTCTGTTTTTGTCCTCCTAAAAGTCTCCACAAGAGCTTGTCTCCACTGTTCCAGTTTTTGTTCTAAGTCGGTTTCACTATTTCCTACTAACACTACATCATCAGCATACATTAGGCACCAAGGAATATTACCCTGTAGTTTCGCTGTTATTTGATCCAGAACTAATGAAAATAAATAAGGACTAAGCACCGAGCCTTGTACCGAACCGTGTAATAAGGCCATACAGAAGAGAAATGAAGAACACAAGAAATATATGGAAAGAAGAGCCAGAGAAAGAAGGGCAAGTTACCAAGATGCAAGACGGAGGGCCGATAAAATATGCCGAACAGAGAAAAGAAAATACGAAAACGGAAAATGGAAGAAAATCTTCAAAGCAACAATATAAGACAGGCGTACAGATATCTACGCAATTTAAGAGAGGGATACAAACCCCGAAATAATGTATGCAGAAATCACCTAGTAGGACAAATGCATATGCTTAAACCTTATTCTATGTCTCGTAATTGTGCTTATGCAAAAATATTTCATGGAAATGTTTTTTTAAAAGAACCTGTGCTTTTTTTGACTTCTCAATAAACAGCTTTTCTGAGCTGTGTCCTTCTAAGACACAGGAAGTGACCCTGTCATGATACAAACATGTTTCTAGTTGTATTGTGAAATGACACACATAATTATCTGAAATGCCAAAATGCTATTTAAAAATTTTTCAGAAACCGTCTATTATAATTAGTCATGTAAGCTGTTTAATGATTTTTAGTCACTTTTATTTTTATTTCCGACTGGTGTTTTTTTTAATTTTTTTTATTTTTTAAAATTTATTCAAGAGTATTCATACTGTCTTACCAATTCAAAATTAGTTGCTTTCCTTTTATCCATTTTAACAATACTCAATCGTTTGCAGAATATTTGCAAGTTAGAATGTCACCAGAGGATAAATATAATAGATATAACCATTTATATTTTCTTTTGTTGATGTTGGAACAGCTGAAGTTCTCATAATTTTCCCCTCGGTCCTTTTGGGACGAGACAATTCAACCCGGTATTGATTTCTAAAAGTATAGCCCTTGCTTTACGCTTATTCATCGTATTTCAGGGGCGTATTTAACTTTGAAAAAGGGAGAATTTCGGCTGGCAAAATTGTAGTCACCACAAATGTGTAAATGGTTGCCGATATTATATGAAGGTAAATTTGTTTAGAATTTCGGATTATTTATGATAATTTGTTAATGTACTGGCAATAAACCTTCGAATTTTTCCTGTCGTAACCACAAAGGATATTTATTTTAAAATATAAACTATAACAATCACTCCCGTTGTATGTACCGGGTAGAAAACAAAAGTTAGTAGTCGTAAGATGCTTTTTGTGCACTAAAATTAGAGATGAGTAAATGAAAATAAAAATATGTAAAATTCTCTCAAATAAATGTTATTTTAACGAATATTATAAACTAACTCTTACTGATGTTCGTACATGAGTTTTTTAAGCTATTACACCTCAAGTTCAAAATCCTTGGATAGGATATTTAAGAATTATTAAAACTATTCACTTATTTCACAATAACTGCCTATTACAGATGTACTATATATGGTAATATCAATATTCAGAGTATTTTGTAGTTCTAAAACCACAATTCTTGATGTATATATTAAGTAATTTAGAGAATTGACCAGATCATTAAAAACGAGGCCAGGTTACTTTCTTCTAGAACTGAAAATTACAGATTCTGTAGCAGTTTGTATTGCGCGTTTTATAGTAAAAATGAAACAAGTTACATGTGTATGTAAATCACCTATTATGACTCTGTCTTTTCTTTCATTCTTACCCAGACCGATCTAACTAAACTAATATCAGCCCTGCTTATATATACAAGTTATCATGTATTAGAACAATCTGGAATAGACCACCTCTATTTTCGCTTGTATTGACGCCTCGATCTCTCACCCGGTAGAGACATCAGGAACACTCTCGAACACACATCATCGTCTCGAGATGCAACCGTTTTATGGGGTACGTCGAAATACGCTCGTTCGTTACAATATTTTATATGGAAGATTTCCAATTTCCAAGTATAATATGGAAAATGAATAAATGAAACTGAATATATTAATAGTGTACAGTTTTTGGTCTTACAAACCATCAAAAGTTGTCTATTTTTCTGGCCATTATGGTTAAAGTATGCTGACAGGGATAAATCAACCAGGGGGGGTATTTATTCATGAAGGTGGCCAAACGAAAAAGAAACACAGCTATCAGCAGCGACGGCGTCAATATGTAAAACCTGATACCCGCTATTTTTTATTATTAAAATTCTTTTTTCTTGTGTAATTTTTGACTCCACCACTTTCAGGCCTTAAGCGGGGACAAGAATCACCTCTACTCATATAGAAGATGAGTAGAGTATTTACAAAACACCACTTCCTCTCTCTTCAAAAATTTCAGTAGTGCAATAATCGTACACATTTTAGTACTTTTTGATAATTTCCCGGAGCTGTTTTTCTGTTTATGGGTAAAAGTGTGGTTTGTTACGGTTGTACAATAATCAAATCTTTACTACAAATTAAATACCAAAAAATGGAATAACAAAAGGTTTTTCATTATTTGTATTAGTACTTATGACTACCATTGGATTTATTGAAAAGTTCAATTGTTAGAAAAATATAATTAACAATGGAAATAATACGCTACCGAGCATAAAATTAGGATCACCCCGTAATTTGAATATATTTTAGAAATTATTATTCTTTTTAACTATTTTCAGTTGTAGCATAGTTTTCTAATATATTGCTTGAAGAAAACAATGTTTTTGCCCTTCAAAATTTATTGAAAGTAATGAAAATCAACAATTTTAATTTTGTATAATATTTTTTGAAGCAAAATAAATTTAAAAAACTTCAGTATAGAGTATTATCTCCTCTGGCAGTGATAGCAGCTTGCAAACGACGAGTAATGCTTTGGATCAGATTGTGGACCACATTCTGCGGAAGATAGTTCAATTATTCCTGCACCAATATGTCGCGAAGCTCTCTTGAATTTCTGGGGGCCGGCATATGACTCCGTAAATGTCTCATCATCACATCCCTAACGTGTTTTATGGAATTGATATCTGGACTGAGAGCAAGCCAAATATATCGCGTGATTTGGACTTCAGTAACTATCCGAGTGTGTGGGTCCGTTCATTATGTTGCGTCGTCTCCAAGAATAATCATAAACGGTAAAGCATAGTCTTCTTGAGCTTATGTCAGGTACCTACGCACAATTAATGTCTCATTTTCGATAAAGACTAACTGCTCTCCATGTGAGCGTCAAATGATATTCTTTCCCATTCTATAATTGAACCTCCACCAAGCATATCTCTCGCCTGGACATCGCCACACTCTTGCAGGTTTGTCTGAGCCTGTAAGACAGAATCTCTATTCATCGGAAAACAATACACGACTTCAATCGTGTGCTATCCAAGCCAAGTGTTCTCGTGCAAAATTCAGTCTGGGAATTCGGTGTTCACGCGAAAGCGGCAGTCCGGTTACCTCGAGAAGATTAACCAGCAGCATGAAGTCGCCTCCTAACTGTCGATTCAATTACGTTTACATTTCTCACTTCTAGCAGATGATTTCGAAGTGAAACTGCCGTGACCATTTGATTTCTCAAAGCACCAGAAACGACAAAGCGGTCATTTCTAGCTGTTGTAATTCTGTCTCGACCTGCACCTGTCATGACACCTGTACGCAGACAGACCTGTCTATTCGTACCATTGCCATACTCGTTGCACACTCGACGAACTTACTTACACCAACGTTTCTCGTAGGTTCGCGCTCACCGTGACCATCTTCTATTCTCATTGCAATACACTTACAGTCACAATACTACCCAAACAATTTACATTTGAAGTTAAAACCACAGAAGCAAAAACTATGTTGATAATGGTTTTTAGGATTTAGGGTAAGGGGTCCTTTTTACCTCAAACTCTTATTGAAACAGCAACAACAACTATTTGTGTAAATTTAGTTTGCCATATTTAAAATTAGAAATAAAGTCAACCAAAAAATGATATTTTTGTGGTAAAAGTTATACAAATCAATCTATACCAGAGATTTTCTTTTAAACATCATTTTTGTCAAGCAAAGAGCGAATTTGAACGTTTTAATTATCTTTACAAGGTCTTAAATTTTAAATTTCTTACTTTTACTTTTACTATCGTACTTTTTCAAAAATTATATTTAAAAAAATTAATTACGTTTAGCTGCAAACTACTTATTTGATTAAATACCCAAACTTACGACCACCTGCGTCCATGTGCTAATGAAGAAAATTCCTCACAAACATTAAATTTTCGCGGTTGTTGGATATCCAGGAAAATTCCTGTATTTGATTCAGACTAATAGTGGCAATAGTGACGATTTAGTGAAACAGCTGAATGGAGATGCATGCATTAAAATGCTTGCTCGGTCATTCATTTAGAGCTTTAGTACGTCCATGGTTTAAATGTTCATTTGTAGATTTCCAGTGTTTTTGTAATCTTTATCACACATTGGGTTAAAAATTAATCAACTAAGGAAGCAGTGAAATATAACTTCTTACACTTTTAAGATGTGTTTGTTTAAATATTTGCAAAATTTTAAATTAAAAACTATTTTAATAATATAGCTTTGTAAATATTGGACAAAAGGTTTTCCCTTTAATCAAATATAAACCGATCATTACGTTTTTGATGTGAAACATATACAGTATACGTAATTACGCATCTATTTAATTACGGGCTCGTCGATTTTATACACAGTAACTTCCTGGCAGTAAAATACTGGCCTCACATGACGGTCACAGTTTTCTAAAAAGTTACAGCAGAATTTGATAAAGCTCTGTATTGTGTTCGTTTGAAAACCATGTCAATGAAATTGAGTTAAAATGTTCTCTATAACTTACAAATAGGTAATATGGTCATTGACTTTGTGATGACATATGCCCTTATCTTCTAAGACCTAGGTCATTAACCTACATCGTTTTTCTGTTAGTGCAATTTAATCCATCACGTTCAGTCCATCTGCTAGCCATACAGTGCGTTTTTTGCTTTGCATCGTTTACACAAAGCGTTTCATAATATTTATTCAGTCGTTCATATTCTTCCGTTCAATGCGATTTTTACCCCATTTGATCTGATAAGCTCATTGCGACCGATCTCGCAAAATTTTGAAAAGTTAAAGTAAATTTGGCCAGATATTTTTGATATTTTGTTATTCGTATTCTTTGATCTATATAGTGTTTATAAACAATATGGCAAACTGGTGCTTGATCAACTATGATATATATAGACAATTTCGTTACATCTCCAACGAAAACTGAAAAAGTTACATAGCACCGATAATCAAAAATTAACGAGCCCTCCTTGGAAATCAGCATCTTCATCTTTACCGTATTAGTCGCATTTCTAAAGTTTGAATGAGTTGCAACCAAACGCTGCTCGGGTTTCTTCTTCCATGTGGGTATCTTCTTTTCCAAAAGCACTGCCTAGACAGCTTCATTAAAGATGTGAAACAGGCACTTTCGACACTGGCATCACTTTCACAACTTTGAATGCAAAAACAATAAAAGTTCTATCTGCCTCTCAAATGTTATTTTCATGTATTCTCCATATGCTAACAGTAAAGGACAAATGTCATCTGATGAATGAGTGACGATACGAGTGTTATTTAGTAAAATCAGCTTTTTAATGTTGTTTCTTTGGGCTCTGATGAATTTTATAATTAAAGATTCCGTACATTGCACCCGAGAGAATGTAAAAAAAACCAATAAAGTTTCATGAATCTAACCAGTGTGAAGATAAGAATTTGAAAAGCTTCATTGTGTCTAAAGAAAAACCCACTGAAATCTTCAGATTTTCACCTTGTTCCTTAAATTTTTCCCAACGGTTCTTTTAGGTATATAGAACATAGATTTTTGGTCTAAAACATCGGTTCCCTTATATTATAATCGTTCAAAAATATAAACCGAAAGTCAAACTTTCAATTTTTGTTAAAATATTTTGTATTGCGTAATTAATAAAGAAGAGCAGTATTGTAAATTAATAATTACATTTTATCAATTGTTTAATGAAAACAATTATTCTAAAATTGGCCTATCGATGACCATATACAAAGCTTTGATTCGGTGTATTACATTTACCGCTGCAAAGAGCATTTTCGAAGGATTCTAAATTAATAAATTCCTGACTTCATTGTACTATATATAGTATGTATGGCCCTGATCAATACCATTTAATTAAAGTATGTATATTATACATACTCAAATTATAGTAATTATGAATGTATACTTACATTATTCTGCGTTTAATACTCAAAAAATTGGCATTAACAATGTTTTCTTGTTTTGATATTCATCTGTTAGAGAGGCTAATTATAGAGCTATAACAATACTGCATATAAAGTGCTGTTAACTATTATACGAAAAAGACATATCAGGGCGGATGTATTAACTGAAAATCAACAACCAATTCAATACACAGAGTGAAACAAATAGTGCAAAATGCATACGATTCCAAAATGAATGTGGTATTATTGTTTATAGGCTTTCAGCATTTAAGAGAAACATTGTGTTAAAAACAATAAAAGAAATGGGAATAGCAGAAAACTGCGAAGAATTGTATGCCTTACATTAAAATCAATAATAATAAGTACAAGCAGGGAGACGCATTAGGTTTGGTTAGATTTCATATGAGTAAGCACTTATCCACCCTTCCACTCGACCAAAGAGGTCTTTTGTGGCACATTCCTAGCTTAAAGTTATCCCTTTAGCCCAGCCTTTTTAACAAAGTCTAATTCAGAATCTTTCCAATTCTTTGACATGTCCAAAGGAAAAGCTTTGCTTTGTTCTTTGATTATTCTAACCAAATGTGCGTTCCATGTAAGCCGCTTATTTCTGCTAGATATTTGCCTTATTCGCGTCTTTGACCGTTTCTTAATACCAGATGTTATCCAGATGGCATCCAGATGTTATCTAGGTTGCGTCTTCTTGTGAAACTGACTACTACTCTTTTATTAGGATTGAAAGAAAGTTTTTGCCTGTCGCCCCACCTAGCAATATTTAATGTTCTTACCATATTTCCCTCTCACCATAATTACTAGATCGTCCGCATAGGCCTGCACTTCTACTCCTGTTCGTCAAGGAGCGAAATCAAGTCATCCACCAAGAGCGACCGCAGGAGGGGAGAGAGCACTTTCCAGGGAGATCTGCTTATAATAGCGAAAAGGAGAGATATAATGACACAAATATGCACTGAAAGAGCAAAGATTGGACTTTACATAAATGGACAGAAAACAAAAATAATGAGAATTGGTAATGATCCGCTAAATAAAATGATAAGGCTATACGTAGAAAGGCACTTCGGATTTGACCAGCTATACATTCGCTCTTGGATCAGCGTTTTTTGACTGCAGCTTATTATTATCTGCGATATGTAAGGGGAGTTACTTCTAGGACGTCGTGATACTCATCTGGAAGTTTATTGCCAGCCAAGTCTAGAAGCCTGACTGGAAGGAATAGAACTTTTTTCTTGGGAAGCCCGGTAAGTATGTACCTTAGGCGATGGTAAGCAGTTTTAGGGTCTCTTTGGCTGTGTTGTTGAAGCTGTCTATATCTTGCATATATATATATATATATATATATATATATATATATATATATATATATATATTGTGACGATTAGGGTTTATAGAAAATAATTTATAAGTTATATACTACATAATATTAGATATTTGGTTGTTTTAAATAAGTTATATACTAGAGAATTTAATAAAAATATATTTATGTGAGGGCATTTTTAATAAATTAGCATATAATAATTGTAAAAGTTGTATTTTAATATTGTAAATATATATAAGTGAGCCATGTGCGTAGGCAACCAAAAATACTGTCGGAGATTGACAGATATTTATACTCTGAAGTGACGTTTAAGAATATTTACGAATATAAGTGGGTTATAATAATATATTGTTTGAAATGTGTATTTTATTAAATTAGAATGTTAAGTTACTAATTTAATTATATATTCTGATCTGAAAAGCCTAAATGTAAACAAAATTATTAATAGAAAAGAATGGAATTCTCTGGATCTCCGGAGATGGCCATGTTTGCGAAATGGTTTGTTCCAGAAAATTCAGACATGTATTAAATAGAACTGAATAGAACATGATATCTTACGAGATGGTTCTAGAATGTCCAAAAGATATAAATACCCGTGATTTGGATTCAAGATGGCAGTTTTTGAAAGTTTTTAGTCAGAAAAGTTTTAGATAGTGCAGTCAGAAGAGTTTTAAGCAGTTTTTAGAAGTTTTTAGTTAGAAGTCAAGCAGTTTATTATGAAAGTTAGTAGAAGATAGACACAATTAATTAGTGAAGTCAATTGTTCACAGTTTTAGTAAATCAGTCAAGCAGTTTTATAAGAAATATGAAAGTGAGTTGGAGATAGTCCAATTGTTTAATATAGTGAGTTAAATGAAGATTAAAAATTATGCATATAATTTAATGCACATTTATAATTATACACAAATAATTATTGAAAATTAAAAAAAAAGTATATTGGAAGAAATTAAATTATATTATGGTTGGAGATTAGTATAAATCAACTTATAATAAGTGGATATTGGTATATTGAAAAGAAGAATAAATATAAATGCTGTTTGCTGGTTTGGTTGGTGGTGTATAAATGCTGGTGAAGAAAACTATATCTTAAATTGGTAGAAGCTGATAATTGGAAAAAGTAATTTCACAAAAAACAAGGATAACTGAAGTACGAAGACATTCAGAGGTGATTAGAATCTATATAGTAGAAAACAGTTCATTTAGGCATTCAGTGAAAGAAAGGTACAAAATTTTGTTAATATAATTTAGTTAGTGTCATAACAATTTCAATTTTGAAGATAGTTTTGTTTAAATTGTAAATTGTCTATAGAATTTAATTAGTTTTATAAGAATATCAATTTAAAGATAGTTTATTTTAAATTTACATTGGCTAAGTTAGATATATATGTGTGTTTCATAATAGTTATAATAAAGATAATTTAAAAAAGTACTTACAAGCTAATTCTTTGAGAACCGCGATAAAAACCCTATATATTATATTATTAAAAATACTCATTGCTCATCATTCAAACAAAAAACACATCATAACAATTTGGCACCCAACGCGGTGGCTCTCTATTTAAAAGAATTAGTTTGGGAAGATAAGTGCTCTCATATAATTAAATTAATTATCAGTAGAAAGGAAAAATTATAGATTTTATTTTTAATTATATTTGAACAAGTAAAGTCTCAAAATGTCTCAAGGAAAGAAAGGTACAAGAAGCAAAAAGAATGAAAATGATGTGGAAGTAGAAACACAACCTATACAAGAGGAGAGTTTAGTTCAAGTTCCACAAGATACTGCAGAAATGAATCCAGAAAGAGAGGAAAATGTCAATATGGCAACTTTGATGTCATTAATAATGCAGATGAACAAGACAATGGAAGATAATTCAAAACAAATCAAAGAAGCCATGAAAAAAATGGAAGATAATTCAAAAGAAATCAAAGAAGACATAAAAAAATTGGAAGAGAATTCAAAAGAAGTCAAAGAAGACATGAAAAAAATGGAACAGAAATTGGAAGAGAATTATAGAAAATTAGAAAAGAAAATAGAAGATAATAATAATAAAATTGTAAAACAAATGGATAAAAAACTTGAAGCTGCAGAGAAAAAAGTAGCAAATGAAATAAAAAGTATACGGAATGACTACAAGAAAAGGATAGACAATGAGAGGACAGAAGTAAAGAGGATTATTCAAGATAATAAGATAGATATAGAACAGAAAATAGAGTTACAGAAATGTAACTTAGAAGTAAAAATTAACGAAGACAGGAGAAACACAGAAGAAAAATTAGACGATATACAACAAAATATCCAAATAAATTGTAATAAAATAAGAAATGTGGAACAGAGAATAGATGATATTTCACAAATGAGAGACATAGGGAGACCTTACTTAAATTTAACAAATGAGACTGGGATTAAATTCTCTGGTAATATAAAAAATTTGCATCCTAGAGTATACATAAATAGTTTAAAACATAAATTAAGATTTGTGAATAATATTAATGATATTAAAGATTATATTAGAATGACATTAAATGACAATGCAGCAACTTGGTTTGCTAGTATTGAGAATGATTTAGATAATTTTCAAACATTTGAAAATAAATTTTTAAATTATTATTGGGGTGAATTAGAGCAAGCCAAGTTTAGAGAAATTCTATATTTTGGAAAGTATAATCAAAATTTAAAATCAAATATGGTAGATTATGCATTGAAATTGATAACAGTTGCAAAATATTTAGAACCACCACTTAGAGAGGATGAAACAGTCTTAAATGTATCTAGACATTTTGATGCTGATGTTGTGCAAACCGTAACTGTACAAAATATTCAAACAATAGATAATTTTATTAATTTTATTCAAAGAATACAAAGAGGCAATATGACAAGTAATAATAACAACAGAAAGAACAATAATAACTTTCAATATAATAAAATTGATAATCAACAATATAGACAATCATATAACAATAATACTAGGTATGGTAATAATTTACAAAATTTTAATAATAATAACAGTAATCCAAATAGACAGAACTTTAATAATAATACTAGTTATAATAGACAAAATTTTAATAATAATACTAATTATAATAGACAACATTTTAATGACAGTACTAATAATAATAGACAAGATTTTAATAATAGAAGAAATACAGAGCGACCTAACTATAACAGACAGGTAAATTGTGTTCGAAGGAATAGAAGCTGCGAAGACAGGGAACGAAGTAGTACAAGGCAGGAAAATGTGAGTAGAAGTAATAGTAGGGAAAGACATACGACATCAGATCCAAGTGGTCAGATACAATCTGACAATTCTAATAATCAAAATTTTGTGCAGTAAACTTTCTGAATTACAAGTTAGGCCATTGCTATTATGAAAAACCTTCTGAATTTATTTCTTTAGATGAAGATAAAATTATTGAATCTATTAATTTAATTTATATAAATGCTTTGGCCAAAAATAAAATGATTAAGATTATGATAGATACTGGTTCAGAAAGTACTTTAGTCTCGGAGAATTTTATTTTTAATACATTAAAACTATCAGATATAATAAAGATTCCAAAAATTAAAATTGTTGGTGCAAATAATAAGAAGTTGGGTGAAATTGATAAACTAGCCAATTTTAAAATTAATATTCTTAATAAAGAAATTAATATGCAAGGATTTATTGTCAAGGATTTATGTGTTGATATATTAATGGGAAATGATGAATTGGAAAAGAAGAAAGTAAAGATAGATTTTGAAGAAAAAATGGTAACTTTGGAAGGGCAAATAATTAAATTTATACAGAACGATGAGGTGGAAGAAGGAATAAGAGTTGATAGGATATTATTAAAAGAAAATAATGATGTTTATGAAGAAGAAATGTATTTTGATGATAGGGAAATGTCCCAAAAGAATGTAAAGAATAATTATTGTAGTGAATATTTAAGGAATGGAAATTTTAAGCAGATGGATGCCTACGAGGCGGAGTGCGTAAAATTGGAAGCAAGGAATAATGAGTACATAATGAAGAATAATTTTATTTGTAAAGAAGAAGATATGATGAAAGTTTTAAGTTGCCCTGAAGAATATAAATCAATAGTCATTTCCATATTGCAGCAACACAAGGGACTTGTCAATAAAGAAAATAGAATTGCACAAAATTATATCCATAGTATAAAAGTTAAAGAAGAAAAAGATTTTAAAACAAAATCATACCCAATACCATATAAATACAGAGAAGAAGTAAACAAAACAATTAATAATATGTTAGAAGATGGGATCATTGAGAAGGCAGACACATGTTTTATTAACCCCATAGTAGTAGTGCGTAAAAGATCAGGTGAAATCAGGTTATGTTTGGATGCAAGGAATATTAACAAGATCACTGAAAAGCAATTTGAAGCACCAATGAGTATAGATGGAATATTAGGAAGAATTACAGGAATGTCATTTTTCACTAAAATCGATTTACAGCATAGTTTCTGGTTAATACCTCTAGAAAGAAAAAGTAGACAGTATACAGGATTTCAGATAGATGGAGTAGTATATCAATTCAAAGTAGTACCATTTGGACTTCAATCATCTTGCAGTGCTCTATGTAGATGTCTTCATGATATTTTGGATCAATATGAACAATTTGTAATTCACTACATTGATGATATATTAATTTTTTCTAAAACGGCTGAAGATCATGAGAAACACCTAAAAATTATAATAAATAGATTAGACAAAGTGGGACTAAAAATAAATCAAGAAAAATGTACATTTTTTCAAAAAGAAGTCATATATCTAGGTTATAAACTTAACACTAAGGGAATCGAAATGGATCCAGAACGGACACAAGTCATTCAGGAATATAAAACACCACACAATTTAAGAACTTTAAGAGGATTTATTGGAATAATTAATTATTATAAAAGGATGATACCAGATCTAAGTATAAAAGAAATTCCATTACTTGAACTACTGAGAAAAGGTGTAAAATGGAGATGGGATCAGAGAAGAGAACTAGCATTCCAAGAAATTAAAAACATTTTTCTGTCAAATTTGAAAATATACTATCCTGACTACACACAGCCATTCATATTAAGAACAGATGCATCAATAGAGAGATTATCAGGGGTATTATTACAAATACATGATGGGGTCGAATACCCAATACAATTCATTTCAAGAATTACAAAGCCACATGAAAAGGGTTACTCAGTTTCAGAATTAGAACTAGCAAGTATAATAGACTGTGTCACAAAATTAAGATTTTATTTGTTGGGTAATGAATTTACTATAGAAACAGATCACCAAGCTTTCACGTCTATATTAAATAACAAATATGGAAACAGTAGAATACATCGGTGGAGTCTAATACTTAGTGAATACTGCTTTGAAATCAAATACATTTCTGGAAAATCCAATATAGTGACAGATGCTTTATCAAGGTTAGAAAATACATCACAAAAAGGGCAGCGAACAATAAAAATTGGATTAAATCAATTAGTAGAAAGTACTGGATTATATTCTAAAGAAGAAATTATAAGAGATCAGATCAATTTGAGTGAAAAACAAAAAGTCCTTAGGAAAGATGGGGTATATTATAAAATAATAAATGGCATAGAAGTATATGTAATAACTAGAACTTTAGCAAAGAAAATATTGAAAAATTTACATAACAATTATATGCATATTGGTTCAAGAAAGCTATGGATGCTATTTAGGGACAATTATTTTGCAAAGAATGACATAAGTATAGCAAAGGAAATTACTACCCAATGCCCAATATGTCAACTAAACAAAGAAAAGAATTTCAAAAACCAGAACACATATAAATCTAATGTTGTATATGAAAAACTAAATACAGTTTCCATGGATTTTATTTCAAATTTAGTTCTCAGTCCAACAGGAAAAAAGCATATACTAGTGATAGTTGATTTATATACAAAATTTATTAAACTATATCCCTGCTCTAGAACAAATGTTAAAACATTAAAATTATATATTAATCAATTTTTCGAAGAAATAGGACCATTTAGAAATTGCATAATAGATAATGCTACATATTTTAACAACCAAAAATTTCGGGCATTTTGTGAGAAAAGGGGAATCAACATTCATTTTACAAGTATCAGACATCCTCAGGCAAATCCTGCAGAAAGATATATTAAAGAAGTTATAAAATATTTAAGGATATTGTGCCAAAATCAACACGAAACTTGGCAGCAACATATACCACAAGTAGAATATTTTTTTAAATAATACACATAATTTGAATACAGAGGAAGTACCAGAATATTTAATGTTTGGCCATATAGGAAACAGAAAGTGGATTAGTGAATATAATCAGGATATGTTAGAACAAGTAATGCAGAAAGTGAATAACCGAATTAGGAGGAAAGCTGAAAAATATATCAGAAGACAAAATCGAAATATAAAAAAACCAATCACATTTCAAAAAGGAGACCTAGTGTTAATTCGTTCACTTAGAAAAAGTAATGTTAAAGAAAATCGTTGTAAGAAATTACAACCAATGTTTGAAGGTCCATATAGAATTGAAAATCAGAATGGACTAAATAGTTATGTGTTAATAGATGCAGAGAACAGACTAAGAGGCATATTTCATATCAACGACATTTTTCAATATCATGAAGAGATTGAATAATGATTTCTATACCTTTAACACAAATATAATAACACTAATAACTTACTGATAGATCCATTTCATAGATAGATGGTAGATTTCTTGGTTGTGAATAAATTTGACATCATACTTGTTGAATTTTGTACATATGGAAATTGTTTGATACCCTAAAAATCATAATTTGGGGTTCGATACTATAATTGCTATAAAAATGTCTTTCTAATATAATAAAGTGGAAAAACTTACCAATTTATATTGATGAAAGTTATTTTGAATGGAAATAATTCCTAGATTTTGTCTATAAATAAACAGAACACAATATCCATTATATTTTTAATTAAGGTTATATTTTATTCTCTCCATTTGACATGACAGTTTGACCATAGAATAGCCGAACTGTGCTCCGTTGTTCTCTGCTTTGACATAGACAGCGAACAGGGATGTATTTAACACACTTTAAATAAAAAAAAAAAAAAAAAAAAAAAAAAAAAAAATTGAATTATTAATTTATTAAATTTAATAAGGTATGAGAAAATTAATATTTAAAAAAATAATAAGTAAATTATTTATTTTAAATATTATTTTTGGGGTATTGTGACGATTAGGGTTTATAGAAAATAATTTATAAGTTATATACTACATAATATTAGATATTTGGTTGTTTTAAATAAGTTATATACTAGAGAATTTAATAAAAATATATTTATGTGAGGGCATTTTTAATAAATTAGCATATAATAATTGTAAAAGTTGTATTTTAATATTGTAAATATATATAAGTGAGCCATGTGCGTAGGCAACCAAAAATACTGTCGGAGATTGACAGATATTTATACTCTGAAGTGACGTTTAAGAATATTTACGAATATAAGTGGGTTATAATAATATATTGTTTGAAATGTGTATTTTATTAAATTAGAATGTTAAGTTACTAATTTAATTATATATTCTGATCTGAAAAGCCTAAATGTAAACAAAATTATTAATAGAAAAGAATGGAATTCTCTGGATCTCCGGAGATGGCCATGTTTGCGAAATGGTTTGTTCCAGAAAATTCAGACATGTATTAAATAGAACTGAATAGAACATGATATCTTACGAGATGGTTCTAGAATGTCCAAAAGATATAAATACCCGTGATTTGGATTCAAGATGGCAGTTTTTGAAAGTTTTTAGTCAGAAAAGTTTTAGATAGTGCAGTCAGAAGAGTTTTAAGCAGTTTTTAGAAGTTTTTAGTTAGAAGTCAAGCAGTTTATTATGAAAGTTAGTAGAAGATAGACACAATTAATTAGTGAAGTCAATTGTTCACAGTTTTAGTAAATCAGTCAAGCAGTTTTATAAGAAATATGAAAGTGAGTTGGAGATAGTCCAATTGTTTAATATAGTGAGTTAAATGAAGATTAAAAATTATGCATATAATTTAATGCACATTTATAATTATACACAAATAATTATTGAAAATTAAAAAAAAAGTATATTGGAAGAAATTAAATTATATTATGGTTGGAGATTAGTATAAATCAACTTATAATAAGTGGATATTGGTATATTGAAAAGAAGAATAAATATAAATGCTGTTTGCTGGTTTGGTTGGTGGTGTATAAATGCTGGTGAAGAAAACTATATCTTAAATTGGTAGAAGCTGATAATTGGAAAAAGTAATTTCACAAAAAACAAGGATAACTGAAGTACGAAGACATTCAGAGGTGATTAGAATCTATATAGTAGAAAACAGTTCATTTAGGCATTCAGTGAAAGAAAGGTACAAAATTTTGTTAATATAATTTAGTTAGTGTCATAACAATTTCAATTTTGAAGATAGTTTTGTTTAAATTGTAAATTGTCTATAGAATTTAATTAGTTTTATAAGAATATCAATTTAAAGATAGTTTATTTTAAATTTACATTGGCTAAGTTAGATATATATGTGTGTTTCATAATAGTTATAATAAAGATAATTTAAAAAAGTACTTACAAGCTAATTCTTTGAGAACCGCGATAAAAACCCTATATATTATATTATTAAAAATACTCATTGCTCATCATTCAAACAAAAAACACATCATAACAATATATATATATATATATATATATATATATATATATATATATATATATATATATATATATATATATATATATATATATATATATATATATATATATATATCTTCTGATTAGAGAACGGATTCTGTCATCTATTGTGGGGATACTGGCAAGATTAATACTGATGGATATTTTTCATGCATTTTTTCGGTTGCCACAATGGTGTTACTTTGGCATTTATTGAGTGACGCGTAGACACAGGCCTTATATTAGATAATTGTTCTAGTGAATGTTTATAGGTGTGTTGGAGAGTTTTAGAAGTGGTATTTCCAAATTTGCATCCTGGGGATTAGCTCTTCTTCTTATCCTGTCTGCACCGTACCCACCGCAGAATATTTCGACGTACTTTTTCATACGTTTTTTACCATTTTCCTCTTGAGTTGTATTCTTTTATTTATATCAATTTCAATATTTTTTTTCCGATTTGTTCATAAATTTGTTTTATATTATATTTAGCTTAGGAAATATTAAAAAATATACATTTGAATTAAATTTTTTTTAAGATTAGTTACAATAAAATCGATAATTTACTACTCGTATTTCATAAAGTACCTATGTTTATTTTGACCCGTAGTTGAACTACAATATAAGTACTTCAATGAATCCCTAAAATATGAAAAGTACCCAATTACTTTTACACGAATGTGAACACATGCAGTTATGTGATCTAAACTATCAAACTTAATTGAATATCTTATAATATTCCAACAATTTGTTTATATGGACATAATCCTAAGAACTAATTCATTGGCTTTTTTTCATACAAGAAAATATGTATTCACTTAATCCTCTTAGTGACGTTTCTAAAGACGTGGTAACAGGTAAACTGAATATAATTTGTTTCATTGTAAATAGGTAATATTTACTAGTTCTTGTTATTATTACTACATCTGTAACGAATTACAGTATCAGAACTAACATTGTTTGTACCACTGGCGGTCAAATCGTTTGAATTTGAAAAACATTAATCTAATACCTACGAAAATTGTTGCTTTAGATAAATCGTTCGTTCTCGAAAGCGAATAAAGTAATTAAATTGTATTTTACTGCAGTTTGAAATGATCTTCATTTGCCTTACTATTAATAAGTGGTTATTTATGTACCACAGACTTTATGTGTAGTCATTATGAAGGCAAAAGGCATCATTTAATTTCTGTAATCTGCACCGTATATGTATTCCTTATATCTTACAAAGATGTATACTGTTTCAGACGTATACTGTTGAGTTACAAAAGGTCAATACTATTTATACTGAAACTTCTTTTAGGAAAAAAAGCTAGTTACATCTTGGTATAAGTAATTCTCGTGTTATAAATAAGGAATACTACCGAATAGACAAAAAAAACAGAACAGTCAATAAGATCCTTAAACATTTACAAGGACAGATTCAAGGAAAATAAAAATGTGTCCAAAGTATGTAAAAAGTTTGTCAAAAAAACTTAGTAGAACATAAATAGTTTTGCAACATTTCTGGACTCCTGCGAATCTTAACAGTTGAATTACTAAAATATTCGTTTTTCCTTGTCTTCAGGAGAGTATTTTACAAACCGATGTTTATCTAAATTTAAAATTTCCATTAGCTCATTTACACCATATCCACACCGCCCCCTTCAAATTCCTTCTCCGAAAGCCACTGAACTCTGTGTTTCTCCAAGCAGTTCCAAACAATTTTTGGAATCGACTTGAATGGTACGCAGAAACCAACATGGTATGCAGATAAACCAACGAAGTCTGTTGAAATTTTGATGAAGATACTTTGATTTTCCTTAAAAATATCTGGAATGCCATCATTAATATTCTCGTGTTAATCATCGGTCTGAACTGACTGAAATATTCTTATACCACTACTCAAAAGCTTTTGCGCTACCCATGCGGGTTATATTTCGTCTTTTTTCTTTACCAGGGCGCGCATTTATTCTCATTAATTGATGTGTGGCTTATCCAAAATAACTGTAAAGTCATGTTTACAATACTTATCACTTTGCAATCTGTTTTTTTTTTCTTTTAATATTTTCATTTTCAGACGTAGATATGTTTCTAACTAAAAACTTAAATTAAACGGAACTTAAAATTACAGAAAAATCTAGGCACTAATGTAACGCCTTCTTGGTTAAATACGAAGGAAAACGTAAAAAGAAAGAAATTGCGTAACTGGCTGATAGATGGCGCAAGTAAAAACAATTGTACTAAATCTTAGAAGACTTATTAGATTTTGCCTTGATTTGGCAGTTATTAAATGGCGAATGAACTGGGTATGATAAGACAAGGTGGTCGCTAACTAATTTTTTTGTCAAAAGTGGTCCCCAATCAACAAAAGTTTGGGAAATACTGCTTTAAATCCTTTTTGGAATCGAAATTCCAAATATTTGTATTGAAAGGTCTTCTAAAATTAAATCATCACTCACGATCAACTCGTTTAATTGTTATTCTTGGCAAATAAAATTGTTTATTAAAAAACTCAAATTAATAAATTATTAACAGATAAAGAAGACTATATTACTTGCAATGACGACTATTAAATTATTCTCTCGGAATAATTCCCCATCGCATCATTGATTTGTGGTATAATCTACTATTATTCCTTAATCAAGTCGTTTCTGATCCTTTACCTTCTAGTTTTACCCAACATCTTCTTTATAGGTCACAATTCACCGCCGTACACCAACGCAGGTCTCACCACACTCTTGTATATCATTCCTTTCAACCAGCCTCTATCGTGTGGACAATTTCTCGATCTAGTGTCCCATTTTTCGTTATGTAAGAGCCAAGGTATTTAAATTTTCCTACTCTTTCTACTGGCAGTATCTGCCTTGTACGACGAGTACAAGGCAGATACTGCTCGTATCTGCCTTGTACTCGTCGTACAATACAGATACGAGATCCATCCATCCATCCAATGGCGCTACAGCCCAAATCGGGCCTTGGCCTCCTTCAACAGGCTTCTCCAATTATCTCGATCTACCGCTGTTCTTTTCCATGAACGCGTTCCCAGGCAGTTCCTGGCATCCTCATCGACTTCGTCTTCCCATCTCTTTTTAGGTCTTCCAACAGGTCTTTTTCCCTGCATTCTTGCATTTAATAATTTTCTGGGGATTCTATTCTCATGCATGCGGACCACGTGCCCTGCCCACCGTAATCTCTGCAGTTTATTATGTTGTTGACGTTGCAGATACGAGATACTTCAATGCATTTTGCAAGATAAAATTGAAAGAAAAAGGGCCCCAGCGCGAAGAATATTCTGGCTTCTAACCTGAGAGCATGGTATAGAAAGACCTCAACATAGCTATTTCGTATAGCAACCAACAAAGTCATCATAGCCAGAATGATCGCCAACGTTCGGATCGGACAGGCACCCTAAGAAGATGACTCGTCCTAGTTTTTCTCTAAGCAATTTTATGTCCCCAACTATTCTTTTTCCCCCCAACCACATGCTAGCCTTACGTCCTACCTCTTCAATAGCCCTTCTCTAATACTCCAAAGTCTTCAAAATTTCTTTTTTTTCCTCTACTAGCACGATATCGTCAGCAAAGAGCATCGACCATGAGTTCCTTCCTTACTTTCGCTATCAGTATATTCGTAACAAAAATAAACAGGCAGAGACTCAGTGAAGAGCCTTGATAACCGTCACTGGAAAACGTTTTGGTCAATCTAACAAAAGTCCTTAATTTGGTGTCTCTCTCTGGTGTCTGGTGTAAGAGAAGTGGGCTTAACGACGTCTTCGTCTTGGATATGATAGAAAGCCAGGTCTATAAAACATAGATATGCTGGATTATTGTACTTGATGGCCTTTTCTGTGATTTGTCTTAGTACAAATACGGCGTCTACGCAGGATCTTCCGGACCTGAATCCTTGTTGTACGTCTGATAAAGTTGTTAGTTTGTTGGTTAGGACTTTTGTGCGCATGAAATTAACTCTATTCGCATAAATAAGAACACCTAAGACACCTATTAATATCTGTTTCTTAATTCACAAAAGTTTAAATTACATGCTTCCAATTCTTACGTTTGCGCCAAATATTGAATTTTATTATTTATATAAAAACATTTTGATGTTTATTAATGACATCAATCCATGCTTGGTTTACCTGCATAATAACTGGATCATACATTAAATGCAAATATTACCGGTAGGTACTAGTAGCTAATCTATTACTCGTTCTTTTTTTATTTAATTATGTATATGCATTAATGTTTTAACAAAACAAGTAGTTTTTCTTCGCTAATATTTTGTTGACTATGATATGGTTTTGGGGGCGTAATGATAATCGCGTATTAATTAACTATAATATAACATACTGCATTGTGTTCGCGATTCATCAAAATGTAGAATCACCAAGTACAAAACAGTGTGTAAATATAAACAAAGCGAGTTATGTCTATATACTTTTGATATAAATATTTAAACAACCTCTTTTTCGTTCATCGGAAATGCCGAGAACGAACATATGCTCATTTTTTTACATAAATTTAATATATAATAAAATTTTATGGGCGGACCTCATGTCGTGAATTATACGTCTTGTGAAGTAGTGGAAACAAAGAAAATACTAAAAACAGAAGAATTTCTTCTTTAAGAAGGAAACATATATATTTATGTAGGTTGTTTAGTGCAGAAACTTTCGCAGAACAATTTAAAAGTAAAATCTACTTTGTTTTGTGTATCTAAACGGAATGACTATTGAAAATCGTAATTTTGACTTTTTTCAATTTTAAATTGTTATCTCGAAAACGATCAAGTTTATAGAAAAATTACATGAGACCTATTTTGTTCCGAATGGCCCAAAAAATAAAAAAAAATTGTCCGGACCGAAAAAATTTATGTTACAATTTGTTTAAAAAAATGTTTTAAAAAAACTTTTCGCCTGGACGACCCCTTGAACCTTTTTTGGGGTATTTCATGAAAGTGATTATGAAAAAAAACACATGGGATTATTTTACGAACGAAGCCGAGCTTTTCGCCTTGTCTACATTAATTTAAGCGTGAAAACAACTGGACAAAAGTAAACATTTTTTTGTGTTCTTTTGGGAAATAATTAATTGCGCTTTCTGGTACTACAACATTACTCTGTAAGTTGATGAAAGTATATTTTTGATAAACAATACTTCGTAACTGATTTGTAAACATAATAAGGACTCCAATTTTTGTGGCCTGGTTTGCTAAAAATAACTCCACACAATAATTAATATTGACTTTTGGTCATTTATATTTTATAAGAAATTACCGTTTACTTCTGTGAAGGACGGTATCGATTTTATTGCCATAGCATGTACAACAAACACTAAATGGTTCCATTTTTCCATATATTACATTATTGAAAATAAGTTGAACTTCCCTGCGTGTTGATAATTAAAGGTTAAAATAGTCTTCCTTAATATACTCGTGTAGGGGGTGGCTACACACACACCCATGGTAAAAAATTCTGTATATTAATAATCGTTCTATTCTGTCGCTTCTACTCTTGAATTTAATTTTTGTACTTAAAATCCAATCGAAAATGTACTAAACCACAGGTGTTGGAACTATATATCCATATCATAACAGATAGAAAAGAGATAATCAAAGACATCAAAGTACTCAACAAATTTTTAATAGGAAGCGACCACAGATTAATCCGAGCTAAGATACTATTAAATGTCAAATTGGAAAAAACAAAAAAGATCCTAAAAACAAGAAAAAAAGAAATGGATTCCCCTAGAAAACAAAGACCTGTATGAAGATACACTAACCAGACATATACAAGATTTGCACGATGGAAATCGAAGATGTAAATCAAGCAAATGATGGCATAACAAATGGTCTAAAAGAAACGGAAAAGGAGTGCTGCCCGACAATTCTGACCCATAAGGAAAAACTAAGCCAAAATACCAAAGAGCTCATAGGTAAAAAGAAGACATCTGACGGAAAAATACGGCTCCAACTACACAACAATGAAGAAATTAAATAAAGATATCCACCGGTGAATAGGATCCACAGGAGAAATAATTAAAATAATTCAAGAAAACAAAAGTTTACAAGTTTTAAGGCGAAATACGAACAACATAGGCAAGAAAAATATGTACAAAATAAAAAACAAGACACATGTCAAAAACATGAGAGCACCGATGAAAGGCAAGATCAGCGCCTGCCCAAAATCACAAACCAGGGATCAGGATTAATGCCAGAAATAACTCCATACGAAATCAAAACGGCACTTTTAGAAATGAAAAATAACAAATCTCCTGGCGATGACGCAGTAGTGACCCAAGCGATTACTAGGTGGAAATAAAAATAACCAGGTTTTGGCCAAGCTTTTCACCGAATGCATCTACTAAGGAAAAACTCCTTCTCAGTGGAACAATGCAGTCATTATTTTATTACACGAGTAGGGAGACATAATAGATCTAAACAAAACTACCGTCCTATCAGTTTGCTTTCACACATATATTACATTTTCACAAAAATTATCAAAAAATGACTGGACGCTAAGTTAGACTTCTATCAGTTTAGAGGACAAGCTGGATTTAGATCGGGATACAGCACTAACGACCACTTACTAGTACTAGTGATAAAAAACCTGATAGAGAAGTCTGCAGAATACAACAAACCTTCTTCTTAGTCGTTAACCTGATGCAGGTATCGTGATATCATGAAGCTATTAGCTAAATTTCCCAATGTTCCTCCACGTTTTTCTATCTTCTGCCATTCTAGCACATTCTGACAATGGAGCGCCAATGGTAGCAACAATATGGTCCGTGTATCGTGTGGGAGATCTACCTCTATTTCTTTTGCCTTCTACTTTTCCCTGGATGGTCAGTTTTTCAAGACCATTTCTTCGAAGCACATGTCCAAAATAGCTTATTATTTGTTCTGGTATTTGTGTTCTTAGTCTTTTCTTAGTCTTTTCTTTATGTTTAGCTGGTCCAGTATGGATTCATTTGTTCTTCGGGCCACCCACAACAAACCATTGACACTGATATTTGTGGACTACGAAAAAGTATTCGATACCATAAGCCATAAAAAAATATTAAAAGCATTGACAGAATGCCAAATAGACCATCGCTACACTAACGTATTTAAATATATCTACCAAAATGCCACAGCTAGCGTAAGACTATCTGAACAAGAAACAAATAAAATCTGCATACAGCGAGGAGTACGTCAAGGAGACACCGTCTCTCCAAAGCTATTCACGACTCTTTTAGAACATACTTGTAAGAAGGCACATCTGAACGAGCATGGTATCAATATAAATGAAGAGCTTAGTCATCTGAGATTTGCAGATGACATTGTCCGATCATATGGACGACAATGTTTAAAAAAGTTATATCATGCTTTCTTGTGTAGACTGCATCGTATAAGTAAATATAGTGCAAACACTCCTGACCATGGAGCTGCGCGAAGGCGGAATCAAAATTCACGTAAAGGTAGAAAGATTCGTCTACTGCGCTGTGGTCAGGAGTGTTTGCACTATCTCTACTTGTGACATGAAATTCGGACCAGACACGCGAGCTCCCACGTCGCATAGGTTTACTCGGGCAGCGATTGGTAAATTAAACTATGTATTTACGGACCTACCCATATGACTCAAACGGAAAATCTTTGACCAATGTGTGATACCTGTACTCACTTATGGAGCGAAAACATTAATACTCACAAAAAAGGTAGTGAATAAGATTCGCGTGACTTAGAGGGCTATGGAGCGCCAGATGTTGGGTGTCTATCTGAGAGCGGAGGGAGACCTATGTCCAGCAGTGAACGCATACAGGTTGATGATGATCTATAATTTAGATAGAAAAAATAGGTACATATTTTTCCTAAAAAGGTATTGGTGTATGCGAGAAAGTTGTTATAAACACGAATGTATACGTTTTTGAAATGTACAACAGGAAACTAGGGTTCTTTGAATATTAGCCGAAGTATCCACATTTTAAACAGATGTTGTGAGACAGCTCCTGTAGGGAAAATGTGTCTGATTCGTTTTCTTTGCTGATTTTTGTTTAAAAATATCCCTTTTAAACAAATCTGAAAGCTACCGGGCGAAATTTTTGGGTAGAAATTGTTTAAACAATTTTTTTTTAAACAAACTGTTTTTGTTTTTTTGTCATGTTAAACAAAAAAAGGTCTCCTGTCATCTCTTAAGTTGACAGTTTTCGAGTTATGTGATTTAAAATCTGAAAAATGCGAAAATACGCATTTTCGAGGCTTGCTAATTCATATATAAATTATTATTTTGAACCACCATATAATGCGGCGAGCCGCTGGCACTGCGGTACAGAGTGGTGTTTAAAAAAAAAAGGTTGCCAAAAATTAAAAAACTAGCATTTTTGAGCGATTCTTATCCACCAAACAGGTAGTTATATGTGACGTCATCTAGTAATATCCCCTCCCCAAATAACCTAACCAAACAAATTTGACAGCTGTCACTTCCTAACACGTTTTGGCTGCGCCTAGTTTTAAGATTTTATTACACATTTTTGTATGATCTGCGATTTCTTTATTTTTATAATTCAAGTAATTTTTGTAAAGTGGCAGTTATGAATATGCCAGAGGAAAGTAAGTGCTGAATATTAAACGATTTTTTAAAACTTCCCTTTTTTTTTAAAACTTTTACCCTTCTTAACTTCAATCAAAATGAATCCAATTTTTGTATAATTTTCAATATTAACGGATATTTTTAGTTGGTCTCTACTCATCGATACTACATACGAGTTATTTCATAGTAAAGATTAGACTATATAAACAGTTTTCAAAGTTTTTACAAAAACAAGTGAAAATACTATGAGTAGTACAAGCTGGTCTAAAATACCCCGCTGGCAAGGTCTAAAAGATCCCATAGTTCGTTCGCAAAACAACAGGAACAGAGTGTAGAACAATAATGGAGTTATATCAAACACGTCATGCTAAATGCGGGAAAACAACATCTGGGAAAGAAAACAAGAGTGAAAAATAAAGAATGGATGACTGATGACATTCTGCAGATGATGGACCAAAGGAGATTAATGAAAAATAGGGACGCGAAGAAATACCAAGAAATCACCCAAACAATTAAAAAAATATACGAAGAGCCATAGAGACATGGATGCAAGAGAAATGTATACTAATCGAAGAGCCACTGGTCAATATAAGAGGAGAAACACACACCTCCTAATAAACAAAGACGGGAACCTGGCGACTATAGTTAAGGAGAAGTTGGACCTGGAAAATATACATCGAAGAACTTTTCTGGGACTAACGAGGTAACCCTCCAGAAACAAATTGCATGACAGGGCTGTCAATACTAGAAAGCGATGTGAAAGCAGCTTTAAGACAGTCTTAGAATGGTAAGACCTCAGGTCCGGACGAAATACAAGGTGATTAGTGAAGTGAGCACGAAGGAGTTAACTGAACCATATACGATTCAGGTAATATCCCAGAGGAATGGCTATTGTCAACATTTTTAACACTACCAAAAAAACCATCTGCGAAAACGTGCGAAGATTTCCGAACTATCAACCTTATGAGTCATGCCCTTCGATTTTTCTTAAAATCATACATGCCAGAATTTACAAGAAATGCAAAGAAAATGTCGGTGAAATGCAATTTGGATTCCGCAATTCCATGGGTACACGTGAAACATTTTTCACCTTAGAAGCCCTACTTCAGAGATGCCGTGATCTCAGTTGTGATGTCTATATTTGTTTTATTGACTACGCCAAGGCATTTGACCGTTGTCAGCACCAGAAGATGGTCGCCGCCCTACAAAGCGCTCTAGCCGACTCTTTTCAATACATATATTCTCTGAGTACATCAATAATATCCGCTACGCCGATGACACTGTGTTACTAGCAACCAGCCTAAATGATCTACAAGCCTTACTAGACCGAATGAGAACTGTGAGCGTCACATACGGACTAGACCTTAATATTAAGAAAACTAAATTCATGGTTGTCAGCCGTGCAAATTTAGATCCCGGGGCACTAATGGCAGGTAGCGAAGAGATCCAGAGAGTCGACAGATTCACGTACCTTGACAGAATTGAAATGGCACGGTCTACATTTATCAAGTTAAGATCCTTGCTGTGCTACAGTGATCTCAGTTTGGGAAACAAGATGCGGATAGTGAGGTGCTACATTCTTCCAGTGTTACTAGATGGAGTCGAAACCTGGACACTGACGCAAGCCACAGAAAGGCGGATTAAAGCCTTCGAGATGTGAATCTACAACAGGATACTAAAAATATTGTGTGTGGACCATGTTACCAACCTTGACGTCCTACAGCGCATGACAAAAGAAAAAGAAGTGCTTAATTTAGTGAAGCAACGTAAGCTTGAGTACCTCGATCACGTGAAATGGAAAGAAGAAAAATATCGAATTCTTCAATTCATCATGCAGGGTAAAGTATTTGGCAGGAGAGGACCGGGACGCCGTCGTATCTCGTGGTTGAAAAACCTCCGACAATGGTTTGAAGAAGAACAAGTACAAGCTGATTTATGAATTTGTTATTAAACACCATGCATCCAAATATAAAAAATATTTGAAAAAAATAGCACTTATGTTTTTTGACCTACTTTTAGATTTGAAATACCTTGAATCTTCTAGCACTTTCCTAATACCGGAAGTAATCATTATATTGATTAATTTTAATGTTCTTCAATTGTTTTTTTTTAATTTGTTATTGAAATTATTTTTTTGCATTTTTATTATTTCTTGAATTCGCATTAGTTCCTATATTTATAATTAAATGATATTTATATAGGTATATATTAAATTCTAATTTTATACCTGGAAATCATTGATCTACCGCATTGTTTCAGTTATCAACTTACTTCAATAATGTAATTAAATAATTAATATTCTAGGTAGATATTTCAAGTTTAAAATTTGAATTTAATATATTCCTATATAAATATCTATAATATAAATATATAATTTAATTAAGAAGACGAAATTTATGAGAATATCGAAAACTCAAAGAAATAACGAGAATCTTCTAATAAACGGAACCAACGACGAACAAGTGGACAAATATGCATATCTGGGAACAATGATTAACTCCACAAATGATCACATTCAGGAGATTAACATCATAATAGAAAAGGCTAGAGTAAATTTTAACAAAATAAAACGAGTGCTGCACTGCTATGTGCAAGGGATTTAAAATTGGAACTAAGAGTTAGGTTGGCGAGTTGCTATGTTTTTTCGACTTTTGTTTTATGGAATGGAATCTTGGACCTTAAATGCGACATCAGTGAAAAAACTGGAATCATTCCAGCTGCGGGTGTATAGAAGAATTCTGAAAATATCGTGGACAGAACACATCACAAACAAAGAGTTTATGAGAAGGATGAATAAAGAAATAGAAATTTTAAATAAAATTAAAACAAGAAAATTGGAATATCTCGGACATATTACACGTGGAGAGAAATAGAACTTGCTCCAACTGATTATGCAGGGAAATATCCAAGGAAAGAGAAGCATAGGGAGGCGTAGAACGTCATGGCTGCGCAACCTGAGGGAGTGGTACGGATGTACATCAGATGGACTTTTCAGAGCAGCCGCCTCAAAAGTCCGAATAGCTATGATGATTGCAGACGTCCGCCGCGGAGATGGCACTCGAAGAAGAAGATATAAATATCATCTCTATAATTATAAATATAGGAATTAATGTGAATTCAAGGATTAATAAAAAAGCAAAAAATAATGTCAATGAAAAATAAAAAAAAAAAACAATAATTGAAGAACGTTAATAATCAATATAATGGTTATTTCCGATATAAATGGAAGTGCTACAAGGTTTAATGTATTTTAAGTTCAAAATGCAGGTAAAAACATAAATGCTATTTTTTCAAATATATTTGTACAATTGGGATGCATTCTGTTTAATAAAAAATTGATACATTAGCTTGTACTACTCACAGTATTTTCGTTTTTATTTAATGTGGCGTACAAAACCGAATCTATATAAAAAAATTACAAAATGTACCAAATATAAATCAGACGTACACCCGGAAAGAAAAGTACTATACGGTGACAGTCTGGGAATGGCTCGCGGCTAGACAAAACAGTGGAGATGGTCGTGCGGTCCACAAAACAAAAAAAATCCGAAGTTATATCAGGGGCGCCAGGTAAATTGGCCCACAGCCTTCCCTACGTTGCTATTCAATAAACCACCAACTTACCAATAGGTTTACTACTAAAATACTAAGTAACAGTATACAACCTGAATAAATAAAAAAATAAATGAAATTGTCAGATTAGAATTTAGTCAATTTTAATAAATAGATTCCCAAGATAGTTGAAAATAAATACATACATATTACATATTACAATATTATTTAACTTTACCATAGGCTTAATAAAAAAATAATATAAAAATGCGGCTTCTGCTTGCCTAACAAAAATTCATAAGTTATTTCTATTTAACAGAACAAAATGAAAGGTAAGACGTATCAAAAGTACCGGACGCTAAGGGGTGTGCGGTTCAATACCAACCAAAAAAAAAATAATTAACGCAAATAGGACACCACGTGAGCTCAAGTGCGTGCGCAGAAAATAATATAAAAAAATAAATCTCAAATATATAACCCCCCCTTAGACGCAGTTTACAAAATTAAAATAGGTATGTGTAAATATTGAATTAATAAAATAAACCGCAAATTATCTTTAAAAAAATCTGTAAAGTATTTGTAAATATGAAAATAAAAACTAACAGCAAATAATCTTTAAAAAAAAACTATTGTATTCCGCAAACCAAATTAGACGGCGCTTAAATCTTCCGTTGAAAATTAATTATCGATCCATACCTCGAATTTTCATATACTTCACCGCGTGGAATTCCAGTTATAGTTCAGCGTGTCTTCAATCCAAAATCCCATACGATTGCCGATGTACATAGACTTGTGTGACAATGTTGAAAAGTTGGAAAGTTACAGCCAGACGGAAAAATACGAAGAAGAAGAAGCAGAAAAAAAACAAACAAACCAACCAACCCTGAAGCAAGAAAACATTAATTACCATCTGTGTCTAAAATAATTATTTGGAAATAAATATATTGATTTTAACACTTTGTTTATCTGCCTTTTGGCGATAATGGAGCAATACAAAAAAAACTTGTCTCCGAACTTGAATGTATGAAAACTGATAAAAATGTGAATAGCTTTTTAGAGATGGGATAAAAAAATAACTACAACTTTTTAATTAATTAAAAACGAAATGTTCTAACACTCACCCTTCTTAGCCAGATTAGGGGTTTGAAATATCCCAAATTGGACCGAAGCGTAGCCGGCTATTTGGACTCGTGATTAAGGCTAATTTCTTGATCTAAATACGACTCCCGGTATTCACGTGTACTGTAGATCCGCTTTTTTTAGCGAAATTGTGGATATTCCAAAAAAAACCCTTCCACGAAGGCAGCAAATCCCCTTGAATATCCACACGGTTCGGACTAGTCCAGATCCCACATGGAACAGCAGCAAAAGCAAAAAAACAAAATGCCGTTTTTAATCTAGCCCAACCTTTCAGTAACACTTTCAAACCTGGAATCCCTTTCTTTCCGTCGTCTTTCCGAACACTTGACAACTTGACACACGGAGGTCACCGAATAGTACCGAGATTCAAAAATTTCAATTTTATGATCCCAATTCTTCCAAGATAACTCTAGAAAGAACGATCTAAATTAGTTTCTTCACAAAAAAGAGGACGTGTTCCCTTAACTTCAGCACAATTTGCCAGACATTACCCCTATTTGAAAATTACTAATTTTATTTTCGCCACCTTGCTTATAATATATTATAGGCAACCGCTCTTACACGTCCTGAATTATTTAAATTTTGATAAAATAGAGGTGGGACTTTCTACTTTAAATTTGGAACGTAACAACACCTCCCTTTCCCAGAGGAAAATTTACGAGGAAAAACTAGACGAAGAAAATTTTCCCTCGCGCTAGCGACGCACTACCTAAACTCCGAGCGAAGTCCACAACACAATCATCATCCACACCGTCTTCACCATGCGCAAGTACTTGGACAACGAAAGACATACCAATCTCAAACCACACGCACAAAGCAACAACTTACTTACAACACTTACTCCACTTCCACACAACAGTCATCTCTCATCGTATGAGATCAAGTAGAATAGTTTCAAATTCCAACGTCAATCTGACAACACTGATTAGGTCGGTTACTGGATGTTGCCCTTATTCGCGACCTCCCAGCTCTGGGGCATCGCTAGTACTTCACTATACCTCGCATAACATGAGTCCATAAGAAACTCTCCACCATTCCACTCTTACTGATACTGCGAGAAACATCTACCGAAACAGTAGTGTAATTCCAATTGTTCATTAAAATAAAAATGAGATAGGTCTTCCAGAATTTAAATCCGTATACAACGAAATTTAGTGAATCATCCAAAACTAAGCTATTATCCAACAAGATTCACCAAAACATAATTATGTGGCTTCGAAAAAATCCCAATTAAATAGAATGGCTTACTAACATCAAAACAAATCCCAACGCCATATCATCGAAGACAACATATTTCTGACCAAACCTAAGTGACATTCAATTCCATAAATCAAAAGAAATTAAGGCTACCGCAACCCTACGACTTCGTATTGGCTACCTAACACAAAAAAAAACGAATCGGTTGACCATCCAAATACATCCTAAGAACCGATCATAGCCAACACTCAGTCATCCTTCACGGACACAACAAAAAAAAATAAATACAACCAATTTCAGAAGAATTTACTTAGACTAGACAAAACTTTGCTAGTCCGTTCTACTCCGACCTAAATCCTATCGGGATCACCAGTCGGGTTACTAATCCTTAAATCCTTAATATTCCAAATACCTTGATCCTTGCCATTTTCATCCTCTAAACTATATGTCCAGGGGGAAACTTTCTTCTTCACGAAGTAGGGTCCTATCCATCTAGGAGCTAACTTTTTCGTGAAATATTTAGCGGCATCTGACAACACAAAATTTCTCCGCCATACTGACTGATGGGGCTGAAATTCCTCTGGACGTCTCCGTAGATTATAGGTCTTCTCACACTTAGCCGAAGCTTTATCTAAACGTTTTCTAACATCAACAAATAATTCCTGGAGTCCACGCGATCGATTATATCCCATTTTAGCTACTTCGTCCTCCGGGTCTCCGAGTTTGTCCTTTCGGGAAAAATCTCGTCCATCCACTACCATCTTCCGACCGAAATTTATGAAGTAGGGATCTTGACCAGTCGACTCGTGGTATGCAGTGCGCGTAGCACATGCTAGTTTGGCCAAATTTTCATCCCACTTCCTATGGTTGTCAGCTATATAAGTTGCCATCATTGTTTTAAGGGTTCGGTTATAGCGTTCAGATGGATTGCACTGTGGATGATACAACGCATTATAACGAACTGAGACACCATAGGTTTCCATCATTTTCTTGAAAATACCCGAAGTATACTGGACACCATTATCACATAGTAACAGACGTGGAACTCCAAATACGAGAAAAACTTCTTCTTCTATTTTCTTAACGACATGCACGGCTTTTGAGGATCGCAACGGAAATACCAAAGAAAATTTACTAAACACATCCATTACCACTAAGATAAACTTATAGCCTTGAGTTGATCTTGGGAAAGGTCCCATAAGATCGGTTGCTACTATCTCCCATGGTTGAGTAGCTTTAGGTTGAGGAGTCATAAAGCCTTTGGGCTTACCTTGTTCCACCTTATGCATGGCACACAGTGAGCAACGTCCAACGTAACGAGACACATCACTCCGCAGTTTCGGCCAAAAATACTTCTCGTTAATACGCTTATAAGTTTTCAGGATCCCCATATGACCTGCTAAAGGACTATCATGACACAACTTCAGCACTTCCAATCGTTGACCCTTAGGAACGACTTCCTTCCAATTGTCCACTTCCTCGACCAAAAATCCATGACTGGGACGGATGTATTTATAAAGTTTGCCACCAGACATTCTCCACTGAGGATACTTCAAGGGATTAGACTCGATTTTTCTACAAAGTTTATCATACCAACTATCACCACTAGGAAGCGGTACAACCTCTTCAACCATATCAAGCACGGGAACTGAACGAGATAACAAATCGGGGACAACATGTTCTTTTCCTTTCCGATGCACAATCTTAAAGTCATATTGTTGCAATCTTACCGCCCATCGAGCTAATCTTCCAGTAGGATCCTTCAAATTTTGAAGCCATACGAGGGATGCGTGATCAGTCACGACCGTAAAAGGAACACCCTCCAAATAAGGACGCAGTTTTTCGACTGCCCATAACACAGCTAAACATTCCCGTTCCGTCGTGGAAAAATTCCTTTCTTGACGCGTTAGTGATCTGCTCAGGAAACTAATTACTTCGTCACCATCCGGGCCTGGCTGCAATAACACGGCGCCCACTCCATATCCTGAGGCATCACATTGGACAACAAAAGGCAAATTGTAGTCAGGACAATTAAGTATCGGAGCAGAAACTAGACATTCTTTTATTTTCTGAAAAGATTCTTCACAACTCGGGGTCCAATTGAATTTTCTTCCTTTCTTCAATATCGCTGTAATTGGAGCTAGTAGTGTCGCAAAGGAAGGAATAAATCTTCGATACCAGGAAAATGTGCCTATGATGCTACGAACTTCCTTGACGGATGTGGGTGTTGGGATACGTAGCATAGCCTTGACCTTATCACCATCAACATGTAGTCCATTCCTATCAACCACATGACCCAAATACTTTAGTTCCGGTCTACAAAATTGACATTTATCCCAGCTAACGGTTAACTTAGCTTCTCTCAAGCCTCTAAAGACTTCCTCTAAGATCCTTACATGTTCTTCAATAGACTTTGTCACGATGACCACGTCATCCAAGTAAGTAAAAACATAGGGTTCCAACTCCGGACCGAGGACACGATCTATCAACCTCTGCCATGTAGCCGGGGCATTATGTAATCCAAAAGGCATTCTGCAAAACTGAAAAAGACCTCGACCAGGAACCGTAAAAGCAGTATAAGGCCTGGAAGCCTTAGCAACAGGTACCTGCCAATACGCCGACTTAATGTCTATGGTGGAAAGATAATGCGCGTTCTTCAATTTATTTAAAATATTAGAGATGTACGGTAATGGGTAGCCATCCCTCTCTGTTACGGCATTAAGCTTTCGATAGTCTACGCAGAACCTCCATTTTGGTTCTTCACCTTCTGGAACCTTTTTCTTCACCAAGAGAATCGGGGACGACCAAGCACTATTCGATCGCTCCACTACTCCTTTCGCCAACATATCTTCTAGCTCTTTATCAATATGGCTTTGGATTACTGGGGATACAGGATAGTAACGTTGTTTTATGGGTGCAGATTTACAAACAATCACATGCTCAGTGACATCAGTACAACCAAGAGAAGTGCCCATTAGTTCACGACTTCTATTAATAACTTCATCCAATTGCGACTTCTCTGCATCGGTCAAAATAGTTTGACCTCGGAGATGATCCACTGAACCTACCATTGCTGGAGCGTCCGAAAAATACCATTCGTTATGCCTCAAATCTGGAACGATACCCATAACACGCCAAAAATCAGATCCTAAAATCAGAATGTGCGGTACGTCCAAAATAACTAATACTGGCAAGACACGCAAGCGATCCCTAACCATGAAAGGTACTAAACATTCCCCCAACGATTCACACATCTGACCATTCGCCACTCTACAAACGGTCTTCTTCGAAGTATCCAACTCTAAACCCAAGTTTTGTAAAAATTTCCAACCAGTTCTTCCTACAATGGTCTTTGAAGCACCAGAATCCAATAATCCCAAAATTTCCTTTCCTAAGACTTTAACTTTCAAATATGGACGTTCATCTCCTTCGGAATGATGTAAAATAAAGTCTAAAATAGGACGTAGGTTGGTCGAGTCAACGTCGGCAACACCTCTTCGACCAGTTAGGTGCGCTTCCTTCCGTTTCCCGAATTACACGAAGGACAAGTTCTGACCGTAAACCCTTCTTTCTTACACTTAAAACAGTGAACAGCCTCCTTCTTCATTAGACACCCTACTGCCTTATGGCCTGACTGATTACAACGATAACAGATTAAAGTCCTAAACTTTCCTCTAGCGGACTCCGATTCGGATGAAGCAACAGGACCCTCACTAACACTACTACAACTTTCAGCATCCACACTGATATAAGCTAGGTCCTTTTCCAAAGTATTCATTTTCCTACTATTCGGTTCAACATAGTTCCTAATACAATCACGTCTTTCCTCCATACTGCGACATAGAACACGAAGTTCCTCCAAGGTAGCTGGCAAAGGATCACGTAATCTATCTTGATAGAACGGATGCAAATTCCTAATAACTATAGACAATTTAACTTCCTCTGGAACATGACAACGCAAGCGATTAAAGTAACTATTCATTATTGCCAAGTAAACTCCAATAGTCTCAGACGAATGCTGAGTTCTCCTCCGAAGCTCTTCAAAAAGCGCTTCCCCATGGTGAGCTGACAGGTACTCCCTACGAAACTCTTCAACTAATTCAGCCCAACTCCCTACACGTAGACGAACATCTTTATAAAACTGATAGGCTTTATCCGAAAATAAATCTATACCTGATTCCAAAAGTATACTATCTGGTACATGACGAGCGAGACTCAATTCATTCACCATCTCAAAAAATGCAGAAATAGACATACCCCTAGCAGAACCTGAAAACTTTTCTATTCCCCATTTATGAGGAAGTATCATCCCAGAAGAAAAACTAGAGACAGACCCTGAAAGAACATTATTACCAGCTTGTGACATCGCTCCAGGAGAAGAAGCATGAACTTGTCCTACCCCTGCCTGAAAAGACTGATTTAAAACCGAAATCACATCGAGCGCTACTGGTACCGAACCAGATCCGATTGGATGCTGCTTATCATGTAAATCCTGTGACAACTTCAAAATCTCAGCAAGAAAGTCTGACTTAACAACCTGGGCTGCGTCTGCATCCTCACCTGTTGGCAATACCATAAGATCAATTCTCCCCAAGACATGGTTAATCTGTGTCCGCAATCTCAAGGACTCAGCACAAGTAGGAGTTCCGGCAAACTTTCCAACAGCCGTATTCAGCTCCGCAAGTTTAGTCTCGATTGCAGTTTTATCCTGTGAAAAGGTGAATGGGTGCTCAGGATATCTAAAGCTTTCATTTGCTGCCTCACGACTAAGTGCATCAGACAGACTAGACCTTATAGACTCAACAGTGCCAGTAGACACTCCACGAATTTTGAGTTCATATTCCAGTTCCTCTTTCCTTAAGTAGTTGGGTACAAGTTTTCGCACCATCTTGCCAAAGTTCAAAATTTGAAAAAAATGTATCAACCGAAGGGAGCAAATATTCAAACAAAATCAAGATATAAGTAAAAATATTAACACACAGGTACAGTTTACTTTATTAATGGGAGCAAACCAAAAGCAAAATAAAAGTAATAGTCGCTTTATTCAATCTATAAAATTTCACAAAAGATTTTCAAAATTTCATTGTTTCAGAACAAATTACAAGTCACAACATAATCTCAAAAAAAGATTTTACATTCCCTAACATAACTAAGTTAAACCACAATGTAGAATTTCGAAGTCCAACTTCTCAAAAAAATAAATTTGAACTCCAACTGAAATAGAAATATTTCAAAGTCCTAATATATCCATAATTCTTCTAAGTTCCACAACACCACTTCAAAGTATTTTCTTTTAAGTTCCATTTTTGGCTTCTTCCAACTTCACGTCACACAAAAAAAAAAAAAAAAAAACTAGTAAGCACTTCTTGGCATACACTTCCACTAAACACGAAGTTCTAAGACTACTACTAAGTGCAAAACCAGTGGTAAAGTAAATAAATCAAAGTTAGTCAATTAAAGCCCAAACACGTTAGGTTAACTAATTAAAAGGAATCTACACAAGGGGTTTACAAAAAAAGGTTAATTAATTAAGGGCCCCACGTTGGGCGCCAAAATATGTGGCGTACAAAACCGAATCTATATAAAAAAATTACAAAATGTACCAAATATAAATCAGACGTACACCCGGAAAGAAAAGTACTATACGGTGACAGTCTGGGAATGGCTCGCGGCTAGACAAAACAGTGGAGATGGTCGTGCGGTCCACAAAACAAAAAAAATCCGAAGTTATATCAGGGGCGCCAGGTAAATTGGCCCACAGCCTTCCCTACGTTGCTATTCAATAAACCACCAACTTACCAATAGGTTTACTACTAAAATACTAAGTAACAGTATACAACCTGAATAAATAAAAAAATAAATGAAATTGTCAGATTAGAATTTAGTCAATTTTAATAAATAGATTCCCAAGATAGTTGAAAATAAATACATACATATTACATATTACAATATTATTTAACTTTACCATAGGCTTAATAAAAAAATAATATAAAAATGCGGCTTCTGCTTGCCTAACAAAAATTCATAAGTTATTTCTATTTAACAGAACAAAATGAAAGGTAAGACGTATCAAAAGTACCGGACGCTAAGGGGTGTGCGGTTCAATACCAACCAAAAAAAAATAATTAACGCAAATAGGACACCACGTGAGCTCAAGTGCGTGCGCAGAAAATAATATAAAAAAATAAATCTCAAATATATAACCCCCCCTTAGACGCAGTTTACAAAATTAAAATAGGTATGTGTAAATATTGAATTAATAAAATAAACCGCAAATTATCTTTAAAAAAATCTGTAAAGTATTTGTAAATATGAAAATAAAAACTAACAGCAAATAATCTTTAAAAAAAAACTATTGTATTCCGCAAACCAAATTAGACGGCGCTTAAATCTTCCGTTGAAAATTAATTATCGATCCATACCTCGAATTTTCATATACTTCACCGCGTGGAATTCCAGTTATAGTTCAGCGTGTCTTCAATCCAAAATCCCATACGATTGCCGATGTACATAGACTTGTGTGACAATGTTGAAAAGTTGGAAAGTTACAGCCAGACGGAAAAATACGAAGAAGAAGAAGCAGAAAAAAAACAAACAAACCAACCAACCCTGAAGCAAGAAAACATTAATTACCATCTGTGTCTAAAATAATTATTTGGAAATAAATATATTGATTTTAACACTTTGTTTATCTGCCTTTTGGCGATAATGGAGCAATACAAAAAAAACTTGTCTCCGAACTTGAATGTATGAAAACTGATAAAAATGTGAATAGCTTTTTAGAGATGGGATAAAAAAATAACTACAACTTTTTAATTAATTAAAAACGAAATGTTCTAACACTCACCCTTCTTAGCCAGATTAGGGGTTTGAAATATCCCAAATTGGACCGAAGCGTAGCCGGCTATTTGGACTCGTGATTAAGGCTAATTTCTTGATCTAAATACGACTCCCGGTATTCACGTGTACTGTAGATCCGCTTTTTTTAGCGAAATTGTGGATATTCCAAAAAAAACCCTTCCACGAAGGCAGCAAATCCCCTTGAATATCCACACGGTTCGGACTAGTCCAGATCCCACATGGAACAGCAGCAAAAGCAAAAAAACAAAATGCCGTTTTTAATCTAGCCCAACCTTTCAGTAACACTTTCAAACCTGGAATCCCTTTCTTTCCGTCGTCTTTCCGAACACTTGACAACTTGACACACGGAGGTCACCGAATAGTACCGAGATTCAAAAATTTCAATTTTATGATCCCAATTCTTCCAAGATAACTCTAGAAAGAACGATCTAAATTAGTTTCTTCACAAAAAAGAGGACGTGTTCCCTTAACTTCAGCACAATTTGCCAGACATTACCCCTATTTGAAAATTACTAATTTTATTTTCGCCACCTTGCTTATAATATATTATAGGCAACCGCTCTTACACGTCCTGAATTATTTAAATTTTGATAAAATAGAGGTGGGACTTTCTACTTTAAATTTGGAACGTAACATTAATTTTTTGAAAACTTATGAAAACTTTGAAAACTGTTTATAAAAGTAGATAGTCTAATCTTTAATATGAAATAAATCTTATGCAGTATCGATAAGTAAAGAGTAACTAAAAGCATTTGTTTATATTGGAAATTATACAAAAAATTTGATTAATTTTGATTGAAATTTTAGAAGGGTGTGTTTTAAAAAATGGTTTTATATTGAGTTCTTACTTTTCTCTGGCATATTCGTAACTCCTGCTATTATAAAAATTACTTGAATTATAAAAATAAAGAAATCACAAATCATACAAAAAAGTGTAGTAAAATCTCAAAACTACACGCAGCCAAAACGTGTAACGAAGTGACAGCTGTCAAATTTATTTGGTTTAGTTATTTGGGGAGGGGATAGCGCCAGATAACGTCACATATAACTATCTACTTTAGGGACAACAATCGGTTAGAAATGTTAGTTTTTAAAATTTTGGTTTTGGCCAGCTTTTTATGTAAAATACCATTCTATTTTGTGGGCGGCGGCCATTTAAAAATCGAGTGGACGCGCATAATTAACAATTAAAAAACAACAGCCTTAATTGAAATAAGCTTCAATTGCTGTTCAGAATCTTGAAAGTGAATGTTTAATCTTCAGTTTAAACACTTTTTTTACATTACATATGGGTTTTTAAGTCTCGAAAATGCGTATTTTCGTATTTTTCAGATTTCAAATCGCTTATAACGTGAAAAATGTGAAGAAACTTTAGAGAAAAATGACAAGAAACCTTTTTTGTTTAAAATGACACAAGAAACTTAAAAAAAAATGTTTTCCGGAGCAAAAAAGATTATTTTTGGAATTTGTTTAAAAACATTGCTTAAACAATTCTGCACAAATATTTCGTACGGCACCCTTTAGATTTGTTTAAAGGCGACATTTTTAAACAAGAAAATAATAAATAAATAAAATAAAAAATAAAAATAAAATAAATATAACCGTATATAAATATAGCCGCAAATAAAAAACCGTATCAGAAACATTTTTCCTACGGGAGCTGTCTCACAACATGGACTAACAGTTAATATGGATTACCTTTTCTAAAAATACGTAGATTAAATTGTTTAAGTCGTATTCGCTATCATTGGAAACAAATTATGGCAGCTTATGCAATGAAATGGCTTTATATCTGCAATTCATATAAAATCAATACACAGCGAGTAAGCAATACGTCCATTTAATTAACGTATATTTACGGGCAACACAATACTGATCCACAATTGCAAAATAGAACATTATTTTTCTTAGAACCAATAAAGTTTTAGTCAAGAATATATTAAGACAAATGTTAATCTAAATATCACGTTTTGACGACTCACATTATTTGAATAAGGTAGGTATGTACCAAGTCGATAGTTTAGTTTAAAAAGTTACGCAGGAGATGGTACAAAAGACAATGTTGTACTCAAATTGTAAAACAATGAACTAGACTACCCCTAATTAGCTGTTCAAGATCTTAACCATTTGGAGCTCGTTATGCAAAGTCTCCAATATACGATATATGAAATATCAGTGAATAAAATGAAAACAGTCAACTGAGGAAACACCTCTACAACAGTTGCTAGCTTTATCAAGAGCACAAGAGACTTCATAGTGGACTTTAATTGGAAGGACAGGGTTTGATACAAAGGTCTCCCAGCCAAATACCAAAGATGATAAATCTGTCACAATGGCACAAAAAAAGACACATATGTAATAGTTAATCTGTGTAGAGATCATCATCATCATCATCTTGGTGCTACAGCCCTTAGAGGGCCTCGACCTTCTCAAGCTTTCTACGCCATTCTATTCTGTCCCTCGCTTGCATTTTCCAGTTGCCGACTCCGATCTTCTCGGCATCTTGTGTTACCCCGTCCATTCACCTCTGCTTTGGTCTATCCCGTCTTCTCGTTCCCACGGGTTGCGCTGTTAGAATCTTTTTTATCATGTTCGATTCAGAGGTCCGGGCTACATGTCCTGCCCACTGCAGGCGGTTTCGCTTAATTATAGTACCATACCACCAAACGTATGCTCGTAGATATTCTGCAGTTCAGAGTTATATCCTCGCCTCCATATTCCGTTCTCACAGACCGCTCCGAATATCATGGTAGTCTGTGTAGAGATATGTATGCTTAAAAAACACACAAAAAAATTATAGATTTTTTTCTTTATGGCCTATTTATTTGATTCGAATTTGACAATTTGCGAAGGATGGTTCATAATGTCACATATAATAATTTTCCTGCTAGGACATCTAGATGAACTTGCTGAAGGACCATGAAGGATATTAGAAGTATCGGGAAAGAAGAAGTATAATAAAAATTCACATAGAAAATTAAATATTCATGCTCCATCTAAATTTGTGTTAATTTAACTGCACCACCTCATAACTTAATCAATTGATCACAATAAAATATACATTCTGCGATATACTATTTGATATGGATTTAAACCACAATTAACTGATTTTACTTCTGTTTTAACGTTGGGATTTCTAATTCGGAAATCTTTTTCAAAAAAAATTTGAAATAAAATTATAAATGCTCTTAATCTGCAAATTGATAATGGATGGTAATATCAGTTTGACTTATTTGGCCTAAATCTTATTGGTATTAGCCATGTTTTGATTGAAATTTGAGAGTTGTTTTACCCTCGGATTGTTATTAAATTCTGATCTTTCGGTGGTTGTTGTATAGTCCAGTTACTGTGGCATTTTCCCTCTAAATGTTTTATAGCTACACCGAATTGTCTGAAATTTTTTCAGTTGGTAGGAAATTACTTAAAGTTATATGATGTGCTTCTACCCCTGGGGTGATTGGCACTCCATCTCGGGGGGTGAAATATTTACCCTCAAACTAACCCCGGTAATTAATAAAGAATCAAATTTTTAAACAAAACAAAAACAAATGTTAGAAATTTTTTTTCAAGTGATTTTCGAGCTATTCAAATTTGAAAAATTATAATTTTCACAAAAAATGGCTTTCAATGATTTTTTACCAATAACTTAAAAAGAAAGCGTTTTATTGAAGAATGTGCAATAAACAAAAATAAAGCTTATAAAAAAGCAAAGAGACTGGTTTATTATTGAGTTTTCTAAATACAATACTAAGCGATTTACAATTGTTTGAAGATGGCTTTTTATTTTATTTTGATGTACTTAACATCGAATATTGCAAAATGTAAATCTTTTTCGATAAAAACTCATAGGACACTTTTTAAAGAGCTTGAAAAAATCTTCAAACGAGCTATGTTAAAAGTTATTTCAGTATAAGTATATAAGTATAAGTAACACTATTTTTATCAGAATTGAAATTAAACTAAAAACTTCAATAACTCTATTTTTTTTTAACGTCAGAAAAGTATTAATTTGTGTGACGTGATTGACAATATAAAAAAGTTACTTTTACGCCTAGACAAAAAAGTGTAAAAGGCAAAAGCTCAAAAGCTTCGTAAACCGCAGTGGACTTGATAGGCAACAATCTTTCGTTTACAGTTTTTGCAGTACACAAAATATCTGGAGGAATACGCCATGCCATAGGATCTTCGGAATCAGACATAATACTCATCCTTTTAGGCGACAATAAGCCAAACGTTCACAAAACTTAACGAGTAGCGAAAAAATCGGTGAATTTTTTATTTGTCAAAGTAACAATCAATAGAGGCAACCATAATAACAAAAACTATTTGCGACGTTTGAAAAAAAATAGTATGTTCTATTCGGAGTCAAATGACTTTTTGTACCTTGACTTAATATCGAACTCGCTACACTCGTCTGTCAAACGTACAGCCCCGCCACAAAAGGTATCATTTTTACGCCTATTATAACAATATACTATTATTTTAGTGTTATGTATAAGCTCCAAAAGTTTAGTTTAATATAACAAGTGATGGAGTTTAAATATAAAGGCATCACTTTTATCTATCTACGGAAAGCTCGCAACAGAAGTGAACGATCAAGTGAATAGAACAAACAGAGCCGCAGGTTACCTGAATGAAACAGTATGGAGAAATAAAAATATCGGGAAAGAAATGAAAGGCAGAATGTACAAAACAGTCATCAGACCAATAATGACATACGCGGTAGAGACACGACCTGACACAGACAGGATAAAAATTATGTTAGAACCAGCAGAGATTAAAACACTTGATGGTAAAACACTATGGAACAGAGCTAGAAGTACAGATATACGATGTAGATGCAAGGTGGAGAACACCAAGAACTGGGTAAGAAATAGAAGAGTAGAATGGAATGATCATACAAGAGAAATGACAACAAATAGAGCAGTAAACACGGCAAGAGACGGTTCCCCAAAGGAAAGCGATCAGAAGGAAGACCACAAAAACGATGGAACGACAACTTACTGGAGGTACATTAAAAAACAGACAGAGTCATGTGTACATAAAAAAAATAAGAGAAAAGTTTAGCCAATTTAAAATGCATATTTTGAAAATAAATCTTACTTAAATTTATTTATTTTTTTAATTATGTAACAAATTTGCATTTTGTTCAAAATACATCTAAAAATATTGATCGCATATGGACACTAGAAGTCATTCCAGAAGATTGGAAAGTAGGAATCATACTTCCTGTGTACAAAGGGGGAGACAAACGACCCTGCAAAAATTATAGGGGCCTAACAGTTTTAAATGTCGTCTACAAGATATTATCAGGAATTATGTACAGCCTACTGAAATCGTTTTCGGAGGAGATGATTGGTGAATACCAATGTGGCTTCAGACCAAAGAGGTCAACTATAGACCAAATACATATGTTAAGAGGATACATGAAAAATGTGTTGAATATAACATACCTCTTCACAACTTGTATATCGATTTCAAACAGACGTTTGATGGAGTAGATCGACAAAAGTAGTTAAAGCAATCTATGTTAGGGATACCCAATAAGTTGGTTAAACTTATAAGAATGACTCTGGAATGTTCCAAATCTATGGTGAGAATAGATGGAGATATGGCGCAGGCCTTTGATATTGAAAATGGAGTTAGACAAGGTGATGCCTTATCAACAACTCTTTTTAATCTAACTTTAGAAGCTGTTGTTAGAAAACTGGATATAAACGGCTGTGTTAATAAAAGATCAATGCAAATATGCGGATGATGTTGCTATAATAAGCCGCAACAAAAGGGTATTAAGCGAAAAAGTTATAGAACTGAAACGAGAAGCTGCTACGTTTGGTATATATATAAATGAAAGCAAAACAAAATATATGGAGTGCACAACATTGAATGAACATGAAAATCTGAAGGTAGACAACCATACCTACAAATATGCCTCCACTTTTCCCTACCTAGGCACATCAGTCAAGAAATACAAGCACGGATGCTTAGCGGTAATAAGTGCTTTTATGCATACAAAGTCTTAATGAAAAGTAAGCTACTAAATCGTGAGTGAAGCTAGAATTCACAAAACAGTAATTAGACCAGTGGTGACATGGATGTGAAACGTGGACCCTCACAACCACTGATGAAAATCAACCTAGAATATTTGAGTGCAAAACACTAAGGAAGATATTTGGACCAGCCCAATGCAGCGATGGTTCGTGGAGAATTAAAATGAACCACAAGCTGGATGAACTAATGCAGAGCGCAGACATTGTTAGATTTGTAAAGTCACAAAGGCTAAACTGGCTTGGTCACCTAGAAAGAATGCCAGATAATCGAGCTGTAAAAGTAGTCCAGAGATGGAAGCCCCAAGGAAACAGAACAAGAGGAAGGCCCCGTAAAAGATGGATAGACGACGTAGAGAGGGATCTTACAACCATAAACATCAGGCAGTGGCGAAGGAAAGTATCCGACAGGGCAGAATGGAAGAACATTATTAAGCAGGCGAAGACTCACAAACGGTTGTAGCGCCATTAGAAGAAGGAAGACATTTAAAAATATAAATCCGTAAAAAATGGTTATATACAAAAATGTATCTTTTTTATTAAAAAAAATTTATTGATTTTTTTATTTTGGTTGTATCTCGAAAATAACAGATATAGCCAATTGAAGTTTGAGATAAAGCGTCTGACACAACTGTAATTGATACTTTGGCCCTTTCATCATTTAAAAAGGGCTTACCCTTTTAAAATGATATTTAATGGACAGTAGCTTAAAAATTGAGGTATCCTAAAAAAACGAATTGCCTCTATTGGGAAAAAAATTTGGAGCACGTAAAAAATTTGTATATTGTAAATTTTTTGTCTATATGAATACTTTATTCCTTATATTCGATTTTTGGAAACAAAATTATTTTATATAAGAAAATAATTACATTGCAGATGATATAAATGTACTACAAAAACGTTTAAACCTGTTAAACGATTTTTTAAATTATTTTTATTAAAATGGGTGGTTTTTAACAAAAAATAATTATTCATTTTTTTTCAGTAAGGGGCGGTTTTCACTTCTTAAAAATGAAAATCTCACCTAGCGCATAAATAACTTGTGAAGAGAGCGGTAAGATAAGCCTAATTAGCAAACTTGATTCAGTTACAAAAAATTTAGAGGTATAAAAATTTAGAGTTATTGACCTCTTTTCCACCACATTGACTTGACTATTAATTATTGTAGATAATGTGTCTCTGTCCTGTTATTAACTCGTTAGTGTTGGTATGTTCTTATTGCCAACTTCTCTTTTTTTTTTCATTTAGTAAGATAAAGACCACTAATTTTTACGATGACTGAGAATGAGTCACACATTAAAACTGAGACCTTGACAGATCCCAGATATGCAACAATACCTTGGATAACGAGTCCAATTTGTAGCAAACACATCAATAGAACGTAGCAAGATCTGGTTACCAATACTGAAAGAAGAAGTTAGCAATAAGAATATAGACACTAACAAGTTAATAGCAGTTCAGACACGTATCAGACATCATGTACAAATAATTACAATTATCCCAGAAAAATCAGAATTTGATATCAGTCCGACGGTACAAAACCTCTAAGAATTTCATTTAAAACATGGCTAATGCCTATAATATCGAGGTCAAACAAATCGACTGTCAAATTGGTGTTATCACCCACCGCCAATTATCAATATATATAGATTAAGATTATTTTTAATTTTTGAAAACGATTTCTGGATTGGAAATCGAAACGTCAAATCAAATGTATAATCTAATTCTCATTACAGTCAATTACGGCTTACTATATAAAATAATATCGAAGTTGCCAGAATAACATATTTTCAGAACTTTTTTAATAACTATTCAGTTTTGTATATTATTTATCAAATTTTTTCATAGTTAAATATTTTTCTTTATCAAGTAACTCACCCAAATCATAAAGCACACATATCTGATGTATATGGATATAATAGTAACCTTTTCATTTCTAACAAACATCCTTTACTAATTTATTCATGCATATTAATTTGAACTACATCGAATCTACTTCAAAGAACATTTCTAGTTCAATAAACGCTGTAAGCGTCATACAATTTAATATTGATCGGAAACAATATTATGTAAGACTTTAAGGAAGGTATTTATTTCTACTATTACATCAAATTTAATTTTGTGTACATATTGTCATACAGCAAATTTACGACAATTTTATCATAAATATAGATAACACGCCAGTTCCATGGTACCCACATTTTTGGAAGCTTTTCGTTTACTATTTACGTTAACCAGTAATATATTTAGGATAATGGAAAACTCAGCTATGTACTAAATCTCAATAATAATAAGTTTGATACTTCTGATTTAGCCATGATCACAAATCTACTACCACTTTATGTATAAAAAAATAGATCCTAAACATGAACAATTTTTCTGTCATACCATTTTTTAATCAAGTATATTTTTCCCGATATAATTTGAATGGAGATTGTTATGTTAAAGACCAAGTCTCCCAGATATTATTGTTTTTAATGCACTTCTATGACAAATACAAAAATTTGAGTTAGAGATAGACTTTGGTTTTTTAGTTTTGATATATTTTTTTTATTTTTTAACACAATACTAGTTATATAAATGAAAAACCAAATATTGAGTAGTGCATCCATTGCATAAATATCCTTTGTCTCGCTTTCATGTGTGTCTACTCACAAATAAGATTGAGAAAATCGATGTGTGTCTTCCTCTATTTAAAACAATGCTATTGTTTGTTCTCATTTGCGTCATTATCTTTTCCCATTATTCTCCCGCCACCTGTCAGGCATTTCGCAAAAGATGGCCGCCGCGTAACAGCCGGCCACTTTGCAAATACCTTATAGCGCCCCCTATCTGAGAAACATACAACTGCGGTCTCCGTTATCGACCGCTTGTCACTCCCTTAACAATGACAACCAAAAATGTAAAATAAAGAAGGATCGAAAAAAGGTGTTTAATAAACGAAATTTTGTGGTTTTATTCTACATCTACTAAGTACATTTAAAGCGTTGACATCTAAGTGCTGGTTAGGTGCATTTTAGGATATCTAGGGATGTCAAAATTGTGTATAAAGCCTACCAATCAATATAGTCTTTCCACATAAAATAAACTAAGTACAAATGTTATTTCTAGTTAAAAACCAACTAAAACTACTGATTTCCTAAGTTGTACAATCTAAAATAATACTGGTAGCACCGCATAGTTAGTCCTGTAGCAGTGGGTACACCTTCTTCTCTACACTATACTTCTGTTGATTTTAGCCGTGTCTGTGAGAATGTCCCGTAGCAGCAGTAAATACAAGACAGTACTGCTGTGACAGGACAATATCACAGCCAACGGCTACTCGAATAATGTCTCAGCTGTTGATCAGAAAACTTCCAATATGGATGTTTGTAAGTTATTCAGCAAAAGGACTAGAGAATTGGTTAAGATGAACGCGACGCGATCACTGACTGTTTGGGAATCGGGGGGGCTTCGCGCCCCGCCGAATACCGCCTACAACTCCCCACTATCCCCTTTCGTAGCCGCCATGGCAACGGTTTGCGCCGCCGCCAACGGCCGCACCCCAGACCCTGTTGCCAGGGGTTGGAAATTCTCGTCGCATACGGGGAAATGAAAAGCTTTTAGTAATCGGTTTCCTTTAGAAAGTTTCCCCTTTTGAACACTAAACGTTGGATATTAATATAGCAATATATTTAGGAAAACTGTAAACGAATATATATATATATATATATATATATATATATATATATATATATATATATATATATATATATATATATATATATATATATATACAATTTAATAACATTTTAAATCTTTCTTTTGTGTTATTTTCCTGCATCTCGATTTCAACAGCTGTAATAACATGGATAACCTTTTCTTAAAAATATATGTCTTGGTATTGCCTTAAAATATTTTCGTGATTTGTAGATCCAATATGTGGGTGCTTGTTCAATGTGTAGTTGTGTAGTATGTTTGAAACATTAAATGTTTTTTAAGCTGTCCATCAACCTACTTAATACATACACAAAATCTATGTATCTTAAAATAGCCATTCCTATACCTACCATACTGTAGTATCCCTGTCACAAAACAGTACACTCATTAGAGAACATACAAAATAAATTCATCGTGGTAAAGATTCCTCGCGTTTTTTATTCTTGTTCTTACTTTAATATTGTTCTTACTTTATAGTGTTAGCTTTTCGAAGCATGTACAAGTCGGATGAATGAATGTTGGGCAGTTAAAAAGAAAGAGGAATATCGAGTGCATGTTGTAGAAGTGAAAATGCTTAAATGTTTAAGCGGAGTGACAAAAAAGGATCAAATATATAGTATATAGTAAAATATAGAATAAAGTAAAAGCGTTTTATCATATAAACGACAGTAAAAGGGTCACCACAAGCTTTGTTCACATACATTTTTTTAATATAGTTTGATTTTTATATAGATATAATTTTCTGATTTGTTATAATTTTGTTATTGCCATAAAATCCTTAGTATTTCTATTTTTGTGAATAATAACATTTGTAAGACATTATCAGCTGCTCATCTTTTTGGCGATCGTCCATTTAAAACATTTTCTGACTAATTTGCGGCCATTGCACTGCATGGTTTTAAGGATCTTGTTCTGATTGCATCTTGCATTTCAGTTTGTATCTTACATTTCAGACAACAAGTAAATCATTATCATTTTCTTTGTCTTTTGCGCTAGACTAAATGTGCAAAATAGATCTTCCAGAAAAACGTTTTGTAGCCTCTGTGAATTTTAGGCAGTACATGCTTCAGATACATAACAATTTATCAGTCTTTGTATTTTAATTCGTAAGACTAGCATGATGTAGATGATGGAGATAGGTAAGATAGGCATTTGCAAGAAAGCAAAGAGACAATAGAAGAATAGAATAGAAATATGCTTTATTATCACTGAAACGTATACAATTTTATGGACAAAGCTTACAAAAAGTCAGAAAATAATAATTAAAATTTACTGAAATTACATAAATTGTAAATATCACAAAATAAAAGATAATAAAATAAACAATTCATATTGGTCCTTAGCCACATATTGCCTTACAGACTCGAAGGTGTTTTTGTAAGATTTATTTTGCAAATATAAGTAATCTTGGGCATCTTTTAACTTATTAGTATCTTGCTTTTCCATTCTATTCAGTGAGTTTCAAGATTTAATCATCAAAGAACGGTACCGCTTCATTAACTCCAGCTCCTACTCATACAGTGAATAAATCGCGTTAAAACTTCAATACGTTTACATTGCTTTGCAATTATTTGATGTTACGTTGATACTGTCAACCAATACGGAAACATTTATATCTCATATCCTAATCTCCCGGAAGTAAATTTTCTTACATCCCCAGATTTCCCGGTATATGAGGATACGAAAATTCGGCAACGGCGCGCACATCACTAATGTATACGCACGTGGATATACGGATACACTTAGTGACATGGAATAGAGAGCATAGGGCACAGAATGTACAGAGGGCCGGTTAGGTAGGGGTGTGCTAGCGGTATTGATCCGGAGTGTTTGAGAGAAATTTCTATGATGTCTTCTTGGGAATGTATGAGGCGCAACGTTGCTTGATATTGGAATATATTGGAACATCTAAGAACTCTCCCATTTTAGATAAACAATTACAGACTTCTTATGAACCTAGTAATTCTTACGATTATATGTATCAGACGTTTATTAACACCAGGAACAAAAAAATGCAATTATATGCAGTAAACATATTTATGTCATTTATTATTTTGTTTCTAATCGCTGCATTTTACCATTTTTGTGAGGTTCTAGTTTGGCAACGCTGCAGATGAGTACACAGCATGCTATACGGCTGCGTTGCCGAAATTATTAGTTTTTTTTAATTAAATTTATTATTTACTGGGTATACAGGGTGTATGCACTCAGTCATAAAAAGGAGATTGACCTTTCCCTTAATAAAATTTTCCGATAGGAAGGAATTGGTAATTAGATCTGAATGATTACGTGCTTTTAAAACACTTCTTAAACTAGAGATTAGGAAAATCAGTGAGAACAAATACGATATAAGTATTAGAAAAACTTTTGGGATTACAATTATTATATTCTTAGTTGTATATCAGAGTTTTTTTTAAAGAATATATTTTTTAAATCATTTGTTTTACAAAAAGGTACAGTTTTGTGTCGTTCTAAAGCTCTAGAAACTCTAACAAATTCTTTACGGTTTTGGTTTTAAAAACTAATTCACATGCCCATGATTAGTAATCCTCCAATCGTAAAAAACTTGCTTTCTTTTATAGTGCAAGTCTGATTGAATATTTATTTTCCATTCTTTTCTTTCACTCTAGTGGTTTGCAAATCAAGCAATGAGTAGACATGGTATAGAAATTGTTTTAAATTACTGTTACATCGTTTTAGCATCGTACATTTTTAGTTGACAGTCTCAGCGTATATATAACTTAACAAACCATTAATTATATTAAAGACACACGGACTACTTATTCAAATTCGAAATAATTATTATTTAACATCGTAATTATTGTGAAGTCAGTTTTGTAATGATTATTCTCTTTGGACTTTGGTTACTTTCAATTTTGGAACTTTCAATTTTTTTTAATAGCTTTGGCAGAGCCCATTAGCCAGACTTGTTTGTGTTTATTGTTAAAATTGACTAAATTTTAATTATTATTGATTGCAGATTCATAGTCACAATTTTCTTGTTATCAATTATCAATGTTATTACCACATATACCTAATATTTTTATGGATACATAAATTTTGTTTTGTGTTGTTGCTTTTTTTATTTTTTGTTCGTTTTGGAACTCGTTTACCATCAAAATGGATAAATAAAAACTTTGAAGTTTAAATGTTGTTAAAAGTACCAATGTTTGTACATATTTACGCAATATCATAAAGATATTTTGATGCAGTATCGTTGGGATAAGACGTGTAAATTGAAAATTACAATTTATAGTCCAGTAAATGACCGTTTTGGAGTGTAATGTTCCTCGTCACGACAGATTTGCTTGAAAATTTGGATTTAGGTTCCTTATACTCTACTTTACTTTTGGACTTGAGTCCAGGGTTGCTTTAACTTGGGGAGTTAACGCCACCCCTTCTTGGGGATGAAAAAACATACGTTGAAAATAAGTACAGGAATGAATAAACTGACTAATTCTTACAACTTTTGTTTTATAACGTTTTTTCACAAGTCAATACTTTTTAGTTATTTGCGAATGAAAATGTTCATTTTAAAAAAAAAAGAAACAAGTTTTCAGACGGTTTTTCGCAAATAACTCAAAAAGTAAGTATTTAGTCGAAAAAAAAAAGATTCTTAGTAAACACGTAGATGATAAAAGAACAAGAAAATTGAATGGTGTATGCAGGAAGTTTATAGACCCAGTAAAAGCAGAGTTGTAGCTCATGATAAGTAGGTTCTTTTATGTCAAATTCCAAATCGAATATATCAACGTGAAATAACCAAAAATGAAGCATTTTTAGGGAAATTCATCAATAGGTTTTTAAAGTAAAAAAAAGCTTTACTTTTGTTTTATAAAAAAAGTCGCTAGCATCAAAACTAAGAGAGGTATGCTCAAAATAAAGTCAGCTTTTTTTGGTAAAAAAAATCGTGGAAATCACCCCCTATTTACTATTTTTATATATTGTTTATATGATTTATAAGTTTGATCGGTTAAAAGTGCTTATTTTGGAAAAAAATTGGTTTTATAATATTAATTTGTTTTTTAATTTTGAAAAAACTGCTTTTTTCAAAATAACTTAAAAAGTATTAGTAATACAAAAAATCTCGGAGAGTAAAAAATTATAGGTTTTACTTTTTTGAACATTTTGGTTTTTTTTGTTTTTCTGTAAGACAAAAATTGTTTAAAACTTTGGGGAGATTTGCGCTATTTGTGAAGGACAAGGTGTGCGAAAATTGACAAGGAAAGGTTACATGAATTGTCCTGATCAGCCCGGACTATGTTAAGCGGCCCACTTTCAATCGTATCACAATTAAGAAATATATCTACTCTCTTTTTCTTTGGTGTTCTTAAAATTCCTTTATTTTTGTGCTGTTGGATAATATTCTTTTCAATATTGTTTCGTTATTTCTGTGTAGTTACTTAGGTATTGCCTTATCCATATGTGGATAGTCTGTTATATCTACATCCAGACGTGGATATTTTAGTAAACTCATACAAATAAATATGACTATTTCACTAGACTATGTTTAACTAATAAAACGTCATAGCAACGCCACGTTCCCTACTGACAAAACTCCTTCCTTCTTAGCGACAAAATTAGGGCAGATCCGTCAAGAAGAGGTCTGATAATTCTATTGTTGTCAGTTTGACAAACGTCATTTAGGCGTAATCAATTTTGGACAGATATAATAAATTTGCATGCCAGTCACATGAAGAAATAAAAAAATTTGTTTCGGAAAATGTTCCATTGAATACGCAGATGTCCAGAAGCTCTATTTGGACCCAAGTTTCGATGTTCCTACGGGTGAGAAATTTTACTCTTAAAAGGTGTACTACCATAACGGAACTAGCAAAAATTCTCGGGGATTATGCCTTTAACATGAAAAAAGGCAATGGCGAAGACTATAAAGTGTCGTCTGTAAAGTCAATGTGGTATACTGTAAAAATGGTACAAGAATAATATTTTACAGAGTAAGGCATAAAAATCGACCCTTTCACAGATATATATTTCAAATGTGCCAAATTGGCCAGAGATACCAAGCGGAGGCAGCTTCAAAGTGTTCAAAAAAAAAAAAAAGAAAACTAAGTTCAAAAGCCATTATCCACCAAAGAACTATTAAAAATCATCGAAACCTACGACGAGGAAACACCCGATGGAGCACAAAAAAAGTGTTTTCACCTTTGCTCATTTCAACTTGCTTGGAGAGACAATGAGGCCTTAAACTGCAAAAATCACTTTTTCCAGGAGGAATTTGATGTTAAGGGAGAATTTACGGCCCGAATGGAATACAACAACATTATTTCCAAACCAAATAAAGCCGGTTCGAAAAGTTTGGCAAGCAGCAAATGGCTGGTAAGAACAAACGAAAATTTATGCCCAGTTAGATTATCTTTGAAATTTATGGGAAAAGGGGACCAAAGATTTTATCAGACAGACTCTTACCGTTTACCCCGACTGGTAGTATGGATCTTGGATCAAAAACTGTCCACTTGGAATCAACACCGTATCTAAGTGGACAAAAATGTCAGCTGAAAAAATTGGAATAGACCAAAATATGACCTAAAGCTACAGACACAAAAATCTTACCTTTCTATTTCTCGGTTTTATCAACAGGTCGATCATATCTCTTTGAGTCCTGTCCCACCTCGTCCTGCAACACAACATTTTTGTATTATGCTTTTTCATGTTACACATTTCAGTAAGCCGCGCGTTTTTTTATTTGACGTTTCATTTATTTCCCATCCTCTCCAATCAATAAAATGTCGAAAATACCGTCTATCTACGCCTTGTCGGCCGTTTAGCTGTTAACGAACGTTTATTGTCGATTGGTAGATTGAATTTTGTTTGAACGGCTTTTGTGAGGGTGAAATGTTTTTAGCAAATAATTTTTAAACTAAATAAACAGGGAAAATTTAATTATTACTGATCAGATGTATGCCATTTAGGCAGTATCAACATGGAATGGAGAGAGAAAATTACTCCATATTACCATGAAAAACAATTTCGACAAAAGGAATTATTTTCAAAATACAGAGGCGTTCTGGTTTTCAACACTATTCTTCAAAATAATAAATTTACGATATTATTTTATTAATGCGGTATAAAAATCTATTTTTTGTTGTTGACAAAAAATGTTGACAAATTTTTGTTATTTATAGCTCAATTTCCATAATTTTTTGGAGAAGTAAAAGAATTCATCTCGAATGAATTCACGTCAATTCAGATTTCCTAAAAAGACCGGATTGAAAGTTGAATAAGAAAACAATAAACCAACTTGTTTATATCGGGAGATGCCCTCTCTAACTTAGACTTTGGATTCTATTCTGTGAGACATTCCACGAATTACAACTCGAATATCTCATGAGGCATGTTATTTCCACTTTTCTATAAGCGTAGCACGAAGTTCATTTTTGTTCATAGGTAGTCTTTCGCGACTTCTTAGATGTCTATTACATATATCCACATATGGCTTTTTATATTCGGAGAGCATGCTGGATAATTTTATTTCGCTATTACAACTTGAATTTGGCATTCTGTTACACATCAGACTAAATTTGGTCCGTATTTTCTTTCATTATATCGAAGTCGTTATCTATAAAGTGTGAATATATCTACATTATGTCAGTGCTATATCTTTAACAAAAACTAGCTCGGTACGACCTTCCATTGATATTCCGGGCCACTGGAAATCACTCTACTTAAATATTTCTTTACCTCTAACTTTACAAAGTTGTTTTTGATCTGCACTGATGTTAAGTGTCAGATTCTTAAGACAGTGGAAACAATAAGCCCGTGGAAAATTCGGATATTTTTAAAGACCCTGGTCAACGAGCCTGGGGACCCGGGTCTCTGATCATTCGGTTCTTTACTAATGAAAATATCGTCTTTAAAATATATTTTTTAGATATACCAATTGTATACACAAAAAAATCTTTAAAATAATTCTTCTTCTAAAGAACATGACATATACAGTCCTAGGATCACTTTCGATTTGGTCTTAAAAGACCAGGGTCGTACTAATTTCGAAAACCAAGTCTCACCAGGTATAAAGAAGAATAAAGAATTAGATCGTTCGTGAACGACCAATTACTAAATTTGTTATCAACATCTTAATTTCCAGACCTTTATTCATTGCTGCTAGTTCCTCCAAATGGCCGCTGGATTCTGCGTATAGTAGATTGATTGACATTTAATTTTCTTTTATCATAGTAATAATTTAGTCTCATTTTTTAAAGAGCGAAGGCTTTAGCGCAATCTTCATTGTTCAAATCCATAATATAGACTGTTACATATGACAATTTTAAAAATCTCACAAAGAAAAACGTAACGTTGTATTCAATAATTGATAACTTTGAGAAGAATCCTGATCGTAAAATGAATTGGAAAACCATGTCTATGAAATGAACCAAGCGTACATATAGGCTAGTTTGGAGTGACATCCAAAAGGTTTATTTCACCACAGATTGTCTTAAACGTAGATGATAGAAATATCATTTTATTTGTCATGTATAATGTGTAAGTATAAATCCTGCCTTATTCAAAAATCTGATGTATCATTTGTGATGATATTACTTCTATTTATTTTATCTCTAAAAGAATGTAAAACTAAAAATTAATTTTTTTTAAGCAGCTGATTTTTATGCCCTTCAGAGTATCTCTATAAGATCTTATGTAACTTCATTGGCTGGTGACTCTTGCTTCTTCGTCGTTTGTTTTACTAGATAAAGTTGCTGTATTTGATTCAGCTATTCGTTAACAGTTTCTTAAGATTAACCAATATGGATTATCACTGAACACAAGAAAGCCTAAAATATATGGTTTAAATTTGTACATTGACATATATGTCAAACAAACAATCATTTATAGTGAAATCTTTGTATCAAACCATGGACTTTCAGTAAACCCTACCAAGAAGTCTTATTTTCTTAAAAAAGCGCTACTTTCTTACAGGAAGCTTAAGTATTTCTTTTAGTTCAATACTTTTTACACCTCATGTTTACAATCATTTCAGATTCACAAAGGACATGTGACATATGACAGTTTTTTCTTCTAATTCGCAATTCCTTCACTTCGCCCCGTATACATATATGTTCAATTTTTTCTTAATTTAAAATGTTCAGCCACCGTGACTGTGAACTTTTCGGCTTTTCAGTTCTAGCTTACCAAGATCCATCAGACTAGAGGAAAGCCTCATAATTGATGCCACTAAATTTCTTCATATGGATTTTCCTCTGCATGGCTCTCCATTTGTTGTTATGTCTCATTTCCAGTTCACTTACCATTTCAGGAACGGTTATTGATTTTTATTCGAGGGTCATTGAGCGAATGAGTCGGTAAGTTTCTTTGGACACCCTTATGCCACAGCTCTCATATTAGATAGATTCATCTCATTCTCTCTCGCCAACTTTGTAGAAGGTAAGCCACTTGAGTGCACTTCGACCTTTGACCTCCACGGCTCGAAAAATGTGATTATGGGTAAGTCATGCATTCAGTTTTGTATTCTGTTCATTTTTTGAGCGTTTTGTGCTGGAGGTAGAATAGTTTGTCGAATCGTGACGTATGATACATTACTGGAAATGAGAGGGGATAGCGATTGATTGGGCCGATTGGAGTGTGTGATGTTTTAAATAAGAGGAGGGGGTATAACGATTTTATTAAAGTCGAAAAAATAAACACGGCTATTACCAAAAGGGTACTGCACAGTTTCTTCATTATTAATGAAGTATAGTTACATACGAGATGTCATAGGGCACAATGGATAAAAATAGATTTACTATAAGCCAAATTTTGATTTATTGACTTAAGAAGGCCTCTGTCTGAGTACAAAATAAACAACTAAGCGATTCCTAACATGAGACATAGCAAATGAAAAGGGAGGACATAACGAATATATTAAAATAGAAAAAACATAAAGAACTTGCAATTTCTTACTATAGTATTTTTCATATCTATAAAAATGCGTGCACGTCATTAAAGATTAACGACGTTAGAACCCCACAGCGTTGCCAAAACATCAGAATAGTTAGTAAGTGAGGAATTTTTAAAATGTCAACTATTTGTCAAACTATTATATAACAGTAAATACACTTAGTTTTAAGACTACTGCAACACACTAAAATACATAAGAAAATATTTTAATCCAAAATTTTATATTCTAAATTTCTTGTTCAAAATAATCTGTCTTATATGAAAGCTTATCAGCTTTCTACAGACTATTTAGTTCTTTTGGCATAGCACAATTACAATACACAACAATAATTAGTTTTTAAAGCTATTAATCTAAATTTAATATGTATTTATAACATATATATATATATACAATTATATATACAATTTATTAATATATATTAATATATTATATTATGACCAAATTGTGTAAGAAATCAAAACATAAACAAAATTCTTACTCTAAAAAAGCGGCAACACTTTAAACAAGTTTGCCACACGCTGAACTGTCAAAAAATTTGAAGTATTCCAGTATCAGTTGCGTACAATTGTATAATATATTTAATTAAAATTATTATTTTGTGGAATATTAGGCTTAAAGAGTTATTTCATAAAATTTATATTATTAATAATAATAAATGTTTTTGGTTATTTTCCCAATATAATGATGATTACATTTTTCTGATTATTATACCATGTTGACGCCTATGAAAGATCGAGCAGTTCCGTATGGGTTTCGTATTATAGGCTGTGTTAGGAAAATTTAAACTCTAAGGTTGACGTTCTGGAAATTTTAAATATAAGTGACGTCACTTTATATAAATTGTGACGTGCACGCATTTTTATATAAAAAATACTATAGTTTAGATTTGGTAAATGAGCCTTTTACGTCTCGTTGTCATTTATTCTCTGCAATAACAAATACCTCTGAAAATCTTTCCTAATATAAAGTTTCCAAATTTTAGCTCAGCATTTTGAAACGTTTTTCTAGATTGACCTACTTTTTCATTTTCATTATGCTATTTACATGAGACTATTTCTTCAGATATTCCTACTTTAATCTCGTGCATTTGGTCCAATGCGTACCTAACAAGGCGTGATGCTTTATTAATTTCACTATTTGTACTCTCTTTTACATTTTTAAAGATAACTAATACGATTACTTCGTTACAGTATGAGTGTTATGCCTTTTTGCTTTAACAATAAATTATGGTAATATTTTAGGATAAGTTTAATTCCTACCTTAGCTAATGTTTAGTCAATAAAATCATACTTACAAAACTACGTTCGTTCTAATAAAACCTTGAACACTACAAAATGTTAACCAACACAGATCAGCAATTGCCAGCATAACTATAGGAACAACCTAAAAAATAAATTAAGTTAATTAGGTAGCAAAAATTCCGTTATGTCCTTTACGAAAGGTTGCTATTATGTATGCAATGAAAACAAGTATTTATGATCAGAAATGGCTTTATTGCTTTTTAAAATGAACTCTTCAACCGCTTCTTCGGGCGTCGAAAATCGTTGACCACGCAATTTAATTTTGATGTGCGGAAATAAAAAAAGTCACTGGGTGCCAAATCAGGACTCTACTGCGGATTACCCATTAATTCGATGTTTTGGCCGGTCAAAAATTCCGTTGTGTGTGCTGATGTATGTGAGCTTGCATTGTATTTTATTAAGCTTGATTTAGAACCTTTAACCACGCAATTACATACAAATATTACTTAATATTCAGTCATTCAGGATTGTACAGGGAGGATAATGTTCACGTTCAGGTGTTCATCCCAGCGACTTCATTACAACACACAAACATAAACCACGGTTAGATAGGTGGGCAACAAATAGGTACACATACAAAGGAAATATCCATTCAAACGATCAAATTTTTCATTCACACCTTTAATTTTTTTGCAGAAATACCATAATCAATTTAAAAAATTTTCTATTATCTTCACTTAACAGTACTTTTTTTATAACGTACGTAATGTATGAGATTAGTAAAGTATTTGAGTTTAAGACTTTAACGCGAAACTCTTTTTGCAATACCTTTAAATTTTATTTGTGGAACTATCACAACGATTCTATTTTATTCAAAAATATAACTAGTTCCACTAGAAATGATGTAAAACAAAATATTTACCAACGAAAAATATACCGATTTATTATTGACAATTCGTTTTTGCAATTCAAATTAGTAATTCTATCGCAAATATCCCTCACCGATATTTGTTTGTAAAGTAAACATTAATTTTTTAATATCTCTGTATTATTTAGTAAAAATATATGGATGTTGTATAAAAAGCAGTTGTCTACAGGGTGCCGAAGATAAACGGCCAATTAGAAACATCTTAAGAATTAAAGTTACTGAATCATGAAAATTGGAAGGTAGAATTGACCTATTTAATGAAAATATTTTCATCTATTTGCTACTTCCGAATATACCGGAAGTTGCGTATAACTTTGTTTTTTTAATGGGCCACCCTGTATATTTTTTAATTTCAGAAATATTCACGGTATTCTGAACATTTTTTGTTAATACTTGCCCATATGTAGAAGCTGGAAAGATAGGCCTTAATATGAATTACAGCAAGACCAAAATCATAACAAATACAGATGAAGACATCACAATGAGGATCGGACAAGATGAAATAGAACAAGTTCAGGATTATGTATATCTGGGTCAAACTATAAAACTTAACAAAGCAAACCAAACAGCAGAGATAAAAAGACGAGTTAGACTGGCATGGGCGGCATTTGGCAAACTAAGCTACATTCTTAAAAACAAAAGATATCCACAGCATCTTAAGACCAAAGTATATAATCAATGCGTACTCCTGTTTTCCCTTATGGTTCCCAAACGTGGACATTTACAAAAGCAAACATGGACAAAATCATAAAAACCCAAAGAGCAATGGAAAGACAAATGTTGCACATAAGACTAATGGATAAAAAGAGAAACGAGTGGATAAGAGAGAAAACAAAACTGAGGGATTTTAGACAAGAAGTTGCAAAATTGAAATGGAGATTTGCCGGACACAATATATGACAAAAAGAAGACTGATGGAACAAAAAGAGATTCTTTGGTCATCAAGATCCCGTTTTCACCGTTAGATTACTTTATTTGGAGACTGATGAAAAATCTGATTAAAAGAGTTCATAGATGATTGGATGTTGATGGGTAACATTTTGTACATTTATTATATGAATAAGCTAGTGCCCATTTTCTTTGATAGCATCTTTTTAATTTTTTAGTAATTTTTTTTTTTGTAAATTAACACAACATAGTCTACGAAAAATTTTTTTATTTGTGGCAAAAATGTATAAAGTTAATTTATTTGAAAATTGCAAGAGGTAGGTATAGGGAATACTAATAGAGATGGATAGTAAGAAACATATTTTTCTAAATTAATGAATCACATACAGGGTGTACCATTTGAAAAAAGGAATTAGACGAAAATTTAGGATGTCGGTCTTATGCCAATCTTGACAGTATCCTGTATAATGAAAAAATCAAATTTAGACTGAAAACAATAATGCTGTATCTGGTTAATGAGTTCTTAAGGAATTTAAACTTTTATTCAAATTACATTAGAGAATATTGAACTTTATATACATGGTAGAAAAGTGTAATTTTCATATAAAAACCGTTCATAATAGGTATAGGGAAGTATTATATTTCTAAATTAAAAAATATACAGGATGTCTCATTAAAAAAAACGAAGTTATAAACAACTTCCGCTATCACAGGAAGTAGCAAATAGACGAAAATATTTTCATTAAATAGGTCACTGTTCAAAACCCCTTCGTTCCAATTTTCATGATTCTGTAACCTTTAGCTCTCGAGATATTTCTAATTGGCCGTTTATCTGCCGCACCCTTTATAGGACCATTAAGTATTTCCCTTATTTATTAATGTAATTGACTCATCGATAAACAAAGCTTGTCAGCTGTGCCTATCAATAAGTCAGCTTCCCAATTAAATATCGAAATTTTAAATACGGAACAGTTTTTGTTACCGTAATAGGGCGCCAGAATAAAATTACACAACGAACAGTCACATGCCTGAATTAGTTATAAAATAACCTAATGAAATTGTATTGGTGATATTAATTCACAGGCGCGGAAGAGGGTATCATAATAATTAAGGATGAAACAGAAAGTGGAATAAAAATGGACCTGTTTGGAATGGAATTTTTTTTCACAAATTATGTCTTGAAGATATTCAATATGCTTTGTTTTGGGTGTCACATCCTGTATTTGTGATTTGTGATCCTCTATTCTCTTTAAAATTGTGGAATTTGGACACAGTACTCATACGCATATGTACTACATCCATTTTAGATATTCTTTCAAGATAATTCTACTAATATTAAACAATACGATTGACCAATCTAATCCCAAACCGTCTATATGCTTCTCTTTCCCAAATCTATTTTAGTCCGGTAAAATAAGGATGCAACCTCGGAATGAAAGATAATAAGCTGAAAATTTGCATACGTCTTTATTTTGATGGTATAAAACTTACCTCAAAAGTCTCATATAATCACGTGTCCGCGACTTAAGATATTTAAGGTCAAAGGTCACGAAAATGAGATTTCTGCAATTATCTCGTTTCCCTTACACTTTATGACATTTAAGGTGGTAAGAAAAATTGTAGAATGGAAAATTCTCTTCAATTTTTGTCTCAAGTACTTTTATGTACCTTCAACCCTTCTTAAGATATAGCGCAAAGAGTGGGGGACCGCTTACCTGTGTATACGGTAACGCGAAGTCAGCCAGTAGGATTCAATAAATAATAAGTTATATAGTTAATTATTCACTTAAAATACTATTATTATCATTAAATTTTTATTATTTAATAAACTATATTTATAGATATTAATTATAAAATATATATTTTTTATATAATATTTATTTTATTTTTAACAAACATACAATATTAAATGAAATATTTCAAATGAACTTTAATGATATTTTTAACAGCTGTATATACAATAAATTAAGATCAAGTGCAGAATTCAACAATAATCATTTTTATATTTAATTAAATACTGAAAAAATCATATTTATTATTTTTTTAAATTATATATTTATTTATTAATCCAATATTCGATTTATTAAAGTTACAAATATAATATATATTCTTTTATTATGTATGGTTAATATTTTTCTATTAATTTTCTTCTTCATCGTCTTCTTCTTCTTCTTCTTCCTCTGACTTCTCAATATCGGATTCATCATCATCATTCTCGTTTATTAAAGTATCAGAATAAAAATATTCAAGAATATCAGGTGCATATTCACTTTCTTCATTGAAATCATCTGAAATTGATGAAGCGTTTAGACATGATTGTCCATTACACTGCCCACAAATTAAAGTACATTACAATCCTGATTTCCTGCATCCGCAATTAGAACCACAACCTTTCTTGCAATTGCAAAATATTGTATTCAGCAGTTCTTCTGGTGCTATTGCGCGTATATACATAGAAGTCCCAAACTCATTCGCCACGGTGTGTAGAAAGTCATATTAAAAAAAAACCGGTTAGGTCATATATAACAAAGGAGCATCTACTACAGCTTCGCAGAAACACCAACCGCCGTACAAGAGATTTGTATTTCGAGATATAATATTCGTAGTAATATGGACGAAAAGTATTTTATTTAATATTGTATGTTTGTTAAAAATAAAATAAATATTATATAAAAAATATATATTTTATAATTAATATCTATAAATATAGTTTATTAAATAATAAATAATAAAAATTTAATGATAATAATAGTATTTGAAGTGCATAATTAACTATATAACTTATTATTTATTGAATCCTACTGGCTGACTTCGCGTTACCGTATACACAGGTAAGCGGTCCCCCACTCTTTGCGCTCTATCTTAAGAAGGGTTGAAGGTACATAAAAGTACTTCAGACAAAAATTGAAGAGAATTTTCCATTCTACAATTTTTTCTTACCACCTTAAATGTCATAAAGTGTAAGGGAAACGAGATATTTGCAGAAAACTAATTTTCGTGACCTTTGACCTTAAATATCTTAAGTCGCGGACACGTGATGATATGAGACTTTTGAGGTAAGTTTTATACCATCAGAATAAAGACGTATGCAAATTTTCAGCTTATTATCTTTCATTCCGAGGTTTGCCCCCTTTTTTGCCTTATTTTACTGGATTATTTGTAATTTCAAAGAAAGCGCGTTTATAATAATAATAATCATAGACGTCTGTCAAATCTCTGACGTTTATTCAAAGTTTTGCTTTAGTTTTAGTTATATCGGCTAATAACAGTAGATTTTTCCAGGTAAATAGACAGGAAAAAAGTACCCAACTTTATTTATTTGTATTGACATTAAGATGTGTGTAGAAATATATTAACCTAAAGAATAAAATCAAATCAAGAGGTAGGATACTTTTTTTTATATATGAACCTGTCAAATTTTTAATTTAACCAAACACATTTAACTGTCACTATAAACCTAACATATTCTGCTGTAATCATAGTTTCCTTGTTTACCTTATCTAGAACCAACTCATCCGTCATATACTAAATTATGTTTATTTAACCCTACGTGCAGTATTTTTCTTCTTGAGTTTACATGTTTTTTACATTTGAAATATTTATCCCGCGTTTGACATTCTCTAGAACTTAATTTGTAACATCTGGTTGAGATATTTGTATAGCTTAGGTTTTTATCAACAGCTTTCCACGGCGCAACGTCCATGATTCAACCACCTATAGAAAAGTGAATAAAACAATTTCCTGATCACACATACGTTATCTCAAATGAGAAAAACAATCATCGATTTTAAAAATCTGTGTAGTTTTTAGTTTTGAGTCTTAGAGTCTGTCTTCTTCTTCTTCTTCTAATATCGCTACAACCCTTTGTGGGTCTTGGTCTGCTTAACAACGTTCTTCCATTCAGATACTTTCTTTCGCCACTGCCCGATGTGCATGGTTTTAAGATCTTCCTCATGTTTTTTTTTGAGGTTTCCATCTCTGTCAAATCTATTTAAATTATTTTGAACGATCTCATAGTTCATTTATAGTTGTCCCAAGAGTTGTATAAGTTTTTACCATTTAGGAAATTTAAATTTAATAATAATATTTCTAATGACATTCAATACAAATAATATATTAATCCATCACGAACCTACCTACATATATCTTAAAAAATAAGTTGTTTGTGAGAAAATTCTATACGGACATAGGAAATCCTACGGAAATCCTCAGAAATTGCTGCAGTATATTACAATATATTAGGACACTGTAGTTTAAAAAATAAAAATGGAGGAAATATTTAGAATGATTTTCAACAAAGTGTAACGTTAATATTACTTCAGCAAGAAGTTTTGCTCGATATAAGTGCCAAACCACTTTGGACTATTATTTAGGTCGATAAGTGGTTATTTAGACCATACGACTGCTCCAATGAAGGGTTATTTAGACAAACCATACGATTGGTCTACATAATCATTTTAAACTGTATTTGTATGTGCTATAAATAGTTCATGTGTGTTTGAAGATCTCATGTTTTTAGTGGAGCAAAATACGGCTTTTTTTATTTGGAATACAGTTATATTTGTTCTTGTAAATAAACCTAAAACATAAATTCAGTAAAGGCATTACAAATCAAAGTAGATTATCTCATTACAATTTGGGATTGAGATAATCTTCTTAAGTTGTATAAATAGTAATAAAAAGGCCAATTGGACACCATTGATTAAATTATTAAATTTGAAAATAATGATTCAGTCTTGTCTTTTACTTTTAAAGATATAAATTAAAAAGACAAGACAAGACTGTGATTAAAAATGTTATGCCTATAGCCAACTTAGAGAGTGGTTCATACCAAAGAGAAGAGCTGTAATTTGTAGCTTTAAACTTACACATTATGTATCAAGATTTAAATTTTGGTAATTATAAAGTTACATCATATCTAAGAGACATTTTTTAATTTCAGCGCTGGCATGGGTGAAGGCAACGGCATGATGGATCCTCATGAACTTCACAGCGCTTTGGTGCCCATCAACGGCAGCCACTCAGGCTCCTCTGGTAGAAGTACACCAAACGCATCGAATGATCCAGCTCCTGGAAAACTGTTTGTGGGCGGCTTAAGTTGGCAGACTTCCAGCGAGAAATTGAAGGAATATTTCGGCATGTTCGGCAATGTAACAGATGTCTTAATAATGAAGGATCCAGTTACACAGGTAAAAATTGTTTATGAGACAATTTGAGGGTATTTTATTGTCTATTATTTACGTATAGGGTGTCCAAAAGAAACGGGACGGTCGAATATTTCGCGAAATTTACATTGGATCGAAAAACTGAAGAATAAGTTTTCAATATTTTTCAAAAATCTATCGAATGACACAAAACTGGACAGCCCATATCAACTCCTTGTGGGTGAGGTAGAAGGAAACTTTGAAATATTTAATTGGATTCCCAATTTTTAATGGAGATTTGGATTTCTTATGCAAAAATAAGTGACTTTTATTCAGATTTCAGATATAATATCATATATAAGATTTCAGATTCTACGTAAAGAACTGTATTCAGTACCATAAAAAATTAGTTTGCAGACTTCTGATATTTTATTGACTTGACAATTGACTTATTGACAAATAAATAAATTTATTTGTCATCCCCCCTCCTAAACATTCAGTTCCCATTTTACTTATCCACACATCTCCCTCAGGGTTTAGTTTCGGATCTCTGGAGACCTCAGCCTTCTGTAGTTTTTTCTCTTCTCATAATTTAAAAAAAAATCATAACTTTCTTTTTTACTTAAATGTAACAGAGCCACCCACAACCTTTTCATTTTACAGTTCTTGTTAAGATATACCAATAGTCTATTAATTACCCAATACGTTAAATATTAAGCTCATCAACTTACAACTTATCCTTTTATACTTCTCATGTACCTAGTGTTGCTTTATAACAGATAGGGCCTTTTCCTCTTAAGTTATAAGTTGAGTACAATATGACCATCATATTACAAAACCACACCCCAACCATAAATTATGTTCATCTCATATGTTTGCGAATATACACAAAACAACAAACCAACTTCCTCCATGAACACCAAATCAGTTGTTTACATTCATGAACTTTTAACTTAAAAGTTTTACATTTTCCAGGTACCAAATGTTGCTTTTAACATACAGGGCCTTCTATACTTACGTTATAAGTTAATTATTATATGAACATTAGACTACATAAGCTTTTATTTTATTCACTCAACACTACCTCCATATATAAAATATATCAATTTCTATTTCACCCATCAACAATAAATTTTCTAGAATCCAACTACCCACATATGTCTATTTTCCGTTTTCCAGGTACCAAATATTGAAAAAACATAAGGGGCCTTATATTAGAATCTCTAATTCATACTAATTGAAGACGTATGTATAGTTGGTTGCCTAACAATACCCTTACACTTTTCTCACCACATACATTAATTAACAAAACAAATTCCACCATGTTCTTAACAATAAATTCAGGACAAACTAACAACTTCAAACAACAACATTGATGGTTGCTACTGTTACATTATTTTAATTTTAACTTTTTCAATTTTTAAATAACGTTGGCTTTTGTCTTAATTGGACCAAACACATAAAGTTACATTGACTGCTCTGTTCAGACTTCCATCCTAACTTGTCAAGATTGTCATTTTCAATCAGTTGCTTTATTTCGGTCCTCGTAGACACATCGTCTCAGGACCAGCAACTTCACGTGGAGTCATACGGCGCCATGTTACCAAATCCACTGGTAACTTTAACATCTTGGATTTTATCACAACATAATGTAAACCAAATTTATAAAACAAATTTTAACGGGTTTTTACCCACATATTTAGTGGCTCAATACATGTATACCCACCTAGTAAGTACTATTAACCACATTTTGTATTAACCTTGGTCAAAATTTAAATTTCACGTTCTTTTTAATTAAGTGGTTATATACTTTTTAGGTACACTGATGATGGAACATATATTCCGAAAACGTTTTGTGATATAGCCCGATTGGATCTTTTAAATTATATACCTCTTATAAAAGATTTTTAATAAAATTTTTAGAAAAAATAATAGCACCTACAGTAATGGTGAAATGTAAATTGTTTCTGAATGTATATATATATATATATATATATATATATATATATATATATATATATTCAGGGATTCTACAGTATTTACTGCCTTCCCTCGCTTAACCGTTTCCATCTCTCTCTCTGTTGTCCCACTCTCCATCGTTTAGGCCTCTCTTACTCATGGCGTCGTCTACTTCGTTCCTCCAGGATTTTCGGGTCGTCCTCTTTTCCTCCTTCCTATGGGGCTCCATTCGGTTATTCTCTTTATCCATCTGCTGTCGCTAGTTCTTCTTACATGTCCATACCACTTTAGTCTTTTTTGTTCTATATATGTATGTCTGTTTCTATTGATGCTCTTTGCTTTATTTCGTCATTACTTCTCCTATCCATTCTTGTTATTCTGCAGCATCTTCGCAGGCATTCCATCTCTGATGCTACTATCTTACTGCTGTTTTTCTTGTTTATGATCCAATTTTCAGCCCCATATGTCATAATACTTCGCACTAATGTTTTATAAATCTGTGTTTTTGTTTTCAAATTTAGGTGTCTATCCCACCATACTGAGTTAAGTTGTCGGATTGCTGTTCTTGTTTGTCCTAATCTTTGTGTAATTTCTTCCTCTGTTGTTGCCTTTTTTGTGATTATAAACCCCAAGTATTTGAATTTATCCTTTCCTTTGATTGTTACATTGTCATCAATCTGTAGATTCCTTTTTTCGTTTACATGCATTAGCTATTTTTATAATACATCTTTTAATATACCTATATACTTATATATACATATACATATACATATATATATATATATATATATATATATATATATATATATATATATATATATATATATATATGAAAATTACTGAGTTCTCGGGAAGAACCGCGTTGAGAATTTAAAACTCGACGTTTCGGCACCCATTTTGGAGCCATTATCAAGAGGGATACGGTTCGGTTCGTGTTCGGGGTCTCAATCTGCCTACTCCCCTCACTCGAGACGTACCAGTATCGTATTCTATATTGCAAGAACTGTCTCTCGGCACTGAGGTCTCAATCTGCCTACTCCCCAGTGTCGAGTGACAACCGGTCTTACCCTGTGTGGCTGCTTTTATACTCGCTGTATGCGCGGGAACGGTATGTGCTGACGTGGTCTGAACTGACGTGGCCTGAGCGGTGTGGGCGGGAGGTCGCTGAAGAAGGGGTCGCCATGTTGCCGGCAATCGTTTCGCGTCATCGCGCGTGTTCAAGCTGTGAGGCCGTTTTTCGATTTCGATAGAAGCATTCAAAAACTTCTAAACCCCATTCCATCCAAAAAAGAAACCTTGCCGCCGGATCAACCCAAAATCTTTCTACCTTTTATTAAAGGTGTCACTGACAAGATCAGTAGAACTCTTATCCCTCTTAATATAAAAACCATCTTCACCACTCACTCCAAACTGTCCAATCTCGTTAGATCCGTAAAAGACCAAATCCCCAATGAAGACCATGGTGTCTACGAGATAGCTTGTTCCAGTTGCCCACGTACATACGTAGGACAGACAAACCGACGAATCCATAACCGTATTTACGAACATTCTCTATCAGTCAAACATTCCGATACCACTTCAGCCCTAGTCCAACATCATATTCAGACAGGCCACAAAATAGATTTTGAAAAAGCAAAAACCATCGCTCCCATCCGCTCATTAAAAGCGAGAATCATTCGTGAAGCTATCGAAATCGAAAAACGGCCTCACAGCTTGAACACGCGCGATGACGCGAAACGATTGCCGGCAACATGGCGACCCCTTCTTCAGCGACCTCCCGCCCACACCGCTCAGGCCACGTCAGTTCAGACCACGTCAGCACATACCGTTCCCGCGCATACAGCGAGTATAAAAGCAGCCACACAGGGTAAGACCGGTTGTCACTCGACACTGGGGAGTAGGCAGATTGAGACCTCAGTGCCGAGAGACAGTTCTTGCAATATAGAATACGATACTGGTACGTCTCGAGTGAGGGGAGTAGGCAGATTGAGACCCCGAACACGAACCGAACCGTATCCCTCTTGATAATGGCTCCAAAATGGGTGCCGAAACGTCGAGTTTTAAATTCTCAACGCGGTTCTTCCCGAGAACTCAGTAATTTTCATTCATCTGACCGCGGAAACTTATCCGAACATATATATATATATATATATATATATATATATATATATATATATATATATATATATATTATATATATATATATATATATTATATATATATTATATATATATATATTATATATATATATATAGATATATATATATATATATATATATATATATATATATATATATAATGTATTTATCTTGTTTTTAATGTATTTTATTTTACAGAGAAGTCGAGGTTTCGGTTTCATCACATTCTCAGAACCATCAAGTGTAGACAAAGTACTTAAGGTTCCAATACATACATTGGACGGAAAAAAGATTGACCCGAAACACGCAACACCGAAAAACAGACCAAAGCAACCAAACAAGACTAAAAAGATATTCGTAGGAGGCGTCAGTCAGGATACATCAGCTGACGAGGTTAAAGCCTATTTCAGTCAATTTGGAAAAGTAGAGGAGACTGTAATGTTAATGGATCAGCAGACCAAAAGACACAGAGGATTTGGATTTGTAACCTTCGAGAGTGAAGATGTGGTTGATAGAGTTTGCGAAATACATTTTCACACTATTAAAAACAAAAAGGTATGTATACTTTATTCTTAGAGTAGTATTCTTGTAGTAGATATAGTTTTATACTATTTTCATATTTTCTTTTTTTGGTATCAAATATTAACAAAATTGTTTGCTAATTTTTATCGTCAGTAATTTATTTTATCTTTATCTCGATCCTTACGCTATTCCAATAATTTTCGTAATGTTTGAAAGTCTTTATTTTTTCAGATTCAGTTTTTTTAATAAACAACATCTGGTTTTTTTACAACGAAACACTTGTAAGAGAAATAAAAAATGATCACTAGGAACTTTTCGAAAGAAATGGAACATAATTTTTATGGTATGCAAAAGGAAATATGGCGCTTTATAAGAGGTCAAAGAATGGAGGTAAAGAAACTAATAGAAACAAACACATAAAAAAGGATACGTTTATTGACTACCGAAAAAAGATCTATGCAGAGTAAGAACAAACAACGCTACAATCGGAAACATCAGAAATTACCACAAATGAAGGAACTTAATGTAAATATACAGGGAGTTCGTAAAATACTTGAAAAGCTGAAGAACAGGGAAGCAGCAGGTAAAGACGGGATACCAAACGAATTACTGAAATATTGGGGAGCAGCAATGGCACAACAATTAACAACATTAATTAATATAATTATAAAATACAATAAAATACCGGAAAAATGAAGAACGATAAAAATAATTTTACTTTTTAAAAAAGGATATTAAAACAGCCAGAAAACTACAGAGGTATAAACTTGTTAAGTACTACCCTAAAACTTTTAACTAATATTTTAGAAGAACTAATAAATCAGAGGATAAGTTTAGCAGATGAACAACAGTAATCCGTCTTCTGTATAATAGGGAAGTTCCCCTAAATATCATAAAATCTATTGAAAACATCTACCAAAACAACAAAATGGAAGTCAGAAGAGATGCACTACTTACAGAACCTATACAGGGTGGCGCACCGAAAACGAAACAGATGCATTTACTGGCAGATGATTCCTTTTTAAAAAAAACGCTTGGACCCGTCGATTTTGTTATCGAGGGGGAAACAAAATTGGCATAAAATCACATTAACATTTGCAGCCCCCTAAGCGGGGGTGGCACCATCCCTAAAATCTTAAATGGAAAGGGGGGTCGAATGATCCATCATTTAAAAGGTCTTTTAACTCCCTTTACAATGATGTAAAATTCATGTACTTCAATTCAGTAGTTTTGGAGATTTATTGATTTAAAGTTTAAATACATCATCGTAAGAGGAGATCAATACATAGTAGCAAAGTTGTTAAAAAATAAAGAATGAACTGACCTGTTAGCCGAGTAAATGTTGAAAATGACCACCATTACTTTCCATGCAATAATAAAGATTTTGCTGAAAACGTTGCCGGACATTTTGCAATATTTGAGGAGTAATTTGATGGCACTCATTCACAATTCTTTGTCGTAAATCTTCTAAGGATGTTGGCTGAGTAGCATAGATTTTGCTTTTTAAGTAACCCCACAAAAAGAAATCCAAAGGTGATAAATCTGGCGATCTTGGGGGCCATTCAAGGGCACCTCTTCTACCAATCCATTGACCTGGAAAGGTCTGATCTAAATAATGCCGAACTCTTAATGCGTAATGTGGTGGGGCACCATACTGTTGGAACATCAACATATTCTCAACGTATCGACCATCATTCTGATTTTCAATTATATCTGTTAGCGCAGGATCTATGGCATTTTGCAGTAATTCCAAATACATTTCACCAGTCAAATTTCCAGATAAGAAAAAAGGACCAACCAAATGATCGCCAAAAATGCCAGCCCAAACATTTAATTTTTGTGGCTGCTGTGTGTGTACCTCATGGTAAATTCTGGGATTAGAGTCCGACCAATATCGACAATTATGACGATTTACTTCGCCATTTAAAAAAAAGGAACATTCGTCGGAAAAGCAAATGTTAAATAAAAATTGTTCATCGTTTGTAATTCGTTCACTCATAACTTCACAAAATTCTAATCGCTTATCAAAATCGTCTTCATTAAGTTCTTGTACAAGGTGAATTTTATACGGATGAAAATTATGGGCCTTTAGAATCCGTTGGATAGTACGTCGACTAAAACCACACGAAGTTTGCAATTCGCGGATACTTAATGTAGGATCTACAATAACTTGCCCTAAAACCCCCACTTCTGTTGCTTCGTTCCTTATAGGATTTTCAATATTACGTTTTTTATTGGCGACTGATCCAGTTTCCCGAAATTTAGCTACAAGTTCTAGAACATATTTTCGGTGCACATTATTGTTCTCATGTCGCTCATTAAAAATTTGTGCTGTTCTATTAGCGCACTGATTATTTCCGAAAAATATTTCAATAATTTCAACCCTTTCTGCCGTGGAATATACCATGGTTAATTTATGTATAAAGCAATAAATGATATTTTAACAACAAAGATTGGTCAAATCAATCGCAAACTAATGTACTATTTCCTATTTAAAATAAGTACGTGGCATTCTCTACTTATCTTTCTTCAAGAAACAACTTTTTTTGTCACAAAGGACACTTCAACTGCTATTTTTATTATTAATAAACCATGGGCGTAGTAAATAAAAGCATTTACTTATCAAGAAAATGCTTTTACTCAAATTTCTTCTGAAAGAAGTACAAACTAATTTGATGTACCTATTAAAGTCTACTTTAAACTTTAAATCAATAAATCTCCAAAACTACTGAATTGAATACATGAATTTTACATCATTATAAAGGGAGTTGAAAGACCTTTCAAATAATGGATCATTCGACCCCCCTTTTCATTTAAGATTTTAGGGATGATGCCACCCCCGCTTAAGGGGCTGCAAATGTTAAAGTGATTTTATGCCAATTTTGTGTCCCCCTCGAAAACAAAATCGACGGGTCCGAGCGTTTTTTCAAAAAAGGAATCATCTGCCAGTAAATGCCTCTGTTTCGTTTTCGGTGCGCCACACTGTATAAATAGCCAGCGGAATAAAACAAGGGGACTCACTGAACCGTATGATCTTCAATTTTCTCATAGATGAAATCATCAAAAGCGTTAACAAAAAAATATAGGATAAAGAATGGGAAACAAAGAAGTAAAAATACTCTGTTACGCAGACGACGCAATATTGATATCCCTGAAGATAGTCTGCATAGATTGGTCCACAGATTTAACATAAGAGCAAAAGAGTTTAATATGACAATCTCATCCCAGAAAACTAAAACAATAGTAATCAGCAAAGACCAAATCAGATGAAAAAAAGAAATTGATGGCATCAGTATTGGACAAGTAATGGAAATAAAATAAATTTGAATTACATTGTCAAGCTATAGAGACCTGGAAAAAGAAGTCTGAGATCAAGTACAAAAAGCAAATCGACTGGCAGAATTCCTTAATAACACTATATGGCGAAACAGACACATTAACAATGAGATGAAGTCAAGAATTTATAGAGCTAGTGTAAGACCAATAATGCCATATGCCTCAGAAACAAGACCCGATACAGCCACAACACAAAGGCTACTGGAAACGACAGAGATCAGAGATCAGAATGAGAGAGTACTGAGAAGAATCACACCAAATACGCTGAGAGATCGAAAGAGAAGTGAAGATATTAGAAGAAAATGTAACGTACAGTGTTTAACGAATGGACACTAAATAGAAAAAAGAATGGACTGACCACATAAGCAGAATGGGAGAGACCCGTGTCTTCAAAATAGCAAGATATAAATAACCAATCGGCAGACGAAGTATCATATGACCGCCCAAAAGATGGAGTAACAAACTTCCATTAAGGCATTAATCCGTCAATGAACAAGCAGAATTGTTTATAAAGAGGAAAAAGAAGAACATCTGGTTAGTACCTGATGGTACCCAACCATCTAGGTGATATCCAAATGGTACCCAGATCAGTATTGGTGGGCAAGAAATAGAACTTATAGATAAATGTAAATACCCAGGACGTGAAATTATGATTTCTCAGGGTAATGAGATCCATGAACTGGACAATATATGGAAAGCTAAGAGAAACTTTTATAAGTGAGCTGCTCACATGCATGAAGATCAATGCGTTCTCCCAGGTTTCACATACATAGCAGAAAGACTTATCTTAACAAAAGCGTCATCTGCCAAACTGAGAGTCACTCAGAGAAGAATGGAGCGTTAAGGATAACTCGCGAGACAGAAAAAAAAACGAAGAGATCAGAAGAACCCAGATGACTGACGTTATTAAAAGGATAGCCAGACTAAAATGGAGGTGGGCGATGGACAAATATGTTATTGATACAATTGGACAAATGTGAAGGCAGAATAAAAACGGGATGAGAGGGACTCAATATAGACGGGGTTGGAAACACGAGGAAGAGGCATATGTTCAGAAGCGGACTTTTGAGGCAGAATGATGAGAAATAAACAACATGCACAAAATTCGTGTTTTGTCTCGTCAGTTCAAGCTCAATTTTTGGTATTATGCTGTATTGCAGTACACCTGGAATTTTTTGTAATTAACGTATCTCGACAGCTATGATCATTGACACGAGTATAGTTTACAGCAATATACATATTGTACATACAAACATTTGGTATGAACAATTATTAGTGGTGAAGCTGAACACTAAAACTTACTCTTTACATTATCTGAAATAAAAAATTTCTTTCAGAAATTTTAGAACACTCTCAGAACCGTTTAAACCACTAAGAATTTCACACACTTAAAACACACTTTTCAGTGGTGCTTGCTTCTAGAAGAATCAAACTCACAGCAGTCCATTATCACGTGTTTGATGGAAAGTCAAGTATTGCAGTAGTTATTTATACTGGACGGTTTTTTGAAGCCATAAGGTATCCATTTGTGAGACATGTATACGCTATTCTTAGTAAGCGAATAACTAATTTAAAAGTATATCGATTTCCTTATATGTGCTCTGAGTATGCAGTGTTCTTACTATTTACATTTTCAAGAAAATATTATTCTGCTCTGCTGTTTCTTGAGTCTCTGGGTTTCAACTATCGTTTAGCAGACAACTCAAGTATTTAAATTAATTGGCTTCCTCTTCATCTACATATATCTTTGTATCTGGGTAATTATTTCTACATATATTAATGGTTTCCGTCTTGATATTTATTTGCAAATCCAAAGCTTCACTGCGCGGCTTAGGTCTCTGTAAATGCACTTTACGTATAACAATATCGGTAAAAGTATACGTCCTTGCCTTCTTCCCCTTTTTATTGAGTAATCTACCATTTTAGTGGTTTTTGAAGATGTACTGTTGCTTTCTAATTTCAATACAAATTGGCGATAATTCTTATATCCTTAGCATCCAATCCAAACTGTTTGATGATATTTTATCATTAGTTCTTGTTTTACTTTATCGAATACTTTATCATAATCAATGAACCAGGGACAAACACCTTTTCTTAAATTTATACAAATCATGAAAACGTTGCTGATAAAAGTCCATACTGCTAAATATTAGCAAAAGTAGAGATAAGTACTCACAATCCATAATAACTTTTTATCTGTAGTAAGAAGGGTGCGACCGATTTCAGAGTTTACAAGCTAACATAATACCTTTATAAGTGATTATGTAATTCATTATAGTAAGCTAGCATGTAATTCTGTGTAAATTTATGTACTAATGTTTGCAAGCTAACACTCTCTCGTTTAAAATACATCTGTAAATTCAATATGACATATCGTTATAGAGGCCGTAAAGATTGGAGGAGACAGACTTTTAGAGAACATAAAGAAATTGTTCAACTTCTGTCTGCACTAAGTGAATCACCCACAAGATAGCATAGTGCACTCACTATTTTATTACACAAAAAAGGAGATCCAAGTTATTTACAAGAATAAAACAAGCTGAATTTTTCTGAGAATATTAATTTTAGGACTCCAAAATATTATCAGGGATTATTGAAGTTATCAATTATTATTACTGAAATGATATGTGATACAGTTCAGTAAGTGTTGTATTTGGGTTTAGCATCCTAAAAAATATTAAGCTGTTTTAAGTAAAAAAGTGTTTTCATCGTTTGCCTGTGTTATTTGTATTATCATCGGCCTACAGCTATTATTTACCATCAGTTCCTTCGTTCGGTGGAGCCATATAATTTCATTAAAAATTTAACTAATGATTTACTGATACTTTCGTTTTTAGGTGGAATGTAAAAAAGCACAACCCAAAGAAGCAGTTCAAGCTAGTGCTCAACTATTAGGTAAACGACTAATGCTCACAGGATTGGGCATGCGTGCCATAGCTCCCGCACCAGGAGTGTTAGCCACAGTTAACCCTCTAGCAACAGCTCAAGCGCAAGCACATGTACAGGCCGTACAAGCTGCCGCAGCAGCCGCTCAAGCCCAACCTCTTGCATTAGCGACTTACGGAAAACTGTTTGGTGCCTACCCACATTTGGCCAGTTACCGTTATTCACCTTACCCGATAGCAGCAGTCAGTGCAGGCACAGCAGCTACACAGAATCCTGCTCCAGCACCTGCAGCTCATACGCCTGCACCTCCCGCAATGGCGCCCCCAGTCGCTGCTAGCCCTTACCAAGGCTACAATCTCACAAATGTTGATATGTCATCATTTCAGGGAGTTGATTGGGGATCCATGTATGGTGTCGGCATGTATGTCTAAGTGTTCACACATTTGTTATTTAGGTTTTTTGTGTTAGGTTATTGTGAAAGGACTTCCAAGAAAATAAACGATACATTTCCAATAGAGGAAGGGATACTGCATCTACCAAATACATCAAGTTCCTTTTGCATCTTCTAGCCTTATTATACTTCTTATTTTATTCTACATACTGAAGGTACTGCCATTGTATGCTTGATAAGGCAACCTTTCCTAGAACTTTTAATAACATGTGCCATATTCATAAATAATCCCAGTATGTTGTTTCAAATTTAAATAGTTGACAATCTTCCTTTTATTATTTTATTTCTCTATTCTATTACTTTTTCTGTAGTTTTCTTACTGTAGGGTAGGTTTTAAATTAAGTATATAATTTTAATTTTATGACCAATGCTTTCCCTTCAACTCACATTTGCCTAAATATATCAGTTCCCAATAGTTTTGCAGGAGAATATTTACGATAAAATGTTAGTAGATGTAAAATATCCCTTTCTTTTCTTAATTGTCAATGGCGGCGTCTCGTGCCTACTTTTCAATGGTATTATTGATGATACTACAGTGGTGATTTTTTTCTGTACATAGAATCACATTGCCACAATGCTGTCGGGCAGTTTTTCTAAAAGCATCACATACACATTGCGCTTACAACTGTTTCAAAATACTCCTAGAAATAATATCTAGTCGAGCACTACTCGTATTCGGTTATAAGCGGATTAAACGCTTTCAATTATGGTTCTTGTAGTACTCGACTGTCGGTTTTGATGCCGTCTTTCTGCTCATCTAGCATCTCGGCAATAACTCGCAATAATCAGTATTAAATTTTTGAGAAAAAATAAATTGCCGTTTTGTTTTAATTATTTTCCGTATGAAAAAACTCTTGATATTCCTGTCATATGGCAATAATTATAACTTATTTGTAATGGAAAATTTTTAAAAAAAGGTTGTGTTGAGTGTACTTAAGTTATTATACCTTAGTACTTAGATCGGATTGGAAAGGATTGTTCGATCTAATAAACAGAATAATCCAATACATTTCTTATATCCAACGTCTAGACACTATTCTGTACGTTAACAAATATGCAGACGGTTTTTATTGTAATATTCTGTTTAAGAACTTAATTAGGTATATCATTCAATCAATACTTTCCAATCCTCATACTTAATTTATTGTATTTCACCATTTTTGACTGATAGGACGGTACTTATACATTAGTAATTATTTTATGAGTTAGTTTTTCGATCGAGTTCATCACTTTATTCACTATTTAATGATATTAATAATTTTATTCAAAGATCTCATCCATTCGAATTTTTAGTGTTATACTCGATGTGATCTATTTACACAAATGAAACCATCTTTTATGTACTTAAAATACTTACAGGGTAGTGAAATGATCAATTAAATGCAATTTTCGTATTATTAGGAGTGTAGTTTCTACACGACTGTTATAAAAAGATGAATCTGATTATTCATAATCTCGGAATATTCTTCATAAATTTTTTATGAATTATTATTTTAACTAATATGTGATTTTTCTACTTAAATGTAACTTAGGTATACTACTCACAGTACTTAGACTTTATGTTTTAAAGTTACATGGTATTTACCAACATTAGGTGTCCTTTTTATATGGGCAATTAAGACATACATAAATTTATGTAATTTTTAAAACAAACGTTAGATCTGCTATTTTCTGCTATTCCTTTTTCTTTTTCTTAAGTTAGGTCTATGACCTGTATTTACTGGGTCATATTTAATCATGTTTGCGATTCTGAGCAGCTGCCTCGTCATCTGTTTGGTAGTCTTCTTGTAAACCTCTTTCTTCCTGTAGACCATTCATCTCTTAAAATTTTTGATTATTTGGTTATGACTTGAATACATTCGCGTACTTACTTACTTACTTTCCGTGTCCGGAACAGCAACAGCTTTCAATTTTGTGTTTCCAATGGTTGGCCACATAGATGGCCCTGTCATTCGCTAAAAATAGGTCTTCTTCTGTGCAGGTCTCTCTCATCTCTGTGCATGATAGTACATGGTGACTATTCTGAACCGCACTAGAGTCGCAGGTATCGTCCTCCAGGTATCCCCATTTGTTCAGGTTACTAGCACAACGTGAAACGCCAGTTCTTAGTCTGTAGCGCTTTCCATGTGGGATACGGCAAATTGTGTCCTATCGGGCATTTCCTCTGAGGGGGCAAAATGTGTCGTAGCTGACGCTTGCCTTAGGTGTATTCTTCGCGTCTTTGGCTCTTCAGGAATGGATCGTGATTTTTTCAGAAAGCTTTTCCGAGATCTTAGGCTACTTGGCTGAACTTGGTGGTCATATAAGGTGTGTCTTCAATCCGTCTCCATCTTTCGTTTTATCTCTGACGTGACCTGTCTTCTCATAGCAGGTGAAGCGATTCCTCTAGAGTAGACCTCTTCGATAGGTGCCGGTTTCAGGTAACCAGATATACGAACCGTTTCATTTAACGCAACATCGACGTTTTTAGCGTGAGCAAAATTTCCCGCACTGGTGCTCCAAACTCGACGGCAGAAAAACATAATGCTAAGGCAGAAGTACGGATAATGTGTGGTTGTGCTCCCCATTTTGTATTTGTTAGTTTGCGGATGGTATTATTTCTGGCGCTTACTTTTTTCTTGAAACCTTGACAGTGATATCGATAAAACAGAGTTCTATCCAGACGTACGCCGAGATATTTTGGCGTCTCATTGTGTTCCAGCATCTGACCACGCCATTCCACCTCCAGTATCCTTCGGGCATGATTGTTTCTAAGGTGGAAAGCACACACCTGGGTTTTTGTAGGATTAGGTTTCAGATGGTTTTCGTCATAGTATAGTGCTAAGTCTTCTAGGGCATCTGTCAGTTTTACTTCGACTTCATTGAAGGTACTTCCCTGAGCTGCCATAGCTGTATCATCCGCGTAAATAAACTGTCTTGTTTGTTGGTTTTTGGGTTGGTCGTTGGTATAAATGTTGTATAGCATCGGCGAGAGGACACTTCCCTGTGGGAGTCCATTTTTTTGATCACATCACACTACATATATCCCTGTTTCTTGTGCGCACCTAGTTTTCTATTACCAAATTAAACAGGAATGAGCTTACGCCGTCCGCTTGTGTTATTCCTGTCTTTATTAGTATTTCTTCAGTTAGTCTTCCATCATTTTTATTTTAGTTAGTCAGAATGGTATTCTTCTGCAATTCTTGTCATTTTAGGGGTACTGCTTTTCTTTTTTAAGTATCTTTACTACCTTTGGTCGATAGCTTTTGTTAAATCTAGAAAGCCTATGAAGGCGAACTACGGTATTCAATAGCCTTTTCTACTAGTTTACGAATTACAAACATAAAATCTCTTGTCAATCTCTTTTTCTGAGATTTTTATTTTTCTTCACATCTGGGGATCAGCTGTAATTTTGATGAAACTGTTTAATATTATTGCTTCCTTTTTACTGTCTCCTTTTGAATACCAGTTTAATCATGCTTATTTTACATTCTTTTCCTTTCTCTTTCTTATTAAAATTGTTTGTTCTTTATATTCTTGATGATTGTGATTCTATTCTATTTTCCATTTTGATCCCATACATTCTATTTTTTTTATTTTTGGTAATGCTGCTTTTTTGGGTATTAACTCTCTTCATATTACTGACATTAGAAAATTATTGAGTCAGCAAAAAACCATTTCATCCACTTAAGTCTCCAAAATTGTTAAACCAATACCAGCCTGCAGCTGAAGGACAATAAATAACTTGAGTTTCAACGTCTACAAGAAACTATGACATCAGGTGTTTGTAATTTCTTGACTCTTTTCCTCTTTTATTCTTCAATGTCCATATGCCTTTGTTAGGTGACTGCTCTTTGTTCATGCTCAATTCACCCCATTTCTGTTTTGACGTTTAACGATTTTTTCCATTTCTCCAGTACTTGGTACCTTTCTGTACCTTAAGTCGTTTAGGTACTATTAGCTTAAGACTCATTTAGCAGTCTGCCATGTTTGACTTTTCGCTCATTCTACTAGTTACCCTCTCTCCCTTCCAACGAGACGTCATACATCACGATCCGTCTAGCCGTGCTTGAGTTGTGCCACTTCAGACCTTAGAATTCGTCTCAAAATTTCCCCAGAATCTATGGAAAAATTAAGTTAATTTACGAGATTTACTCTTGTAAAATACTTCATTTTTCCCCAAATGTAGGAAAACATATTGTGGTCCACCAAATATCTTGGAGTAACCTTGCTTAACTACACTTTTTTCTTTCTAATGTAAAGCTATGTACCTTTCATAATAAGTATACATCTTAACAGTTCTACAATGATTGCTTTTTATTCACTAGTTTGCTGAGAAGCATATTCTTCTCCATAGTTATAAAGACTTCTTCTTTACATCATTAATCAGACTTGAACAGACATTAAACAACTATATTGTTAAACATAGGCCTTCTCCAGATATTTCCATCTATTTCGGTTCTGCGCATCTGCAATTGGTCACAATTATTTTGAGGTCGTCGGGTCATGGCGTTGTATACATTACGCATTTGTATTATTTGCCCCTTTTTGGTTTGTAAATTTGATTCCCTTATCTCATAAAATCACAAAAGGTACAAAAGTATTACTAATGACAATACCCAAATATTTAAATTTTTATACTACCTTAATATCTCTCTTGTCCACTCTCAAATACTATGCAAACAACTCAATTTATACATATATATATATATATATATATATATATATATATATATATATACTATACATAATAAATTCAACAGAACAACTATTATCACAAACAAAATTTCAGATCGATTGGATTTGGAGATGTATCAAATCTTTTATTTTTGACCATGTTGTCGTATCTAACATACAATATAGGTTATTTGATATAAAGAAAAGCAAATGGAATAATAAGAAAATACCTGTTCATATGCTATAAAGATCATACATTTTTGTAAATAGATCACTTATAATTATTATTAAGAGCAAACAAAATCGTTAGTGCAGCTAGGCCATATAACTTGCCGAGTTTTTCAAGATCGGCCAGTTCCTACTCTTTCAATTAAAAAAAAAATGATTGCACAGATCTAGTCATAATTTTTGCTGATATATTTTTTGACATTCTATGCTTTGCTTACCTTTTGGTGTTTACAACTCATTTAAAATTGTACTCAATTCATACTAAAATTGGTGTAAGTATATAAATTTTACCGAAAAAGCGAGATAACATAACTCCCTAAGGTAAATACAGTGAAAACCCAATATTAACAATAACATTTTAATAATTGAAGTTGTGTTTATTAGATCTGACGTAGCCACTCAGTTCTTGTAGTCCAAATTTGCTTCTTTAGATTTTTCTATTTCCATATTTTTGCAAATGAAACATTTTAAAACCATGGACATTTTATTGTTTGTTATTTTTATCCTAATCCTTTTATAGCCTTTTTATTTGTTGAAGATATTCAACCAGGAATAACAAGTTGAAGGAGCTCTTCAACTTTATTGAATCATATTTAAGAAAGTAGAGGAAGTCTTTTACAGTCTTTCAGTAAAGGGTTATTAATACACGACAGTCAACTAGACTAGTAAATTGTGGGCTAATGACGAATTAAACATTGATCAATTTTTTTTTTATTTATCTGCCTGAACAACAAATAATGATTGTTTTTGATGTGAAAATATGGTTGATTTTTAACTACCTGATGAATTTCAGCTTAGTCTAAAAAGGAACTTTACAGCTGTGTGTGCCTCCTAAAACAATCGTCCAATGGTAGCTTTCTTAACATAATTTGTTCCACTAGATTTTCGATAAGACATTAATCCTATCTCTATGGATTTAATGACATTAATTCTATCTCTATGGAGTTAAAAATCTGAAATCCTGAATATTAAATGTATGATTTTTTTATCCTCTTTGTTCTAAATTGGTGATCATTTCCATTTTTCCTTAAGGACATGCACATGTACCTACCAAAGCAGTAAGGGAAGTACTTATATCATATAAAAGGGAAAGTATTTTATTAGTTATTTATGATACTTATTAAAACAATTTGATTGCCTTTTAAACTACAAATCAATCCTGTATTGTTGCACTTTGTCATAAATATGGATTTACTCTTCAGAAATTTAGAAAGACATGATATATATTTTCAGTAGTTCATTATCAGTTATTTTCTTGCAGTCAGTGGAATAAAGACAACTTTGTTTCTCTGTAATGTTTTATCCATTGAAATGCGTTCAAAAATTAAGCAAATCTTCTATACTCGATCCAAGCAAGCATTGGAAACCAACCAATAGCATGAGAAATCATTCTAAGAGTCCATTTTTTGGAACAAATGAAAATTTGGTAAATCGTTTTTAAAAGATCAATTTTATCCACCTACATATTTTTTGTAATTCCCCATAATCTGTATGGTATACACATATATATTGTATTTATTTAACACATCTTTTGCATTGTTGATCAGTATTGGCAATAGCAATGCCCATATAGTTGAGATCCACTACAACAGGTGTAATAAACCATTCAGTTAGAATTATTTCGCGATCGGAAATTACCAGTTCTCTAAAAGCGCATCCTTGCTGTTTCATTAGTTAATCTGTTAAGCTAAATCGCGTTAGTCACAAAAATATTTCCTTTATCTACTAATGTGCACGTGTTTTTTGTTCGCAGAGTAAAAAACTCGAAATCACAATTTATAAAGAATATAACGAATAAGGTCAATTTACTTAACTAGGGGTAAAAAAAAATACAAGGAATTTCAATGATGTAACAGACACAACTTGCATTTATCTATGGTGATTGAAATTACAGTTGGGGAGCACAAATGTACACAACAGGAGCGACCAAGTTAACTTTTTAGATTTTTTTAATTTAAAATTTAAATGTTTAAAAATAATACAGAGTACTTCAATATTGTTATAAATGGTGTCTGTGGTTTATTGAAGTGAACTTTTTTTTATTTTGATTCTTTTTTTTTTATTTGCACCAAATTCGTTGTTTACTTGTGGCGTGCGAGTAGTTCGCTCGACCGTGTTACCTGCTTTCGGGTAAATATAATAATGTACTTAACTTAGAAAATTGTATGTGTTTATTGAGTTGAAAGCACCATCAGTATCTTTACTCTTTGAACCATCACACTATCCCTTATCACTTGTTTCAAGTAGACAGAACTGCCTACATTCCGTATTAGCTGTGCATCGAGTATCTTTTTAACATTATAATAATTATAATACGTGTGATTCAAGGACCAATGCGTCTGCCATCGTTGGAAACAACTTTGGTACAAGACGAAACTAAGAGCTACATGACACTCCAACTGTCACATTTAAGGCAACTATTTTATGATATTTCGTTTGTTTGGTTGTTTAGGTTTCAGGAAGTTTTATTTTATAAATATTATGTTTTTATATGCTTCTACATCACTTTTATCTAGTGAAACCTGTTTTGTTGGTAAATACAATACTCAATATTTAAACATAAAAAGGATGGAGTCATAGTATACCTAAATGAAAAATAAAAGAGCAGGTATATGTTAAAAATGTATGTTAAACCAATCTAACGTTTTAAAAACTAATGAGAAATCTATAATATGATGGAAATCGGCGTATTTGTTCCTTAGAATCATAACAAATTTTTTTTATATAAGTTTTAAAATCCTATGGCCATTTGAAACTTTCTTAAACCCCGCCTGTGAGACATGTTCACTCCTAAGAACTACGTTCGGATGTAACAATTCATTGGATCGAGGTGTCTTAACTCGAGTTAGAACAGGAGTAACTCCACCGCGCTCCAATGCTCCAGACCATCCCTTTACCCCCTATAGCACTCTGATTCGCGATAGGGGCACAACTATCAGCCTAATGCTCTTCATGTGGGAGTCCTGAGTAATATAACTCCAACATGGTTCCCCAAACCCAATCAAATTGAGAACCCATCAACTAATTTGTCTAAATCTTGGACATAAGCATATCCTCTATTGCTTATTTAGGTACCTCAAAGTACATTTTGAACCGTATTATTGGTTGTTCTCATTATGTCATATTTCATATGTATTAACCCCCTACGTCATGCTTAGTAAATATGTTTATATATATATATATATATATATATATATATATATATATATATATATATATATATATATATATATATATAATGTGATCTCTTTAGCTTTCCGGGTTTAACTCAGCATTGAATAATTTTGGATTTTAGAAAAACCATTGTTTTGACTACGTTTCGGCAAGAACCCACTTGCTATTGCCAAGTCAGATTAGTTCTGCTTTTTCATGTCGTTCGAGGAGAACTGGTTTCTGCGCTTCGTGTGATCGATCATGTGCGCATGCGATTGGGTGGAATCATATTCGTCAATTGAATTTCTACGTTGTTCTTTAGAATTGTTTTCCATGTAGCTGGGAATATTTGGACACCATTTCTTGTATTTAATGTTTTTGGATGTTTTTCAATTTCTAATGCTTCCAAAAACATTTAAATGCAAGAGATGATGACCAGAGATACCCGAATGCTTGAACACCAAGAGTTTTTCTACAGGAAAAACGGAGAAATTAAATTGACAAATAAGACCCCACCCAATCGCATGCGCCTACGACCGATCACAAGAAGCTCAACAATATCCGGAAGAAGCAGAACTAATTTTTTAAGGCATATTGTTGAGGGCAATGCCTGTTAATGCCTGTTTTCTTTCTATTCATACTTTACTGCATATTAACAAAGATTTAGTCTTCGAACTTTAAGAAAATGTAGTTTCAAATGTTCGTAAGACTTTTCAATTGCAATAATATTTGTATGGGAAAGCATTTTTAATACTTGTTAAAAGAAGCAAAAAATCCCAAAAAGATAATACGGTTACGGTATTAAATAAAACTTTTGATTTTACTTATGCCATCATAAATTCAATTAAATTTGTTGAACTGCACACCCATCCTTTCAATTGCCTTAATACTAAGTAGCTCATTTTATCGTTATTGTTTTAAAATCTTAGTTTAGCTAAATTTCTGCGTTAGCTTATTTTTAAGGAAACTAGGGAAGGAACCTTCCTGTAGAGTTTAAAATAAAAGACATCCCCGTTTCAGTATTTTATTTGGACTGATTCGCTCTTAGTTTCGTGTCGCTCATTTTAAAAGAATGGTTCATACTGATGTTTTTATACTATAACGTAAAAATTAGTTTTTAGTCTATAAGCCCGATTCAGACGCAGTCTCTAGAACTACCTTGTGATAGTTGTTAGGCAGCTAGAATTGCGTCGGTTTTGCCAAGTTGCCAATCGTTATATTTTCTGTAGAATAGTTTACAAAACTCTGTATGCACTAATGTAACGCTTCCATTTCTGTTTGGGGTTACAAGTTTAAATAGTTTCTTTTCATTCTAAGTAGTTTACTTGTACATTCTGGTAAGTTGGTGTATAGTTTCTTCTTACAGTTTAGACAGTTTATTAACATCTAACACTTCAATAGATTATCTGTTATTTAAAATATTTCAGATAATTGTATATACGTAATACAACGTGACATTTTAGTTCATACAGAGCGTTAAAAATGTTGAGTACCTTGTATATTTGACTGACCCGTTTTTAGCAATAAGTTTTATTCGCGGCAGCTTTTTGATTGCGTTTCGTTCCAATAGTAGGGAACTCATACCTTTGAAAAGGACATTCAAGGTATTCATATTTTTAGAATGTATGCACTGACGTGCATAATTTCTAGGTAGCTTTTAATATGACAACCCATGATTTCAAGTAGTTTTATTTATGGTCACTAAAGTGCCAAATTTTAAGTATTATATCGTTCGATTTGCAACTTTGCATTGATTAAAAGGAAACAAGGAAAGTAACTGCTTTTTTAAACGAAATTATTGATTGAAACTCACCCACACACCTAATGCTGATATCGATTTCAGGTACCAAATGTAGCTTCTAAATTACCTCATAAGATATTCCTTTAAATTTAATAATTTTGAGTGATAAAAGATACTGGTAGCGAAATACCATCAAAGAAATGGAAATAAGAGAAGAATAATCTCGTGAACTTCATTGATAATGTTTTGATATTTTCAATTAGGTTTAGTTTATTCTTATTGTAACATTTTTCTTTATTTAGACCTTCCAGTATTAGTGTTCTTTGATTAGGAATTGCTTCCATTATCTTTTTATCTTTCTATGTCCACAAGATGGTCTGGACGTTTTACTATGTGGTCCATTGGCAGCTCTATCTGATCCATGTGATCTCTTCATTGTCACTTTCTTGATCTTACGCCCTCTACCTCTAATTCATCCCATATTGTCTCATGCATGATCTCGTAGTGTTATAGTAACGCCATGCAAAAACAAACACTAAACGTCTTTGTATTTCCGCATGTTACCAAGTAGGTAACTGATAAGTGATCTTCTTTAAGTCTCGTGTTGTGATCGGTGTCCACATCGTAGGGGTTGTAACGGTACGAAAATTATAATCTGTGCTATTTCTTCCTTACTTGCGCGTACTGTACAATCTTTATTTTTTATAGCTTTTTTTATTTCAGCACTAACTATTTTTTATTCAATATCAACTAATAGTCCTTATGGCTCCTGATTTTTAACAGTATTATTTTGCAACAAATTAGTACATGGACAGTGTTTTCCTGTTAGATCTTTATCTGTTTTTGTAATGAAAGTACTGAAGCCTGTTCTGCTGAATATGTTTCATCCATTTTTTTCCGGAAGTATATTTCATTCTGCAGCCCGCTGGCTCCCAGACTATTTACTTGGTATTAGACATCACCATATTGGGTAGAAAATTATATTTTTTGACGTAACATTTTTATTTAGTACAGTAAAAGTTACAGTAAATTTTCTTCATATCAAATGTTGTCTTTAATTATTGTATCTGTGTGCATCGTTTGATCATCACCATCATTATTGCACTACAGCCCTAGTTGAGCCTTGACCTTCTTTAGTTAATTTTAAATATCAATATTTAATTTGTCAGTTTTTTCCAATATTTGACATAACACGAAGTTTTGGTCTATTGTAGACCTACCCGTAAAGCTCTTTAGATGCCTTTGCATAACTTCTGCTTGGATTTTCTCTCTGTTTATTTTCTAATCTAGTTATTTACATACTAACAGAGATCGCTATTCAAGATTTTTCTTGGATATCACCAATATTAATTTTGGTGTGCAGATCAACACTTGTCTTATAAAAGATTTTAGCTGTTGGTGTCCTTAAGTTAGGAGATTCAAGATCAAAATATGTAATTTGTTGTCTATGTACCATGAATGAAATGGAACCGATTTAGAATTTGAAAATTGCATAACTTAAACCTGAAGTCGATATCAACATTCATATTATAAACCATTTCACTTATAACTTTGTACATTCCAGTCAACAAAATTTTTGGGACATGTGATCGTTGTGAACAAATTTTTATAACCAAAGAGCAAATAAACGAACAAACAGTTGACTTTGTGAATTATTGTAAACGTTTGCGTTCCTTATTTTCTTTAACCATTCAAGGGCATCTAGAGTAGGTAACTGTAAATTATTATCAAGTTGACAAGCAATAAGCAATGTGAGACAGAATGAACAACCCTCTATTTTTGTATCCAATTATAATTGTTAAGACAAATAAAATGGTTTAGTTTCACTTGTTAGTAAGTGAACCCTTACTGAAAAAAGAACTGTAAATAGTAGTATTTTACTCAGAGGGTCTGAATGATTGTGACAAACCAAATGGTCAGGAAAATACATTTAGGTGTTAAGTCGTATCGACAAAATGGGAATAGCCGTTTTATGGAGAGTAACTTGTTTTCGTATATAGTGAATAATCTAAAAAGTAATACTTTTAATATGGTATTAATTAGTACCAACTAGATAGCGTTGCTCAAATTGCAATAATTTTGAGGATATTTCTTTTGAGGTGTTGTGCTTAATTTGTAATTTAACATGATTTGTTTATGATTTTGGACATTTTCGATAATCCTTCAAAAGCTTAGTTTGCTCAATTGTTAAAGCTGTAGTACTTTTTAGTATTGTTGACCGAACAATCTTCATAAAACTGAAGCAGGCTACCCTTAACGTTAAGGAATTATTAGGAATTTTTGGTAGATCGCCCATACTCTCTCAATACAGATATTAATCTCTGGTGGACTATCAAAAAGTTCTAGTAATTTTTGTATTTGTAATTGTTACACAAACATTAACTTTTAGCTGTTTGTCGTACGTATTTTAAAGTTACTGTAGCTGTAAGTAACGTATAATTTTTTCATAGACATTAGTTCTTAGTGTATGTAGTATGTATCTCTGTGTGTAGTGTAGTATGCGGCGAACAGTCGCAGATGCACTGTAGTACAGTCGTTCTGAATAAAGTAGTTTCATGAAAGTAGATCTATTATGCTTGACCAATCCTTTTACTTATGCTTGAGTTTGCCCTAAACAACTCAGACATTCTGCAAGATCAGGAGCGTATTGCAATAACATAAAATTGAGTACCTTTAGGCGATGCGGTGGTTTTAACTTGTAAATGGTCGAGGAGCTTTGCAAGATTAGAAAGGTAAGTGTTTTAATAGGCTCTGGATTAAGATCTTGCCGCTAAAGGCATGTGCAAATCATAAGGATACAAAAATATAATTATTGATACCAAACTAAGTATATATATATGCAGCTGCTGACATCTTTCAATCATACCTCATGATCTAAAGTTTTTCTCATTCAGCTCACTTATTTTTTCTTTAATTGTTTTTGTCCTTTATAAGCAACGTATTTTCCTCCTTGCTAATGAATTATCTCTTAAGCCTCATAGCTCAATTCAACTTGATATATCACTTTAGTATGGAGTAGGTACCACTTTTTTCTGCATAATCACTGAACCCCTTTTTGCCATTTGTAACGAGCCTTTGAAGGTTGTAGAAAGTGTTCTTCTTAATCTTTCTTGCGAAATGATGAACTTAATTTATTGCGGTAGTTACATAGGTTTATACAGTGCACATCTAAACTCTATTCTTCCAACAATTTTCTTACCTATAAAACTTAATTTATAAATTTTTGGGTAACCCAACTATGATACCGGCCCATAGTTTTTATTTTTGTGAAATAATCATTGAAAGTGGCGGACTGATGCCACGTAAGATCATTTTAAATGGGATCATATAAAAACTAATAGATCATCTTGTATCACTCAGGATGTTCCTAGATTTGTGTGCAATACTGTCGCGCCTTTTAAAAATGGCGACCGTTCAGTGTTAAATGGCGAAAGTGCGCAAAAGAAATATGGACTATACCTACCTAATAATTTGATAGTCTGTGGGTTTTATAAGTTATTATAACACCCGAATAGGTAAATTTATTTTTCCAGGTTCCCAAACTAGTGATAATTTTTTTTGTTTTTATTGACATCTGTCACAAACACAACGTCATCGACATTTCTCTTAAATGACAATATATTTCATGTAATACATTATTTGGACTCAAACCAAATCAGATGATTCTCTTTATATATTTTCAAAAGAAAGATACTACGCCACAAATTTGGAGCAATTTGTGAAAACGGAACATGAAGGCGAAGATACAACTTTAAGCCACAGAACATATTTACGCAAGAGGTCAGTGGTAAATATATTGTTACTGCAATCAAACAAATCCGTCTAGAATTGGTAAGGCACGTAGTCCGGGCACTGTAAATATGATAAAAAAGATCTACAACTGCTCATCCGAAGTTACGAGACAACGGAATCAGAGCCGTTGAGATGTTGAGAAGATCTGTGCTCTCAATTGGAAAATCTAAATGGCAAAAAAGTGTCATTACACAGTAAATACAGTTTACTTGTAGTAGGTGTTACATAGTATAGAAACAGTGGGCCAGAGTTACACCGAGCAACAACTCGGGCGGTTGATACGAATTCTTAATACACAAAAACATAGTTGCCAAATGATATATAATATCCTTTAAAAATAGGTTATTAAAATAGAACTGGTATAAGTATGTAAGGTACACTTTTAATTTTTATTGCGTCAAGTGGTTTGAATATTAAGAAGAGTTATTAGGATGAATTAGTTAGGCAAAAATATAAAATATAATGTAAAAATATAAAATAATGAAAACAAAAAAAATGCCACACAGTGTAACTGTCTGACGTCTGACTGAGCCGTAATGGCTTTACAGAATTTTTTTCTTTAGTTTTTTTTAGTGGGGGTTGGATTTATATTTTTTTAGATTACATTTTACTAGTGTAAAATAATTTCATAGGGGTCCAAACTTTACTAAAAACTATAATTCCTTATTTATTTATGATAGTTTATAAACTTTTTTGGGAACTTTCACAAATATATTCATGGTAATACAGCATACTAGATATTAAGATGCACGTCATGCCTATGTACTTGTGCTTCTACTGTAAGTGATGGTATGAATGTTAATATGTCAAATATCAATGAAACAGAAACATATGCAGTGGACACTATACATGGTACTGTATCAGAGAATATTATAATGCGCTATGCTGGTGTGTAGAGATCTGTTATAACTCCATAAGCATCTTTGTGTCAGTTCCACTCAGAGATATTAAACTAAGAAATGAACAACTCATATCTAAAAGGTACATATTAAGGTGAAGTCGAGTCCGCCATTTATATTGAGGAAAGAAGTCAGCGTTGCCAGATCATCGCAGTCAGAAAATCCGTGCGCCGTTGTGTCAACACGAAAGTGTCATTCTATAGTTGATCCTTCTTAGTGCTGATGGTAAACCATTCGAAAGCTCCACCCAGTATGCTCCTAGAGACATTGTTCTTCCAACGAAACTCAATTTAAGTTAATTTCCACAATTCAACGGTCTTCTTCTGGTGTCGTACGCTACAGCGTGTAAGCCTTCATGCGGATTGGATTATGCGTAAGGATACTTCTTCCTCACTTCTTAACATTGTACTGATATCAGGTATATCGCACCACTTATGTCTATGAACCAAACGTGTTGTTCGCTCCGATGTTAAATTTTGTACATTAAATGGTTTTTACAAAATTATATTTGACGCCTCTTAAAATGTGGCCTTACGCTTTTTAATGATATTTAGCCCCCTTCGGGTATTAGCTTTTCTTAAGATGTCTTCATTTGTAAAATGGTCGACCCATGGGATTTTAACCAACCTTCTGAGGCATCACACTTCGAATGCTTTCTAACTAGAAACTAAAGTCTAATTTAAATTAGTTTGTTTATTTTCAACTATGCTTGCATACGGTATTATTTGCTGATTATCATTAATTTCGTTTTTGTGATGTTAATGTTGAAACCAAATTCCTATCCCACTGTATTAATATGATTTACTATTTCATGTAGTCCTTCTATACTGTCTGCTATGACAGCTGTATTATCAGCATATCACAAATTATTTATGCCAATTCCATTTATTTTGATACCTTTTTCATTCTGCCGTGCAAGTTAAAAGATCTTTTCTAATAAATGTACAGCAGAGGAGAGCGGATGTAGCCCTGTCTCACGCCCTTACTTATTTCTACTTGTCCTGTATATAAACCGTTGAAGAACCTGAATTCTAGCTTTTGATTCTCTTACAGCTGTTAGATCATCTTCATATCTCTTCCATCAAGACAAGTATATTCAACTGTCGCCATTTTAAAAACGTTAAAACCGAATCTCACACAAATCTTGGAAGATACTGAATCACGACGTCATATTTTTGACAGATTTGAATAAACAAACAATATTAATTCTGTCAAAAAAAAACTGCCAAGTTAGTAGGGGTTTTTACGCTACTTTTGAATTGAAAACTACTATCTACATTGAAAATTTGAACACAACAATATCAGATAAAAATCTAGGAATATACAAGAGTTTTTAAATGATGTATTACTTATGGCCATATGGTCCTATTTAAAAATATCCTACAAAATGGCATCCTCCCCCAATTTTAATGATTGCAGCACTTAAACTATGAATAGGTGCCTTAGTTCAGTTACCGAAATATGCATTAATTTCTGTTTTGGAAAATGGTTGTGGAGATCTTGGACGTGCACTCTGTACCTAAACTATAGCTACATGAACCTTGATCTGTTCTAAAAAGTATTTTACGTATTAAGTACATACTTATTATATTTTAGGATCATTTGGGCATATTTTTCTTCGAATATAAGTACGTAATAATAACGTAAAGTATATGTAATGTTAACGCAATTGGTACCTACTATTTTTAAACGTTATTTTTTACAAACAAAATAAATCTTCATGTCTTCATAAATTTCTGAATTTATTTTAGATGGCTATTAATGTAGTAAATATTTTTTTTTATTTTGAAACATTGATTCAAATAAATTACTGTAGTAAATGTATCCCATTCTTCTTCTTCTGGTTCCTATCCATTTCGGATGTTGGAAATCATATTGGCAATCATGACCTTGCTCGCTGCGGCTCGAAACAGCTCAGTTGAGGTTTTCTTAAACCATGTTCTTAAATTCCGCAGCCATGATATTCTCCTTCTACCGGGTCACCGCTTACCTTTGACTTTACCTTGCAATATAGACTGCAGCAGGGAGTAACGTATCCATTACCCAAAGATAACTCTTAGAAAATCAAAATGAGAAGAAGTTACAGAAATACCAGTAACACTTCCTACAAATAAGTAACGCGGAAGGGAAAAATATCAAGAAATATTTCTGAAATATGGTTTGTGTTGTGTTTTAATACTAATTAGCTGTTTGATTTTGCAATATTCTATGTCAATGTTTTTTTGTTGAGGCCGAAAAATCTTGAATTTAAATTAAATTTTAGTTATTTTAAGAGAAAGTTTTTTATATACTTTAAATAAAAATTTAATTTAGATATTATACTTCGTTTCAAAACGCAAAGATATTTAACGAACACTGTATGATTCTAATCTTCTTCAAGTGCCATCTCCGCGGCGGAGGTCGGCAATCATCATAGCTATTCGGACTTTTGAGACGGCTGCTCTGAAAAGTTCATTTGATGTACATTCGTACCACTTTCTCAGGTTGCGCAGCCATGACATTCTAATGATTCTAATAGGTGAGATGATTTTCTCTGCATTTATTTTCCACAATTGTAATACTCCTAGTTAACCGAATCTTAGAAATTATTCAGCATGAAATTTGCAATATATCCCAAAAATAGGTGATCTTATCCTGAATGAACTACTGAGACATCAGAAAGAGTTGAATTTTCTATTGGACAGTAAATTTTTGAGTGTTGTAATTACTTTCAACTTCGTTCTTTATTCGAAGTGAATTACCTATGTAAACTTCATCCACCTGGATTAATTTTTAGATTGTTGATCCACCTTTTTCGAGGTAGAGCTATACTTCATTGTTCCGTTGGCGATTTGTCTTGAGCGATTCTCTTAATTATTCTTCTTTCTTCCATTGTGCTAATATGTTCATTCCATATTTTTTTCCTGTTTAGCACCCAACCCCTAATATCCTCTATCCCACAGGTACTTCTTAAGTTGAGTACTGACATGCTCCGAATGACGACTCGAACCTCATCGCGGACGCGATCAACAGGCTGTTCGCGATGTTGGTACACGGACTGATCGCCGCGCCGCACCTCGTACCTACATTTTGGCGTTCCATCATGGACGTTGCTGCAGCAGCATATATTTTTATGCATTATTCAGCTAATGAAACGACAAATGCTCGTGAACGCAGATGGTGGCAAATAGAAATCTACAAAAGTAGAGAGATATATGGTGACAATCACTTACGCTTGGATTTGCAATTCAGTCAATCGAAGGATTTCGTCTACCGACTTCGAATTTTTGATCACTTTAGCCGGTCCAAAAATAGGTCGAAACTATACAAGATGGAGAAAAGGTAACTCTGTTCAAGAACGATTAGCAGTCACGATCTGTTTTTTTTTGCGACTGGAGATTCTTTCACCAGTTTACAGTACCTTCCCAATATAACGAAACAATCTATAAGTGCAATAATTCCGGAAGTATCGTTTGCAACGTTTTTTTATATTATATCTGGGATTTTTTATATCATATTACATCTCGTTTTCTCGATCATTTTCGATTAGCATTAAACTATTCTCCTCGATCCATTCCACCTTGATGCACACAACTGCAAAAAAAATATGTAAAGTACGCGGTTACATAATACCGTCTACACTTGATAACGCGACGTGGTTCGACAAGGCATTCGGAGCATGTCTGTACTTGGCTTTATGCTTTTACTTGGCTCTCTGTCTAGAAGAGTCTTTCCAGCTATGCCACGAAGTACCATCATTTCTGTTGTTTCAAGCAATCTTTTGTGTATGTCATTATACACCTTATAGCAGCTTTGTATATTCTCGATTTATCTCAATGCCAATGTTTTTATTACGCCATACTGTACTGTTCTCGTTGTTTGTTCTCTTACTTCTGCTTCAATGTCGCCATAGCCTGATGTCTATGCCTAAATATGTAAATTTCATCTCTTGCTGGATAATCGATCCATTCACCTCAAGGTTACATCTGGTTTACAGGTGTCTTTAATGTTGTCATATATTTTGTTTTAACGGCTGATATTATCATGTTGAACGATTTGGCTGTGAGGTTAAACTGATATATTTTTGTCTGTACACGTTTTACACACAAGATTTTATTCTCCCTATCTCTCATCATATATCCTCTCATTTTTCGCACTTTTTCAAGTATCTCATCTATTAAAATGGTGAAATAAATCAGGCTCCGTGAACCACCTTGACGAATGCCATTCCCAACTGGTGTTGGATTGGTAATTTCTCTGTTTATTTTAGCTTGGATTTGATTCTCTTTATATATGTTTTCCACTGTTTTGATTAAATTATGTGGAATTTGTTTATCGTAGGGGAGATGTATTATGTCTTTTAGTTGGAGACGTTCGAATGCCTTCACTAGATCAATGAAACGTATATATAGGCAGGCTTTTTATATTCTATTGATTTTTCAATTATTTGACTTTAGTTATTTGATTCGTTTCATCCAGTTCATTAACGTCTTTTCTTTTTGATCTGATTCACCCCCACATCTGTTTCTGTAGATCATATTATGTTGTTTTTCATCCTTTTGGAAAAGGCCAGCATTGGTTTTTTGCTTTCCACAGGCGCACCATTCTTTTCATAATCATTAATTACCTTTGGTGTGAATAGAATTACTTATTCTCACATGCAGAAACCGGCAAAAACTTATATGACACCATAGCCTAAATTGCACAAACTTCACCTGTACAACAAACGGTTGTGCAAATAAGTCACCGATACATTTGCGATCAAATTTCAAAAACTTTTAATTTTCAAAAAATGTATGTATTTGTCCTAAAAAAAGTTTGTTAGTCAGGACCTAATTATTAAGCATCTTGTTGCTCAGTGATTTTCAAACAATTTTGAATATATGTGCTATGTATAGTATAAACTACTTTGTTTAGAAATACGGCGCCGAATATTAGGTCCGATATATGACCTATGTACCTCATATTGAGTTTATCTACCTGAAGTGTCAAATAATATGGGTTCTATTACCGCTACAAACAGTAAACCATAAAATATTCGATCAAACTCACAATCAAATATTCTTAACTACCGAGAGTAATTTGCACAGTACTGCTCCTATATCTTCTCATTTAGTCATGATACACAACACAGATATATGCAGAGGAAGGTTCTACGCTTAAATTGGATATGACCAAAAGAAAAAGACATTTTTTTAATTCTACAGACTTCTTAAAACAACTTGTCAAAGTTGTCAAATTTCTAACTAATGCACAAAAAATTTCAGAAATATTTCACAATCAACGACTTTATAAAAGATTTATATAAAAACCTACAGGTTTTGTAAACCAACATAGTGTAGTGGAGGCTTATTTTGTAATATTTTTTTGAACGTTTACATTTTGATAGCTTTTCCTAAATCGGGAATTACCTTTCACAAGTTAAGACTATTCTAGATCTCATCGCCTGGCCTAATAAATGACTCATAATTTTTCTTTACCAATTTTTTTGGAGATTGAATTTAACATGTGTGCATATTATTTTGCGTCAACAAATAACTATATTCCATTCATTTTGGATAAATTTGGACAGCACATATATATGTACGGTTATTAAAAACTATATTATTCGTAAATAGAGTGGATATTATAAGACTGATTGATGATAAATGAAGTATACAATGTTTTATTTATAAGAAAAACACCCAACTTACACACAGTATTTTTATAAAGCGTAAATTTGAATGTGTCTGTAGTCTTACTTTAGGTTGTGGGGTATATTATTACAAATGCTTTCGCGATTATTATTTTACAGACTTTTTTTTTTGATCATATATGAAAGTATATCTTTACATTAATACGTAATGTTTTAGTACTTTTAATGAGTCATGAAATTGGTAAATAAAAATTTTTGAACTTTTATTACATGGTATAGTGACCTTTTTAGTCGATTTTAATTTAGTTAAATGCAATGAAAAGTCAACAACTAAACCACTAAGTTTTAATAGGAAGGAAAATTAAAAAATTAACTATTTTAAAATTTGTGTAAAAAAAACTTTTGTATTCTAAATATATATTCTAAAGTGTCTGTACTTTAGGTATCTTATCTTATGCTCTCTTATTTTGGCATCGATTCATGACATACATATATTTCTCTAATGTACAAAGTGGCCCTAAAGTCTGGAAACAGCCAATTATCTCGTAAATTGCTAGTCGTAATTGTACAAAATTTGAGGTACACCTATTTTGGGATACGGAGATTCCATATTTGATATTTGCAATGTTGCCAGGTTTGCCGTTTCTCTTATATTATTAGTAACTTTGGTTTTTCAAATTCATCAGCCTGTAAGTATATTAAGTCATTATTGGAATCTCCTATATAATACGAGTTCAACCATATGTAACACTTATAATTTTATGTAGTCTGGAAGGTCTTAAATACATAAAACAGAACAGTCTGGTAACGCGGTAATGGTATTTTCAACTACATTAAAAAGTAACAATTGATAGATTACAACATTTTTAACATAATGGTTACTTTATCAAATTATTCGAGATTCATCTATAATTCATTGCCTCAGCTCTGCAAGACTTGCTGGTTTAGTTTTGTAAACTGAATTTTTCAAATATCCTTAATAAAAATAATCTTTAGGATTGAAATCAGGTGAACGTGGGGGCCATTTATTTCTACCTCGTCTACCAATCCATCGCCCGGGAAATATCTCATCTAAATAACGCTGAACATTTACACCAAAATAAGCTGGAGCTTTATCTTGCTGAAACCATATCTGATTAAAATTGGCCCCAAACAAGTTTCTCAGTGTAGGTACAATTTCATTTCTAAGTAACATTTCGTAACTATCTCACGTTAAATTTCCTTCAATAAAAAACAACCCAATTAACTGAGTACCTACTATACCTGACCATACATTTTTGTGGTCTTTAAGTATCGTTTTTACGCATCCAGTGAGGATTTACGTCACTCCAGTACCTTAAATTGTGTTGATTTAAACTTCCACACAGTGTAAAGGTTGCTTCATCAGAAAAACATATTCTGGTAACGAATTTTCATTATTTCAATTTTATCCATCATTACCTCAGTAAACTCTAATCTACGGTCAAAGTCATCTTTACTTAATTCTTGCATTAAGTTAATTTTGTATGGTTTAAATTTATTCTTACGTTATACACGTAAGACTGAAGAATAACCTATATCATGTACTTGTGCAACCCTGCGTGATGGTGTATGTGGATCTTTAACAAAACTTTGCATTATATCTAAAGTTTTGTTGTCATTCATAACTCTTTTCAGTCTACCTGATCGGTATCTATCTGTTACTTCTCTAGATTCCTTAAATCGCTTTACAGTTTTTTGTACCGTCTCCTCATGAATAGGAGAATAAATAAGATCTTTTTCTGTCTTCGTACCCTCTCATCATTAGAATAGTAATTCGTTCTTTTTCGTTAAGAGCCATTTTAGAGAAGCAATTTATCTTGCAGAACTTTTCGAAACACAACTACTGTCAGTTTTAGTTAATAATGTAAATGGTGAACAAATGTCAAAATCACAGCATTCTACATTTAACTATTTAAATTTATTAAAATCTACATATTTTGCACTGTTTTATGTATTTAAGACCTTCCAGACTACATAAAATCATAAGTGTTGAACTCGTATTGAATAGGTGATTCCAATAATGACTGAATATACAGGGTGATGAATTTGAAAAACCAAAGTTACTAATAACATAAGAAAAACGGCAAATCTGGCAACATTGCAAATATCAAATATGGAAAATTTTGTAAAATTATGACCAGCAATTTACGAGATAATTGGTCGTTTCCAGACTTTTGGGCCACTCTGTATACATCTTTATTTATATCCTGTCTTGTCACTGCATTCATTCTCAGAAGCATTTTCATTTCATTCAGTATGATATATTTCATTTTGATAGTCTTATCACTGAGCACTGACGCCATCCTACCCTTACATTAAATTTATTAATATGTTTCATATTTGTTCTAGTACTAGTAACATTTTACATATCTTCCACAATTTTTTATTCACATGTTTACCACAAAACTTCTTGAAATATTTGTTTTCTTACTCCTGGCAGTTTTCATAAGGTCCCTTCTAATGAAAATTGAATATACCATGCAGAAATCGAAACTGATTTTCGGATTTTTCTGAGTTGAACCAGGCATGCTGAGAGAAGGCTAATGAAACGTGGGGGTCGCTTGATACCCAAAGTTGAGCTGTCCTTTTACAGAGTCGTGCTCATCTCATAAAATTAGCGACTACGACCAGAGTCCCTCCACTACAAGTTCTTTCGGAGGGGTTCATTTGCCATTTGTCTCACAAAAATTTTAGTCATCTAGTCTAACTGTTCTATCTTTCTTTATGAAGGGTTTTTATCACTTCCTTATTTGTTATTTTAGGTACAATTGCCATCACTGCTTCTGCTGTCAATACAAAATTAGAGGACACTGATACACGTGGATTATTTTTAGTTTATATGCTTTTTTAATTGAAATTATAATAATACGTAAATATTTTTACCGAAAAAATACTGCGAATAATATTAAAGAGATAATATATTTTAATTTGACGTTTGGATTTGACTTTTCATTTCATTTTTTGTTGAAAGCGATTAAAACTTGTAGTAAATATATTTATATAGAATCTAGTCTAATCACCGCTTTCTGTGATAACAGTCTGGTAATTAATTCACTGCACGGTCTGTGTCTGTAGCTATATCCGTGCCTTATACGAGATGAGGACCGCAACCGTAGACAGTGGTGTCATCTACTCTATGCCGTAGCGTGTGATCTAACCACTTTTGTGTTCTGTATAAATGTTTGAAATTCTAACATTAACCGTTAATATGGTACTGCGGGGATTTAAAAACAAGTGCTCTCTATTTAAAGGAAACTCTCACTGAGTATAGTTTAGATGATAAATACATTTTTTTTATAATTTTACATAAGTTGAGATAATATATCAGTGATTATAAAACCTAAATAATATTAACTAACAATGCTGTTGATCTTCTATTATATTGTTCTAGAAGTGGGAATATTTTTGGAAAATTGTAGGTAAGTTCTGGTTTATTCCTACATCTGTCTTGGCAATATTATTGGTTCGGAGGATTTTTCTAGTACAACCTTTAGTTCCATCATCCATATAAGTTCTTTCTTCTGACTTCCGGTCTATACGGTCTATAAATTTCCGTTTCATATTGGTTTAAGGAAGATATTTGTCTTTAAATGTTTTAAATGATCCAAGCTACTAGACACAAGGGCATATTTAGCTAATACGCTCCTGGGCTGTGTCACTTGTTACAGTGTTTTATGTTGAACGGTTGTTCAGTTAGAAGAAGTCCAAGAAATGAGTTAGATTACAGGTCGAGTATTTGTAAAAGGCGTTGCGCACTACGGATATATATTGTTTTAATATTCTACTGCTCATAAAACCATCATTAATCAAAAAACCTGTCTTTGTTGCCTAATGATGTGCAATTCCCAATACAAAAACAAGTATTGCCAAGGTCGTCACTTCCAAGACCCTGGCAAACCACGAGGTCTTAATCTGTTTCAAGACTATTCCTCTATACTTAGGTTCAACGTTGTTCGGAATCGACATTGAACTGCAAGTCCCATATATCTGTGTACACTTAATGACACGCAACACTGATTTTGCTCTAATTTCGTTACCTTAGGGTTCCCACGAATATCTTTTAATCATTGTTGTTTATAATCATATCCTCCATATTTTTGAAGTTTTTAAATTAACGTTGTTACCTCGTGTGATCAAATTATATACCTTCAAGTGTAATATAGTTTTCACTGTCCTCTTACTCAACCTTTTCCATATATCTCTGTCGTTCCATTTCTCGTCCTTCATGTTCCGTTTTAACATCACTTCGTTTACTTCATTTGTACCGGATCTTCTGGGATCTCTCTTCTATTTGCTGATTCTGATATATCCATAACACTTCAATCATTTCTCTTCTGTATATGTTCCATCCATCCTATGGCTCTACAGCTCAATTCGAATCCCGGCCTTCCTCAGCAAACCTCTCCACTCGTTATGGTTAGTGGCCATTCTCCTCCACGATCGACTGCCAAGGAGATTTCTGGCGTCCTCATCCACATTAACCTCACATCGCTTTCTTGTTCTTCCAATAGGTCTCTTCCAATAGGTTTTTTTCTCTTGCATCCTTATCGCACCCCAACCGAATCTGAATATCCTCAGTCGTTGACATTAGCTGGTTCTAAATCATAACAAAACTAAAAATCTTTCAATCTGGTACCAGAAAAGTATTTTTATGAAATTTTTATTTAGTACCTACTTTGAAAATCGGAAAGGTTATAGGAAAAGAAGTCAACATGACAAAATAGATGAATAAGACAATATAGATAAAATAAGTGACAAGTGCTTTACATAAAGGAACACCAAATACAAGACCAGAAAATAGAACCATTTAGTTTCTTTTTAAAGTTCATTCTCAATGACATGGTAAGTAAGCGTTTTCTATATAACCAGCATTAAACAGACAAAAAACATAAAGTTTCCAATATCAAACCATATATGTTTTATCATTTTCAATGTTTTCTTTGCCATACAATAGTATAGTGCAAGTCAAGATACAAGTTCTAATCTCTGTCTAATAAATCTTCCTACAACTATAATTACTTTAATCCCTATAATATCAAGGATCTTAATATGGGCCGATTATTGTATCATGGTCTGAAAGAGAGTTAAGAGAGGATTATAGTTGTACAACGATTATCAATATTAAGTCCAAGCTATAAAAATACTACATACATCTTAACTTACACTATACGTGTGTACGAAGTTAATTCAAAACTTCATCGATTTAAATTTATTTTACAAGGATCCGGAAATTAGTTTAAAATTTATCGAAAGTCGAATGTACACAACTTGGCCACGCGTCATTTAGTATTATGACAGTAAAAAATACTACGAACTATAAGAATAAAAGAGATAAAAGTATTTATGTAGAAAATAGTATCGAGATTTACTTCTACGAGAAAATTTAAATGAATTTTTTAATGAATGAATTTTTGTACATTCCGAAAATTAAAACTGTTTTTCAAAGCAGCGTTTTTTTAAAATATAAGTTACCATAAGAGTTTGGTAAAACTCTTATGGTAACTCTTAATGGTAAGATATAAAAATATTTTTTCTTCAAACGTCAAATAATGATGACATTACTTATCTAACTTGATCCTGTCAAAGTTTGATGTCTCCGCCGGCAGCAGTTTTTTTTTCCCATTTCTTTACGGCGGAGGGAAAAATGTTGCCATGGCAACAATATGAAACATGTCACAAAGCAACAATACAAATGTCATTAACAACAATTAAACATCATTTTTATTTATAGTAATATTAAAAGTACAATTAGTTAATGAGGCATTTTCAAAATTGAAACCGTGCAAAAATGTTCCCGACTCTTGATACGCATTGGTAATTGTTGATGATACTGATGGTCGAGAACAACTTTCAGCAATCATTCCCGATGTTGGCGAATCATGAGGGTTTTCTTATTGAATCCTCTATATATCCTTCGGCGACCGTGCTTGATTTCCAGCCCCCATGTCGTTTCAGGCATTCTAGATTTCCGCCTCCATCAATTAAAAGTGTTGCTGAAGTTCGACGTGAAGAGTGACCCGTGTATGCGCTTGCATCGTTTAAATTTAAATAACTAGCTACTTTTTGGGCTACTGCGCTGATCGAATGTATTCCCATGACGCTTCGGTAACACTTTCCATTTTGGTACTTGATAAAAAATCGTTTTTCTGTGAAATTTTCAGGCCGCAGTGATGCATACTTTTTATACAGTTTAATGTAGTTTTGACCAATTATCGTAAAAGATCTAATTTTTCGTGTTTTACTGTCTGGGATTTTGATAATTATTACATTTTCTTTATCCTCAATGTCCACAGTCTTCATTTTTACCATTTCGTCGCATCGACAGGCGCCGGTAACCCCAATTAACAAAACAATCTGAAATATTTTTATAATTTAGTAGAGTATACTACATGCTTTGCAATATAATTTTTTTACCTTTAATCCTAAATACAACTTATCTGGCGCTTCAAACAAAAATTTATCAAACTCGTCTTTAGTGAAAACTTTAGACTTCTTTGCAGTATATCCTTCGCTTGTTTTTTTCAGAAAGGCACGTAACTTTAAAAATTTGCTTATATCCACATTTTTTCTAATAACTAACTCGGATTTTATCATAGAGTATCGTGACCACATTGTAGAAATTTCCATTTATTTTCATTTTCCATTATATTAAAATATGCCAGTAAAACGTCTTCGGTAACTTGCCGTACTCCTCTTGTATCGCACCACTCTTGGAAGTGCTTGTACGCCAACCGATACTTTATTCCGGACTTGGAGAGCCCCAAACGTGCTACTGCATCATTAGCCGCGGACTCAATTTCGTTTAGGTTTTCCATTTTCGCACTAAATTTGCGCTTGCGGTTGCAACAACAATAAGCTGTCTTTAATAATTGCAAACAACTGTCAAACAACTGTAACCAGGGAGACGCAAATCCCACCGACGACTTAATTATTTTAATTTCTAACATCTAGACGACTTTGATAGTTGTCACAGTTAATTTCGAGTAAAAATAGCGTATGAATTGTACTATTTATGGTTGAAAATTACTACGTTTGAAGAAAAAATAGTATACTTTATTCGGCAAAGAAGCGACTTTTCTTGACTTGCCCTCTATTACGCGCCTCACTTCGTTCGGCGCGTAAAGAAAAGTCTTGCTCCTCCGCCTCATAAAGTAATATACTATTAAACATCCTCCAAATACTTTTGTACACGTTATTTGCTATTTTGTGCAGTACAAATTTTTGGTGAATAATTATTCTCGGTCATTATTTTAAATTTCTTTAACGAATAAAATTTATTTTTATCCAATAGATGTATTACAGGAATTTTCATAAAACACCTGTAGCGGATCTGTGATTTAAATTTAACCCGAAAAAATAAAACAAAACGTTATTTACATCCTAATTGTTTCACAGTCTTCAAACAAGCTGGGCTCTCTGTAGAAGCTGCATTCATCTCAAAATTCTGTTTCAGTTTTGTTCTACATGAATTGTTTGTATTTATTTATATTTATGAATGTACAGGAGGCAATCAAATAGATAGCTCAGCAGAGTGGCGTACTCATTTCTTTGTAAGTGTAGTAGGTACTTGATTAGAGCCACACACCAGCCAGAGAAAATTTTCAAACGCATTGGTATAAAATTCAAAGTAGGTTTACGAGACAGGTGAGAAATATCACAGTTCAATATCGTAAGTACACTTCTCAACAATTGATAAGGATCATAATTATTATTTCAAATATTTTAAAAGTTTGTTGAAGTTGTAGTCACATAAAATTGTGTTTACAAAATCTAAAATATCGAGATAATTGGCCTAAATTAAATAAAAATACTAATATTTTGTTGTTGGACCTCCTCGTGAACGAATTAAACTTCTGTAGTAGGTGTACTCTCGATACATGTATTTAAAAATTTTGATCCAAAGTTATCCATTTGTGCTTCACAGCTTCACTTAACTATTGAATCGTATTCACAGGATTATCTAACACATTTAGTTGTCGTCTTATAGCGGCCAGACATGTTCTATGCAGTTCATATCTGGCGACTGGACTGGCTACTCCATTCTGTCAACGTGGTGCTGTAATCTTTCGTTTACAATTCTTGCACGGTTAGGATGGGCATTGTCGCCAATAAAGACAAAACTTTCTCCGATTGCACCCGCAAATGGTACAATACTTGGTTCTGCAACCATATCTCTATATCTCTGAGCCGTGATCGTAGCATCTGTCAGAACCACTAAGTCGGTGTGGCCGTCAAAACAAATACCACTCCAAACGCAAATACAGCCTCCCCAAAAGCATTTGTAGGCACTCCATAATGTTCAATATACCTCTCTCCTCGTTTGTTTATTGGAATAGTTTATACGATCTAGACTCATCTGTAAATAAACAGTTTCTCCATTCGTGGATTGTTCATTACGGAGTCCTTCAGCCCATAGTCTTCTCAATCCGCGATGTTCTCTGGTTAGATGAAAATCTTCTTGCTCTTAAGCCAGTCATCTTCTAACGGTTTGGTTTGAAATTATTCGTCCAGTGGCGTTATACAATGCTCTGCTGATGCAAGAATCAGTATATGTTTTGGTTCTTTCTAGCAATAATTCGCATATATCGGTCATCAACAGGGTTGGTACTCCGTAGTAGCCCTTTACCATGAACATATGAGGCTACACCTGTGACATAACGATTGGAAGCTCTATTTACAACACTTTGTGAGAACCCCAAACGTTGAGCCACTTCACGTTGTATTAAACCTTCGTTGATCCACCTCAAAATCTGTTGCATTTGGAGCCAAACTGTGTTAATATAAAATGAAAATATACTACTTTAATATTCAACTTTTTGCTGATGATATATTTCGTTTAAAATTGATATGAAAGTCTGGGTAATAATATTATTTTAATTGTATTAAATTTTTACAAACTCAGACTATTTCTGGCGTAAAATATTACTTTGATCTTTATTAATTGTTGAGCACTGTAATTATTAAATGACATTGAGAGCAGGAAAGTTAGACTAGCTATTTTGATTCTATCTACTAGCTCGTATGCGTATAATAAGTAATGACTCTTTGTGCAACCCATTCATCGTTTGAATAAGTAATTCGTTACTTATCTACGCCCTTCCTCAGTTAGCCCCTAAATCTTCTTCTAAAACTCTGAGTATTATTTCTTAATCGGTATAGGAAGAGAAATGGTGTTTAGGTATCGGACAACGTCGAAAGACGTTCTAAACCGATGTATATATTATTTCTTAATCTATGCCTTCTCTACAACTAAGAGAAGATCGTCCTCTTTTTCTTTTACTGTAAGAGCTTAAGATTTATTTTATTAGTCGGTCTTTGAACATTTTTTCTACGTCTTCTACTATTGAGCTTCTTAATTTCAGGATTTCTCGTATTCTATAATTCGAATGTTACTCTCGGTTAGTCTGACAAACGTTTTCAAAAATCCATTTGCTTTTCCTTCTTTTGTTATTTTGACTCAGAAGTCGTGACTAATTTTGACGAAGGTTCTCGGCTACTACTGCAGCATCTCTGACCAACCATAGATGGTGGGAGGTACAGATTGAGGGGCACCTGGGACGTGACAGAAAGTGTTTCACACTTTGTTGGTTTCCACACTCGTACATCTCACCATTAGTTGTTCATTTATTCCCATTTACTGAGGTTTAAATACATAATTATTTACCGTTACTTTGTCAAAAAGATAAAGTAGTTTTTTTGATATACTGGATTAAAATTTATGTTTACCTACATTTTTTCTCGTACTTCGTAAACATACACCTACTAACCAGTATAATTTTTTGATTAATAAAATTTATTAATAATTTATTAATATATTCGAACCAAAAAATATAAATATATTGATATAATATATTTACAGTCAGTTTCAAGAAGATCCCTATTCCTAAAACAACTATTAACATTTTAATACCTTGAAGTAAATATCGGTTGTAACAGGCACACATTTACAAACATTTTAATTGGTAAGTAAAAAGGAAAATCGACAGACAGAATTTATGACACTGAATTGATATCCAAATTGACTTCCAAAAGTCAATAAGTTAAAAATAGATAGGTGAGCACAAGTTAATTGGCAACACGCACACATTCACTAACGAAACTTTGGTTTTATTTTCTTATAAGGCAAAAAATATGTATTTACAATAAGTGTTCAAAATGTTCACCATTTATCTCAATACACTTCAAATAACGTTTTTCCATCAAATTGATAATGCGAGCGAGCACCGTGACATCTTCGTTGATGATATTTATTTCGATTGTTATCAAATTTTCGACGTTTTCGATCGTACGCGCAAAAATTATGGTGTTAAGCATGGCCTACATTAAAAAATCCATAGAAGTGATGTCTTACGATCTTGGAATCAACGGTTCGTTTCCACCTTTACAAATCCATACAGAAAATGATGTTTTATCCTTCGAATCTGGCATCTTCATTCAAAGTTACAAGCAAATTTTATAAAAGCATAAGTACCTTTTTAAATTAACGGACCTGTCGAAAAAAGGGACCATTATTTCGTGAGGATGAGCATCGGCCCAATAAACGCAGTTGTGCTTATTTATCCTGTCATTAATCTTGAATTGTGGTTTGTTTCTGGAAAAATAGTCGGCTGCTCTCATGATTAGGTACTATTCGCAGAAATCAATGCGCGGCAGTAAGTCTTGCGGTTAGCTCAATGTATTTTATGTTAAGCTTAAACGATGTCTGTTTGGCAGAGAGGCGAGGGTTTCCAACGAATTGTTACGGGAATGCCGTGATATTCTCATTTGTACGCACCGAACGTGCTCGTCCACTACGCTTTGCATCTTCAACACTAATCGGCCCGTTCAAACTTTTTAGCTAAATCCACCACGTAACAGATTCGAAAAACGGGCATTATGCCATATTTCTATAAAATCTTCTTCAAGAACTTCAAATCGCGGTCCTGACGGTACAACTATTTTAACAAAAACACACGTTATTTCATTCGAAACACCACGATTAAACGCACGGAAAAACCGGTATTCGCTCGAGATCGAGTAGCGTACTGATTTATGACTTATGTCATATGCTCTGCCCGCCGTGTTGCTTGATAACGCACACTGAACGCGGGAGAGAGCGGTGGAATTCGCGCATGCGTTGTTTTCGAGGACGCCAGCTGACTTATGCCTACGCCTGTATTTAGCTTGTTGTTGAGGAAATTTTTTAAAACCGGTCATTAAAATATCCAAATATCCAAAAGTCTGTCAGCACTATTGAATAGGTAATGACATCCCAACATTATAATACAGCTTGTAATTATATTATAAATATAGCTATTATCAATATGCAAGTAATTTAAGTTTATTGTATTTTTTATATCATTAGTTGTTTTACGGCTGTTGGAGAATAGAGAAATCACGAAAGTTAGTGATAAATTTACACAAATTTTTAAGATCTACGATCTAAGTTTATTAAAATCCACTAGTTTACTTAAAATTTCAATAAATGAAAATTTTTACATCGTTTGGGATTTTGAACATTTAGCAAGAAAGAATCTAAAGTAATTTTTGATTTGTAGCGAGAGAAGTTGGTGGTAGAGGGATAGGATTAGCCTGTTATTCATTTTTTGAATGTGTATGCAGTAGCTTTTTTCGTAAATATACTTATATATAGGTAGGGTAGGTTCTTAGGTATATAGGTATTTAGTGGAGCTGAGTATTAAGTCCATAAGTAACTATAATTACCTCAATAAAGTTTTAAGTGTTTGTATCACTTGAAGAGCAACAAACAGCTAAATTCATAGCTATTTGCAAAACACCAAATGATATCTATTGATAAGTACTTATTACGTGATTACAAGAAATGTAAATTAACTGTATTAATTATATTGATTACTTGCAAATTGCTTTAAAAACTTATCTAGAAAACCTCATTCTCATAATAAGTTATTCCAACACAAATGTTTTATGATCTAAGTCTTATATTCTTGCTTACAAATATTTTACAATGAGTGGA